>NC_063450.1:38492403-39100142 GCF_020379485.1 Brassica napus
GTTTGAGATGATAAGTTCCTATAGGTAATAGTTAATTGTTATGGTGGCTCTTTCTAAATTTTAATGATTCTCATCTGATAGAATATGAAAATTATTTCCCAAAGAAGTTCTTTCTGTGTGTGTGCCGGCTAGTGGCTACAACAAGGTTTTGGTCGAATACTCAAATATATGTGGCAATTATTGAGTCTCGTCGATTGCAACCCTTGATGATGTTCTTGTCAAGATTGTTTATAGGAGAAATATCGAAGGGAATCTTTATCAGTTTACGTTTCACCTAACTAGTTAATTGAAAAAAAAAAACTAGTTAATTGAATAGTTGTTAAATAATATATAATTATTTACTTACTGTTTTTTTTTTTGCATTCTAAAACAAACACCCAAAAACTTAATATTTCGAGAATACAAAAACATTGCTAGCTTAATAATATATGAACGCATCCTAATGCTTTAATAAAATTTCCAATACATATAGTATTTGTTATATTTAAGAAGTTATGGGAACTGAAGTGTTGCTTTCAAATGATGATATTAAAAAAAATTCAGTAATTGTATTTCAAAACATCTTTGTAGAACTTCATATTATTATTATTATTACCAAACATTTATTCAAAGTTCTACATATAAAATCATCATGAATCATGAACGTCAAATAAAACCAACAGGAACAAATCACTACTTTTCCTGCAATGTCCTGTTTTGATTATTATCTTTACTTGGAAAAGACGATATAAAATGAATTTTTATACTATAAATTGTATATAGAGACACTTATTGCTAGAAACACATTTTTTCCTTGTGCAATGTCTTACATGCCTTCAAATAAGATGCACTTACATCTTCTTCTAACTATAAGTCCTCTAACTAAACTGTCACTTTTCCAACTCTAAAAATTTTAAACTTTATCTTTTTATTTCATCTCAAATCAACTTTCCCAACTCAACCTTATATTCCACCGAACGCATAATGTTTTAAAAATCCTAATTTTTAGTTCTCAAGAACTCGAAACCTAATTCCAAAATATTGTTTGGATCTCATTGTTTATATTTCCTCACACAAAAATTTCATCTTTATCATTTTATTTTGGCCCTACTTCCTGGGTTTTATTGGTAAGGACTTAAGATGTAGTCTATTGATTGTTATTTGTAGATTTTATCCTTTGTTGGAGGACAAACAACAAAAAAAGTTTATGTCTTTTGCAGAAGTCACTCTCTTCCTTTCTCTCTCTCTTTTCTTCCTCTCTCTCTGGTTTACTCTCTTCCCCTCTCTCTCTCTGTTTCTTTCCTCTAAAGATTAGTTATTGCTTGGTTTCAAGATAAAGAAATCAACTTTGCGATGGAAATGACGCTGATGGATCTTGCAATGGAGATGGATGCTGATGAAGCTTTGCGCCAGACGAACCTCTGTCATAGACGTCGCCGCTTCAGTGGCGCAGAAGAGAAGCGAGTTGGCGAGGAACTCTGTCATTGACGCTATAGCTTCAATGGTGCGGAATAGAAGCACCGTCGTCTTCTACTATTCTTCAAGTGATCGATTTACGACCACGGATCCAAGCTTGGGTCAAGAGAATCGAATCAAGCGGTTAGGTCTTCACAACTCGATCGGTTGGACCTCCTCGTTGTCGACAGAGCCATTGTTGCACAATTTTGAGCTTTTTGTATGTTGGGTCACTGAACTTTAGAAATTTATGACTTTAACCCCACAACTTCTGTATAGTGCTTATTTCTCTTCTATTTTGCCCAATATCTTTTGATTACACTCCAAACCCCATTATATATGCAAATGCTACAAATTCAACTCTTAATGAAGCCTAAATACAATATGTTTTTTATTTTTTTTCCCACAATTATTTGTCTAAGTAAGATGGTTAAAAATTTTAAAGTCATAAGACGTCAACCATTTCCATCCACATCTCCCTGCTCCACAAATTTTTATTCAAAATCTACAAACAACTAATGTGGTCAGATTTTCTAATAATTAAATTAATGTGGAACCACCTTTCTCAAATCAACATTAATCCATGTCCATATTTTTTGTATACATTTATCGTTTTGACTTCTACATTTTTTTTTTATCCACAATATATATATGTCCACATTTTAATCGACCATTTTTTATTCTGAATTATTTTTTATACATTTATTATGTATGTGGTCATTTTTTTCACTATCCACAATATATATATCCACATTTTATTTGTGCATGAACACTTAATCAACAAAAAAAAATTGTCATGATATGTTTTTCATATTCAAATTTCTAAAATATACTAAAATGGATCTTAAAATGTTGACAACAAAAAGTTATAATTTATTATGTCTAATTTATTTATTCATATACTTTAATATATCAAAATAAATCACATAAAGAAATAGATGGGAATTTATAATAGTAATTTCAAAAAATTGAAATAAATCCAACCCTACGATCTAGTTTCAACAAAATGGACAATATATATGTCCAACCCTACGATTTTTCTTTATCCACAATATATATGTCCACATTTTATTTGTTCACAAACATTTAATCGATAATTTTTTTTTGTGGATATGATTTTTTATATTCAAATTTCTAAAATATTTACTCTATTTATTTATATATATTTAATATGTTGAAATAATCACATAAAGAAATATAGGAAAATTGATAATAGTAATATTAAAAAATTCTAATCCTACAATCTAGTTTAAGTTGCCACATCTAATAGCTTAAAAAGACCATTTTCTAAACTGAATTATTTTTTATACATTTATTATGTTCGTGGTCTTTTTTTTCACTATCCACAATATATATGTCCACATTTTATTATTTGCCTATAAACACTTAATCTACAAAAAAAAAAGATTTGTCATGATATTTTTTTCATATTCAAATTTCTAAAATATACCAAAATAGATCTTAAAATGTTGACAACAAAAAGTTATAATTTATTATGTCTAATATATTTATTGATATACTTTAATATGTCAAATATATCACATAAAGAAATAGAGGGAAATTGATAATAGTAATTTCAAAAAAATCAAATAAATCAAATCCTACGATCTAGTTTCACCCTGCCCCCCTCCTCTCCAATCTGATGGCTTAAAATCTATTCTTGTGAAACTCAAATCGGTCAAAAGCCCATCACCATTGGATTAAATCACATCCAACGGTTGTAATGTGTTCCACTTACCTATAAACCAATCTTGATAAATCCTACTATGAAACACAAACGTAACTAAATGGGGTCCCCACCAACTAGACACAAATCGACACAATCTTGCTCCCTACCTCAGATTACTCGCCGAAAGGCAATTCCGTCCGAACGAAGCCTCTCTCTAGAAGAAAAATATCCATTTAGCAACATGTGTCTTATACGGTAAAAAAAAGTGAAAAAAGTGTCTTGGATGGTAATGCACTCTATAAAATGCAGATGGGAATATTCTTGTCGATGAAGCCATAACTGGCACTTTATATTGTAATTTGCCAGGTTGGCATTGCTTCCAAGCATATATATGCATCTTCTTATCAACTTCTGTTTAGTTTATAAAGATACAGACACAAAAGCTAACACATTTTCAAACACCACTAAAACACCAGTTATATTCATTGTCAATTTTCATTAACTAGTCATGAAACTCAAACTATAAGCTTGATTCAAGAAATTAATTTCGTTCTTTTCATCAAAGAGAATCAGAGAGAAGGACAAGGAAATTTTTTTTTTTGAGGATGTCATGTCATCATAGTGGATAACCATGTCAGGACTTATGATACTAACAATTAATTAATAACTAGGTGACAAGTAACCATTTTGTTCTCAACTATTAAAACAACTAGGTCCGTTCCCGGGCTACGCCCGGGTTATTTGTTTGTGAAAATGTTGAACCAAAATATCATATTAAATTTTGGTGTTGATTGTATGGACGCAATAAGTGTTGAGGTGGTTGTTGTGTCCTCCACTCCAATCTCCACCAAATAAAACTAAAACAACAGTAGCTCAGTGGATGACATAACGTTAGCTAAAGTTAATTGCGAAATCGTTTAATTACATAACCCGAAAAAGTGACCTTTCTAGACATGGGTTTCATAAAGTTGGAGTCTTAAAATAATATTTGATATCTTCGCATAGCCTTTTAGATTAAGATTCCATCATGTTAAATCTTGATACATAGCATATAAAATAGTGATTATTAGTACAATTTTTGTAGGTGCTCTACATTATAATAAATTAGCAATCAGGGCAATATGATCTTGGAGTGTGACGGTTGTTAGCACCTGATCCTCGATAATCGTTAACATAAATTTTAGAGTTTTGTCCTGAATTTATGTATATAACATAAATTCTCTTATTTCAAAAGGTCGGAGTCTTATTTCGAATAAATTCAGCAAAAGAAAAAGTATTCCAATAACCTATTTAATATATAAACACCCAATTTTCAAAAAACGAAGCATACTTAATAATATTTTTTAAACGTGTAATTGTTGAAAACTTACAGTTGAATATCGTTTCAGAATATTATTTTAATATATATGTTGGTAAAATTTTTATTGTAATAAACGAATTTGGAGTTTTGTAATATTACATAAATTAAAGGTCTTTAAAATCTATTTGAAATTTCATCATCTATTATTCTTTCTTCTTGCTCAATCACATCTAGACATCGCCTTTTTTAAGTATTATATAGAAGTAGGGTTTTAAAGGAAAGGAATCATAAAACAATTTTATATGAAAATAAATCTAGGTATCAAATTTGTGAGAGAGAGAATAATAATCCGAATGATGCATGAAATAGGGTCACTCCGTGCTGCATGTTTTTGCGTAATCCCTTATTCGCCTTTTGAAATGCTTTATGTAATCAATTGATTTGTTGAAGTAGAAAATTGTTGCTGGTGTTGAACGGAGTATAAGTTTGCCTGCAAAATATTGGATATTATTCTTATGCTGTTAAATAAAAAAATTATATATGTATGATTTTTTGATGTGTTATATAGAATTATTTACCTTGGATTAGTTTAGGAATTA
Source organism: Brassica napus (assembly GCF_020379485.1). Taxonomy (NCBI): domain Eukaryota; kingdom Viridiplantae; phylum Streptophyta; class Magnoliopsida; order Brassicales; family Brassicaceae; genus Brassica; species Brassica napus. Next base: position 38,497,406 of record NC_063450.1, read on the forward strand.
AGCTTGTGACGATCATAACTTTAAATTTTCTATCTTTCTTACTTTATAGGATGCTAAAATCTGCTGCTTGCTTGTCGCACAATATGAGTTTGACGATCGTTGACCTGAGATAGAGATGTGGTATGAAGATAATAATTATTCTGTTGTTAACTATTGTGTTAAACTAACCTGTTCAGCCGTAGGCCAATCGTGGCATCAATATTGAGTTCCGGGTGGTGAGGTTTTATTTTTTGTATTATGACTATCTGTCCGACGACATCTGCACATTTATTTTAGAATAAATATACATATTTGTTTAATTAATACTGGGATGACATATTTACCTGGTAAGTGTGTGGGCAAAATGGCCAACCGCAATAGATTTCTGTATTTCTGAGGAGATAAACTGTGAACTGGAAATATCGGACAATCGAGTGTAACATTCAATGCTATTGTCTTTTGGTTGATCTGAATATTGTAAGGCAGTTGGGTGAGTTTCCGTTGTCGGGAATTATGTATGACAGAAAATCTCGAGAACTCATATGTATCTCCTTCGGTTAAGTTTTTTGGATCATCTGGCTGAATGTCTCCGGTGACCCGACCTTCTAATAGTTGTCCCTGGGTGTGATCAAATTTTGGTGTGCCAATCCAATTAAGTAAGCAGTGAGTTATTTAAATCAAATATGGTGGATTGGAAAACATATATATATATATATATATATATAGAAGTTTAGAAAAGGCTTACGTGGTGGTCGTAGCACAGGAAGCCGATGGAAGTTCGAGTATTATCTATTTGGTGTTTTTTGATGTCCCAAACATTTCTTATACATACTATGATAGGACGCACTGAAACCCCTTCTTGAAGTTCGTGGATTCTTTGGGGAATGTGTTGCATTGAAGATGTCACTAAAAAACATTCGATTTAAAAATTGTAATAAGGTACATGAATTTCTAACTATATTTATTACACACATGGATTTAAAAAGGCATTCGCCTACGGCCCCCAAATTTTGTAAAATATTTAGGGCCCCTAATTACAAAAAAAAAAAATTACTTGATATTTAATGTATTTTTTTAGTTAGATTTTTATTATTATTTGATTCTAAATTTGACTTGTGTTTAAAATAACTAATTTGTGATCAATTTTACAATATTTTATATAAAACTATAAAGATTCTATTTCAAATTAACTATAAATATTTGATCCATATTTGTCTTCTTTGTATATATTATGAGTTAAATTTATTTTATATATTTATAGAATTTGATTAAAAATTTATAATATTTTGAATATATAGTTTATTGTATTTAATTTAAATGCTAATATTAAAATTTTTAACAGCGACCAACATTTCAATCCAAAACGCTAAAAATTTATAGTTTGGTTTTTAGTTTATAAAAATTTAGAAAATGTTAAGGTAATATATCAAAACTTTTTAGTGTTATATATATATATATATATGTTTTTTCAAAAAAAAAAACTTTATATAATTCGAATTTAAATAAAAATATTTTCAAAAAAAAAAATCATGTAAAATTTATTTAACTCGCCTCGGGCCTCCAAAAACCTTCGCACGGCACTGAAACACAGTATTTGTATATTACTTTTGATGTAAGTTAAATATATATATATATATATAACTTTCAAGTCCTTAAAACTCAAACTAAAAAAAAACTCGAGACATATCGCTGTGAAGACTGGGAAACTAATATATATACTATTTTCGTGAAAAATTGAAATTAACATTCGTGATATTTAAGTATATATATATAATTAAAGCTTGTCTGTATAGACGAAGCAACTTAGCATACAATATACTGGTTTTTTACAAAACGTGATTTACATAGCCACTATATATCATTGACTATAGAATCATCCCTTCTATTCATAAGGAATAATTCCAACGTAGTAAAAAACGTAAAAAATTATAAGGATGACATTGTATTATTTATTTAGTCTTATAAAACGTTCTGGATAGTTCTTATATAAAAAATTTGAATTATAATGTTGCTTTGCAACTTTCTATGCCGAATGAGTAGAACTGCCATCCAAACCAACTTGTGGTTAAATATAGTTTGGATATTCATACTCATTGGTAAAAAATAATTATAAACGCTACGGGATGCTTCTAATTTTCTTTTGTTTAAGAGAATCATGCAGGGATTTGGTATTTACCTGACACTTCAATGGGCTGATTATTGGGGAGGCTATCCATACCGGTAAAACAGAGATCCGCACCACCAACTTGTTCCAGACGAATATTGCTTGGAAGTGTAGAAGAAACAGATGAGGTCTTTGTCTTTCTCGAGTCTCCTTCTTTCTAACGCAAGTGAATAATTGGGAGAGTTTGATTTTCTGTCTTTTTTCCTTCCTAAGGATCATAAGTAATATGGGATTATAATGTCCGAAGCAAACTTTCTTAAGGAGAATTTATTACTTTCCTATTTAGCTTGGTTTTAACATAAATATAGGATCATAAGGAATATGGGATTTTAAGAAATTTCATAAATGTAAAATATTCTAAAATCTTCATGCTGTGTGATATGCGTGTGTGATGGCTACGTGGAGTTCAAATTGTGTATGGATTATGGAAATAAATAAGTCTAGCAAGATATTGATGAGGCCAAATCAGTTGGTGTATATAAAGGAATTTAAACATGAAAACAATTGATCTGAGTAAACTATATAGGAAGGATAGTTTAATCGATTAAAATCCAAAGTTTGAAATGAAAAGAAACAAAGCAAAGTGTTGTTAAAAACCAAAATAGTACCAAACTGAAGCAAACTTGCAAAAACCAACATAGTACTTGAAGTTCAATGCAAAGACTTAAGAATTATCGAACTGAATCATTATTTCTCACACCTTGCCCGTTTGACTTTCTCTGGATCAACACTGTCAAACGTTCTCTTACTCTCTTCATCTGCAGAATCTCCACGGCTTTTTGAAGGCCCACACACTTCACTTCCAGTCTGCACTGCTTCCATGGATGTTGCAGCAATAGCGTTATCAACGGAGCCTTTTGTGGGTGATGATGTCTCCGGAGGGAGGATCTTGGTCACAGTGATTGCTCGGGTGTTGCCAGAGAAGTTGTGGTCTGTAACTTTTACACAGAACTTATGGGTCTGTCCGACTATGCTGATCAGAGCTTCCGGGACAGGCACTTCATGGTCAGGACCTTTGTCTTTATTGGCCTTGCATTCAAAAACAGTAATGTGAGTTTCAATCATTTGAGAGTATAAACTGATAGATATATACCTCAAAGTAGCTGCTGACCAACTCAGATGCATGCCTCCCAGTCAACTGAAAACCAGCATCACCAAGCAGGACAAAGAAACCTTGTTCACTGCTGTCATAGACCGAAATCTTTGCACGGTACCTGTTATGTAAGTTTTAGAAGTCAATAATCCAAAAACTATATAAGAGAGAGTGTAATTGATTATCGATGCCAATGAACTTACTGTGCAACTCCAGCTGTGGTATCCTTCACACATCTTGGGTTCGTGCAAATCAATGAATTTGCGCCTTTGGTAGCCTTACTATGACACCCAGTGCATGCAATATAGTACCAAGCAGATCCATGAACCACATCATCAATCGTGGCAGTGCACTCAAAAAAGGCATCCTGCAACAGTTCAAAAGCATTTGATATAAACATAGAAGCGTTTAAAAATTGCATGTAACATTTAGCTTTGTATTTACCTTTGCAGATTCCAGAGTCATGTAGGAGAAGATGTCAGATATGGTCATCGTCTCCCGCTTAGTGACCACCTCTGCACTAACCTGCTTAGCAATCTCTGGGTTCGAGGAGAGCCTAACAATTAATAGAAATCATAAATTCAGTCAATAACTTCAATTTGAATAAATGTGTGCTCAACATAAACTTATATAGACAGTGTTACATACCACGCGAAGTAATCAATTGTTGGTTGCACATCATAGTCCATGAAAACCCGTGTGGGAGACATAGAACTCAGTGCCAGGTTACCTGTAAAATGACGGAAGAAGGATTAAAGATGATAAGAGTGTAAAGTTAGAAGGCGATTTTAAAGAACAAAACGTTTGTAGAATGTTTAATCAGTCAAACGCGAAACCAAAGGGATAAATAAGTACCTCCGAGACGTTTAGTGTTAACAGCTGTGACCAAAAGAACTGTGGGAGTGTTTTCATAGGACTTAAACTTCTTGCAGAAGTCCGTTGCTGCCTGGTCCCAGAGGTAAAGCTTCATAACAGGTCCTCTGGAAAATAATATCTTAGGGACTTAAGAACCTTATGAACTAAAGAGATATGGTTTATCAAAAAAAGAAGAACACACTTACTCATGTGATTGCACGTGAACCATAATGTGCCGAGTGGTAGCGAGCTTCGCTTCATCAATGGTGGGACGCTCGGTAAGAGCCTGTCCATCAACCAGCTTCATGTGGCCAAGAACATCTATAACATTTATCATCAAGAACATAACTCAGATGTCTAATCATTTAAAAAAAAAGAAACACTTGAACTAATCACATAACTGAACAAAATTCTACAATTCTTTATCAAACAGGAAGATAGGCCAAAACAACATCAAAATATAAATATAGTAAAATTAGAATTCTTACCGTAGAGGTCACCTTTGAGATCACAGTTGGCCTCAAAATCCTCATACGAATGCATCCTGAAACGGTCTTCATCAAAAGGGATTGGAATGTCGTGAAGAACCGACAACTCAGAGTTCCATGCGAAGGACACGGTTGCGATATGATCAGCAACCCGATACATCGGTTTGTTCTTCGATCCGTAGAAGTTGATGAGTTCGTAAACTGAACCTCGCTTCATCTCAGGCAGGTATTTCTTAATACGACCTGGTGGGATGAATCCTTGAATGACAGTTCCCTATTGTCGGAAAAATAATAAGAAAAACACAAAATCAGAATCAAACCTCGGATTTAAACAAATACGATCCCAAACCTTAATAACTAACTAAACAACCATATAAACAAATGACAAAATCAAACTACAAATTCTTATTAACGTTTAAAGAAACGTGAAAGCATAGCTCAAAGTTAAATTAACTTCATTCTAACATTACTAATGAACGCAGACACGAATCGCACGGTCCAGTAACAATTAATATAGTCGGGAAAGAATAACAAAACTAAAAACGTGAAACAAACCTCAAGATTTAAACAAATACAATACCAGGAAAACGCCAAAACCAAATTTTAAAGTTTTTTAATCCTAACTAATTAACCCTAGATTCACCTTCCAAGTTTAAAGAACCGGCAAAATCACTGTTAAAAATTTTTATTAACTAACTAAACACCCATATAAACAAATGACAAAATCAAACTACAAATTCTTATTAACGTTTAAAGAAACGTGAAAGCATAGCTCAAAGTTAAATTAACTCCGTTCTAACATTACTAATGAACGCAGACACGGATCGCACGGTCCAGTAACAATTAATATAGTCGGGAAAGAATAACAAAACTAAAAACGTGAAACAAACCTCAAGATTTAAACAAAAAAAATACCAGGAAAACGTCAAAACCAAATTTTAAAGTTTTTTTATCATAACTAATTAACCCTAGATTCACCTTCCAAGTTTAAAGAACCGGCAAAATCACTGTTAAAAATTTAATTAACTAATCAAACATAACTAATGCACCCTAACACACATCGATCTCAAGGTCTAGGAACTATTTATAGAATTGACGTACCTGCTCGTCGATGAGAAGCATTTCCAGACCAATAAGGGTCTTCTTCACCGGGTTCTGAGCCTCCCAGAAATGGATGAGTCGGAATCGCAACCGGGTTTCATGGGGACCGAGAGAGACATCTCTGAAGAACATCACTGATTCGTCAGACTCGGAAGACGCAGGAGACTTTCCATTTCGTTTCATCGCCATATCTTGAGATCTGAGTTTTTCTAGGGTTTTGCATTCTACGGAGAAGGAAGATCAATTATATAAGAGGAGGAAAAGAGGGAGGTGAAAAGAAATCATAATGAAGGGGTATTGATTGATCGAAACGGAACTATTGATAGCTTAGGATTGAATCGATGGAATCTACGGTTCTCTTTTTGATCGAAGAACACGAAGCGGTAATGGTGAGGAGAAGCTTCTCGTTTAGATGTCGGCTCACCTAAATGATTCTCCTCGCGATACACAAAAAACACAAAGAAGCCCGAATCAAACTTAAAGCCCAAAGAGAAATCAGAAGCCCACGAAATCTCTTACTCGACTTCGGGCAAAAGGCAAACCCGAGTCTGACGTGTAAAAAAAAAAGAACCTGATTGGCCAAATAAAAAATCCGACGTGGATAGCCTGTATGCTCTTCTTATTTTGCTTTTAGTAGTGTTAGATAATAAAGATCCGCTGGATGAGGATAACTTGTTCGACCACTCAACCCCTATTTTGGATGCACACGTATATTATGTATACATGCATTTCGTATATCGAATTCACCATGATGTTATTATCCATCACAACTATACGTATATGTTGCACATACATACACACACATTACACATAAGAAGTATCACAATTTATCAGAAAAAATGTTGTAACAGAGAGAGAGATCTAAATTGCTTTATAAAACCGCATAAAGAGACGCCACATCTTTCTTTCCTCTTCATTCAATTTGCTTTCCTCAACGCAAAAGTTGCAGACTTTCCGTTATTGTGATCGTCAATTCTCCAGAAAAATCATTCTCCGATCATTCGTTTCTCTATACCCTGATCAGACAAACAACAAAACCAAACAAAACAAAGCCACTTCTGCTGTCTGAATAGTTCTGAGGTTTGATTCTTGTCGAATTGATGATGAAAATGGTTTGTTGCAGATGGGTATTCATAAAGTTCGCTCCTTTTTTTTTGTTTGACATGTAAATTAATCACAACTTCTTTGAATCTGAGTAAAAGATCAAAATTGTGGTGTTAGCATTTTAAAATCAATATCTCTATTTCTATGATGTGTTTTTGTTCTGTTAATTAAGATCGGTTTGGGTTTGTGTGTTGATTTGTTGGGCTAAAGGTCAAAATTAGAGTTTCTTTGCGTGTGCAGAGGAGAAGGAGAAGTCCTTTGCGTGTGACAAATAGTTTTCGTTTAATCTTCTTCCGTATCTGATCCATCTTTCATTCTTATAGAATAATCCTCTTTTATCATTATTGATTACTACACTTCTCTTCCAAGTTTCCTTCTTTCATTCTTGACCTGGTCTGATTTGATTGTTCACAGATTCTTTCTTCTATTCTTGATTAGAAGAAACAATAAAAGAAGTAAACTCTCCTTGTAATAACGCATAAAGTTGCTTCCTTTGTACTATTTTACAGGTGTCGTCTTGTCTTAGCTCTTGATTTGTAGATAAATCTTTGTTGTCCAAAAATGGATGCTACATCGAGTGGAACTCCAGGCTTGCAGTACCATAACATACCGGAGCAACCTGCTTCTCCTCCTGTAAAGAGGCAAAAACGCCAATGCTTTGGAGAGTCAACTACTCCTGGAGAGTTTCCTTTAGCAGCTAACCCTTCCATTGTCCTTCACGTTCTCACTGAATGTAGATTGGATCCTCGTGACCTCGCCAATCTTGAGGTTCTCGTTTTCGAATAAAAAGTCTAAATCTTTCACTAAAATTTCAAGAATTTGATATTTTCTTGTTGTTGTTGGTGTTGGTATAGGCAACATGTTCGTTCTTTAGCCAGCCAGCGAACTTTGCGCCGGACTGTAGTTTATCTATAGCCGAGCTCGCTGCTCTAGACATGTGTAATAAAAGGGTGATTTTCAAACCGATGAATGAAGAAGAACGCGAAGAAATGAAACGTAGATGCGGAGGGTCATGGAAACTTGTACTTAGGTTCTTGCTGGCTGGTGAAGCGTGTTGTAGAAGAGAGAAGTCTCAAGCTATTGCTGGTCCTGGTCACAGCATTGCCGTCACTTCAAAAGGAGAAGTTTATACTTTCGGTTATAATAACTCTGGACAGCTAGGACATGGTCATACCGAGGAAGAAGCTCGCATTTTGCCCGTCAGGTATACATTATGTTTTATGTTAACTAGGCTTGCGGGTTCGGTTTAACATAAATCTTACCGAATTAACCCGAAATAAAGTTCAGTTTGGTATCCGGTTAGTTCGGTTTTTGAAAATCCTACCGAAGTTTTTGATTTCGATTATATTTTGGTTACATTTTCAGATAAATTCGGTTAATTTTGGTTACATTCTGTTCGAAATATGGTTAGTTGGTTCGTGTTTTTGGTGTGGTTTGGGTATAACTATTGTTAGAAGAAAACTGAAGTAACCGATTGCCAAACCGAACCAAAAACCGATTTTCTTCAAAAAAGCCTACCGAATTGAACCAAACTTCTAACCCAAATTTCGGTTTGGCGGGTTCGGATCGGTTCAATATCCGAGGCCTAAGTGTTACAACCAAAGAGAACCTGAAGATGGTTTCACCGAGAGTCGTTATAACCGTGTGTTGTGCGCAGATCATTACAGGGCATCCGAATCATCCAAGCAGCAGCTGGTGCTGGCCGTACAATGCTAATAAGCGATAGTGGAAACGTCTACTTCTGTGGGAAAGACTCCTTCGGTGAAGCTGAATACGGAGGGCAAGGTTCTAAAGAGGTCACAACTCCTCAGCTTGTAACATCTTTAAAAAACATATTCGTTGTGCAAGCGGCTATTGGAAACTTCTTTACCGCTGTTCTCTCACGAGAAGGGAAGGTTTATACATTCTCCTGGGGAAACGATGGTAGACTCGGACACCAAACCGAGGCTAATGATGTCGAGCCACGTCCTTTGTTAGGGGCGCTCGAGAATGTACCCGTTGTGCAGATTGCTGCTGGTTATTGCTACCTTCTTGCCTTAGCTTGTCTACCAAATGGCAGCATGTGAGTTACTTCTTATACACTGTTGTCGGTTTAAGTATTTAATTTAGACCGGTTCTGACGTAATACGATGTTTATTTTAGGTCGGTTTATTCGGTTGGTTGTGGTTTGGGAGGCAAGCTTGGTCACGGGTCAAAAACCGATGAGAAGTATCCTCGGCTTATCGAGCAGTTTCAGGTGTTGAACATTCAACCTAGGGTAGTTGCAGCGGGTGCGTGGCATGCGGCGGTGGTAGGTCAGGACGGAAGAGTGTGTACCTGGGGTTGGGGAAGGTACGGTTGCTTAGGACACGGTAACGAGGAGTGTGAGTCAGTGCCTAAAGTCGTTGAAGGGCTAAGCCATGTCAAGGCGGTTCATGTAGCAACGGGAGACTACACTACTTTTGTTGTCTCGGAAGATGGAGATGTTTACTCGTTTGGTTGTGGCGAATCCGCTAGTCTCGGTCACCATATAGCCGCTGATGAACAGGTTTGCACTTATTTCTTTTTAACTTGCGTGGCAAGCTATCTGGCTCTTTATGTTTTGGTTTGGTTTTTGTATATTAGGGTAATAGAAATGGGAATGTGCTGAGTCCAGCGGTAGTAACATCGCTGAAGCAAGTGAAGGAGAGGATGGTTCAGATTAGTCTAACGAACTCTATATATTGGAACGCTCATACGTTTGCGCTCTCGGAGTCAGGGAAGCTATTCGCGTTTGGTGCGGGTGATAAGGGTCAGCTTGGAGCAGACCTTGGTCGTGACCAGACAGAAAGGTGTGTACCCGAGAAAGTAAATATCGATCTCAGTTAGAGGTTTGTTGGCAGATCAGACAAAAACACATGGAAATTGCGGTTTACTACATTATGGTCACTTTGGAAGGGTTTGTACAAAAGGGGGGAAACATAAGTTAAGGAACTTGTCTTAACATTTCATTGTATAGGGGGTTTCACATTATTCTAATTGTTCATGGGTCATGTTTTAGGTTGATAATTGTCGAATAATTTCAATTAGTCCAGTCCATTTATTGTAAGGTTCAGATTCTATTTCATTTGTATAAAAAGCCTCAAGGCTTGCTAAATTCGTGGTACAGTTTCCGTGCAGTTCACGCCATATCACTGTGTTTACTTGTTTAGGGTAGAGTGAAATAAGGAAGGAAGCATATACAAAAATAGTCAGATAATCTAGGCTTGAAAAGAGGGACTTGATACTTTTATTATTTTACATCATCACCTTACGACTCATTTCATTTCACAACCGATGCTTTTTATACTTTTCTAGATAAATTAAAACTTAAGATTCTAAGATAATTTTTAGGCTAAACTCAAGTTTGTATTCATTGACTGGGACAGGAGAGGGACGAAACTTAAATTAGGAGTAGAAGATACGCCGTTAAATATTTTTTTGGCAAACCTCAAATTTCGCATTTTGATTAACAACAATGTATAAACAAAGAGCCTTCACTACACAATTTTTAAAAATAATTCACAAGTGAATAAAAAATACCCATAAAACATTTGGAAAAAAAAATCTTTTGGGATAATTAACTAATTTAACTAACAAAATGGCGCACGTTCACTTAGCTCTCCTCCTTCTCCTCTTTGTCGCCGTGGTTGTCTCAGCTGTTGATAAACCCTCGACGATCACCTCTGGAGCCCCCACAACAGCTCCGACCAATGTAGCTAAAGCTCCAGGAGGTAATGACAACAAGGATGCAGCTGCTACTCCCGGAGCAGTTGCTGGATCTATGGGAAGCGATTCTTCGAACGCAAACTATCCGCCACCTCAACCACCTTCCGGAAACGACGCTACCGCCATGGTTGGATTTTGTTATTTTGTAGCTGTTGCCATGGTTGGATCGTTCTTCTTTTTATGCGATGTGATTTTGGTGCGTGAATTTTAAGAAACTGTTGACATTTTTATTGAATATAGTTTGTAATGTTTTTATCTTGTAGATGTAATATAGCATTTTGCTTGTCCCTTTCATCTTTAAAAGTGAGACGATACAGAGATCATGACAAAAATGAAACTTTTTTTTTTCTTGAATGAATGTTAAATTTATTCATCTCAAAACCTTTGTACAATAAATGCATCATTGTTTGACAAAGAATGATACTAACTCAACTTCTGTACATGATTAACTAAAAGCTATCGACTACCAAACCAAAGCTGCATAGCAATTTGTAGTCTTAGTCTTGAACGTCCTGCCATGTTTATTGAAAAGATGCGGTTTCACACTTGCTTATCAATCCTTGAGAGTAACAGAGCAGAAGATCACTCTCGTTCTCCTACCCGACGGCCATTTCTCTCCTGCCACACCGAGTATACTGCCGTTTGAAATGCATACCGAACCAGGAAAGTTGTTGTTGCATCCCGAGTACCCTCCGCCACAATACTCAGAATCTGAAGCCAACTGTTAGAGAACCAAGAAGCTAGCAGCTTACCCACAAGGCCAGACCAGATAGTTTGAGTATACGGGCAGGTGAAAAATAGGTGATCCCTTGATTCCATGGATCTCTTACACAACAAGCACAAAATATCAGCTTGTGGATTCCATTTTAGGATTCTATCCCATGTGGATAGACAATCCTGTATAGAGAGCCATGTCATGAACGCATACTTTGGAGTCATGCCCGTAAACCACACCCCTTTGCTCCAAGTAACACGCGGGGAGTGACTTCTTGTGATCTCCCAAGTTTGCTTCGTACTAAAACAAGATTGGAAGCTCCCTGCCTCTGTTTTCCACAGTCGAGTGTCATCTTCTAGTGATAAGCCTCTGATATGAAGATTTAGAATCTCTCTCTCTATCTGAACCAAAACCTCCACTCTGTGCCTGCGCCGTCTGTATGTTTGGACTGCTACTTCCACAGTTGTATTGATTGGAATGCCCAAATCAATACATCCTCGAGACCCAGTCAAGTCTATCAATCTTCCCAAAGGAGACCACATGTCAAACCAAAAGGATGTATAGGAGCCATTACAATTCTCCATCCGTGTGAGCGTCGATGCAAGGGGCCGAAGCTTAAGTAACTTCTTCCATATCCAAAACCCCAAGGAGATTTTTGCATTGACACTCCACAGTGATCCCTTCCTTATCAGATACCGATGAATCCAAAAAATCTAAAGTGATTCCTTAGCTGACAATATTCTCCATATCAATTTGAGACAGCAGATCAAGTTCACTTCATTCAGTGACCTCAGACCCAAGCCTCCTTCTTCTCGTGGCTTGCACACATCTTTCCATGCGATCTTAGCTTTATGCGATGAGAGATCAGGTCCTGACAAGAGAAAGGCGCAAAATAACTGATCAATCTCCTTAATGCATTGTTTCGGGAGTCGAAATGCGGACATCCAAAAGTTTGTCAAACTATGAATTACCGAACTGATGAGCTGTAGACGACCTGCAAACGAGAGTTGCCTTGCTGTCCATGAGCTGATTCGTTGCTTAATTCTCTGAATAAGGGGATTATAATCATGCACTGACATTCTCTTTGTCAACAGAGGGAGACCAAGGTATCGAACCGGAAGAGCTCCTGCTGCAAAAGGGAACTGGTTGAGGATTTGGACCATGTCTTCATCTTCCACTCCTGCCATAAACAATTTTGACTTCTCCAGACTTATAGACAGCTGCAAATTCTTTGAACACAGACATAATATCTTCTATCGAGCGCTTTTTCCCATACGAAAACACCAAAACATCATCGGCAAAACACAGATGTGTTAGCCTAAAATCATTCATATAAGGTGTGATTGGTGACCAAGGGAATGAGAATGAACATTCAATTCCTTATGGTTTCATAAAAATATACCATTCATAAGGAATTTATTTACCTTTATATTCCTTATCATTCTTTTTTTTTGTAGAGAATAACAAAGCAAAATTATTCCTCATTATTTTTAAGGAAGAACAATCATTCCCACTCATTCCTTTAGTTTTATTCCTTTTCATTTTTTTTTTATTTGTTCATAGTGTTTCTCAAATGGTCACCGGTGTTTTCAATATTACAGTAAAAAAATTAGTGTTTGAAAAAAAAAGTAAAAAAAGAAAAAGCCAACTTTCTCATTGGTTGTTAGATACGGGCCGGGTGAGAGAAGCTTGGGCCCATACCTGTCTCAAAAAGCGCGTGTCATTCAGCGTCCTGTGAAACAAGACGCGCGTGGATGCTTGTGCTTTCTCCATTACTCTGTGAGCCGAAAGCGTAATTCGCAGAGAAGCGAGCGACAATGAAGGTCCAACGGTCAACTTTTTTCACAGTCAACTTGAAATCGAACCTTCATCACTTTCACTCCTCTCAGGTTAATACTATTCGTCAAAGTTCGGGTTTTTTATCCACTTCATTCTCCTGGAGTGTATTCATATGCTGAGATTGAGTGTATTCCTTTCAGGGAATTGCTATATCAGAGCTCGATCCCGTGTCGAAGTTACTCGATAGGAAGTGGGGGTTACAGAGTCCCGCAACTCCAATTCATCAAATCAGTGTTTCTTCCGCTAAAGGAATCGGCAAACTCTCCTTCTTGAACAACACTCGTCCACGTCTCGGAGATGAAGTCTCTAAAAAAGGATCGTCTTTTTACATCCTGAGAGACGATCTTTTGCATCCTCTTGTCAACGGTAACAAAGCTAGAAAGCTTGATGCTTTGCTACCGCTTCTTCAGGATCATAAAGTCACTGACTTGGTGAGAGAGAATTTGTTATCCTTTCTCAGTTGGGTCCTTTGGAAAAAAAATGCTTAGAGCTTTTTCTTTGAATGTTAGGTTACATGTGGAGGTTGTCAGAGTGCACACACAGCTGCTGTTGGTAAAAAATGTCAGAACCTTTTTGTTTGAGAGAACTAAATTTAATGAAGTTTTGAGTATTTGTTGTTTGTATGTTGTTGCAGCTGTTTCGTGTGCTGAGAGAGGTGTGAGATCACATCTGCTACTGCGTGGAGAGCAGCCCGAGGTTTTGACCGGTTATAACCTCGTTTCAACTATGTATGGAAACGTTGAGTATGTTCCGAGATCGAAGTATGCGAATAGGGAGGAGATGCTGAGAACTCACGCTGATCTTGTCGCTGGGGAAGACGGTTCTGTCTTATGGGCTAAAGACCTTGAGGCTATTGATGGTTTTTCGACTTCCCAAGCTGCTTCTTCTAGAAAGGTTTTGATCGTCAATGAAGGCGCAGGCGATGCTCTTGCGTTACTCGGTAAGCAATCTAATTTGGTGGAAAGAACTTATCAAGATTTGTTGTTTATGTGTGCCTTTGTTTTACTATGCAGGTATGTTTCGGTTAGTGAAGTATTTGTCAGAAGATCATTTACTTGGGAAGAAGAGTCGTGTCAAGTTTGTAGTTGATGCTGGTACTGGAACGACTGCTGTGGGTTTAGGAGTTGCAGCTATGTCTTTAGGGTTAGGCTTTGTTGAACAAGACTTTATTGATAACGCTTTTTGTGTCTGTTTCTTTTCTTGCTCATGTTACACTTCTCCTCTCAGGCTTCCCTGGGAGATCAATGCAGTGATGTTAGCTGATACACTCGAAAACTACAAAAGACATGAACATCGCTTGTTAGAAGAGTTTACGAGGCAGTTTCTTCCCTCCATCGTTTGCAGCCGCTTGGATACGATCAAATGGGTAGAACGTCAACGCCCGAGAAAGTATGATTCTTTTCGCTATTGAAGATATACTAAAAGTGATATTTTCAGTTATATATTTCCTTTTGTTCTTGCAGGTTTGGTAAGGTCTTGGAAGGAGAAGTGGAGATGTGTCGGAAGATTGCGCAACAGACGGGTGTTTTAGTGGATCCAATGTATACTTTAGCTGCTTGGGAGACGGCAACAGAGCTTGTGGAGGACGAGGATTCGAGCATTGTAGTGATGCTTCACACTGGAGGCACTCTTGGGATGTTTGGTCTTGCTCAAAGATATAAATCTTTCTTCACTAACTTGAAACATTAGGGGTGCAACTGGATTACAATATTTTGGAATGGAACGACGTGGAATGGTGGATTCCATTGATTCCAAAAACCTTTTTTACCATTTGATATGAATGGAATGGAATGGTCATTCCACCAATTCCAAAAATATTTTGATAAAATACAAAGAAAAGTATTCCATAACAAAATTGTTCATGAATAAATGGAATGTATTCCGTTCCATTTTTTTGATGTATTCCATTTCATTCCTATCATTTCATTTATTTTTGTTCCATTAATTCCAGATCAATTTACCAGTTACAGCCTAGGTGTTGTAGCCTTGTAGGCATACAATTCTCAAGACTTCAAGAGATATAAATCTAAAGATTTGGTTTGGTTTTAGTAAAATTCTAACCGAACCGAATCGAATCGAATCGAAATCACTTTGGCTCGTTTGGTTTTATGGTATTTCTATTCAGGTTAGAGTCTAGTTCTGTTCCTTCATATCTTACATTTATTTAATTTTTTTGACTAAATACATGTATTAAATTTGATAAAATAAAATAATGTTTTAAGTTTGAGCCGTAATTAAGTAAAAAGGTAAATCGAAGATTATTACAAATAGATTCAAATTATGTATATAAAAACATGTATATGCCAGTGTATTATTTCTTAGAAACATAATAGTCCACTTACTAACTAAAATGAGAATTAAAAATGATCATATATTGTAAATTTAAAATAAATACAGGGTTGATATTTTGTTTTTTTTCTATAGGGTTTTGTGGGTTTGGTTTTGAATTTCAGTTTGGATAAATCGTTTATTGTAAAACTAAAACTAAAAACCGAGTTTTTGGTTCATTTCGATTAGGTTGGTTCAGTTCCGAAATAAATATTGTCAATTTATAATGATGAAGTAAGAAGATTTAGATTTACGAAAAGAAAGAAAACAATCAAAGAATATGAGAATAGTAAAGCCTAAAAGAGATTCCATAGCAATGTCACAAAATGAATTTTCTTATATCTTGACCATAACTTGGTTTGACATTGTACGGTTCCCAAGAAGAATCATATTTGTACAACAACTAAGTAAAATAAACTGAAGCAAACGTGGTAAGCAAGAAGTTGTATTACTTTAGTAATTTGCTTACCTGGTAAAATAAACGAAGAACAAGATTATGGTTTTGGTCGTTGGTTTTGAGGAGTCTTCTTCTCGAACCGAGATTTTCATGCACGTGTGTTTGGTCACTACTTCGTGTTTAACAACACTTTCTTCACTATACCAATATCCGCATAAAACAAAAAATATTTGTTAAAACACACAAAACGATTGCTTTTAAATCCTTGATTCATCCATCATTAAACCTTTTTGTTTTATTATAATAAGCATTATGCATTTGAGTTTTGGGTCTTGTGAATAAATGTGTAATGTAACACAGTCGCTAAACGAATGTACCCTCAAAGACTTAAAAGAGTTATTATATATGCTAAAGCTGGTTAACTCTTCAATATATATAATGCTCTTATCATACATATATCGATAATAGCTTAGCTACCATCAGTTTGTTTGATGAATGTGTGTGTTTGTAGAGTTGTCATTTAGGACTTAATTTGCTAAAATTATGTAGCAACGGTTACGACTCTTATTATAACTATTGCCGTTCTCATATGTTCTAGAGATTATATATTACACACAGAAGTTGTAAATCTATCTATCTATATAAAGTTTTTTTTTTCTTCTTATAACATGTGAAACGAGGATTTGTTGACATGTATCTTCATATTTTATTTTGTATTTTAAATCTTTTTTTTTTAGGTTATTGCAATTTGTTCTATCAATTTCTTATTATGTACTATCTAATTCTTCTCATACTTATTAGTCTATAAAATTCAAGAAATAAATAAAATAACAAAAATACATTTTAAATATTTAATTTATTTACAATTAAAAATAACATAAACTGTCACCATTTTATTATTTTTACTAATTTTTATTATTTCATTTACAAATTATATATTTATTTCACTATTAATATCATAAGATAATCAAACCAAGAATAAGAAACTAGATCACCAATGCAAATAACCAAGAAAACGGGTCAGAAGGAGAATAATAATCGAAATGCCAAAGCCACCAAGAAGCAGGAACATATATGCCTAAAGCACCGAAATCACAATCAGTAGCTAAAAGATAAGAAACGCCTCACAAACTAAACAAGAATATACAACACGGCCATGCAAGTGAAAAACCACAAAGATCTAGATAGAAGGGACCAAAGCTCCAAGAGACTAACTCCACACACCTACCTATACAAAGGAAACATAGAAAGAAAAGAAACAACTTGAGGGAGGGAGAATCAAAGACAACTACCAAGAAATCAGAAACTAAATTTGATACCATAAATAACCTTCCAAGTCCATATAACATGCACGAACGAAAACATTATCCAAACCTCGAGTGGCAAACATGGTGAAAGATAGAGCCACCAGAGATGCGATGAAAGCTGCAAAGAGATGCGAGAATAGAGAGGAAAAATGAGACGAAACGAAATCAGCAAACTATGAAGCCATCCTCGAGCTATGAAAGAGAGCATAGAAGTTAGAACACCAAAAACTAGATCTTGAAAACCAAGACGAGCAGAGACTATTGACGGTAAGCCTACGTTGAGGAATACAACATCAAAAACGACTAAACTATGACCCAACCACGAAGATGCAGTTCCTAACATCAGCTGAAATCTAAGGAAGAAGAGGAGCAGTCAATATTGACTGGAATAACCTAATACCGTGAGAATCAAGCGAAAAACTGAAAACTCATAAACCCGATCTACAACAAATACCATGTAATCTCAAGGAAGAACAAGAGAAAGATGTAAGTCTTTTTCCGGGTGATGGTGAGAAGCACCGTACACCAGAAAGGTAACGAAATACATAGACGGTGATAGCTCAAGGTCAAAATATAGGGAGATGGCAAAAAACATCTTAAAAGTTATAATTTTCAAAAATATGAAAAAATATAATACAATTTTGACGCTGAAACCGTTAATCTTAGAATCAACAAAGTTATTGAAATTCAATATTCTTTTACAATGCTCATTTCACTACTAACGAGTACTATACACACAACAATACATTATTCGAAAAAACAAACACAAAATATATTAACCTATCATCATTACTACATAACACACTAAAAACACCAAATAACGATTTTAACAAATAAAAACAACAACATAATTACATTATCTAAAAAACTATGTTCTTATCAATAATAAAAACAATATTCCGCGGACATCCCGTGTTAACTTATATATCAAAATGAAAAAATGGTCCATGATTTTTTTACTTCTTTTTTTTTCTTCACTGCAACGTTTTCTTTTCGCAGTTGTAAATATATTTTTTTTAAATATTCACATTTTCCACGTACTCAGTATTCCGGTCTCGTAGAGACTTTAATCTACTACAAATATATTTGCCTCGTAAATCAAGAACCCAAGCCTACAAAAAGTGAGTAGGGGTACTAAGGTAACTTCACGAAATGATATATAATCTATTTTTTTAAAGCAACAGTCATTTTCGAGAAACATAAATGCGCTTATAAATTGGAAAGACATAAAGAAATAAAACAAAATAAACATTTGTTCTCTTCCACTGTCTTGTCTAATGTCTGTAGAGTAAAGAGATAGAGCCGACGTTACAGTATCTCTCGCTTCTCTCTCACACGAGCAAGAAAACTTTCACGTTCACCGGAGAAAACTATTACTCCTGTAAGAAAGCAATTAAAGACCTATTCAGATGGAAGATTTTAGAGCTTTTCCCTTCGCCGGGAATCTAGACCCTCGAGCTCAAGAGTTCGTACCGGCACCACTAAACCCTATGTCTTCACGTTTCCACTTTCCGTACACTTCTCTGCCGCCGCCGCTTCCGCCACCTCCTCCGTCGTACGGACTATCTCCATCGGATCCAAGAATGTTCACGTTCTTTAATATCCCACCACATCCGATGATGTTTCCTCCTGCTCCTCATCCTCCACCACCACCACCTCGTCCGTGGTTTAACGGTTTTTCAGCTGTTCAACGGCTATCTCCGCCGTCGAACTCGCCGACGCGATCACTTTCTCTGATCTACGTACCGCGTGACGTCACCGAGTCTACGGTGAGACGTGACTTGGAGGTGTTCGGCGACGTGCGTGGCGTGCAGATGGAGAGAATCTCGGAAGGAGTCTTGACCGTCCATTTCTACGATCTCCGTGACGCGAAAAGAGCTGTTCGAGAGTTTTGCGGTAGACACATGCAACACCAAGAAAGGCTCGGTAGCAGCAGTGGAGGTGGAAGCGTTTGGAGATCACCCTCTTCATCGGCGCGTGGGTTTGTTTCTGGTAGACCTGTGTGGGCCCACTTTGTAGTCCCGGATACAAACGCCGTACCCGGTGGTTGTAACCAAGGAACGTTGGTGATATTTAACCTAGACCCTGATGTCTCTTCCACTGCTCTCAGACAGATTTTCCAAGTTTACGGTATATGTTTTTTAGTTATGTTTCTATGTCTTAGATTTTTTAGTTTCGTTTCCTCGATTTGTGGATATGTCAGGAATTAAAACATTTTACAAAGACTGAAACATTTTCACTTTACATTATATTATAATCATGCCATTTACTAGCTTTTGATTTTTTGAATATAGACCATGTAAGACAGTTCGGTTATATGGAAGCACTTTATAGTATTGTGAATTTTTGTCTCCAGGTTCGATCAAAGAGTTGAGAGAGACACCATACAAGAAACATCAAAGATTCATCGAGTTTTACGATGTAAGAGATGCAGTGAATGCGTTTGATCGAATGAATGGTGAAGAAATTTATGGGAAGCAAGTTGTAATCGAATTTAGCCGACCAGGTGGGCTTAAGAACAACTTCACGCCATTTAGGCAACCGCAGTTACCGTTTCAGCCGCGACCAGTTTTATTGACTCCTCCTTTGAAGCAGTCTGTTATTCTGACCAATGGTAAAAGCAAGAATGTGAGCCCTAATAATGGAGTTGATGTTGTTGAAGCTTCTATGCGTTCGTTGTGTGACATTGATGATGAAGCAGAATCTGAAACAAGGAGCAAGAACGTGGCTAAGTTGGGGAGGAAAAAGCAGATGAAGAGCATGGAACTAAGTCAGTTTCTTATCAGTGAAGAAGCAATGAATGATCCAAGTTGCAGAGATCCACGTACCACTTTGATGATAAAGAACATACCAAACAAGTACAGGTTCGGCTTTATAATCTGATTATTAGTATTTTAAATTTTATAGATTTAAAGTTGGACGATTTTTCAAATTCTAGGACGGCTAAAGATTTTAGATCTTTCTAATCTTTTTTATTAAAATATTCACATGGATTCGTGTGTTAAGATGCTGTTTATATATATTCAAAGATTTATATTCTAGATAAAATGCTCTTACGCTATGTTCCATCAATTCAAGCTTTTAATTATCTTCGTGTTTGATATTACAATTAGTCGGCTAACATTTTCCTGGATGCTCTTATTTTACAGATTCCTATAGGTTTTGTTTATATGAGATTCCAATTTAATTTTATAGTTAGTGTTTTTTGGTTTTGTGTAGTCAAAAGCTGCTGTTGAATATGCTGGATAATCACTGCATTCACATCAACCAAGCTATCACCGAGGAGGAGAGGGGCGAATACAAAGCTCATCCTGATCAGCCAATTTCTTCTTATGATTTCGTGTATCTCCCGATGGATTTCAAGTAATCAACAACCGGACTTTATTGACTATATAGTACTATTATATATAACTAAAATCGTAACTCCTTTTTTTGGCTTTGATATTAGCAACAAGTGCAATGTTGGTTATGGGTTTGTGAACATGACATCTCCGGAGGCAGCTTGGAGGCTTTACAAGGCGTTTCATCTTCAGCGCTGGGAGATTTTTAATTCGCATAAGATTTGCCAAATCACATATGCGAGAGTTCAGGTATACGTAGACATTATTAGTGTTTTGAAATCGCTTACCAAAGTATAAGCTAAATTTTTAATGTCTATGATAATTGGGTGTCACAATATGATTGTTTTGTTACTTTTTTCGTCCAAAAACAGGGTTTGGAGGATCTAAAGGAACACTTCAAGAGCTCAAAGTTTCCGTGCGAGGCCGAACTGTACCTTCCGGTGGTTTTTTCGCCTCCACGAGACGGGAAGCAGCTAACGGAACCTGTTTCTATCAACATCAACGACTGCACCGGGCTCAATACTATTCATCATCTCGAGCCTATTGACGGTCCAGATCACTCTGTGGGTGGGTCATGTTGCGGTAGTGACAATGATAACAGTCAGGAAGATGGATTATCCGGCAATAACATAGATGGTGGACACAGTTTCACGGTGGTAGGAGCGACATCTTTCTAGAAGTTGTTTGTAATGTAAACCATAAATATATGAAGTGTAATTAGACAAATCATGTTGTTTATGTTTTATGCGTGTTATGTTGTCTCATTCTAAATTATATTTTCGACGCGATTTACTTATCATGCAGAGTTCTGAAAAGTGATAGTTTGGGTGAATGTCTATATATTTTTCTAAAACTTTTTATTTTTCTAAAACTTGTTATTTTTCAATGAATTCCAACTTGTTATTTTTCTAAAACTTTTTGCACGCGGAATCATCTATATATTTTGTAGTCATATTTTCTCTCTTGGATAATGTGTGATGTAGGATGGCATAATATGACTAAATTTTGTTAAATTTAAGAATAAAACTTTGATCAAATGATGTCATTCGAGCTAATAATAACAATTACATGTTTTCAAACACTCTCTAATTTTTTTGTTTGGTTACAATTGAGAATATGTCCATCACACAACCTATTTGTTGATAAATGAATTCATGGTTATATATCAAATGATGTTAAACTTCATAACCCTACTGTTTCTTGTAGGACAAATGATTAAGAAAATTAATAATATTATGTCATTAAAATTCCTTATTATTAAATGATAAGGTGGAAAATGGGTGGTAAACTAGAAATGGTTGACCTAAGGTAAGAGTCCCTTTTCAGGCAAAGATACTAGTCTTTGTTCTAGCGTTTATAGCTGTCTTATTCAGTGACCTGCTGAAAGGGACAGCAGATAACTCTGTGCTAGTGATGATCACAATCTGTATTTCCCTCTGGTTCGTGGGGTTTGGACACGTGGTGATATCTTCACCGTTCGTATTGTTCATGGCAGAGTTGATAGGGATCGTTGACTACAACTTGTAAGTTGTGTAACCTTCTGATGTATATTTGCTAATTTTTTTATTTATTTTAAAGCCTTTTTAGAGTGACGAAAAAGAACAATGCAATCCAATTTTTTATTTATTTTAAAGCCTTCTAGTGCATGCTATTTTAGATTTTATTGGGTCTGTAAATTTTTTAAAAGTCCATCCACTTAGAATTGAAGATCATTTCAACTTATCAGTGTGTTTGGTATAAATGTATAGTATTAGTATGCCAAATCCAACAACACAAATTCAAATTCATGTATCATAGCATGCACTAGCTAGCACTACCCAATTTTCTGCTTGTTGTTTATGGAACAAATTATAATAAAGGCGGCCCACAAGAAAGATCGAAATTGATTATAATCATGTAACAATATGGGCCTATAATGATGAGGCCCATTAACGACATTACCCTAATCTCTCTCTCTCGCTATAAGAGAGCAAGATCCTCTATAAACCCTAATCATTCAAGTCCCAGTCGTCAAGGCAAGCCGTCGGCATTCTATCTTCTTCCTCTTTCATATCTTAATCTGTTTTCAATAATTTTTTTTGTTTTTTTTTTTGTGGTCATTGAGAATCACTCGCTTGCTTTCGAAAGGCGTTGCGCTCTTCGTGTTGGGATTCAGTTTCCCTGAAGGGCGCGTCACCGGAAGCGTACATTCAAAATCTTCAATTCGATCTATAGGGATGTGATATTCGGATTCGTTCGAACTAACAAACCTCGATTCCGATGGCTTATTTTTACCGATTAGCCATCGATTCATCGCGTTGAGAAATTTCTAATCTTGAATTAAAATTTTGAAAATAAGGGATGGGATTTGCTTCATAATGGTGAACTCTCTTAGATTATAAAAGTGAGAGATGTTCAAGTTTCCGGAGCAAAGATCAATTTGGCCAGAATTAAACAGCTCTGTGTTTATATCTTCAATGTTCACAGTGTTACCTGTCTTCTGGTATATTCCTTTTTTTACTACCTAATCTCATTCTCCCAAGGTTACCAATGAGACTTTCAAAAAGGCCTGATTATTCAATGCCCATTTATAGGCCTAAGCTATTAATTTTAAGGCCCAAATTGGTCAAATAAGGCCGGTTACAATGTGATACAGATCAAATGTTATACAAATCAAAAATTGCAAGCAAAATGTACATATCATAATTAGGGAAAAAACTTGCATCGTGTTCACGTATCTTTTAAGAAACACAAAATAAATACCTTCAAATCCAATATTTTATGTTTTTTGAAAATTCAAAAAAGAAACAATAACCAGAGAGGAACAATTACGCAGAATTGTCTTATTAAAACTCGGTATTGTGATTGCTGATAGATCGCATCTCTGTTTCATCCCTGTCTTCAAAATGTACAGTGTGTTATTATGTCTTCAAAATGTACACATTTCAGCCCTGTGGTAGGTACGTGCGTACAATCTTGTTAAAAGCTATTTGAACTTTTCCTTGAATACCTTAAAAGACTGATAAAGGTTCCTGAAGAAATGTCTTCGACTGTGGACTGACTCGAAGAAACGGGTTTGCTCTAAACCGACTTCTCGTGCTAGTAACAACCTTAAACCACTGGCTTTTTGGATCGCAACTCGCATCTTCTTCTAAACATTTGCAGCTTTTCGTCACAATGTTGTTACTATCCGAATCCACATCCAGACAAACTGATTCTCCGTTCTTTGTTATGGACGAGAGCTGCATCTTTGACTCGGACAAAAGTTTCCATCGTGAACAATAAGATTCTGAGAAATACAGACGCAGCTTCACGGACTTTCCTTTCTCATAAGCTTTTAAGCACAAGATTTTTTCTTCTGCTAGTGACAAAACTCGTTGAGAAGAAAGTCTAAAGCTTTCTGATCGATCGCAAGAACCTAGCTTAAGTTGAAACAGCGACTTCCTCACGATGCAAAGTCCAGTTGAAGGATGGAATATTATTTTCTTGGGGTGTGTTTCCATTAGACCTGGTCCTGAATATTGCAAACTTGTTTTATTAATGACAACAAAAAACATGAGTGCAACAAAGTTTCTAAACTAAACTTAGTTTTATATATGTAACATATCTTTTTTTGAAACACTTTTTTTTTTGAAACACATGTAACATAATATTTAACTTATATCTTTTATAACTAGTGTCTAGTGTAATAAATATAATCAAGAAACATGTAGCAACTAGCCATTATTTTCTACAACTTTTAAATAAACAAATCTACAACTCTTAACACATGAAAATAATATATATATATATATATATATAAATAATCGGGTTTCACATATATAATTTATAACAAAACTTTCAAGATCAACTTAGTTTTGTATGGGTGTAATATAATATCTAATTGTATTTTTAACTCAGGGAAAATGTCAAAAATGTAAATGTATAAGAGCTACAAGTTCTAGTTGTGTACCTCTAAAAGGAGACTGTATAGCAGAAATCATCTGCAGAATTGTTGAGTTTCTTATACTTGACCAACTCCAATCCAAAACTCCATAGGTTTCATCATAACCAATAGTTTTCTCTCTTATGTAATAGCTTCCTGCAAGAGTCCATAGCGCCCAATCTAGATCAAGATCCGCTGCTAAAGCCATAAAACAACTCAGAAACCTATTGTCATTCACGTTGTTTCCTCTTTGATCAATCCCAAACTCGCTCACAAACAATGGAAACCCTTTCTCCAGTAGAAACCCTGACATTTTCATGATGTTTTCGGTTTCTCTCCCGCAAATCTTGTTCAAGTTATCTCCTTCCCAAGAACTCCAAAACCCATACCAATGGATCTCAAACACTAGTTTCCTCCTGAAGGTTATTTCAAACGGTTTGTCTCGGAGAAAAGATAAGTCAGTCTCGTAGTTTAAGCCGGAGACAATGACAAGAATGTTCGGATTCACAGAGTGGACTGCTTCAGCGCCTTCTCTCATGTACTTGTACCAGTCTTTGATGTTCTGTTTTGGACCTCTAAGCTCATTCCTTAAACTCATACCAACCACGTTTGAAACATTAGCAAACATTGTTGCCATGTTCTTTAGTCCTCTGATCCAAAGCTGAGGGTTTAAATATCTATCGCCGAAAAAACCGTTTCCATCATTGTCATTGCAACACCAACCAGGTTGGCTTATGTGATTGTCTAAGATCACCAATAATCTGTTCTTTCCAAGGGAAGAAACCACCTCCTGTTTGAGAACGACAACAAAACTCTAACTGATTATTATGATTTTATTTATTCTAATATAATCAGGGAAGGACATAAACAAGCTAATTAAACCCAACAAGTAATCAGAAAAATGTTGAAGAGAAGACTAAGCAGACATTAAAATCTTGAAACTCAGAGATAGTTTTCAAACAAAGATCTTTCTTGCAAGACAAGAAGACTCAAAGAAAAAGTACTATTCTTATCTCTAACCTCCATACTATTCTTGGATCAAGAAGGATAAAAAGTCAACCCTTTCTGAAAATGTATTCTGTATAAAGGGTCAAAAAACTTTCCTGAGAAAAATTGATTTATTAGTTATTACCTGAAAAGCTTTGATGAGAGGGAGATCAAGAATGTATGGATTATTAGCTTGAAAACCAGAGATAGCTTCAAGAAGACCAAGCTTGCGAAGAGATTGCCTCACAGTCATAATTCCAGAGAACGATTCATCGGTGGCTAAGTAGAGAGGCCAAGTCAATCTAACGCAATTGAACCCCATTGAGACGATCTTGGCCCCGATCGAATCCAAAGGCTGCTTGCTTAAACCTTCCGCCACCGCAGTTTCAAGATGCGACGCCCAGTTGACGCACGTGAGCTTCACTCGCCGTCCTTTGTTGCCGTCGTCGACGATCCAGCGTGAGTCCGTGGAGAGAGGGAAGGCGAAAGTGATGTTCATGATGAAGAACAGAGGAAATAGAAGAAAAACAGAGATGAAGAAGAATCTTTCCATTGGTCCCTCTCTTTCATTTAACCTCCTTTTACAGCCTAACATGTGTATATATATATATACGTATGCTGTAGTTCAGACAACTTCCAGTTTATTAGTATCAGTTTTGTAATAAGTGGAATGGTCATGTGATTAGTTTATAATTGATTGTGTCTTTTTGTTTTAATGTTTTTCTTATTAAGCTTTGTCTAAAGTCTAGCCATGCCTATGATTATTCTTCTTTTAATAAAGAGAGTGATGATTCTTTGAAATTTCATATTTTGTAGGATAAATTGGTTGTTTGTTTGGGGATTATGCCTTAAGATTTTTTTTCGAACCTAATACCATGCTATGATGCTAAGATGACAATCAAAAATATTCAAATTTTATCATGTTGATCAAATTGGTAAAAGAAACAACAATCACACATTATAACGAAATATAATAGTCTTTATTAGAAACTTTAACGGAAAATAACATGTAAACAAACTTCATGAGTTACTTGATCAATTGTTAATGATCAGTTATACATCCTCATTTGCTTTATTGACTTTAACGATCTTAAACCACTGGCTCATCGGGTCACACGAGCTGTCTTCGCCGTTCACACACTTGCAGTTGGTAGCCACGACGTTATTGTCTCCATCTACGTCAAGACAAAGCGAGTTATTGGTTGACTTTGCAGCTAAGAGCATATTCGAGGCTGAGATGGGTTGCCATTGCGACAAACTAGGGATCGAGCAACTCGTCTCACTGAGCTTAAGCGGTGCGTTCGGTCCGGTGTTCGCCAAGCAGAGAGGTATGTTCTTAAGTTTCAAAGTGTTTTCAGTAGTGTAGTCCCATGGTTGAGATTGATTGCATCGACCGAGATTGACCTTGGTTGGATCTAAGGAAGATTGTAGCATGCAAAGTCCGGTTAACGGGTGGAAAATAAGATTGCTAACATCGGGTTGAGGATCCGGTCCTGGTAAACCAAGTTAGTTGACCAAATTATAAAGATATTAAATTGTGTAGGGACAACATAACAAAAGGTAATTATTGAAGCTACTACTTAAAATACATACATATATTGAATTTAACAAATCTTTGTATGTCATGAAATGTAGTTTAATTATGAAGTAGATCTCGATCCGCGGAACCGCGCAGATTTTTATTTTCATTATTTTTATAAAAATATTTTATTTTTAATTCTAAATTGGTATATATCATAGTATATAATGTGTCTATCAATTTTTAAAACATAATAATTTTACAGTATATTTTTTCATTGAATATATTGTTTCAAACTTTCACATGTATTTGTATCTTATTATATATATATATTTTGGATTATTATTTCATTATTAAAATCGTAACTATATATATAAAGATTAGTAAAATATTGTTTTATTGTCATATTCAAAGATATTTTAACATTTCACAAATTTAGAAAGTTTTTAAAAAATTAAACTTTTCGCTTCAGAGATTTATATTATTGAGTAAATAATTAAACATTTAGTTTTTGTTTAATTTTTTGAAATAAATTATATAGTTTAAAATTTGTTTTCATTGGTTTAAGGTAGTAAAGATTAATCATTGTTAGATGATATGATTTTTGTTATTTAAAAAAAAAATCTTTATAATTTTAAACGTTAACATCGACAAATATTTAAATATTTAACATATGGAGGTATAATATTACAACATTAAATTATATCTATTTAATTTATACTATATATAAATCTAATGAATCATCTATTGTTTAAATCTAATTATTGATAGCCCAATAAAAATTTCTTGTAGGCCCAAAATTTAAATGATAAGATTATAAATTAAATGTAATATGACTTTATAGGAATAGGTCTGTTGAGTCCATTTTAAAAAAAAATCGCACATGAATCAAAATTGTGACTTCTGTTTTAATATATAAGATACTAAAACCATAATTTAAAAATGTTTTTGAAACCTTAGATATCAACAATATATTATTTTAATAAATTTAAAAATTACTAATAATTAAAAGAGAAAAAGACAAAATAGCACTAAATCAAGTTTTTGTTCCCAAACTAGCACTCAAGGTCAAAAGTCACAAAAATAGCACTTAATGTTTTATCAAAAGTCACAAACTTAGGGTTTAGAGTTAAAGGGTGGGGTTTAGGATTTAGGGTTTAGGATTTAGGGTTTAGAGTTTAGAGTTTAGGGTTTAGGGTTTAGGGTTTAGGGTTTAGGGTTTAGAATTTAGGATTTAGAGATTAGAGTTTAGGGTTTAGGGTTTAGGGTTTAGGGTTTAGAGTTTATGGTTTAGGGTTTAGAGTTTAGGGTTTAGGGTTTAGAGTTGAGAAATGAGGTTTTGGGATAAGATTTCAAATTTTGAAAAATAAAAAATTAAAATTTTCAAATGATAAAATGCTATTCTGGTCATTTTAGTTTTTGAGTGCTATTTTTGTAATATAAACTTAAAAATGTGCTATTTTAGAGATTTGCCCTAATTAAAATGGCTAAATGTCATTTTTCGATATAATTTTAACTTGTTCTAACTAACTAAGATTGACTCTCTGTACTATCATGAAATAGACAACTCGAAAATTTCAAACTAAATCATGAAAATTATTTATACCTTGAAGCGTGGATTGAATCAGAGACAATCTTTGCATGAAACTGTTGTTTCGAACACTTATCCAATCTGAATCCAAGACACCGTAGTACTCGGTCATTCCTACCACACCTTCTCTTATATAATAGCTTCCTTGAAGTCCCCAAATCGACCAATCAATGTCATTTTCCGCCGCCCAACCTAATATACATCCCATATACCGATTATCGTTAACGTTTCCGCCTCTCAAATCGATTCCAAACTCACTAAGAATCACCGGGAAGTCCCGGAGGATGAAACCGCCTCCGTCGTCGATGATTTTTAGAATCTCGCCGCATGCGTCGTTAGGGTTTTTAGAACTCCATATATCAGCGTTGGTGAAAGAGTATCGATGGAGCTCAAAGACGAGTTTACCGGAGAAAGTAAGGTTTACATGTATCGATTGGACAAAAGAGAGGTCTGTGTCGTAGCTAAAGCCAGAAAGGATTACAAGTGCGTAAGGGTTTGCTTCGTGAACTGCTTCGGCTCCTTGTTGCATGTACCTACATGCATTTGGAATGAGACAAAATTAGAGCTATTTTTAATTATATCTCATTTGACATTCCCTTTTTTTCGAAAAATATAGCAGATATATTTTGTTTTTATGTAACTTTCTATTACAATTGCAATATTAAAAAAATTAAGAAATCCAAGTGGGAATATACAAATATATATACTCGAAATATATATATATACTCAGTGGCGGTGGCGGAGCTATGTTTATGGTCAGCTTTTTTTTTGTTTTTTTCTTGACCCCTGTAATTTTTGCAAATTAATTTCTGTTCATGAAAGTTAAGTAATTGTGGGATAATTTGGACAAATTTCTATATAGATTCCTCTTTTTCAGGTCAAACCTTTCCCACTGACCCTTTTTTATTTTATTTTATTTCTGTCTTTTAAATGATATTTTAACGTTTGTTTACTGCATTTTCCTACCATTTATTATCTCTTTTAATCATTTTGATTATTTCTCACTTTTTACTGTATATATACTATAATATATTTTTAGATAAGTAAAATTTTTGAAGAATCAAAACTAATATAATCCTATTGATCACTCACTAATATTAAAAATAAATATCAACATATGTTGATATATAATATAAAATATTCATATATTTACTCACAACATAAAAAATTTAGTTACAAATTATAATTCATGAGATTTATAACAAACTGAACTGATATTATTTTTAGTTATAATATTCTTATTAATAATGTTTATAAGATTAATTCTCAAAAAATAAATAATGTTTATAAGATAAATAATTTAGTATTATTATAGTATTGTTATATTATTATTATAAAGTGACCCCTTGTGAATAAGAATTTTGGCTCCGTATACACGTACTTGAACCAATCGTCGACGTTTTGTTTAGGTCCTCTAAGTTCGTTTCTGAGGCTCATACCAACGACATTGGATGTATCTTTGAAGGAAGTGGCCATGTAGGTCAGACCGGAGATCCATGTGGCAGGGTCAAAGAATATGTCTCCAAAGAAACCGTTGCCGTCGTCGTTGCCGCAGCACCACCCTGGTTTGGTCAAGTGGTTGTCTAATATCACCATCACGTTGTACTTTCCCAACGTCGTCACCACACTCTGCCAAAAAAAAAGAGTTTTGTTTTTCTCGAAAGGAAGCCAGTTAGTTTAAAAAACGTTTTAAGGTCCACGTACATTCAATTAGCTATCATGCATCCATTTATGTAATTTGATGAGAAAATATGAGTTAAAAAGTGAAAACTACAAAATTTGTAGCGGCTGGTATTTGGGAACTATTATTTAACTACTAGCTAGTAATTTTTTGAACTGTTATTAAACTACTAATTTTTGGCATAAAACTTTCATTCATTTATATATGCGAGTTCTTTTATAATTTAGACAATATATAAAACAATACTATTGAAGCCCTAGATGTGTTATTTTTTATCCAAAAAATCTGAGAAGCTATATATTATACCTGGTAAGCTTCAATGAGTGGAAGATCAATCATGGAAGGGTTATTAGTTTCGAAACCAGAAATGTCAGTGTTAAGACCAAGACTTTGAAAAGAATCCCTCACAGTAACATTAGTAGCCAATGTCACATTTGTAGCCAAGTCAAGTGGCCAAGTTAACCTAACACAATTGAAACCCATTGCCACTATCTTTTGGGCCACGGCATCAACCGGCTGCTTACTAAGCCCTTCCGCCACTGCAGGCTGTAAATGCGCTGGCCAGTTCACACACGCCAGCTTCGTTCTTTCTCCTTTTTCGTCGATGATCCAACGAGAGTTTGTAGAGAGTAGATATGCCATGTTTTTTGTGACAAAGGAGAACAGTAAGAAGATGAAGAAGCTAAACATGCGTTTTAGCATCTTTGTTGTCTTCATGTTAGAGGTGTTTTAAATTTTGCGTTTTGAGTTTTGGGGTTGGTGAATCATATGGAAGAGACATACAAAGCTGGACCAAATTTATAGTGGGGGTAAAAATTAATTACAATTAAATTATTTGTTAACAATTATTATTATTTTTAAAAATAATAAATAACAGTATATCAGAACATAAACTAAAGATGATATGTGCACACATATATTATTTTTATTGAATATTATTGATATACAAATCTAATATACGTGCTTGAAATTTCTATTTTACAGATTTTGTATGAGTATTTAGGAATATAGTGCAACTAAAATTAAAATGAGACATGGTAATCTTAAAAAAAATATGGAAGACAGTTATTTTAAAAATAAAACTTAATAATATAATATAAAATCACTACCCAAAACACCATATACAAAATCTGTTGGATGAAACTTCCTTTCCAACTATCGACAACTGACTAAAATACTGTGATGCCATCTGGATTACACAAATTACCGAAATGACATAGTAACTTTTTTAAAAGAAATCATCTATAACTGAAACTATTTAACAATAAATATCGACAAAAGAACATTAACAATTAAATGAATTGAGATGAAAAATATATATACATGAAAGAAGGAAGCTTTTGAAAAGAAGGAAACATGAAATAAGAGAAGGAAACATATCACAACACACTTCTTATGTTAAGTGGAAAATGACACATCCCTTTTATTAAAACATCCCTTTTATTAAAAGATAAACATTCATTAGGATTTAAATTCTCTTTTGTAAGATTTTAAATTACATACATCCCTTTCTTATCTATACTATTAAAGCATGACCTATCCCAAGATTTTTTCTTTGATTTGCTTTGATAATTATTATTTTTTTCCTTTTGACAACAATAACTACAACAAGTTAATTAGATGTACCCACCAATTCAGTTAACCCAATCAGGAGTACTAAATCAACATATAACAAAACAGAAAGAGAACTCATAGCACCACTTATAAGCATGTCCACCATTGTGATTTGTGTTTTTGGTATATGCTTGATCACGTTCTTATCATTCCTATATTTATGGTTAGCACTTAGCAATATTAATTATGTTTTTGGTATATGCTTGATCGCCGTTCTTATTATTCCTATATTTATGATCAGCACTTAGCAATATTAATTATTGTAAATTATTCACATCCATTAAAGTACTACGGTTCTATTAAACAAATCTTAATATTTAGAAGAATTTATTTATGCTTTTATGGTTTTATCATTTATGTGAGGTATTTCGAATCATTATCACATTGACCAACGGTTCTGTTAAATAAAATTGGTCATATACTATATAAAACCTTTACTTTAATGAGCTCATAACATATGTTATAATATTCACTGGGTCTATAGTTTAGTAGATATCTAAATATGCAATATTGAACCAATTCATAGAAATAATTATTTTTAGACGATATGACATAAATTTCCTAAATATATGTGTTTATAAGACTATAATTTTCAGAAAATCCTAATTATTTAATTTAATTTAATATTTCAAATTTAAATATAGTCAATTTTTTAAAAAACCAGTTAGTAAATATTTTTATAAATATTCTTTTGCGGATTAAATGCAAAATATTTATCAAATACAAAACGGGTTGGACAAACAGAATAGTCACAAATAAATTAATAGTTTTGTCAACCAAAAAATAATCTCGTGCCCTTAAAACATGAATTAAAAATTTAGTGATACATTAAACTTGTTTATCCAAACTCGAAATAACAGCTCACGATTTACAAAAAGCTTACTAATTTTTAATTTTGTTGACAGCATAAGCTGTAGTTGTCCAGCTAAACTGAACACATGTGTTGTCTTAGTTTTAACGCATTTATCCACATAATAAAAAAAAAAAACATAACTAGATCCATCCACAAACTAAATTTGTTCATGGAAACTTGGTACCTAATTTTAATCCACAATTGATCTCGACCTGCGCAACTGCATGCAAATGTTTGTTTTCAGTTTTATATTCGTAGAAATTTATTTTAGATCATTAATAGTATATATTTTTAAGAATTTAATCATATATTTAAACGTTTATATAACTATTTCAGATACAATAATTTAATAATTTTATAGTTTATATGTTGTTGTTAATGAATTGTTTAAAATATTCATATGTATTTGTTGCTTCTTATTATATATTTATCTTATTGTATTTACATTTAATTATTAAAAAAAATAATATATGCATGAAACAACATATTTGTAAATTATTTTATATTTAATTTATGCTAAATTCTGACCTGCCTTTCAAAGTTTGATTTCCTTTTAGCAATATTTTTTATTTTTATTCATTTTAGATAATATATTATTAAATAAAAAAATATTAATTATATACACGTATTATATAGTTTGCTAATGTTAAGTCGTTCTGTCATCATATTGTATTTTTAAAATGAATATTTTATATTTATGAAAGTAAAATTTATAAATTTATCAATTTGATATAAATTTATATTTTTAGCTCAATATTATAATTTTATTTTAACCTGATTGATTATGATTATAAAATAGATAAAAATAGGATAAAATTTTCATTTTATAAACGATAATTGAATATATATTAATGCATAATAATAGTTCATTGCTAATTACAAAGTAGTGAGAATATTTACATAGACCTTTTGAAAATTAAAATAGTGTTAAAATATTTATCAACAGATTTGTTTGAATAAACTTTAAATATATATATATATATATATATATATATACATATTTAAAATGAAAATTATCATCGTTAAAGTAGTTACAAATATTTTATATTATTAGCTTTAATGAAATACATGTTAATTTTTATACATGTATTATATAATTTTCTAATGTTAACCCGTCTTACCAACGTATTATATTTTTGAACATAAATATTTATAATTATTAAAATAAATTATATATAAATTTATTAATTTAAAATAATTTTATCATATAATAATTTATTCTAATACCATTGGTTATAAATATATAATAGATAAAAAATAGGATATAATTTTATTTATTGTATAAATGAAACTGAATATTTTAATATATAATAATATTTTTAATTAATTATGAAATTAGTGAAAGGGGGGGGGGGGGGGACGAAGCTGGGCCATATGTCCCCTGTATTTACATATAATTTTTGAAAATTAAGATCTTGTTAAAAAATTTCAAACAGATTTGTTAGATTTTTAAAATATATATTTTTATATTTAAAATGAAAAGATATCAAAATATATTATAATTAAAATAGTTCAAACATTCTATGTGTTATTATTTTTAATAAAGTACATTTAATAAAATTTATAAAGGATGGTCCAAATTAAAAAGTCACACATAAAATAAGTCATGACTTCTATTTTAATAGAATATTTGTTAATTTTTATACATGTATTATTTAGTTTGCTAATGTTAACCCATCTTACCAACTATTTTAATAGAATATATGTTAATTTTTATACATGTATTATTTAGTTTGCTAATGTTAACCCATCTTACCAACATATTATATTTTTGAACATAAATATTTATAATTATTAAAATTAATTATATATAAATTTATTAATTTAAAATAATTGTACCATATTTAGCTCAATATAATAATTTTTTTAATACGAATGACTATAATTATATAATAGATAAAAAATAGGATAGAATTTTTATTTTTATTTTATAAATGATAACTGAATATTTTAATGTATAATAATATTTCAAAATTAATCATGAAATTAGTAAAAATATTTACATATGATTTTTGAATATTAAGATCTTGTTAAAAAAATTCAAACAGATTTGTTAGATTTTTTAAAATATATTTTTATCTTTAAAATGAAAAGATATCAAAAGATATTATAATTAATATAGTTCAAAAATTCTATGTGTTATTAGTTTTAATAAACTACATTTAATAAAATTTATAAAGGATGGTCCAAATTAAAAAGTCACACATAAAATAAGTCATGACTTCTATTTTAATAGAATATTTGTTAATTTTTATACATGTATTATTTAGTTTGCTAATGTTAACCCATCTTACCAACTATTTTAATAGAATATATGTTAATTTTTATACATGTATTATTTAGTTTGCTAATGTTAACCCATCTTACCAACATATTATATTTTTGAACATAAATATTTATAATTATTAAAATTAATTATATATAAATTTATTAATTTAAAATAATTGTACCATATTTAGCTCAATATAATAATTTTTTTAATACGAATGACTATAATTATATAATAGATAAAAAATAGGATAGAATTTTTATTTTTATTTTATAAATGATAACTGAATATTTTAATGTATAATAATATTTCAAAATTAATCATGAAATTAGTAAAAATATTTACATATGATTTTTGAATATTAAGATCTTGTTAAAAAAATTCAAACAGATTTGTTAGATTTTTTAAAATATATTTTTATCTTTAAAATGAAAAGATATCAAAAGATATTATAATTAATATAGTTCAAAAATTCTATGTGTTATTAGTTTTAATAAACTACATTTAATAAAATTTATAAAGGATAGTGCAAATAAAAAAGTCACACATGAAATAATTCATGACTTCTATTTTAATAGAATACTAGATCTTGACCCGCACAACCGCGCATATTTTTGTTTTCATTTATTTTTATATAAATATTTTGCTTTCAATTCTAAATTGATATATATTATAATATATGTGTCTATCAATTTTTAAAACATAATAAGTTTACGGGTTTTTTTCATTGAATAGATTGTTTCAAACTTTCACATGTATTTGAATCTTCTTCTATATATATTTTTGCGGATTATTATTTCATTATTAAAATCGTAACTATATATATAAAGATTAGTAAAATATTGTTTTATTGTAATACTCAAAGATATTGTAACATTTTACAAATTTAGAAAGTTTTTAAAAAATTTAACTTTTCGCTTCATAGATTTATATTATCAAGTAAATAATTAAACATTTAATTTTTGTTTAATTTTTAAAATAAACTATATAGTTTAAAATTTGTTTTCATTGGTTTAATGTAATACAAATTAATCATTATTAGATAATATGATTTTTTTTTTTTTAAATTCTTTATAATTTTAAAGGTTAACATCAACAAATATTTAAATATTTAATATATGGAGGTATAGTATTACAACATTAAATTATATCTATTTAATTTATACTATCTATAAATCAAATGGATCTTCTATTCATTAAATTCAATTATTGATAGCCCAATAAAAATTTCTATTAGGTCCAAAATTTAAATGATAAGAATAGAGATTAAATGTAACATGACCTTTAAGGAATATGTCCATTAGGTCCATTTTTTAAAAAAATCACGCATGAATCAAAGTTGTGACTTCTGTTTTAATATATAAGACTAGATCTCGATCCGCGCAACCGCGCAGATTTTGTTTTCATTTATTTTTATATAAACATTTTTTTCAATTCTAAATTGGTATATATTATAATATATATGTGTCTATCAATTTTTAAAACATAATAAATTTTAAGGTATATTTTTTCATTGAATAGATTGTTTCAAACTTTCACATGTATTTGTATCTTCTTCTATATATATATTTTCGGATTATTATTTCATTATTAAAATCGTAACTATATATATATATATATAAAGATTAGTAAAATATTGTTTTATTGTCATATTCAAAAATACTGTTACATTTCACAAATTTAGAAAGTTTTTTAAAAATTAAACTTTTCGTTTCATATTATCGAGTAAATAAAATAACATTTAGTTTTTGTTTAATTTTTAAAATAAACTATATAGTTTAAAATTTGTTTTCATTGGTTTAAGGTAGTAAAGATTAATCATTGTTAGATAATATGATTTTTGTTATTTAAAAAAAAATCTTTATAATTTTAAAAGTTAACATCGACAAATATTTAAATAATTAACACATGGAGGTATCGTATTACAACACTAAATTATATCTATTTAATTTATACTATCTATAAATCCAATGAATCATCTATTGTTTAAATCCAAGTATTGATAACTCAATAAAAATTTCTGGTAGACCCAAATTTAAATTATAAAATTAGAGATTAAATGTAACATGACTTTCTACGAATATGTTCATTAGGTCTATTTTTAGAAATATCACACATGAATCAAGGTTGTGACTTCTGTTTTAATATATAATATATAGATGTTAAATTTGTCTTCATAAACTGAACGTTTAAATATGCGGTCCACCATAACTATATTATAATAATTTCTTTCATGAAATTTGGATTACTTTTGGAGAAAGTTCATACCCGAAAAATTGGGAGCTGAAAACGGTAGGGAATCGGTTAGTGAAATCCAATATGTGGACATACCATTTTTCGACCGTAGCCTCTTCCTTTTTCTTTTGTTTCTCTACTAAACAAGTGGAGTAAATTACCGAGGTGATCGGTTATTTTTAGAGTAACTAGAGACTTTTCCGGGCTACGCCCGGATTTATTTTTATAAATTGTTAGCTGTTTGAAAATATTAATTTATTCATATTAGAATAGTTACTTTATATATATTGGAAACAGCAAAAAATATAAATTATTATAATGAAGTTTAAATGATTATAATGTAAAATGAAAAATAATAATAAAACACACACATGTTACATTACTCAAAATATTATTACAGTATAAAAAATCAGGTTTAAACTCAAATCATTTTAAATTTTGATTTCTTAACTTATTCATTCCCTCTTTCTTTCAGATTTGTATTACTTAATTAGTGGCTAATGTTTTTTTTTTTAGTTTTATCAATAAAACTAATCTTTCTAGAAGTATGCATGAAAAATATTTCAACTTCAAAAGTGTTGGATCTGATAAATATTTTTGCAAATACATTGATAAAAGGTAAACATTTAATTGCTTATTGTGTATTTTCTGAAAATCCATAAAAGTTGAGAAAATAGAATGGTTTCCATGAGGTTTTTATGTTGTGCAGATATCTCTACTAAGTATTATATGTTATTCTCTACTAAATATTATTTTTCTAATTTTTCTTTTTCAGGAAAATTAATAGAGATATTAATTTATAGTTATTTAAAATCTATGATAAAATGATACATTTATGTAAAACATTACGGTGTCATTTTACATTAATTAATATAAAGAAATATTAGTTGAAAATTATGAATTATAATTTTTAAGAAAATTAATTGAATTTGTTGAATTGCTATGAATTTATAGTTATTTAAAATCTATAATAAATGATACATTTGTGTAAAATAGTAGCGTGTCATCTATAATAAATTTTGCAGATTTTTAAGTTTTATAAATTTTAATTATTTATTAGTAGGTATAACTTGTGACTTATGAATTATTCATCTTAATATCTTATGAAAAAAGCAAGATGCTAATATTTATTGACGGAATTCGTGGTGTTTTGCTAATAGAAAATAATGTGCTGCTTTCTAAGAAACTTGGGATTTGTTTTTTTGACTGGAGGGAAGTGACTACTTAAAAATGGGAAATTTGGTCATCATTCTATGCACAAGACAGCATGCTATTGTTTCTTGACTGCTTAAAAATTCTTAAAAAACGATTCAAAGAACCTTAAAAAGATATTAATGGAAGAATCTATCTAATGATGAAAGAGTGATGCGGCTGAAAGAAGGGTATGAAAACGATTCAAGAACCTTAAAAAAGTTGCTCAAAATCTATTGGGTCTCTCTCTGATACTTGTTTTACTTTGCAGGTATATCAAAGAAGGAAGCACAGTGAGTGTCATTGGAGTGGTACAGAGAAACGAAAGCGTGTTGATGATAGTGCACGTTCCCTGCAAGTCTTGAAGGCATTGTGTTGAGATGTGAAGATTCATCCAATGTAGACGCAATTCCCGTCTAGTGCGGTTAGTAGCAAGTCTTTTTTCTTGTTCTTCTTCCACGGTTGGTTCACTTCGGCTTCATAAAATATTTTTCATGAAATCTGAATTGTGTTCTTTGTTGGTGGCTTTTCACTCGCTCTGCTGAGATGATTCCTTTGGTTGTGGTCTTATGGTAGTTTTTTTTGCCTCTACAATACTCTGTTGTTTCATTAGTCAAAAAAAATCTCTGTTGTTTCTTCTGCATATATAACTAATTTAATATATACATTAGTGAAAGCAAAGACAGTAAAATACTGCAGAATATAGATTAATACACGTAGAAAAAAGAGACTCTCAAATCTCCAAACAATAAGCCAAAACTCTAATATACTAAGAGCAGGACTTGGTTATACTTGTTTCT
Source organism: Brassica napus (assembly GCF_020379485.1). Classification (NCBI taxonomy): domain Eukaryota; kingdom Viridiplantae; phylum Streptophyta; class Magnoliopsida; order Brassicales; family Brassicaceae; genus Brassica; species Brassica napus. The sequence goes on from NC_063450.1 coordinate 38,536,487, forward strand.
CCGTTGGTTGATTCAAGAGGTAGAAAAAGTGTACAATCATAGCAACATGCTGATCACAAGCACATACACACATATACAGATGTTGGCTCATAAGCTGTTTAAAGAACACTATTGAAAGAAGCATAAACTTAGGCGAAGCTCTGACATTGAAAAAGCTTATAATCTATAATCACAGTAGTACGATGAATGTTTCCTAAAGAAAAAGGTGAGAAGAAAACCCCTTCAATTCCAGAAACCATTTTGGTTCTAAGTAACCTGGTGAAGGGCAATAAATTTCTTCTCGCTGAGCAGTAGAAATGGCCTGGTACCTAATCCCTATTCTCAAATATTGGTTAAATTTTAAGATCAAGGGCCAAGAGGCAAACAAAATCTCAGTAGTTCGAATTAAAAAAAAACTGTCAGCATCATTATAGCATACCTTTTGTACTCTCTGATATGTTTGATCATTGATCATCATCCACCTGCTGATACATTCCAACTTTAAAACAATCAATTGAATAAAAGAGTAAAAACCAAAGCATACTTACAACGTTTACTGCCCAATTGTTCTGGATACAATTTACTTTAGCCCTGTTCGCTATCTCAGTTCCCGTAGTGTAAACACATTCTACGATAGTTGGGTTACTCAGGAACAGAACCGAGCTATATGTGCATATATCTTTTAAGCTCTGGAAAAACAGCAAAAGTGAAGACTAACGACATAGGATATATATTTTTCTTAAAATACTATACAAACAAAATTAATAGGAATCCACACCTTGATTTGTGATTAAATAAGAAAAATATGTAGAAAGAAAACCTTGTTAGAGAAAGACTTCGTGCGGGGAATTTTTTTAATCCCCTGATTCCTATGGTTGGTCTTTGGAACAATCTTGATTCTCGTTCTCTCAGATCTTCGTAGAATCACAGCACCAATAACCTACAGCATGTGCATGAATGCATCAAATCATTAAGAAAAGAAACATGGTGTTGATTTCAGATGAGAACATAGCATATTTATCCTAAAAACAACAGTTTTTGAAGTTTATTCAATAATATACGACGCTGCCGAAGGTGGGGATTCCGCTGGATAAGCAAAGAATGGATACATTTATAATCCTAACTACTTAATATCATATTCGAGAACGATCGTAAGAAAAAAAAGAACCTTTCTTCTATGATGGCCGAAAGACGAATCTAATGGATTTTACGGATATCCCTGCAACTTCCGGCGACCAGAGCATCCTAATCCTCCTTACTCAATCCCCCGCTAATCATCTGCTTATATAGAATGAGAGCCAACCGACGAAGAAGGCAGAGAAAAAAGTGGGAACGTCAACGGTGAAATTACTCCTCGAAACGGATTTGGAGAGAAGAGAAATTGAAGAGGTAAGAGATGGAAGTCGAAAAGTGAAGAACGAAATTAGGTTTCGTCGGCCATCAATTGCAGATTGGACTATATAGCCCACAGATCAGACAGGTCAAAAACAACAGAAGCCCAAACAAAAAACTATTAAATGACGTGGAAGAATGCTGCTCCACCATTGGCTGATTTTATAGTCCGAGCTGGACAGCTTAAAAGGGCTTATTATTGCCCTTTTAGTATAGGTTAGATGAGAGAAATACAAATAGGTGGAAAATGGAGGAAAAGTAAATAGAGTAAATATGTTTACTCTTAGATAGGAGAGAGTAAATATGTATCTATGTTTTACTCTATTTAAATAGTAATTAGAAGAAAAGCATGAATAAATATTTTCACTTGAAAAAAAAAAAAATATTTTCACTTGATTGGTAGTTTTGTAGAATAACCAAGAGTAAAACATTTTTCATCTACATTTTTACTCCAGAAGTGACATTCAGTCACATCCTTTATGTAAGAGAGCCACTATAATACCTGTAGTTCCTTAGAGCATCATTATCCTAGAGACCCTTTTTAGGATCTCTTATTTTTTTTTAATACTTTTTAATTGTAAAAATGAATTAAAAGACTAAACTAAGAGACCAGAAAATTTACGTGCTCCATTGCAAGTCTCTTATTTAAGAGTTCTTAAAAAAAGAAATTTAATTAAACACCAAATTTTTTTGATTTTATTATTAAACTTAAACTTTTTCTTAAAACATATTACGAGATAACATTTTAAACATTGATTTTAAAATAAAAATATAAAAAATAAAAACAAAGAATTTGTTTGATGACTTTGTGAGAAGAATGAAAATTGTTTTGTGATTAAATAGAACTTGTGCATGATTGTGAGAATGAGAGAAGAAAAAACTTGTTTGATGAGTGAATGACTTTGTCTATAAAATGACCAAGCTAAATAAACACATATATATATATAGAACAACACAACAACAATACTAAACTTAGAAATGGGAGAGAGTAACCACAAATACAGAGACACATACAATGGATCATTGTAACGTTTCCTATATATGGGACAACCTCTCAATATGAAGAGACAGAACCAAACCTAAAACCACAAACACAGAGAGATATAACCAATAATTGTAGCTTTCCTATGAGACAGCCTCTCAGTATGAAAAAAACTTCTAAAGGGCACAGTTTTATTTACACTAACTTCCATTTTAATCTATCTAAAACTCAGAAACAAACATAAGAAGCTACAACTTCATATCAGCAGTTGAAGCTAGCTTATAACTCACTACAACATTGTAGCCCAAAGCTAGCAATCCTCCAAGTGTCATCCGACCAACCTGCTAGACAATAGCAACCAAGTCACACAGAGAAGCGTTGTGAGGAATATCTTTAAAAAAGATATGTTCAAGCTGGCTGCCACTAGGACCATAGCCATGATGCTTTTCAGCAGAGACTATCAGAAATTAACAAAATCAAGGAAAAATAGTGCACCAGAAACCATAAACATTGTAATTATAACAGAGTTTGGATAAATCCCTTCTTGACTTATCATCATCCTAAACAACCCCAATGCTTCCCACTGCCTTTTGTTGTGAGCCAATCCAGCAATCATCGCCCCCCAAGAAACTATATCCTTCTCTTTAATCTCATCAAACACTCTACGCGCAAGCCCTACTTTACCACATTTAAAATACATATCAACAACCGAAGTCTTGAGAAACTCACTACTAAACAAACCGTTCTTAACCGCAAGAGCATGCGTCTTCAACCCTTGCCTCAAAGCAGACGCGCCAGCAAAGCTCTTAAACACGTTAGACAAACTATAAACATTCAAATCAACCCCTTGCTCTCTTATCTCAGTAAACGTAGAGAGAACATTCCCATACCTCCTCTTCCCGGATATCACCGTCCCTCTAAGCAACGCGTTCCATGAATAAACATTCGAGCTAGAACTTTCGTCGAACACCTTCTGCGCATCCTCAATCGAACCGCAAGCAGTGTACATATGAACAAGCTTCGTCCCAAGGAACTAGCTTTTCTCTAACCCGTTAATCCGTATGTGAACGTGGACCTGCTTGCCGTGAACGAGCGACTTCCGGCGAACACAGGCGGCTAAAAGCGCGGAGAAAGTCGTCGCGTTTACGGGGATCCCTCTCTGTTCGAGGTAGTCTAGGATGGTGAGAGCGTAACATCTCGTCGGAGAAGCGGTTCTCCGAGTAACTGGGAAGCGGGACCGTCTCACGCACATGTTCACAGTCGCCGATCGGAAGGAAAGCAAATGTGCGCGACTGAAAGAGAGCTGGTGTATCGCCGGCGAACGGAATCCGGTGGAAACGGCGGAGGAGGACGTCGACGCGTGGAGGCATCTGAGTCGTGTAGTAGCCATGAAAATCGTATCGGCGACTTCAACGTTTTGGTTTTGGTGGCTGCACCAAATTAAGAAACGTCTGGCGGGCTTGACACCCCCGTCATGAGAAGTAGGAATCTGGATTTGGTGGCTGTGGTGTCAAAGGAGGAGGGAGCATGCTCTCTCAATCTTATTTTCCTCGACCTAAATTTCTCTTTGTTATGTAATTTGTGTATTTTGCTTAGTCAAGTCACTTGTAGTTCATGTTTCTCCGGTGAATCGGAAAATGCTGTTGTTCGATGATCTTCTGGGATGAAAATTATAATATATATTTATTATTTAAAAAAAAAAAAAAAAACGTCTCCTATTCAAGAAAAATAATAACAGTCTCTTGTTTTAATAGCTATTTTTCTTTTTCTTTTTAATCTTAACCATGCTAAGAGACTCAATAAAAACTTGGAATAATGATGCTCTAGAGCGTGATTATTGGACGGTTCTTAGGCGGAATTCTTATATTCCGCTAAGAACCCCACCCTAAGAACCCCCAATAATCGTTTTCTTACTACTAAAAATTGGATATATAACTGATTTACTATTAATAATTTTAATATAATCTAATTAATGATTAAATTTTAAATAAAAAATAAAGGGAACTAATCATATACGAAGATAGTATCTCCATCTTTTTTGTTGGAGTTCTCCTCCAAGCAGCACTTCGTTTTCTGACAAGTTATGATCTGAATAATATCAGCTTAATATTCACGGACCATAAGGTCGAGTAGGGATGTCAAAATGAGCTACCTAGCTACCATAAGGTCGAGTAGGGATGTCAAAATGAGCTAGCTTCAGCTCAGTTCATAGTGAGCTCAGATCTTTCATGAGCTAACTCATCTCATGTAAACTCGAACTTAGATCATCTAGATCATGAGTTAAACGAGTTAACTCACAATCTAATAAAAAAAATAATTATCATAAAATAAATATTAAACTGAGGTTTATTAAGTTTTATAATATTAAAAGTATGATTTCTATATTATTTATCTATGTTTTATAAAATTTAAATTTTTTTAAAAATAAATTAAATTCCTAAATTATCTCTTAAGAATATTTTGTTTTACATATAAATTTAAAGATATTATGAGATAATGAGCATATAAAAATTTCTTTTACATTTTCTATATATATCTAATTTTTTTTTGTTTTATTAAATTTTAATTTTAGAAGATAAATATGATTAATATATAAATTATCTTTTTTTTACATAAGAAAAATAGAAGCTTCCAATATATACATATAATTTTAAGTATAAAAATAACATGTTCACTAAAGATTGTTCATATAACTTGTGATCTAATTTAAATCGCTCATTAAACTCATTTATTAAATGAGCCTAAAAAATAGAACTCGTGCTCTTGAAAAATTGAGCTGAGATAAGCTATCTCATGAGTTATAACTCATTTTGACACCCCTAAGGTCAAGTATATATACAAGTAGGAGAATCCTAAATGTAATGAGATAAGGAAATACAATAACCCGTATATATCGGTTTAGGAAACATAACATATTCCAATGCCCCCCTTAAGTTGGAGCATGAAAATTTAAAATGCCCAACTTGAATATGAAATTCTCAAATTCCTTTCTTCCTAATGCCTTCGTTAAAATGTCAGCCATTTGATCCTTTGTAGACACATGGTATGGCTTGATCACTCCTTTAGGATTCTCATCACGAACTGAGTGACAATCAACTTCAATATGTTTCGTACGCTCATGAAAAACATGATTCAAACTGATATGAATTGCAGGCTTGCTATCACTTTGTATCGTCATCAGCCATTTATGATCAAATCATATCTCGAGTAGTAACGCTCTTACCCACTTCAGTTCGCGTCTAACCTCATGCATAGCTCGATATTCAACCTCCGCTGATGAACATGAGACAGTGTCTTGCTTCCTAGTTTGCCATGAGATAGGAGAAGAGCCAAGTTGTATGATCCATCCAGTAAGTGATCGCCTTGTCAGGGGACACGCAGCCCAATCCGAGTCACACCCAGTAAAATGAAGAGATGGTTCAGTTTCAAGAGTATACCTTGAGCCATGGTTCCTTTTAGATATCGAACAACTTTTAAAGCTGCAAGCCAGTGTTCTTGAAGAGGACAATGCATAAACTGGGACAAGATATGTATTGCATAAGTAAGATCAGGTCTTGTTGCAGCAAGATAGATGAGACGTTCTACCAGACGTTGGTAACTCTCTGGATCCGCAAGTAGAGGACCAAAAGCAAGACTCAACCGATGGTTCTGATTAATGGGTGATCCAACCGGATTACACCCGAGGAGACCCACCTCTGAAACAATATCAATGGCACACTTCCGTTGACACAGATATATACCTTTGGGACTCCTGGAGACTTCTAGTCCAAGAAGTTTTTAGAACCCCTAGATCCTTCATGTGAAAACAAGTTGACAAGTAGTCTTTGAACTCTTGGATTTTCGATGGAGAGTTTCCAGATATGATTAAGTCATCCACATACACCAGAACCCATAACGATGCTCCTTTCTTCGAGTAAACAAACAGAGAATAGTCTGACTTCGTCTGAGAAAATCCATATGTACGTAGAGCGTCAGCGAGTTTAGAAAACCAACATCAAGGCGATTGTTTGAGCCCATAAAGTGATTTTCATAAATGACATACTCTTGCTTCATTAGGAGAGCCAAAAACTTGAGGTAACTTCATATATACTTCCTCATCCTAATCGCCATGGAGGAAAGCATTATGTACATCCATCTGATGCACTTCATGATTCATTTTAGCTGCAAAATCCAAGAACAATCGAACCGTAGTCATTTTAGCTACCGGTGAGAAGGTTTCAGTATAATCCAATCCTTCTGTTTATGATTCCCTAAGACCACCAGTCTGGCTTTATATCTTTCAAGTGTTCCATCAGCTCAAAATTTTATCGTAAACACCCATTTACTACCCAAAGCTTTCTTTCTCGGTGGTAAGAACTCAAGATCCCAAGTGTGCTGATCTTCTAAAGTTCAAATTTCAATTCCTGGTGCATCGCGCCAGACCTTATCTTTCTAGCATCATTGAATGTCTCGGTTCAGCTTGAGCTATTAAAGCCATCAGAAAATTTTGGTGTTTTCCCGAAATATTAGCTCATGATAAGTAATCAAAGATAGGATAAACTGGACCTGAGAGATTCTGTGGAGATGACGAGGGTGAAACGAGAGAGGGAGAAGAGATGTGTACTGTATTAGCAACATAAGCTTTTAGAGAGTTGAAGGTTTCTTAACTCGATGACCTCTGCCAAGTATTTTTCTGAAACTTGTACATTTTATGTATTTCCAGTAGTAATAGGTATGGCTGGAGCAGGCGCAGGATGCTCAAACTCCACCTCGGAACCAGCATCATTGTCTACATGAGGCAGAACAAGAGACGAGATCAGAGGATACGTAGTACTCGTCTGAAATGGGAATATTTTCTCCTGAAAGACCACATCTCTTGACGTAAATACTACCTTGCGTTCTAAGTCGTATAATTTCCAACCCTTCTTTCCGTATGGGTAGTCTAAGAACACACATCGATGACTGCGAGAACTGAACTTATCACCTTTGTGATCAAGGTTGTGCGCAAACGCTAGACATCCAAAAATGCGCAAGTGTTTGTACGAAGGAGTCGTTCCGTACAATATTTCAAACATAGTTTTATTATCCAGTAGAGAAGAAGGAGTTTTATTTATGAGATGACCATCTGCAAGAATACACTCACCCTAGTATTTAATAGGGAGATGAGCTTGAAATTGCAATGCTCTTGCTATGTTAAGGATATGTATGTGCTTGCGTTCAGTATGACCATTCTGCTGAGGCGTATGGACACATGACGTTTCATGTATGATCCCATGTTCTTGAAAGTAACTCATTATCACTTCGTATTGTCTTAACGTTTATGGAAAATTGACGTTCGATCATGGAGAAGAATTCATGCAAATGCTGAGATTTTTTGCTTTATCTGGTAGGAGATATAACCAAACTGCACGTGAATAATCGTCAACAATAGTAAAAAAATAATGAGATCCACAGAATACAGTAGTACGATAAGGCCCTCATAAGTCACAATGAATCAAATCAAAAATTGCATTCACTTTATTAGAACTTTCTGAAAAAATCTGTCGAGTCTGTTTCGCTCGTAAACACACATCACAATTCTGAAATAAGATATCACTATCACTAGATAAGCTATGTAAACCCGGGACCAGGCTGGTAACACGCAGAGATGGATGGTACATGCGACTATGCCACAAAGTAAGATCATCGCCACAATTTTGTATGTAGAGCCATTGGAACTTCAATTCCCCGAAACCAGTACAGAGTCTCTCTCTCTCGTTAACCCACTCCAATCAGCATCCTCGAAGTGCGGTCCTGAAAAATCAAAAGTTTATCCGTTACTTGACCGACCAGAGGGTTATCGGTGACGAACTGACCAAAGGAATCAGGTTTGTATGAAAACCAGAAGTCAAATAAACATTCATAAGAGATAAATGTAAAGTAAGTCGAATAGTGCCATGTTTTTGTAGAGAGAACACTCGACCCAGCAGGTAATACAACCGAGATTGGATCAATGTCCTTAATCTCTTCAAGAAGATCGAATCTTCCTGTTATATGGTGTGTGGCTCCAATATCTAAAATCCAAGAAACATCATCCTTACCACTTAAATGATCAGTAGGCTGGGTGCTGTTGATAACACGTTTTATGAGCTGCCATTGCTCATCAGTAATCCCGCGTATACCTTGACGTTCATTGTCAGTAATTGCTAAGTTGAAACCAGCAGACGCCGAATTGGCGTTAACAATTTGAGTAGAGTTCGTGCGAGGTGCATTGCCACGACCGCGGCCCATTGGAGCATTCTTGTTACGCGTCTTATCATCATACCAATCAGGATATCCTACCACCCTGAAGCATGCTGATTCCTCGTTTCCCTTACGTCCAAAGATGGTGCACTGACGTGACCAGTTACGGTTTCCTGGCCCAGTTCGAGCTTAAAACCATTGATTCCACTTTGTCTTGATACATTCTTGAGTATGAAGGAGTATTTGGAGGGTAATGAGACAGTTGCACATGTGAAGCGGAGCTCATAACAGCAGCTTCCTAATTGATTGCAACTCGGATTGTCTCGTTCTGAAGGACAGTTTGATAGACACTGTCGAGGTCATGTAAAGGTGAGATCGCGCAGATTTGAGACATAATAACTCCATGAGCAGAGTCATCAAGCCCTGGTAAGAAGTCATGAACACACAATGTCTCAGCCTCTTTTTCATGTGATGTGTTGAGATCGCATGTACATCTTCCACATTCGCAGCGTTTTATGTTTAGACATTCTGCGATACTATCCATAGCTTAGTTAATTTGCCAAAATACTCATCCACTGTTGACCCATTATGTTTACATGTTGCAATAGAGTTACAGAGTTGTTCAAGACGAGCTCCACTCTTGATGGATAAACGCTTTTTTGATGATGTCCCATAGGTCTTTAGCCACTTATCGAGTCGAGATAGGTAAACGAAGCTTGGGATTTATGGTTTGCTTAATCCAACCAACAAGGAGATGATTGTTGGCGGTCCAATCCTCAAGATAATCAGAATCAGCAGCCGACTTTGGTATGGTACCATCAAGAAAACCAAACTTTTTACTTGAACTGATAGCCATTCACAGGTTGATAGCCCATTCCTCGTAGTTGTTCCCATTGAGAAGGGGGTGACAAATCACATCTCCTGGATTGTCTCTGGAGGTTAGATTGTACGGAGAGATACTCTACCGCTTAGGTTCTTCTACTTCAGGTGCCATATCAAAGTTTTAGAAGAGATAGAAGAGGCCAAGATGCTTTATGTGAAGATGATATGAAATAATCTGTTTTTGTGAAGAAAAAACAGAGAACGTAAAAAAGCAGAGAGCCTTGAAGAAGAAGAAAATTATTTAGGATTTTAGATTGCTTATCTGATACCATGACAAGTTATATGATCTGAATAATATCAATTTAATATTCACTGACCATAACGTCGGAGTATATATACAAGTAGGAGGATCATAAACCTAATGAGATAAATACAATAACCCGTATATATCAGGTTAGGAAACATAACATATTCTAATAGATTCTAATATTTTCTCTGTCCCATTTTCTTAATTATTTAATATTTCTTCTAACATGTAAATTCTCTAGAACCCTACAAGAAGGTTGCTCTTACATTTTAAAAAGGGATCTGGAAGAAGATTAAAAAAGATGAACGGTTTAGAATCAAATCAGCTGGTATCTCTATGTATTCTTAACACATAGTTTAGAAGCACACAATATATATGTTACATGTTTTCAAAAAAAAAAAAAAATACATGTTACATGTCATTATCAAATGATGTTGAAAACATAAGCTCCGTATATATATTCCTAAAAACAATCTTTTCTTTTCACTAAATAAAATTTTATTTTAATTAAAAATGGGTTTCTAAACCTACAAGACATATGGCTTTTTTATTACGTCTCATCAAACGAATGTGATATTTTATTTTGCACTGAGATTCAATAAATCATTGCTAAAATTAACAATGGTATAATCTCATCCGTAGATAGACTGCAGACTTATATGAGTTAGAAGTGGCTCATGTGCCTATGTTGCACCCACAATATTCAAAGAGCCCAAGTTCGATTACCCACCTATAACCTAGGTTCTAAGATTTACTTAGAACCTAGGTTATTTGTTCATCCTTGCGAACCCACGTGATTAAGGACCTAGGTTATTTAATTTAGGACCTAGTTCATAACCTAGATGATAACCCCTATCTAAGTTTTCCCCACAATTATTTGTTCATCCTTTTGTGGAAGCACCGTGGTGTCTGGGGTTCGAATCCCAAGCGATGCAGAGAATAACCAGACAAAAAAAAGATAGACCCCAAACTCTACATATATGTGGAAATCATTGAACAGAGAATCTGAAACTGATATAGTCTTACTACTTGCTGATCATTTTCCAGTTGTCGTGACTTCTCAAAATCAGTTTGCTTGCATGCAGCTACAAAGCATTAACTGTTTTGTTAACTCGCAGTTACGATATTCTTCTGTCTTTTCCTTTTTAAGTTAAATTGTTTTTAATTAGGTTTTGTTTTAGTTTATTGGCTTATGTTCATGTTTCTTTGTGAGTTGATTTCCTCATGACTATGTCGCTTGTTGTTTCTTTTGTAGAGTTGTGTGATGATGTTTGCGTGCTTATGCTTTTCTTTGAAAGTAGGACGATGGACTTGTTATTTTTGGATTTGCCCATCTTCCATGTTTGTTCCCATTGAAGGCGTCATTAACAGCAACCGTTGTGCCCATTGAAGGCGTCATTAACAGCAACCATGCACCTCTGCTCAGGCTTAACATCTCTTTCATTATGTCAGACTCTGTGATTCATGGAAAATGTATGAAAGCCAGTTGACCAATTTCTCTGTCTGAATGTTAAACTTAAGCATGAAACTGCCTCACGATATGTCAGTTTGGTTCGAACTCAATTGATCGTCGAATCTAGTCAACACATTCACCATAGTTAATTTCATTTGCTACAGCAACTAAAGATTTTGTAATAGTTTTATAGCCAGAACTTGAAAATATTTATATAAACATGTGGGGTGGAATAAGTAGTAATATGCTTTTATTTATTAACTAATTTGAAAACATATAAAACAGAAAATTAGACAGAAGCATGTAATGTTTAAAAAAAAAGAAGTAAACGAAGCTTTCGAGAGATAGGAGGGTCCTGAGTTCCCTTTCACTTGAACAACTACTCTTTGCGTACCTTCTTGAGTGCGCGTAGCCAGGTTAATAGGAATGGGGGCAAGTGCACCCATAGTTTTATTAATATGTAATTTTTTATGTATAGAATTATTAAAACTTAGCTGGATGAGATGGTAAAAATTGGGCTGTGCACCCATAATAATCTTAGTTCGATTCTTCCTTGTGTCATCTTTTTAGTTTTATAACAACAATGCACCCAGTTGAATTTTGTTCTAGCTAGATTCGCCACTGGCGCTCTCCATTACTGGCAGCAGGTGTTCCTCTGCAGTGCTCCTACCACCAGTTGGTTGGACAGCTGCTGTTGCATCCAGTGGACCCGTCGGGTTCAAGGGGATGGCGTCACTTCCGGTGGTCTGGTCAGCAGCACTTGACTCGTCTCCATGAGAGGTGGTTTAGAAGATACATGTGCCACCATGTATATTGTCACCTAGGTTGTTGTTCCCGTACCCAGGGGCGAAGCTAGTAAAGAGAGAGAGGGTGCACATGCACTGTGTGCACCCATGTGCACCCAGTCAAAAAATAGGGTGTTCCTCAACCTAATTTTATTGTCATTGGTAAATTTGCACTGTGTGCACCTAGTTAAAAATCAGTTTGGATTCGCTACTGCCCGTACCCGAAGAATAAAATGTTACACTTGAGCTCTGTAAACCATATTTTATACAATACAAATGAAAGAAATTTATCTATATAGTTGTATTGATATCTGTGGACATTTAGAAGATTAATGGAAAAATCGCATAAAAATCTTTCAAGGTGGTAGCCCCTACACCTTAAACCCCGAGGATATTTCAGAAACACTTTAAACCTCCAAAGTGACACTTGTATCAAAACAAACCTTTAATTTGGCTTACTTGTACATCAAATCAAAAAAGTTACCGGTACTGTTCAAAACTGATGATGTGTCGGTTTTCTTTATTCAATTTTCTTTTAAGTATTTTATTAGCAAAATAAATATAAAAATACAAAAAATATAAAAATTCATAAAAAATTCAAAACAAATCATAAAAATTACTAAAAATTCTCCAAAATTTTTAAAATTATTTTATTGATAAAATACATATAAAATACAGAAAATATAAAAAATCATAAAAATTTATAACAAATCATAAAAATCACTAAAATTTACAAAAATAAAAATTAACCAAAATATTAAATTATTTTATTAATAAAATAAATAGAAAAAAATACAGAAAATATGAAGTTCATAAAAAAATTAAAAAAAAATCATAAAAAATCATAAAAATCAAAAATTCACAAAATATTTAAATCATTTTATTTATACAATAAATATAAAAGTACAGAAAATATAAAAAAATCATAAAAATTCAAAAAAAAAAATCGTAAAAAGACATTAAAATTCACAAAAATCAAAAAATTCACAAAAAAATATTTATATTATTTGCTTGATTTGGTTCACAAGAATCGTTTGAAGATAATAATTTTTTCTAATCTGAATTAGAGTAATCACAATGGAGACTGACTGCTATTTTGGATTTTTTTATCTGTTATGTTCTATGTGTGTGTTGGTTGGATTTGGGAAAGTTCAAAATTGTTAAGGGAAGAATGGATACTAATGATAGCTTATATTTTCTGTATATTATACTGGTTTTATTAATAAAATAATATAAATATTTGTTGTGAATATTTTATTTTTGTAAATTTTTATGAATTTTATGATTTGTTTTGAAATTTTATAATTTTTTTATATTGTTATATTTTCTTTGTTTTATATTTATTTTATTAATAAAATATTTATTTATTTTTTGGTGAATTTTTTGATTTAAAAAAAAAAATCTAGTGACTTTTATGATTTGTTTTGAATTTTTTTTATATGAATTTTCATATTTTCTGTATTTTATATTTATTTTATTAATAAAATAATTTTAATTTTTTTTGGTGATTTTATTTTTTTGTGATTTTATAGTGATTTTTATGATTTTGATTTTTTTATGAATTTTCATATTTTATGTATTTTTATATTAATTTTACTAATAAAATAATTTAAAAAAACGACACGTCATCGGTTCTGAACAATACTGGTAACCATTTTGACTTGATGTACAAGTAAGCCAGATTGAAGGTTTGTTTTGATACAAATGTCACTTTAGAGGTTTAAAATATTTGTGAAATACTCTCAGGGTTTAAAACGTAAGAAACTGTCATATTAAGGATTTTTTATGCTATTTCCTGAAGATTAATGCTCTCAGATATGATGAACGGCACAATCTATGGTATAAGTATAACTCTGAACTTCCACGACCAAAAACTTTTCTTTTCCTCTTGTTAAATTAAAAAAAAAAAACAATACTTCTACACAAACAACCCGCAAATCTTTCAAGACCATTAAATCCTTCGTTCTACTGTTTATAACATCTAGTATTAAGATTAATCCTTGACTACATATGACTACTTACCCTATAATGGTCACACTAAACACTATAAAAACACCTCGTGAAGAGCAAATGCTACGTTTGATTGACTGTTACAAAGACAATTGTATTAACTTAAACTAAAACATTCATTACCCAGACATTTGTTTCTGTAGCATTATTATCTCGTGAAGAGCTCCCTCCTAGAATAGATGTTTGAAAGTGTTCAGCCGATGCACAGTGATGGAACCTTGGAGGAGCGTAGACCGTGAAGAGGTATAGACATGAAGAGAGTGAATAAAAATAGAATCAGCAAAATAAAATTGAAGATATAGGCAAGAGAATACAAGAAGAGAACCTTTTCATCAAGCAGGAGCATATCAATCCCCATGAGACCGCCTTTCTTTACAACGTGTCACCATCAACAGAGGGAAACACCGAATTTCAAATCAGCAAACAGGATATGGGATGTCAACATTATTGCAGGTTGTGGCTGTAAGGAAGTAAAAAATAAGGATTTGGGTGAAGCACTGAGACGTGAATGGCTCATTATTTTCTAGATCAATAGGCCGTAAAATTTGGGTTTAGAAAGAGCTTGGTGAATGGAAAATTAAAGTCGGACACAGTAGTGGGAGGAGTAGAGGAAGGACTTTAATGGCGAGTTTTAATCATCGGCTTTACTTAGCGGGCTGCTTAGTTAGTTAATGACCAAGTAGGCTTTGGAAAATTTTAAATAAGCTAAATGGCCCAGTTCAGCAGTCTTACTAGCAGACGAAAATTCAAGCGGTGAGTAGAGTGGCATGATTTGCACATTCCTTTCTGATAATGTGCTTAATGTTCTCTTGGTGATCAACATTGTCCGCACTTTAATCAAAAGGCATAACAAAGATTCATAAGGTTCAAAGAAGTCGACAATAAGTTTGAGAGTAATAGAGCTTATCTACAACGCACAGACGCCACCATGAGACTCTAAGGAGCCATTATTCAGAGTTATCACATAATCTTACTGACAGTTTAAGATAAAACTGCAAGGATCTTAAATTTTTCCAATATACAGTATATAATCATACAGACACCTAGACTTACCATACATTTTCGTAGTTACTAGCTAGAGACATTTTTATTTAAAACTTCTTCAGTGAACGCGAACTGGGACCAGCTTGAGAGGCACTTTCTTGACGATTGTAAGAGTAAGCTCCTTCTTCCACATCGATGTCTCTCTGCGTCATCCCATCAGGGCAACTTCCAGTCAAAGAAGTAAAGCAAGTTCAAGAGTCCCAATTCAACAGTAGCGATCCCCATTGCCATTCCCGGACACATTCTTCGACCAGAGCCAAACGGTAAGAGCTCGAAATGTTGTCCTCTATAATCCACATGGCTGTCGATAAACCTCTCGGGGATAAACTCTTCTGGGTTTGTCCAGAGTTTAGGATCTCGTGCTATCGCCCAAGCATTGATCAAGATCCGTCTCTTTGGAGGAATATCATAGCCTTGGACTTTGATGTGAGCCATTGTTTCCCTTGGAAGCAGAAGAGGAACTGCAGGGTGTAATCTGAATGTCTCCTTGATCACGAGGTTTAAGTAAGGAACTTTACCTATATATCTTCTTCAGTGATTCTCTCTTTGTTGTTGCCAAAGTGGTCACGGATATGGACTTGAAGTTTCTTCATCACTTTAGGGTTTCTTGCGAGTTCTGTCATTGCCCATATCATGGTAAGAGCTCCTGTGTCAAGATTCAGTTTAAAAATAAATATTAAACGTTTCTTTTTATTAAACTTAGTTTACCGTGAGAAATACCTTGATATGATCTAACGTGAGCTTCAAGGCATCATCTTTGCCTTGTTTATGCATTACATCCAACATCAAATCAGTGATATCCCCTTTTGATCTTCCTGGATGCATATGATCATCCATCACGCGTTGTAATAGAGCATCAAGCTTGAAGAAGACATCGTGGAGCCTCTTGTGTTGTCCTGAAAGCCAGTCAACGAGCCATCCAAGTCCCGCGATGGGAAAAAAATCAGAACAAGTTAAACTAGCTTGAGCTGTCTCGGCTTCGAATATAAGCTCGACGACCTTTTCTTTATCAATTAGCTGGCCCTCGTGGAAGCTCTGTCCGAATGCAACTCTAAACACTATACTCGCGGTTAGCCAGAAAAGGGTTTTGCTCAAATCTACTGGAGATTGATCCACCGCAGATTCAGATAGTTTCTGGACTAGCAAGTTACACTCTTCCTCTCTGATATATCCAAAAGATTGAACTTTTTTGAAACAGAACAACTCACGTACCAAGAACTTACGCCGCTCTTTCCACTCTTCACTGTACGGCGTGAAACCGATATCTTTAAAACCCCGAGAGATTAGCTTCGTTCCGACAAGCTTAGGCCTGCTGCAACAGTCTAGGTCATGAGTTTTGAGTACTTCTTCAGCTGCTTCTTTCGATGAGATTACAGTTACAGGGATGAAACCTAAGTGGACAAGCATAACATGTCCCGCTCTTTCGGCTAGACGTTGAAGTGACCTGTGAGGCAACTCTCCAACTTGGTGTAGGCTTCCGATGATCGGAAACTCTGGAGGGCTTGGAGGAAGATTCCATTTAGAGCGTTTGATCTTCTTGCCGACAAAGATCAACGAAGTGAAGGTTACGAGAAAAAGACAGAGCAAAGAGATTTGAGAAGAAAAATGAAATTGATATTGCTCTCTTTTAGTATTTAGATAGTTCCAAGCGGCAAGAAGAAAACAAAATTTTATTGGATTCTACTTCCTAATTTTAGTTAGCTTTATCTGCTCAAACTATTTGCATATATGCGTACTAGACTTTTGACATATGCCCATTTTAAATTAAACGCTAGCTTGAATCTGCGCGCTCGCGCATATATTAATTATTTTATTTTTATGAATGTTATATATTTTAGATGTATTGCTATATAATTAATTGTATTTAAAAAATCAAGATTGAATCGGATAGCATAGTTATTTTTGGTACAAATATTCCGAACCCGTTTCAAATATATTTGACATTTTCAGGTTTTTATACATTAAAACCGAACCATCTAAACCGAGATGACCCAATTCGAAATCCACACATAAATTTGTAATATCAAAGCGAGACTTAATTTTGAACCCAAAAAATCTGACACCTGAAAGAAACAATCCATACCTGAATGGGTACTCGAGTGTCCATGCCTAACTGATTCTATAAACAAATAAAAAAACTTCTTTTTATGTGTTTGGCTAAATTAAGTGAAATATAATTTTTTTTTTAAGTAAAATAGTTATATGGCGTGAAAAATTAAGTGACAATATATATAATACATTTTTATTATTTTGATTTAAGCTATTATTTTGTTCATATAAACTATGTCTTTGAGTTATATGTTTGACTATGTAATTTTTCGCCGATTGAAACAAAAATAAAAATGTTAAAATATACTAAACCGAACTTTTAACCATTTCCAAAAACCGATTATTTTACATTTTGATTTTATAATTGGTACAAAGTTAATGTTGATTAACTAATAAACAAAAATCTGTAAAATTATTATTACGGTAATATAATTAATGATGTGGTGTACTGTGTAATATAATTAATAAATTAGTTAAGATGAATGAAAATAAAAAAAAATAAAAAATGTAATAAATTTGTTGAAAATAATGTTAGTTCTATAAGTGAAATTACTAAAAAGACATTATACTTTTTTTATACTGCTATTCTAATTTTTTTTTTATATTACTATCTATGTTTCCGAACAATACTAAAATATACTTTAATTTTTAATAATATAATTTTTTTTGGGTTTAATAAATTAATTGGCCAGGCTCATTCTTTGTCCTTCCTAGGCTTCTTGTCGTCTCTTCCTCAGAGTGCTGAGATTGACTATCAAGCACGGTTTGATCCTTTCATGAACTCAATCACCACTAATGGAACCTTTGGAGTTAGATTGATCAAGCAGAATTTAGATTAATTTAGATAGATTTAAACCAGTTTTAACTAATATAAAACAGTTTAAATAGATTTGAGTTGCATAAGTCAAATTTTAATAATATTATTTTGGTTATGGCCGATTTGTCGTCTAAGCGGATGCGTAGCCACCTTCACTGACTTTTAGAAAATTGATTTAATAAGAAAGTGGATAAGAGAAGAGCAAGTGTGGTTGTAATTCGTCAATGTGCATGCATATCACACAATCTGAATTTTGTCCTATGTTCCAACTTTCTTTTTCTGTATCATGTGGATAATCTATTGTGAATTGCTAGCTAAGTGAAAAATGAATAAGCTTTATTATACCATTCTTCTTTCGCGAGTTTTCTTTGATTAGATTCCACGTCCCTTTGGTTGAAAGTTGCTCTGAAATTTATCCTCTATGTTTTTCAAAGAGATTTGTCTTGTAAAATATGTCAAGACAAGTAAATTCGATAAATTGAATGTTTTGCTCATTAACGGAACTGAATATCCAGCTGGGAAAGTGCGGATAAAACAAAACTGAAATGACTAAAATCATCTCCAATGATCACTCTATTTTCTTCTTCGAAATAGAATAATTCTATTATAGATTTGAGTTATATTCTAATGGTACTCTATTTTATAGTGAAAAAATGAAAAATAAAATGATGAACAAAAAATAAATAGAATATTATTAGAACATTTTTACTATAAATTCTATATTAAAGTGGAAAATAAAATTTTTTTTGGAGATGCTCTAAATGCGTGGATACACTCGTCTATTTCCACTTGGTAAATGTTAAATGAGTGATCATATTTCTAAAATTCTTTTAAGAAATCCAATGTTTTTGCTTCATAATTTTATATCTTAACTAAAGGTACATGTTATTAAACGAATTTTGCCGTGAATTTAATAGGTTGCTGAAGATTTTTTATAAAAATATACATAAAATATATAACTTCGATAAAAAGAACAACAAATTTATAAATAGTAATTAAAGTTCAGATATTAAATTTTGAAATCAGTGAATTTTACAAAGATCTAAGTCTTTATAAATTTTCAAATTAACTAAAGTACCATAACTGTAGGAGATGGATTACATCCTTCCACAAGGCCCATCGAATAACAAGATATAGTCCGCTAAGCGAGAGACCTATTCGGCTCGGCGAGTAGAGTCGTCGGCTCGGCCCCAGAGTGCTTTTAGCCAACGGCGAAGCCGACCAAAAGTATTCGGCTCGGCGAGTAGAGTCGTCGGCTCGGCCCCAGAGTGCTTTTAGCCAACGGCGAAGCCAACCAAAAGTACTCGGCTCGGAGGAATTCTCTGAAGGCCCATATACTCGGCCTTCTCGAACTAAGGCCCAAAAGCGCACTCGGATTAGGGCATACGAAGACGGAGAGCCTATAAAAGGAGAGGAAGCAACAACAAGAGGGAGGATCGACACTTTACACACACAGACTGAACGGCTAGATCTAGGGTTTTAGTCTCTCGTTATCTCTCACCGCTTTGTACTTTCCGGTTAGCTTCCTGAGCACCGGTTTGTCTCCATAACCTCTTTGTCAATCTTGTAAGCTCTTGGTCAGATGTAATAAAACGTTTTTATTCATTCCACCTTCTAATTTTTTCAATCTAATCGACTCAACCCCATACGAACCATAACACCTTTAATAACTCCACTAGAAAACTGTAAAAACATTAAACCCAACAGGAATTATAAAAAGTAAAGAGAATAAATACATAAAAAAATATAACACATCAAACATCACACAAAAAAAATTCACACAACTTTCTAGGTTTAGTGGACCTAATTAAAATCGTGTCAAGATTTTACAGATTTAGTTTGGTTGGGCAGAAGTGTATGATGACAAAATGCGTTCTTGTCGCTTGAATCGCTTCCACATGTTTTAATGCACCTATAGTTTAAATCGTATTAATGTTTTGTGGTTGTAAGATGAAAGGTTTAGTTTGGTTAGTAAGAAGTACGTGATGACAAAATGCGTTCATGTCGTTTGCACAATATTTTGTTCCACATGTTTAAAGAGTAAAATTGAAAGCCAATGATTTCCAATACGTCCACTCAGGTACAAGCGATACTGTATCTCTTAGAGGATCTAGTGATATGTACAGTTCCGACGATTCAAAAAGACAGACGGACAAGGCCACAAATCGCATACGCAAACATAACATTACAGCAACGGCATAATGTTAATTATTTAAAACATTTTAAAAACTCTCACATAACTCGAATTGGAACAAGCTTAAGAGGTACTTTCTTGACGATAGTAAGAGTACCAGCTGGTTGCTCAAAAAAAAGAAAAGTAAGAGTACCAGCTTCTTCTGTATCAATATCTTCATGTGTAATCCCATCAGGCAAACTCCAATCAAAGAAGTAAAGCAAGTTCAAGAGTCCCAACTCGACAGTAGCCATCCCCATGGGCATACCAGGGCATATCCTTCTACCAGAGCCAAATGGTAAGAGCTCGAAGTATTGTCCTCTATAATCCACAGGGCTATTGATAAACCTCTCTGGGTTAAACTCTTCCGGGTTAGTCCAGAGTTTGGGGTCTCTTCCTATAGCACCAGCGTTGACCAAGATCTGTGTCTTAGGGGGAATATTGTAGCCTTGAGAGCTTTTATGTGAACCATTGTTTCCCTTGGGAGTAAAAGAGGAACTGCATGGTGTAGTCTCACTACAAGAAAACAGCGGTATTCTGACGGACATTCCGACGGAAAATGAAATCCTCGGAATATACCGAGGAATTTCCGAAGAAATTCCGAGGAAAAACAAAATTGGGTTTCCTCGGAATTTCATCGGAATATACCGACGGAATTCCGAAGAAATATCAATCCGTCGGAATATTCCGAGGAAATTCCGAGGAAAAATGTGTTCCTCGGAAAAAACCGATGAATTCCGAGGAAATATTATAGCCGTTGGAGAGCCGTTGGGGGATTTTACAAAATTCCGAGGAAATTCCGACGAACTAGCCTTTTCCGTCGGAATTTCCTCGGTCTGTCGGCAGGATTTAAACTATAAATACAAGCACTCCTCTTCCTCTTCATTCACTCCATATCTTCATCCTCCCTCTTACTCCATAAAAAATATGTCTTCTTCAAATTATTTTCGTTCTTGGATCGATCGACCTCATTTGGATCCGAACACGAGATTGCTTACGGAAGAATACCAACGAGGTATAACCGAATTCATGGGGTTAGGGTGAAAACGAGTGTAGGAATCAGGTAGAGCTCGAAAAATCAAGGGGAATAGAGCCCAAAATTGTTCAAATCAGATGATTATAGAGAGAGAAAAGGGGGGGGGGGGGTCGAATTATAGGGAAATCGGAGGGGATAAGAGTTCTGAGGTTTTGATCCAAAAAGTTCGGGTTTTGCCTTATAATTCTGTTTCCCGCACACGCATCGATCGATATGTTTTTGTACAAACACGGATCGATCGATGCGTTTAAAAAAAACTTACACGATTTTTCGAGGACATTTCGAGGAACGTTTGAGATTCTCGATCGATCGATGGGATAGTCAAATCGATCGATCACATTGTTACGCTTTGGTCCATCTTAGTGATCGATCGATGCGTTTTTGGATATATATACATCGATCGATCCGTTTATAAAAAAACGTACGAGATTTTCTGACGATATTCCGAGGAAAGTTTGAGATTCTCGATCGATCGATGGGATAGTCAAATCGATCGATCACATTATTACGCTTTGGTCCATCTTAGTGATCGATCGATGCGTTTTTGGATATATATACATCGATCGATCCGTTTATAAAAAAACGTACGAGATTTTTCGAGGACATTCCGAGGAACGCTTGAGATTCTCGATCGATCGATGGGATAATCTAATCGATCGATCACATTGTTACGCTTTGGTCCATCTTAGTGATCGATCGATGCGTTTTTGGATATATATACATCGATCGATCCGTTTATAAAAAAAAATTGACGTATTGAAACCCCAAACACTAGTTCCTCGGAATTTCCTCGGAATATTCCGACGGAATTCCGAGGAAGAAGAGGGTTTCCTCGGAATTCCCTCGGAATAATCCGAGGAAATTCCGAGGAAATAGGGTTTTTAAACCGAAAACAACGTTTTGCGGTTTGAATAACACCTATATAACCCTTATTAAGTGTCTTACGTTCATTATGAAGTCAAAAATTTGTTCCTTACCGTATAATTAACACTTTTCCGATTGTATGAACGAAATCCCACAACATAAGAGAAACATTTATACCTTTTAATGAACGGTAAAGGGAATACTTTCAATTAGTTTTGAAATTTGTTATTTTATGGTTTATGCTCATCTATACAAAGAATCCTCAATGGTATGCATTACAATTGTATAAGAAATGAAATACGGCAAAAAAAATTGATGTTTTGAAACCCCAAACACTAGTTCCTCGGTATTTCCTCGGAATATTCCGAGAAAATTCCGACGGATATTTTACTATCCGTCGGAATTTCCTCGGAATATTTTCATTTTACCGGGCAAATATTTCGCGAAAATTGAAATTAGAATTCCGATGGAATTCCGACGGATAATGTCCGTCGGACCCTAGGTTTTATAACCACGAGCCCCTTCTTCTTCCCCATTTCTCTCTTCTTCCTCTGCGCGACTCCTCTCTTCTCTCCGGCGATTTCCCCCTGAAATCCGACGATATCTCCGGCGATCTCCCCCTTCTCTTACACAAATCATGTAAGGACCCTATCCCACTCTCTTAGGTTCTATTTGTTAGGTTTTTGTGTAGTTTTGATAGATTTTTGTTAGGGTGATTGGTTAGGATTGTGATTTGGTTGTATAATAGGTTTAGAATTGTGATTTGGTTGAATAATTTGTTTTGTTGAATTGATTTAGAATTTTTTTATAATTTTTTTGTTTTTTTTTGTATTTATAAAATCGATTTTTGTATATAAAATCAATTTTTGTATTTTACAAAATGATTTTTCTATATAAATTCAATTTTTTGGATTTTACAAAATTTGTTTTGTATATAAATTCGATTTTTTGGACTTTACAAAACATTTTTAATATCTATAAAACTTTTTTTGTGATTAAAAACTATTATTTGGGATTTAAAAATATTTTTAATATATATATATATATATTATTAAAACTATTTTTTGTAATTATTAAACTATTTTTTATTTATTAAAACTATTTTTTGTTTATTAGAACTATTTTTATATATTTATTAAATATTTTTAATATCTATAAATCTTTTTTTGTGATTAAATTATTTGGGATTTAAAAAAAAAAATTAATTTATATATTTCTGTATTTATTAAATATATTTTTTTAATTTACAGGTCTCATGATGATCCGACCCGGCATCGACAGCGTCGTGGTCGTGGTGGTACGGAGAGGCAGTCTCGGGATTCCAGCCATTTTCAGGATTCCCCTTCGCCCCACAGCTCCAACCATACATCTCCCTCTGCTGCACCCGCTCCTGCTCCTCTCGCTCCCGCTGCTGCATCCGCTCCTGCTCCTCCGGGTCCTCCGGGAGTGATGAGTGTTGCGGAGTTGGTTCAACAGCCCGGTCGTGACCATCTTCCGTATCTCACTCCGTATCCACATGGACGGGGTCAAACATGGTAATTAAACAAATTTTTTTCTTTAAATTTGGATTCATTATTAACCGTTTGTTCTTTTTATTAGGTTCAACCGATCCGGGAACGGGATCAGCGCATGGATCAACTGTATGATGTACTCGGCCCTCGACAGGGGACATCCGACTTTCACTCACTTCCCTACCGACAAGCAGGTTCTGTGGTTTCGTCAGTTTGCGGTAAGTCTTCTAATTTTTTACTTATATTTTTAATCTTTAATATAAATTTTCTATTAATTGTGTTTTTTTTTCAGCAAGAGTTCAACTGGAATTCCGATGAGACGCTCTTTATCTATCACCACTTCGTCCATAAAGTTATGGACAACTATGGGAAGCAGATCCACGAGTGGAAGAAGAAGTGGGAAATCAATAAGGTTCGATTTAATTTATTAAACAATTTTTTAATTTATTAAACTATTTTTTTAATTTATTAAACTATTTTTTTTTTTTTATTAAAAGGTCCCAAAGTCGATGAACGACACGGTTTGGAAGGAGTTGTGTGCGCATTGGGATAAGGAAGAGACGAAAGAAACTTCTTCCACCAACTCTACCAACCGCAGGAGCGACCGTAAAGGGAAGGGCATCTACAAGCATAACTTGGGTGCTCAATCTATTGCCACTCTGGGAGATCGCATGGTAAGTTCAACCGCTTTTTCTTCAATTATTTGAGTTTCAGAATTTCAATTTATTGTGCATTTCTTCTAATTTCTAATGTTTTTTTAATTTATGTTTTTTTTCAAGGCGGAAGAAAATGATGGCGAGCCGGTTGATGATCTCGCCCTATTGATGATGGTCTTGTGAGGGACGTGGTCGACCTGGTCCAAACTCAGGTGGTAGACGAAGTGATGCGCCTCGGATCATAGACCCGGGCCAGGATGATGCGACCATGGCTGAGCCAGATGATTCTTCAACAAAAGACAAACCAGGATGGATTAATGGTGAGGATACTGATCTAAAACCAGCTGATGAGACTGAGGACGAGCTGGAACCAGCTGAAGAGAGTATGCTTGAGCTGAAACCAGCTGAAGTGATAGTAGATGAGCTAGATGAGCTGAGTGAGCTAAGTGATACTAGCTTGGAGCTGAATGAGCTAAGTGACACTGAAGATGGAGCTGGTTTAGTTGCTGGGCGAAATGAGCATTTTTCAGTCCAAAGAAAAATTCATAACAAATTCAATTTGGGTCGGTTTTACACCAAATTCGACCAGACCTTTCCTCAGTCCATTTCAAGCCCATTCTCATCAAGAATGCCAAGAGGGAGTCAGCAAGGAAGTCTTGGTCGTGCATGGGAAAAATAATTCAACAAAATCATTAATTTCGGTCTTTAGTCAAAGTCTTCATTTCTAGTTTCCATGTCTTGTTTTTAGCACATTCTTCTTTGGATTTCTACAACTTGTAATCCTATATATAGGGCCTAAGAGCCACGAAATAAGAGAAGTTTTTTCCCCTTTTATTTGAGTTTATCTATTTGTTCTTTGTAGAACACTTCTTTGTTTCTTGGTGAGGTTATCTCCGAGTAAACAGCCTCTAATTCGTTGGACCTGTGCGTCATATCAGGCAACGTTTAGAAATCCTTCTTTTGGTGGACTTGTGAGTCATATCAAGCACCAACTGAAGTCTGGTAGTATCATTGGGCCATCCGCAACCCATTGTGTCACCGTTCAATCCATCAGTTCTCCCTTTTGGCGAGTTCATATCCCTTTAGTCCGGTCGAGTGATCCTTCCCTATTTTAGGGCGTATCACGAAGTGTCTCAGCTTCAAACCGAGGATGATGCTTCGACGGCTTCGACCAACTTGTCCCGGTTTCGAATCAACGAAATCGTTGAATCTGTAAGTTCTTTTGTTTTAAAATTCAATTCATTTATTTCTTGGTTTAAATTTGTAAATTTGGCTATTTTCTATTCAGCCGGTTCCAAAGAAGAAGGGACGTTTGGTCGGTTTGGGTCGTCGCACCCGGTCGGTTCCTCCTTCTTCTGCACCACCGCCCTTTGTTGATCCAAAAGTACTTACGGCTCAGTTGAAGGACAAGGATGATCGCATATCTTTGTTGGAAACCCAGATGGCGGCTCAACAGGCGGGCTATGAGGCACAGAGGAGGCAGAACCAGCAAATGATGGAGATGATGCAGAGGATGTACCCGAACGAGGTGTTCCCGGACGTGCCAGACCTGTAGTTTTCTTTTTTTCCAAAAACTCGGAATGTTTTATTTTTATTTGTGAAACTTTGAATATTAATTAATATGATTTCAATTTTAATTTTAATTTTATATTTTTGAATTTAAATTTCAAAAATTTTATTTTTGAATTTAAATTTCAAAAATTTTATTTTTTTAAAAAAATTAATATTTTTTACATTCCGAGGAAATTAATTATATTTTTTACTCGATCGATCGATGCGTTTTTGGACATAAATCCATCGATCGATCTGTTTATAAAAAAACGTTCGGAATATACCGAGGGACATCTTCCTCGGAAGATTTCCCTCGGTATATTCCGATCGATCGATGGATATATGTCCAAAAACGCATCGATCGATGAACTTCCGAGGAAATATCCCGACGAAGTTCTCCCTCGGTATATTCCGAGGAGATTTCCGACAAACTAGTGATCCCCGGAATTTCTTCGGAAATTTGTTTCCTCGGAATTCCGTCGGAAAATTCCGAGGGATTTCCGAGGAAAGAAGAAATTCCGAGGAATTATTTCCGAGGACTTGTTTCGTCGGTATGTCGTCGGAATAACGTTATTCCGACAAAATTCCGACGATTTTTTCCCTTAGTATCCTTGCTGTTTTCTTGTAGTGTCTGGATGTTTCTTTTGATCACCATCTTTAAATAAGGAATTTTCTCGATATCTTCTTCAGTGATTGTCTTCTTATTATTGCCAAGAGCGTCTCGGATCTCGCTTTGAACTTTCTTCATCAGTTTAGGGTTTCTAGCAAGCTCTGTCATTGCCCATATCATGGTTATGGCCCCTGTGTCTATCCCTTCAAGAAATATATTCTACCAAACAAACAAGATAAACTAAGTCTTTTTTTTCTTCTAATAAGTAAGATAAATAAGTTAGTATTTAGAATTATATATTCAGTTTCCATGCCAATGTGTTTAAAGAAGATGGAGAAATCTTAACTTACCAGGAGGACACCTCTGATATGATCTACCGTGAGATTCAAGGAACCATTTTGGCCTTGTTTATGAATCATATCCAACATAGAGTCGATGATGTCTTGGTGATCTTATGATCTTCAAGGAGTCAAATGATCATCGATCACACGTTGAAACAGATCATCAAGCTTGAAGAAAACATCATTGCGCCGCTTGTGTTGTCCTGAAAGCCAGTCAACGAGCCATCCAAGTCCAGCAACTGGGAAGAAATCAGAGCAAGTGAAACTACCTAGGGCAGTCTCTGCTTCGAACACTAGCTCTTTGATCTTCTCTTTATCGATAAACTTGCTCTCGTGGAAGTTTTGTCCGAAGGCAACTCGAAACAGGATACTCGCGGTTAGCCAGAAAAGGGCTTTGCTTAAGTCAACGGGAGACCCATCCGCGGCGGATTCCGACAGTTTCTTGACTAGAAAGTTACATTCTTCCTCTCGAATATGCCTAAAAGAGTGAACCTTTTTGAGGCAGAACAGCTCACGCACGGCTAACTCGCGCCGCTCCTTCCACTCTTCACCGTACAGCGTGAAAGCAAGAAATAAAGTTGGTAATAATATCTTTAAAAGACAAGAAATAAAGTTGGTAATAATATCTTTACATTTTTACCAAAAAAAAAAGTTTGAAAAAAATTCTTATGAGAACTTTTCACAACATTATGAGAGGAACTCAATAAACAATTGGTAACTCATTAACTGTTTTTCATTTTACTTTTCAACTAATTATATTTTTTTTGTAAAACTGGAATTGATTTGTTCTAAAACCACTAAAATTTGCCAAGTTTCAAAATTTGGATTATTTTTACTGTTATTCATGTAAACAAACCACAAATTTAACAAACAAGTATTTTGACTATTAATTGTATGTTCTTTTTGTTTTCATATTAAATATAGTTTTCAATCATTTCAAATTAAATATGATTTTAAAATATTATAAAATAAATGTCATTTTATGAATTTAATATAATTTTTGATAAAAATTTCTCTTTTATCTTTACAAAAATAATAAATACTACTAGTGACTTCAGTATTCAATTAAAAGTTGAATTGAAAATTTACACTTCTTACTTTCCTGAAAAAAAACAAATGATAGTTAAAATCAAATGGACGAATTACAAAACAATGAACCTTATGCATAAAATAAAGGGAAAATTGTCAAAACGGAACAAAAATTTAGGATGGTTGTCTCTTTGGTATAAAATCAAATTTGTCTATTTTGTCTCCCTTTTACCTTTTCCATTTCTGAAACTTAATAAAATAAATAGTTTTATGAATCAAAAAATTATTAAAAATATAAACAATTAATAAAACACCGATATACACAAACACATATATTTTTTTGTTGAAAAACTTGATAAATAAAATTTTAAATTACGTTCTACTAAAAGTAGAATGCGTTTTCTACGGAAAATGTGTTAGTAGAAAACGAATTTCAGAATAAACAAGTACATCTACTTTTTTAGAACGAAAAATCTACTTTTAATTAAAATTCTAAATATGAGAAATGTGAATTATACTAATTGTAAAGATATCTACTTTTCTCTCGAATGCCGTTTCTATTTTTATGAAGTATTCTAGAATTTCGGGAATGCGAAATCTAAATACAACAAGTACGTCTACATGAGGTAGAAATTGCATTCAAGATTTTTGTCATGGTTCTACTCATTGTATAAAGTGCATTCTACGGATAAGAAAACCTATTTTTCGAAAATTAAGGAAGTTTTTGTTAAGAAAATATTCTAAAAATATTATAACTTCCTAAAACATGTTTTGATCGATTTGCTTTGCCAAAACATAAAAAAATAATGATTTTTTCTTTTCTTCTTCATGAATCTATGATTTCTCCATAGGTTGTCTTGTGATTTTCACAAACTCTTGTTCTATGATGCATATCTATACAACATGTGGTGTTTGGGAATTTGGTGCAACCACATGATGAGTTTTTTCGGCTGATGACAAAGGAGGTAGGCTATTATTATTGGAATCAAATTTTACCTTAGAAGATTTTAAAAGAATGGATGTGGAGGATTTTGATATGGAAGAAGATTAGGGTTACGAGATATTTGGTTTCATGTCTTTTGTTCCCTTTTTTTAATTATTTTTACATTTCTTTTGCCTTTTTAATTTGTTTTTTTTTTCATTAAACTTTTTAAAATGATTTTAATTTATATTTAATTTGATTAATGAAAGGTTAGTTTTGGGATTCTGAAAAATATTATACTATTGGGACATCTTAGTGATGATATTATATTAAGGGGATAACCATCTTAAATTTTTGTTCCGTTTTGGCAATTTTATTTTTCCCAATAATAAATTGGTGTAGTGAAACCATGATGAAAATAAAATACGAGCCAAATTTCTTTTAGTCATCAGTTAGCAGACAGTTACTAATGCTAGGCTAAACTCGTTGAAATTAACCTTCTTTTAAAGTTCCTCGAAAGGACTAGGCTAAATTGGCCACTTGCCAGATTATTTCTGATTCAAACATCCAAATGTTTAAGAAAGTCAGGATGTTCTTTTACCAAAAAAAAAAAAAAATCAGGATGTTTTGCAAATAATACCAATAGATACAGAATCAATTAAACATCAATAATTTCTCTGTTCCGCATGAAAAATAAATTTTAACATGTTTACCCAAAAAATAATAATATTCGGAATCACATAAGAAAACCAAACTCCTTTGAAACCATTCTTCTCTTTAACTAGTTTCTCGCATTAGGTTCCACGTCGTTTTGGTTGAAAATTTCCTAAATTTATAATCTAATTTTTCATAGAGATTTGTCTTCTATTTTTTTTGTCTACAGAGATTTGTCTTCTATAAGTCAAGATATATATGTAATTTAGATAATTTGAAAGTTTTGCTCTTAAACCAAATTGAATATTCAGCGGAAAAGTGTTAGGTAAACTGAAATGATTAAAGAAAATTCCAAATCCGTGGATAGATATACATTTCTTCCCATTTAATAAATGTGAAGTGATTGATCATACTTTTAAAATTTTCTTTTAAGAAATCCTATGTTTTTGCGTTATGAATTTCAAATCTTAACTAAAACTAAATGTTCGTAAATAAATTTTGCAGTGGATTTTAACAAGTTACAATAACTTAGAGAAAATAACATATGAATTTTTAAAGATTATTAAACATCCGGATTTAAAAAGAATCTATAAACATACAAATTTATAAAGATAATTTTCAAATTAACTAAAATACAATAACACCTGAAGTTTAACCCCACTAAAAATGTAAAAAAACATCAGACCCAACAGGAAAGTAGAAAATAATAAAGAATAGAATAAGGACCAATAAAATACGACGCATCAGACTCCCACACAAATTTCCAAACTGATGTCTAGGTTTAATGTAATGGTTTTAACAATTCAACACCTCCGTATCTTCTCTCTTCCAAATCATTTTTTCAGTATTCTATCTAATAATTCAACACTCATTCATTTTTTAACTCATACAATGGTTTGTTGAATTTTATTCTAACATCTTATCCTATAATTATTATTTTAAATAATTTTGTTTTCTTATATGTTTTTTTAATTATATTAATAATTATTGAATAAAATTAAGAGATAATTTGCAAAATACCCTATTTAAGATTTGAAATTTAAAAAATACACTGTCTTTATTTTTTTTTTGAAAACTACACTTTCTTTAATGTGAATTTACTTTTGTACCTCAATTTGACATTTCAATAATTTATATATAAATTTAAAATTAATAAGAAAAGTACGAAAACACAGTTTATATAGATTTTAATTTATTTGGTTAACTTTATATAAACACAAGTCACGTCTCGTTCTATACAAAATTTTCATTCTTTCTTGAAGCCAAGACCAAGTAAGTTCTTCTAATATGATATTCACATATGTGTTTATTTTGTTTTACTTTGAATATGAAAAAAGAAGAACACTAATTATCATTGGTTTCACATTCTTAGTTTCACAAACAAACACAATGGCATTATCATTTGAAACAAAACAACTGTGTTGTTCTTTCTTCCAAAAATTAAACGAGACTTCCGAAGAAACAAGATTGTCTACCCAAAACATTGTGCAGTTCAAGTGGCTTCTCAATGCAAACAGACGGGATCAGTTCGAAATAATCAACCTTATTGCAAAATAAAAACTAAAACAGTTATCAAAACCTAGAGTAACCAAAACCAAATTTTGCAGAAAAAACGTTTAGAACAGAAAAAAGTTTAGAATATAAAAACATCAAATTCCAAAGTCGCAACGTACGGGCACGATTGTGTCATGTACGATGACATCTTGAGCAAGCTTGTTTCCGTGTTATTTTCGAGCTATTGATTGTTCTCCAAAACATTCACATCTTGAGCAAGCTCTCTGGATATGCCACACACAAGTGTGACTTTGAGTAGTACTGATGACAAATAACTCAGGGTTCAAGAAGACGAGATGCGTCTTGCGTTCTTTTTTTTTTTCAAAATAATAAAAAATACATTTAAGATATATTAAGAAGATATGTGAAAGATATTGTGTAGTATATTAAACAAAATATTCTCTAACGATTTTTTTTAAATTATTATTTTTAAATGGTTTAATAGGAATTGAGAAATATTAAGATTGAGCAATTTGGTAAATTTATATATAAATAAGTGTATTTTTCAAAAAGCTTAAACAAGGGTGTATTTTTCAAATTATATTCTTACTGAAGTGCATTTATCCAAATTTTCCCTAAAGTTAAATTACAATGCGTAAAAGTAAAAAAAATAATTGATTTTTTATTTTTATTGTAGTAGAAAGATAACTATTTTTATTTTTAAATAAATAAATTTGATTTTTGATTTTTATTGTAAAAATATTATATTAGAAAGAGATGAGTTTTTTTTCTGTATCCAAATCAAATGAAACAAGTTTCTATTTATAGAGTAAGAAAGATGATGAATTTTGATATAAAAATAATTTTCTTAAAAATAAAAGTTTAAAAGATAATTAATTTTGAATAATTGAGAGGAAAAAGAACAAATCAGAAATTTTATTGGCCACTGGTTTAATGACAAATGTCTATTGGAGGTCCACTTTGGCGCATCTCCAACGATTCAACATTGTTGAATTCTTTCGACATAATTGAATACACCTAGGATTCAATTGCTTTTTCAACAAGCCATTGTAGGCTTTCAACTATTAAATTTTCTAATTCAATAAGCCGTTGTAAGTAGTCTGAAACCACAACCATTTAATGTGTTGAACACATATCCAGTTTACAGTTCAGACTATTCAGGAAGACGGACAGACTAGGCCACAAATTTCACACGCAAACATAGTATTCATACTTTTATGCTTACGCCAACTGCATAATGTTAATTATTCAAAACATATTTAAATTTCAGATTACATAACTCGAACGGGAACAAGCTTAAGAGGTACTTTCTTGACGATAGTAAGAGTACCAGCTTCTTCCATGTCTATGTCGTCAATGGTCATCCCATCAGGCAAACTCCAATCAAAGAAGTAAAGCAAGTTCAAGAGTCCTAACTCGACAATAGCCATCCCCATGGGCATCCCAGGACATATCCTTCTACCAGAGCCAAATGGTAAGAACTCGAAATGTTGTCCTCTATAATCCACAGGCTTATCGATGAACCTCTCGGGGTTAAACTCGTCCGGGTTAGTCCAGAGTTTGGGGTCTCTTCCTATGGCACCAGCGTTGACCAGGATCTGTCTCCCTGGGGGAATATCATAGCCTTGAACTTTGATGTGAACAACTGTTTCCCTTGGGAGTAGAAGAGGAACTGCATGGTGTAGTCTGAATGTTTCTTTGATCACCATCTTTAAATAAGGAACTTTATCGATATCCTCTTCCGTGATTGTCATCTTGTTGTTGCCAAGGCTTTCTCGGATCTCGCCTTGAACTTTCTTCATCAGTTTAGGGTTTCTAGCGAGCTCCGTCATTGCCCATATCATGTTGATGGCCCCTGTGTCTATTCCTGCCAGAAATATATTCTACCAAACAAACAAAGATAAAACTAGATTAAAAGTTAAAACAGATTCAATATCCAAAAATAGAGAAGTTGGATAAATCTTGACTTACACTGACGACCCCCCTGATATGATCTACCGTGAAAGTCAAGGAATCACTCTCGTCTTGTTTATGAAGCACATCCAACATAGCATCGATGATGTCTTCGTGTTCTTTTGATCTTCCAGGACTCTTATGATCATCGATCACACGTTGAAACAGATCATCGAGCTTCAAGAAAACATCGTTGAGCCTCTTGTGCTGTCCTGAAAGCCGGTCAACGAGCCATCCAAATCCAGCTAATGGGAAGAAATCGGAGCAAGTGAAGCTACCTAGGGCAGTCTCAGCTTCGAACACTAGCTCTTCAATCTTCTCTTTATCGATAAACTTGCTCTCGTAGAAGTTTTGTCCTAAGGCAATTCTAAACAAGATACTCGCGGTTAGCCAGAAAAGGGCTTTGCTCAAATCAACCGGAGTTCGAGACACGGCGGATTCCGAAAGTTTCTTGACCATAAAGCTACACTCTTCCTCTCTAATATACCTAAAGGACTGAACCTTTTTGAGGCAGAACAGCTCACGCACGGCTAACTTGCGCCGCTCCTTCCACTCTTCATCGTACGGCGTGAAAGCGATATCTTTAAAGTCCCGTGAGAGCAGCCTTGTCCCGACAAGCTTAGGCCTGCTGCAACAGTCTAGGTCATGGGTTCTAAGCACTTCTTCAGCTGCTTCTCTCGATGAGACCACAACCACAGGAACAAAACCAAAGTGAAGAAGCATCACAGGTCCGTATTTTCTGGCGAGACGTTCAAGTGACCTGTGAGGCAGTTCTCCGATTTGGTGTAAGTTTCCGATGACCGGAAACTTAGGTGGGTTTGGAGGAAGATTCCATTTAGAGTGTTTAATCTTCTTTACGATTAAGATTAGTGTAACGAGAGTAACGAGGCAAAAACAGAGCAAAGAGATCGCCATTATTTTTTTGTTTATGCTATAGAATAGAGAAAAGAAAATGAAATTGCTCTCTGTTTGTTCCATCTATAGTTCAACTCGGCAAGTTGTCGTCGATACCAGATTTATACAACTATTACATGAAGCAAAATAGTCAATGGTCTCGCGTCATCCACTAAAAGTCTAAAAAGTATCACATTGATATTGTAGTATTATAAACTTGATTTACCGATATTTTTAACATATCATGTGTAACTTTAACATCTTTGACTATAACATCACAGATGTCCAAAATATTATCACTTGCTTTCCACATGCAAGTCATGCCAAAAGAAATTATGTAATCACTTGACCAACCCACAACATCTTTGACTAAGGCTTAGTTTCGAAAAAAGAAATCTGAGTAAAGCACTTTCTAACAAATAATCTATTCCTTGTTCCTGCGTACACCTAGTTTGTTTCTCAGATATTCAAACCTTATTTTTGGTAAAGCCTTGGTGAATACATCAGCAACTTGATCATTTGTTTTGTAGTACACCAACTTTATCTCTCCATTCTTCTGTTCTTTTCTTAGATGATACAGTTTGATATTAAAATGCTTGGTTTTGCCATGAAGGACAATTTTTTGAGATGTCAATATCAGCTTGATTTAACCAAAAAAACAATATCAGCTTGATTATCAACAAAAATCTCTGTTGATTCTTTTTGGTCCATATGTAGATCAATAAGTAGTCTTCTGATCCAAACTACCTGATTTACCTAGACATTTGCTGCAACATACTCTGCTTCTGCTGTATTTGAGCTACAACATCCTATTTTTGAACACCCTGAAAACATTCCTGATTTAAAAGTGAAACAGAAACCTGTTGCGCTTCTCATATCGTTAATAGATCCAGCCAATCACTATAAGAAAATCCAGCAAGCTTAGGACTGTGAGAACATGTATAATTGATGCCATTCACTGTTGTTCCTCTAATGTATCTTAAGATTCTCTTGGCAGCTTGAAAACTTAATTCACTGGCACAATGCATAAATCTTGAGAGATAACTTACAAAAAAAATTATGTCAGGTGGATGTGAGATACATCAAGCAACCAATCAAGCTCTTGTGTTTATTTTCATATTTCAGCTTCATCCTCTTTGCTAAATTTCCTCTTTTGATTTATTTACGTGTCTTTACTTTTGCAATTTTCTATTTGAAACTTCTTAAGAATCTCTTTTGCATAACTCCTTTGATGTAAGAATCCCATCACTTCTTCGTTGCACTTTCATTCCCAGAAACCAAGACATCAAACCGAGATCTGTCATCTCAAACGCTTTGAGAATTTCAGACTTGAAATCACCCAGTAACATCTCGTTATACCTTGTCACAAGCAAATCATCAACATAA
This sequence comes from Brassica napus, assembly GCF_020379485.1. Classification (NCBI taxonomy): domain Eukaryota; kingdom Viridiplantae; phylum Streptophyta; class Magnoliopsida; order Brassicales; family Brassicaceae; genus Brassica; species Brassica napus. Next base: position 38,571,423 of record NC_063450.1, read on the forward strand.
ATGGAAACCACAAGTAAATGATCACTTGTTTCTTTGACATAAAATATAGTTTCACTTTGACTTTTGACAAATCCCATCTTCTAAAGATGATCATCAATTCTTGTGTACTATACTCTTGGAGCCTGACTAAGGCCATACGAAAGTTGTTCTACATAGATCTCTTCTTCAAGATAACCATTTAAAAAGACTGATTTGACATCTAAAGGAAATTTTTTACAAGTATTTTGAGCAGACAATGCAAGGATCATGTTTACCGTGTATAACTATGCCAGTGGAGAAAATGTTTCTGAAAAATCCACATCATGTACTTGGCTATAGCCCTTTCCACTTATATGGCATTGTGCTTGTTTATAAATCCATCAGCATTCACTACAAGAAAACAGCGGTATTCTGACGGACATTCCGACGGAAAATGAAATCCTCGGAATTAATTTGAGGAAGGTTTCCTCGGAATTTCCTCGGAATATACCGACGGAATTCCGAGGAAATATCAATCCATCAGAATATTTCGGGGAAATTCCGAGGAAAAATGTGTTCCTCGGAAAAAACCGATGAATTCCGAGGAAATATTATAGGGATTTTACAAAATTCTGAAGAAATTCCGACGAACTAGTGATCGATCGATGGGTTTTTGGACATATACCCATCGATCGATCACATTGTTACGCTTTGGTCCATCTTAGTGATCGATCGATGCGTTTTTGGACATAAATCCATCGATCGATCCGTTTATAAAAAAAAATTCGAGATTTTGAAACCCCAAACACTAGTTCCTCGGAATTTCCTCGGAATATTCCGAGGAAATTCCGAGGAACACTTGATATCCTCGATCGATCGATGGGATAATCTCATCGATCGATCACATTGTTACGCTTTGGTCCATCTTAGTGATCGATCGATGCGTTTTTGGACATAAATTTATCGATCGATCCGTTTATAAAAAAGCATTCGAGAGTTTGAAACCCCAAACACTAGTTCCTCGGAATTTCCTCGGAATTTCCTCGGAATATTCCGAGGAAATTCCGAGGAACACTTGATATCCTCGATTGATCGATGGGATAATCTCATCGATCGATCACATTGTTACGCTTTGGTCCATCTTAGTGATCGATCAATGCGCTTTTGGACATATATCCATCGATCGATCCGTTTTAAAAAAAAATTGACGTTTTGAAACCCCAAACACTAGTTCCTCGGAATTTCCTCGGAATATTTCAACGGAATTCCGAGGAAGAAAAGGGTTTCCTCGGAATTCCCTCGGAATATTCCGGGAAAATTCCGAGGAAATAGGGTTTTTAAACCGAAAACAACGTTTTGCGGTTTGAATAACACCTATATAACCCTTATTAAGTGTCTTACGTTCATTATGAAGTCAAAAATTTGTTCCTTACCCTATAATAAACACTTTTCCGATTGTATGAACGAAATCCCCACAACATAAGAGAAACACTTATACACTTTAATGAACGGTAAAGAGAATACTTACAATTCGTTTTGAAATTTGTTATTTCATGGTTTATGCTCATCTATACAAAGAATCCTCAATGGTATGCATTACAATTGTATAAGAAATGAAATACGGCAAAAAAAAATTGATGTTTTGAAACTCCAAACACTAGTTCCTCGGTATTTCCTCGGTATTTCCTCGGAATATTCCGAGGAAATTCCGAGGAACAATATAAATTAATAGAAATACATGCACAGGATATTCTTTTTCCTCGAATTAATGAAAATATTCCGAGGAAATTCCGACGGATATTTAAGTGGCCGTCGGAATTTCCTCGGAATATTTTCATTTAACCGGGCAAACAAGCCGCCAAATATTTCGCGAAAATTGAAATTGAAAATACTGAGGGAATTCCGACGGAAAATATCCGTCGGGCCCAAGGTTTTATAAACTCGAAACGCATCTTCTTCCCCATTTCTCTCTTCTTCCTCTCCGGCGATCTCTCTCTCCTTCCGGCGTTCTCCACCTTCTCTCGCGACGATCTCTCCGGCGAATCCTTTCCATTCTCTTACAAATCATGTAAGGACCTTATCCCACTCTCTTAGGTCCTATTTGTTAGGTTTTTAAGTAGATTTGATGATTTTAGAAGGTTTTTGATAGATTTTTGTTAGGGTGATTGGGTAGGATTGTGATTTGTTGTGTAATAGGTTTAGAATTGTGATTTGGTTGTGTTGAATTGATTTAGAACTTTTTTTATAAATTGTTCATTATTTTTTTATTGACAAAACGTTTTTTCTATATAAATTCAATTTTACAAAACGTATTTTGTATATAAATCCGATTTTTGGATTTATAAAAGATGATTTCATATTTATAAAAATATTTATATTTATTAAAACTAATTTTGTATTTATAAAACATTTTTTTGATTTATAAACACTATTTTTTTTATTTTTGTATTTATAAAAACTATTTTTAAATATACATACCGTTCTTTGCATATAAATTCGTTTTTTGGATTTATAAAAGATGATTTCATTTTGAAATTAATTTTGTATTTATAAAATATTTTTTTTTATTTATAAACACTATTTTATTATTTTTTGTATTTATAAAAACTATTTTGTATTTATAAAAAGATGATTTCATATCTATAAAAATATTTATATTTATAAAACTAATTTTGTATTTATAAAACATTTTTTGATTTATAAACACTATTTTATTATTTTTTGTATTTATAAAAACTATTTTGTATTTATAAAAAGATGATTTCATATTTATTAAAACTAATTTTGTATTTATAAAACATTTTATTATTTATAAAAACTATTTTATTATTTTTTGTATTTTAAATATGTTTTCTATTTCAATTTTAATTTCATATTTTCGAATTTCAATTTAAAAAAATAAATTTATAATTTTTTTTTTAATTTTGGAAATATTCCGAGGAAGTTTATCCCTCGGAATATTCCGACGACATCTTCCTCGGAATATTCCGAGGAATTTCCGACGAACTTGTGGTCCTCGGAAATTCCGAGGAGTTATTTCCGAGGACTTTTTTCGTCGGTATGTCGTCGGAATAGCGTTATTCCGACGACATACCGACGATTTTTTCTCTCAATATGCCGTTGTTTTCTTGTAGTGATTGAGTTTGGTCCTATAAACCCATTTAACACCGATTATCTTTCTATATGATGAATCCACTAGCTGTCAAATATCAATTTTTCCAATCACTCTTAAGCTATTTATTCATTGCTTCAACCTACTTGTGATCCTTCTCAGATTTCTCATATTCACAAGCTCAAAAACATCAATATTGCAATTTTGATAAATGTAAGAGAGTTAGACAACCATCGTCTTCAGATTTAACATAATAGGCTTGTACCCATACTGACTTCATATGGCGTCTTTTTCTCCAAAGCTTTTATTGGTTATCTATTGAGTAAGGATACTGCAGTGTTTACAGCTTCTATCCATAAATTTTTTAAAGCTCTTTTTCATGCAATGATGGTGTGCTCATAAGACCGCCAACAATAGTGTGTACTAGTTGTAGTTTTCTTGTTACTCTCAAAGTCGTTCGAGGAAATGGTTTTCTTGTGATTTTTCCATAATGGCATGCTGTACAATCTCCTAACTCACTTTTCAACAATGAAATTTGTTTTACCATGTTGTTTTCTACATATAATGAATTTCACCTTGCCGTTTATGCCATAAACATGCATTACTAATTGTGCTTGTGCTTGTGCCTTTGGAGTTTCAAAAAAAAAAAGTGTGCTTGTGTATGCCATATGCTCTTCCTCCATAAGGTTTAGATGAAAGATTTTCGCTCTCATCTTAATTCTGAACAAGTCACATCATGCAGCATCTTGTTTCAAACATCATTTTTTCTTCAAAAATAACTTCCAAGCCTTTCTCTAACAACTGTCCAACACTTGGTGGATTCTGATTGATCTGATGCACATAAAGAACATATTGAATATATTTAGACACTTGTTACGCTTTCAATGGTCACATTTACTTGCCTTTTACGGAAAGTAATTCTCTATTTCCAATTCTTACTTTAGAAATAATAGATGTGTCCAACACTTTGAAGACTTCTTCATCGTTGGTTATATGGTTTTCACAACCATTATCAGTCAACAAAGAATTACATGAGAAGTTAAATGCTCAGAGCATGTTGTCACGAACAACATATTTCGACATCTTAGTGGTTCAGAAACGTTAACGGTGAGATGACTTACCTAGATCTCACTTCACAATCAACTCTTCTACACCACAACAAAAAACTTAACCACATCTTTATTCGTTGTCCTCAAAAAAACATCAGCAGAGGATCTCTATAGTTCAGATTTGAGGCTAAAACTAAAACCCTACACCACACCTCTTCACCGGGAACTTTTCACCGTCACACCACTAGATCGTAGAACACAAGCCACCGTGGATCTGCAAAGGACACCTAGTGAGACTTGGAGTTTCACGACTCTAACCTGGCCTCACATGTGGGAGCCATGAAGACTGAAGCTAAGAACCGCCGTGACTCAAAATAACGCTACAGGTCTAGAAGCTCTAAGTGATCAGACAGACAAAACAAACAAACTTTGTATTGAGGATCATGGTCTGAGGAGAAAGAAAAACACAAAAGAGGAACTTTCTTACGATCATAGGTAGGCGGTGAAACCACGGTGAAACCAGCTGTCGAAGAGGTGTAGAGAAATGGTTGACGGTGTCTTCAAGGAGAGTTAAAGCATTAACGGTACAACTCCGAAGGGGTTTCTAAAAGAAAAAATAATAATATTTTAATTTTCTGAACATGTTGAAGGGTTGTCTGAATGACAGCTGTTCTTTAGAGTCTAAAACCGATAGCTAAAATTTGTTAAACAAGAATTTTTGGGTTCTTATTTCTCTTCACTTATTAATTTCTATTTATTATAAATGGTTAGAACTTTGTTTAGGACTCCGCTATGGAGCTGCTAAGATCATGATTATTGGTGGTTTTTAAAGGGGTCCTTAAAGGAAAATGGTGATTTAATTAAATCCAAGGAAAATTAAATGGCAGTTATCAATTTTTAATGGGGCACTTTGGTTACCGATTTTAAGAGTGGGTTTTGAACCACGTGTCGGTCCACAGAATTTTTAATTTTTTTTCTTTTCTTTCTTTTTCTTTTCTTTCTTTTTCTTTTCTTTTATCGCCGTTTGTGTCTTCTCGTCACAAAGGATCGATACAGACGATGGACGACGATTGAGTCGACGTCTCCTCCGTATTCTCCGTGAGAAGAAGGATCGACACCCAGCACCGACGAGGACACCGAGAGCGAAGCTCGTCAGTACGGCGACGAACGGTCCGAGTTTGGTGGGTTTGGCTGCGCCACCGGTACCATGACGATCGTATTACTGATGTTGATTCTCACCTCCGCCAAAAAGAACAAGATAAGCTCTTGTTCCATGACTTCCTAGGATCCAAGACTGAAACTTTAGCTTCCACTTCCAAGACTGAAACTTTAACTTCCCCTTCCATGGCTGACCACTTCCAAAAAGAACAAGATAAGCTCTTGTTCGATTATTTCATCGAGCTTCGATTCACTATGATTTTAATGTGTAGAAGAAGATCACGTGAATTAGTTTCTATAGCTGGAAACTTTTCGTCCATTAGATCTCCTAAATAGAAAATTAGAACATCTACAAGTGAAACAAGACATGAGTGTACATTGTTTTGTTTATTTTATAAAACATGAACATTGTTTTTTTTTTCTTTTGTGTTAGCATGTGGGTTGATTGAGCTCTGGTATGTGAAGTGAAACACACACACTCTTTATGTCCTTCTCTGTCCAACCATAATGTCTCTGATGGATTAGTTGGGACATTGGAAGTGAATTTGACATATGAGTTTGTGATGCTTTTTTATATGACTTGTTCTTCTTTATTACCTCTCTCTAGCTACTACTACTACTACTACTACTACTACTGCAATGTGATGTTGCTTATCTAGATTTTATCTTTTGATCAAAAAAAAATCTAGATTTTATCTTTCTATTAGTTGAAAGAAAAGGCAGTGGTGGGGAGAATCATCTTGATGGGAGACAACTGCTTGGACCAAGAAGTGAGGTTTCAGGCTCAATCATGAGCAATCGATTTTCAGGAAACAAGAGCGAGAAGTAACTCTGATTCACAATTCACGGCTCTGCACTGGTCCAAGGTAAGATAAACCGGAACCTACATTACCTTACCGTGTTCACAGCTTCAAGGAACTCAGTTTTATGTGATCTGTCATTGTCAAAAAGCAGATGCTAAGAAACGGACCTGGAAGCCTCTCCATGAATATGAACCATATGGCAAACCAGCCTCCACGAGGAGGAGGTGGACAAATCAGTCATTTGCTTCATCAGCTGTCTTCAAGCAGGTTCAAGGATGAAAACGTGGTACCATCAGTTATCTCCCAGACAGCTGCAGATGAAGGTTCACGGACAGGGATGAAAGGTCCAGGTGTCATGAGTCCTTTTACAATGCCAAATCCGAGCAGATTCGAATGTTTTACCCCTTCAAGGTGTGATGTCTCTAGTCTTGTGATGCTTTGTCCTCAAGTCAGTTTCAACATACGTACTAACTCTTGTAGTCATCAGTCAAGGACTTGTAAAGCTTTGTTTCTATATAAACATGTGAACTCTTGTAGTCTTGTCTATATAAAATTTTATTTACAACACAACACTCTTCTTCATTCATCACACATCTTTTCTCAAGTTCCTTCTCAAATTCTTTTTTGAAAACAAGTTTCATAAACAAGTTTATAAACAAGTTTCCCTCGACTTGTAAACAGGTTTTATAAAAAAATTTCATCTCATGGTTTCTTTTTCTCAAAACACTTTTGAGGGATCACTTGATGAAAATTTTGATCAACATTTTGATCAAACCTTTGAGAATTTTTCCATTTAAGCTCGGATTTTATTTTTCGAATGATTCTCGATTATTGTATTAATCTTTGCTTTTATGTTTTTTTAAATCTATGTTTTAAATTTTATCTTTTAATATGTTTTATTTAATATATAAAAATTTTATTAAATTTTTTTTTTTTTAAGAACCCCTATTTAAGAAACTCCCATTGGACCGTTCAAAATGAGAGTTTCTTAACTAGAGTTCTTAACCCCACTTAAGTACATTTAAAATATTAAATAATCATTAAGAAACCCACTTAAGGATCATGGGATAATCATGCTCTAAGAAGAGAGAAAAAATAGTTTTTCATCATTAGTGGAGATATTTCTTACTCCAACCCTTTAAAAATTCAAAAACAAGAAAGAGTCATAAGAATTTTCCGCATGAGAACTTTGGAAATCTTGTTTAGAAACTTTGAGTACATATGTCAGTTTTTCAATTGAGTAGCCTTTTATACAAAATACAAAAATTAAATAAAAACTAAACTATTTATCAAGTATTAGGGGGAGTTATTGGGTAAAGAATTCTAAAGAAATTATTAAATTTTGAGATTCCGTTGTTATTGGTTTGTGAATTTTTAAAATCTAAAAAGAATCCATTGTTATTGGGGTGATGATTTTTAAATTTCACTCAAAATCCTTTGTTATTGGAAAAGTTTAGTTTTCATTGATTTTAAGATTCTATTAAAATCTATTGTTATTGGAATGTAAATTTTCTTTGTTTTTACTCATAGTACTCAACTTTGAGAATATCATCTATACCCATAAGATTTTTGAAATCAATGTAATAAAATACACTCACATACAAAAACTCAAATTGAAGAATGAAATAATATACAAATCAAAACTTTAACATAGTACAATTCACAACTTAAAAAAATAGAAAAAAATATTAAAAATTTAAAATAAAAATTGTAAAAATAGTTTTAAAAAGCACTTTCGAATTTTTTTAAAAACAAATTTCAAAAATAATAATTCAATTTTTTTACAAAAATTCAAATTTAAAACATTTTTTTTCGAAATTATATAAAAAAATATTTGTATTATTTATTATTTATATATCTATAAAGTAAAAAGTAGAAATTAAATTTTTTGGTCATTTTATTTTTTGAGATTTTTTTTGTGAGAAAAACTTTTTTAAAAGTTGTTTAAAAATTACCTTAATTGAAATGATTTTCTTTCCATTTTTCTCTACCACCATTAATTTCTTACTTTAAAAGTTAATAACAATCAATAGAATTCTATACACAAGTAATGAAAATCTATGTAAAAGTATTTGATAAAATTTGTTAAATCTAGTTAATTTGTAAAATCCTCACAACTATTAAAATCATCAAATTCCACAGAAATTCATGTTCCAATAACCCCCTCTTAGTATTTTTGTCACTGAGAATCTGATGTTGGTATCTCCACCAATGAAAATACTCTTAGAATAATGCAACTTTATTTAATTATAACTATTTAAACAAATTTAATTTAGAAAATATACTATCAACAACTCAGTTACCTTGACCTTACAGTGGATTCTTTCATAGGTTCCGCTTCGTGAATTTGGAATTCGCAGGCAATTCGAGCCTTAGGGGATCCCCATGATGTGAAAATAATAGAAAGCATACCACTGAGAAAGAGTCAGATGACAGACATGGATGGCTGGCATTTCACAAAGAATGAGAGATACACGGTAAAATCAGGATGGGTTTACCCAGACAAGGAGAGATCACCAGAAATGTTTGGACCTACGGTTGATATTTTGAAGGCATTCTATTGGAAAATAAGATGCCCACCAAATATTAAACACTTCTTATGGAAATTGGTTTCAGAGTGTATAGCAGTTAAGAAAAATTTGCAGACGAGAGGAATACAAAGGGACATATGTTGTGCCAGGTGTGGAGCTCCAGAGGAATCAATTAATCATGTTTTCTTCGAATGTCCTCCAGCGATTCAGGTTTGGGCACTTTCAAAAATACCGTCAAATCCGGCCATCTTTCCAACTAGCTCTCTTTTCAAAAATATGAACCACCTGTTTTGGAGAGTAATACCGCAAATGGATGATCATTAGTTTGCATGGATACTATGGTACATTTGGAAAACAAGGAATAACAAATTGTTTAGTAATATGGATATGGACCACATGGATACCCTTAAACTTGCAGAAACATAATCAACACTCTAGGCAGAGACACAAATGCCGAACACACAGAGGGCAGTAACTCAGATGGTGGCCGCATCCTTACCGTCAATCCCAGGCCGATGGTGTTTTACAGATGGTTCTTGGAAAAAAATGATTATTTTTTGGAACAAGGTTGGTATAGTACTCTACAAGGTTTTGATTTATTTTTGATGGGAGCACATAATGTTAGGCCTACCCTATCTCCACTGCATGCAGAGGTGGAAGCGCTAGTATGGGCAATGGAATGTATGCAGAACTTACATCAATATCGGGTCACTTTTGCAACAGATTATTCTCAATTGGTGAAGATGGTGTCGGAACCAGAAGAATGACCAGTTTTTGTAAGTTATTTGGAAGATATCAAGAACCTGAAAGAAAGTTTTCTTAGCTCAGAAATCATTCATGTATCAAAGACGCAAAATACAAAGACGGATACCCTAGCACGCAGTGTCGGGAAACAACCGTCTTTCGTCGTCCACATGGATGCAGAACTTCTAATTTAGTATTCAGAGTCAGTATGAGTCAGTTTTAAGTTGATGTCAAAAAAAAAAAATGTAGACACTTAAACCTAAAGTCTGTCAAATTTATTTATAGTTTCTTCTGAGAAAAAGTATTTTAGCTTTTCTGTTTCTGTAATATACTTTTTTATTGGACTGGGTGAGAAACTCTTGTTGATACTTAAAAGTTTGTTCATGCTCTTAAAAGTTTAAAAATTTCTTATTATTTGTTGATGCCCTTTAAAATTTTTGAGTGTATTGGTAGAATTTTCTAGTTAGAAAATTAAAATTAAAAGTTCATGGTTTTAGAGTGGTTTAACAAATTTATTAATTGCAAATACGGAGATATTGATTGCAGTTTGCAAGTTGCAGCATTACTTAAGGACTTGCCAATGATTATCACTGTACATTAAGTAATTTTATATTCAAACAAGAAATTTAAATTTTCTTCAAATTTTATCTGTAAGAACATAAATCATGACTTTTTCATGTATGAATTTTTATTTTGGACTATTCCTTAAAAAAATATTAAATGTATATTTTATTTACCTAATAATATTCCAACCACAAATTCTTATTTCACAAAAAAAATTATTCAAAAAAAAATTATCACCTAAAATATTATAACAAGACTGTGAGTTATAAGATTTGATTTTTTTTAAAAAAACTGTAAAACCAAGACGGTAAAGAGCTCTAGTTGGAACTTCCGTTCTGGGTTCCAGTAACACTAGCCATCTTGTCATGCTTTAAATAGATTTAATCGTCTATGCGTACTCGAATTCAAGGTTTCATGAGATTAGTATTTGGAACTAGAAAATTTTTGAGACCCCCACGGTTATTAAAAAGAAAAAACTGTAAAATCGCTTGTGTAGTATTATCTATTAGTTTTACCATACATATACCTATAAGCTAGTGTAGTTACAAAAACTATAATTTGGAAAAGAGATTTCGTACATATGTCTATATATGAACGATTTACATTTTTTTAATATTCACTAATGCACCTATACAATACTATATTATAGTTGACATATCATAAGATAATATGCTAAATACATTTAGGTCATACCATATGGTATATCATAGTTTACCATCGTATATACTACCTTATATATATATATATATATATAATATTATAATTTAAATTATAGCATACAATAGTATATTAGGTACATTTCTGTTATATTGTAACTTACAGTGTATACTAGTATGCTATATATTTTTGAACCATATCATTATAATTTAAGTAAACCAATTTTCATTATTTATTTAGTGTTGATTATTACTAGTTTTAGGTGAATTCAAATATATCAATAAAACAATAGTTATAGTTTTTAACCACTATTCAAGTTTTACTTAAATATCTTCGATTTTCTGAATTTCATAAACATGCTAATATATGTATATATATAACATTAATATCTATGTTAAATCAGCAATTTTTTTCAATTTAAGTTAGATACTAATATTCTATTTCAAAAATCAGATTCTTAAAATATAATACTAAAATGTATGTATGTATTTAAGTATAATATGTATCTCTGTAGCTTTTTAGACATGAAATCCGATTTCCTAAAATTTCAATACAAATACAATATATGTATATATAATGTATTTAAATACAACTAATGCCTGATTTAATAATATATTTAATTGATATATATATATATTAATTGATATATATATATATATATATTTAATTGTAACAATTCAAAAATAAATATTATTTTAATAATTTAGAATAGCACTATATTCTAAACTCTGTGAAAATTTTCTTATCAACTTTAATATTTCTACACGTTAACTCTTTATTTTATTCGTAAATGTTCTAAATGTTAAGAATTATTTGGCATATAAAACATATCGATTCATAAAACTTGAAACCTGACATCTTATTTGTCTATGAAACTATATCTTGGATAAATATGTGTATTAATATACTCAAGTATACTAAATAGTTAGATTTATAAACAAATACAATATAAATTGTCCATATAGTAAACATGATCAGAGGACCAATATAGCCAAACACAATATGAACAACCAACATATATTCAAACAATTAAAAATTATCAAATTATAATAAATGTTATCCATTATAAAATGAAAAAGATCAGGATAAAGGTTTAGTATAGTTTAAGATAATATTTTCATGATTAGTACCTGGAAATTTACAAATCGTAACTACTAGAACATGATTACATAAATACAGATGAGAGCATGTACATATATGTAAAGACATATGCTTATATATTTAATCAAATACAAATAACTTTGCTCTTGGAACTGGGTAAAGTAGACTCTTATCTAAAAGAGTTGTCCAAATTTAGTTTAAAAAAAAAAAGAGTTGTCCAAATTTGCTATTAGAACTGGGGCGACGTAGACTCTTGTCTAAGAAGATCTCTATAATTGGACTTCTCTGACTAAAATGTTTAGTAGTGAAAGGAAACTGACAAATATACGTGTGGTTTATGAATACGCATCTACGACAATTAATTTAAAATCTCCTATACGGCTATACCCGGCGGCCAAATCTTCTAGTATTTGCTAGCCACCATTATTTAACTTTTTTTTTTTGACTGAAGGCATACCATTATTTTACATTAATCAGTTGTATTTGCAAGTTTACTTAAAATCGGCTTAAAATTAGACATATGCAATTCAACTATAATTAATATCAATTCACCTACCATTTCAAAACTAATCTCTTTTATTTACACATTAATATTGGCTTCCAACAATGCACTGGCTAAAACTCTTTTGAAGTTTATTTTTATCGATTTCGAGAAGGGTTGTTTAGAGTCATTATATACAGTGAAACCTGTATAAATTAATAATGCTGGGACTACACCAAAAATATATTTTTTTATTAATTTATAGATATATTAATTTATGGATATATTAATTGAACCAAAAACTCGATTTGGGATTATAAAATTATATTATTTTGTAGAAATTTTTAGTGTATATTAATTTATAGAGTATTAATTTAAAAAAGTTATACTGTACATTACATCATAATTCAAGGAACTAAGTCTGAATTGATTGTATCCTTGTTTAATTTTATTAAAAAGATAACTAAAGGACATGTCGGATTACATATTAGTATACTATATAGAAAGTTAAAGTTGACTGAAAGCCATACAGGTAGCATCTTATCTTATAAATAAATGTAGATATAATACACGTGATTAGGTCCGACGTTCCAACATTAGGACATAGCAATGGTGATACTTAAGGCACAAATTCTTAAAAATAATGATTATTTTATTATTTTTTCGGATTAAAAAAAAAAAATTAGCCAATCGCGGACTAGCACGTGTCAGTGGGACCCACGAATAGTTAAGAGGCTTACTAAATCGAATCCTTAACCAGAGAGTCTATGAGATTTTGCTGGCACAAAAACATAGATGAAATGGAGTCCACATAATTTTATAATAATTTTTTTCTTAAGGATTTGTGCTAAGGATCATTGTTGAAGATGGTCTTAGGATTCTTCCATTCAAGTACTGTGTCGCGTAAACCCAAAACTGTTGACTTCATAAAACTGAAATTTAAGGTTGAATTAAATAGTAGCATCATGTTACTTAGAAAGTTGAAGTTGACTGAAAACCATCAAGGTTATATATCACGTTAAGAGCATGATTAACCCGAGGTTATTAAGATGGGGTTCTTAGCGGAAGTTAAGAAACTATTTCTTAACTTTTAACTAAAAAAGCTAAGAACCGGTTCTTAAATAAGGATTTTAAGAACCGATTCTTAGTTTTTTTAGTTAAAAGTTAAGAAACAGTTTCTTAATTTCTGATAAAAATTTCACTCTAAAAACTCCAGGTTAATCATGGTTATCTTATTAACAAATACAGTGATTAGCTTTAAAAAATACGTGAGTGTTACCAATCTTCTATTCATACAATGCTGCGTAGTACACCCAAATCTAAGGACTCATATAACGAAACTGCCTTCAAAAATATAATTATTGTAAGAGCATGATTAACCCGGAGTTTTTAGAATGGGATTCTTAGCGGAAGTTAATAAACTGTTTTTTAACTTTTAACTAAAAAAAAGCTAAGAAACAGAACCACAATAGTCGAAAATGTGAAAAATTGATAAGGGCTAACAGACCAAAAATACCGCTTAATAAACAGACATTTATTTATTGCTTTTAAGAATTTATTAAACAAACAAGTGACATTAGGGAACCTATAAAAAAAACAGACAAAGGAATTAATCGTGAGACTGCGAAGAGCGAAACAAACGAAACTCAAACGGTATCAAGGCATCAGCCACTAGTAATGAATAACTGGAACCAGCTCAAGCGGGACTTTCTTGGCTATGACGAAAGCTCCAGCTTCTTCCATGTTAATGTCTTCAATGGTCATTCCATCGGGCAAACTCCAATCAAAGAAGTAAAGAACATTAAGTAGACCGAGCTCCACGATGGTCATCCCAGTGGCCATCCCGGGACAGATCCTACGGCCTCCACCGAATGGCAACAGTTCAAAATGCTGACCCTTGTAGTCTATAGGGTTATCTATAAACCTCTCGGGGATAAACTCGTTAGGGTTCGTCCAGCAATTGGGATCACGTCCTATTGCGTAAGTGTTGATCTCAATCATTGTGTTTTTAGGAATGTTGTAACCTTGAATCTTGATGTCAGACATAGTCTCTCTTGGGAGCAAGAGGGGAGCTGGTGGGTGTAGTCTGAAAGTTTCTTGTATCACAAGTTTCAAATAGTGAACTTTCTCCAAATCTTGCTCCGTGATTTTTTCTTTGTTGTCTCCAAGAGTTGCTCGAATCTCTTGTTGGAGTTTCTTCATCACTCTTGGATGTCTTGTCAGCTCTGTCATGGCCCATATCATCGTTATCGCTCCTGCGTTTACTCCCGCCAAAAATACATCCTGATCATATAACAAACAAGTTAATGTTAGTATAACAATATTTAAATCTCAATATAATGTGTACACATAAAATTATTTGAAAAGTTTGCTATACTCACCGACATGACTCCTTTAAGATGGTCATATGTGACTTTAAAAGTGCCTACTCTGCTCTCTTTATTGATCATATCCAGCATGACACCAATGATGTCTGAATGATCTTGAGGTTGTTCAGGCTTCAAATGATCATCGATCACATGTTGGAAGAAATTACTAAGTCTTGCAAAGGCTTTGTGCAACTCGGAATGTTGGCCAGAGATCCGGTCTATAACCCACCCAAGACCCGCGGGGAAGAAGTCAGTGAACGCGAATGAGCCAAGATTGGTCTCAGACTCGAGCACAAGTTCTTCAACTTTGTCCATATCGACAAAATCACACTCGTGGAAATTCTGTCCGAAAGCAAGTCTACATATGATACTCGCTGTAAGAGAGAAAAGAGCTTTTCTCAAATCCACCAAAGTTTGTGTCTCGGCGGACTTCGAGAGTTTCTTGACGAGCAATTCACTCTCTTCTTCTCTAATATACCTGAATGCTTTTAGCTTTTTGGAGCTAAAGAGCTCAAGCATCGCAAGCTTCCTCATCTCTCTCCAGTCATCACCGTATTGAGCAAAGCCAATGTCTTTGTAGTTGTAAGAGAACAACTTCGTCGCGGCTAGCTTTGGTCGGGTACAAGTCTCGAGATCATGAGTCTTGAGAACTTCTTCAGCTGCTTCTTTTGTGGAGAACACAACCACAGGGACCACGCCGAAACGAAGAAACATCACCGGTCCATACTCTTGAGAGAGTTTGTGAAATGATCTGTGAAGTGATTTTCCAAGTTGGTGCAAGTTTCCGATGATCGGAAGACCTATAGGTCCCGGAGGAAGCTTCCCCCTAGAATATGAGAGCCTTTTGAAGAAAATAAAAAGGAGAGGCATTGACAAAATGAAATAGAGAAACATCGACATTCTTGATTTGATATTTCTGTTGTTGATCTCGTTGTTGTTGTTGTTGTTAAGTTGATTTGTGTTTTGAGTGAATATTGCGTGATTAGAAGAACTATATATAGGTATTTTTGTACGTGCATGGTGTTAACGTTGACTAAGTCAAAAAAAATCATCAGATTAAAAACTTTAGTTTAATAAAAGGAAGCTGACAACTTTACGTGGTCCATTAATACGCATGTCGTCTACGACAACTAATTTAAATCTCCGATGTCCGGCGGCCAAAATATTCTAGAATCGGTTGCATTCCCAAAATTACCTTAAAACGGCTCACAGAACCGGTTTGGTTAATATATACTGTATATAGCCGGTTAAATCGTTTAACTGAAATTGATAAACCTTTTTCTGAAATGGCTTAAGATTAGTTACTATACTTTCAGTTTCAGTTTCATCTTACCATTGAATATTAGCATTTTCTTAGACAATATTAATAGTTTCTAATAATACGAATTCCACTAATTAAATCGTATGAATTTTGATTTTTTTTCTTTTCCAATTTACAGAAGGTGCTGTTTAAATAACTCTGTTAGCTACAGGAAACTAAGTTTATATATATTTTTATCATGGGATAATTCATTAAAAAACAAGTTGAATTAACTTTTTACTTACAAAGTTAAACCTTTTTTTTTTGACAAAGAAGAAAAATAACGTGGGCAACTACAAAGTTAAACTTGGTTGAAAGCAATAGGCGGATTACGTCCAATATTTGTTACTTTATTGTAGCCATATATCACTTTATAGACACATATAGACTTTAGTGATTAGGTCCAAATTTAGCAATCCATCATTCAAATAATGCTGTGTAGAATCCAAAATTGTAGACTCAATAGAATTCCAAAAAAACTGAAAGAAATGTATTAAGAAAAAAAATAACGAAGGAAATGTTAAATCTATTTAACAAAATTCCATAAAGAATATCAATAATCCGTCACTCAGAATAAAAATTACAAACTAGAGTATATTTTAGTTTTTCTAAGGCAGATTCAACTGGAAGACCTTTAACTACTAAGTAGATTTTTGTAAATTGCTGATAAAAATACTTCTAGTTAAATATATAATAACCAGACGTCCTTTCTTTTTATTGTGGCCACGTGTTTCATAAATCCTCAAATGTTATCCCGACCATAGATAATTAGATATCTGTGGTCAATTTTCATATGCTCACGGTAGATATAGATTAATATTAGTTGAATAAATAATACAGAACAGAAAGGTACGTAAAAATTTATGAATTAGTATTGAACAACAAAAAAGGAATTAATGATTAGTCTTAATTTAATCAAATTACTTTTTAATAATTAAGATTAATAAACGTATAATATTATAGGTTACATGAAAAGTATTAAAAGTGGAAAAAGTAATTTAGAATTTGATAACAAATATATATATATATATATATATCTGTTTATGTTTTTTTTTTTTTTTTTTCTTGAAATGCCTTTCAATATCTGTTTATGTTTACTTACAAATATCAAATTGTCCTCGCATAATTTTAAAAACTTGGAAAATGTATTAGAATTAAAAGGAAGCACTAGAGTTGAAAACGATCCAGAAAGCAACAGAAAGGTTTCACATGTGTAATGGCTTACATCTGCCTGCTAACCAAAAAAATTGATAACCGAAGTGTCGGAAATAGATATTAGAATTGGTGACCACCTTAACGGACTGTAACTTGGATGCATGCGGCATGCCCTCTATACAACTCGTATCAATGTATGTGGACTTGGCTGGAATTTATGAAGTCGAAGACGCGGAAAATTCAGAGGTCGTGGTCGTGGACACTAAATGATACAGTAACGGGATCAGTCTAGAAGCGGATTGCACCGGGCTTATTTATGCTATGCAATCAATTAATATGTACCAAATGTAATCTGACCCCATCAACTTGGTTTAAGTCCCAAAAGATGAAGAAATTGTTTGGTTAGCTTTTTGTATCACCACGAGTTTTTCTACTCTCATGTTTTTCTTGGGTGAACGCATATGTTACTCTTACTTATAGAAAATAAATCATCTAATGCCATAATTGTCAAATTTTAATTTTCAGAAACTTTGTAGGCTGCTGTATATATTGAAAATCTAGAAATCACACCAATGTTACACACGATAAGATGGACGACGAAGATAAAAAAATTCCAAGTTTTGCACTAACGTACACTTCTCGAGAGATTACATTTGGTTTCCAACCTCGAGAGATTACATTGACGGTCAAATGTTTGAATAATATACTATCTTATTAAAAAGAAATCAAACAAATTTTAACACCATGGTGCACATACATGATACATGTACACACCCGTATTCATATAGTTAAATATCATAATTAAGTATTTATGATAGTGCACGTTACCCTAATAGAACCAGCATGAATACCAGAGACTAATCCCCTATATTATATCTGCGAAGTGATTTATATACATGTAGTCACTATAGTCATTCTCGCTGAAAAAAAGATGATATGACACTTAAAATAGATGACATGGTTTTAGAAAATATTGACATAGCATCGTATTAATTGTAAGATGTAAAATTTCCTTATAAAAATTTAAATTCTTTTGCAGAAATTTTAAATATGGTAATAAAAATAACTCATATATTAATGTCAATTTTTCATATAAATATTTATATATGGTAAACTATTAAATATATTAATAATTCATATATCACAATTAAAATAATAATATATATGTATATATGTATCTCACATTAATAAAAATAAACTAAATAAAGTAACACTAATCCAAAAAAAATTTGATAGTTAAATATTTAAACATTATTTAAATTTATCTGTTCATATTCATCATTTAAATTAACAAAAAGATTTTTCAGTTTAACTAAAACAAACAAAGTCTCAAATTTATTAGAATTTATATTAATATGTAAATATATATATATATATATATATATATATATTTAAAATTAGATATATATATATATAAAATAAATAATCATTAAACACAATAATATAATTAAAAATATTTTTATAAAATCTAATTTATCTTTATTAAAATTTAAATAAAATCAAATTTAAATAGTTATACCAAATCAAAAGAAATAAGATTATAAAAATATGTTTATGATTTTTTATAACTATTGAAGTTAAACTATAAATTAATAATGTTGAAATATAAAACAAATTTTTTTTTTTGAAATAAAAAATGTTATGTTAAAAATTACTATTTCTACGCACGGCGCAAAAAAACTCCTAGTTATAAAGAAAACCCTAGTGTTAACATCACCGATTTTCGATAGTATTATAAATCAGGGAAAGATATGACAAACTAGTGAATTAAACTAAAAATGTTATACTTCTCTTGCGTCTGATCAATTATCCTTCAAATTTTGAAAAATAAACTGCTAGAAGTAACCTAGCTCACGCAGTTTAGGAACCGACGCGAGACAATCCGTGACTTTTTTCTTACTTTTTTCAAAAATAAATCATTGTTCACGTTTAATGTCAGCATCCACGAAAACTGTTTGATTGAAGTAAAGATACCTAAAATTCAAATCTCAGTAAAATGGAATACGTGAATAGATATTGTAAAATAACACAATGACATAGTCATACATCGATCACGTATAAACTTTTTGTGTGTTTCGACAAATACGTCACGTAAAATTTTGCTTTTCTTTTTTGAAGTTTGTTTGACCAACGACTCGCGTACGCCACAAAATCTACTATTGCTGCTAGCCTGCTATTATCGGAGGTGCCAAGGTCACGTGTAGGCATGGGCGTTCGGGTATCCGTTGGCATTCGGGTCGGGTTTTTCGGGTTTTCGGATTTTCGGGTTTACGCTTCTAGGTCCCATACTAAAATTTTATTAGTACGGATCGGGTTCGGATAATAACACTTCGGGTTCGGTTCAAAATTGTATTGCATCATAAAACCCATAAAGTAATCATATATCGTACGGATTCGGGTTATATCGGTTCGGTTCGGATATAACCAAAGTAAAAAACAAAATTTTTGAAGTAAAACATAAAGAAAAACATCTAAATTAAATAAAAATTAATCTATCACATATAATGATAAAATAACAATAAAATGTTAAATCAAGCATGAAAACAAACATCATTTGTAAACAATATGTATTGCCTTATAGAGAGTAGACTTTTTATTTCAATGAGTAAATTATAAAATACTTATTTATAACTAATTGTGTACTTAAAGCACTTATTAGAATTTTAATATTTATTATTATATATAATATTACCACAAATATTGAATTTAATAATTGGAATACTTATATATATTTCAAATATTTATATTGACTATTAATTTCGGATTTTTCGGGTTACCCATTCGGGTTCGGTTAATAACACTTCGGATTCGGATATTTTTTGTACCACCCTACAAGACCCGTTCGGGTATTTTTATGTTTCGGGTCGGATAACGGATCGGATTTTTCGGTTCGGGTTCGGTTCGGATTTCGGGTTCCGGATTTTTTGCCCAGGCCTAGTCACGTGATCGAACGAAAATAATGAAAGTGTAAAAATCCCAAGATAAACGTTTCCTCCCACGAAAATGAAAATATAATTTTCTTATTTCTGATAATATAAAAATTGAAATAAAGTAGAATTATTACCATAAATAGAACTAGATGAAATCATTGATATGGACAGCATCCCGAATTTTTGTTCGTATATATATAATTTTCTTAAATGCACCCTTTATTTAACATTTTTTTTGGTCTGGCCCTTTATTTAACTTATTTTATTTATGTCTTGCACACTTACTATATACTAGTATGTTAAAATTATTTTAGTTCTTTTTTTTCCTTGATTGATAATCATGTTTTATCACTTAAATTATATTCATAATAAAACATTAATGTGATGTAATTATCATGACTACTAAAACGAAATATTAATATAGATAACGATATGGTCGATGATCAAGTTGTCATCTCCAGACAAACCCTACACATTTATTGAACATTTTGAAGATATTTATGAAAGTGTTCGATGAATCTGGTTATTCTGACTTGTATGCTTTCGATGATTTTAAATTTCATAAAATCTTACAATATCTAGCTACAAGTAAAAATAATACTTAAAGGAAACTGAAGCGAAAAAAAAATGAAAGGACGATGTTCTAAAACTAAAATATTAAACACCAAAATATTCATTGATGTAAAAATTAAAAAGCCACTACAGATGTTAGTTTTTCACTTTTTTGAAATACATGAGAATAATAAAGAAAAAATGTTTTGTAAACTTTAAAAATCATATTCTTAAATTTCATTTCTCCAACTACTATTTTATACTCCCTCCGTTTTTTTATATTTGACGTTTTAGAAGAATTTTTCTGTTCCAAATTATTTGACGTTTTCAATTTTCTATGTATTTATTACTAATTAATGCTAAATGACCATGATATTATAGTTTCTATTTTATTATTGGTTAAATTGTGGTTAAGTAAACAATTAATGATGTTTTTGTTTAGAAAATTAAATATTTTTTAATCTATGTGCAAATATAAAAATAACGGAGGGAGTAATAGTCTTAGTTAATATAATTTCAAACTTCTCTTTATCTATATTCATAATAATTCCAACCAGACGATATATATAAACTGTTTCTAGGAAATCGTATTATTGTTTCCGGGTCCATTCAAGTTAACTGGCCAGCCAATTTATTCAACTTCAAAAATGCCGGTGATTCTTCTTCATCCGTACAACACTACTTTAGGCCGTCGGGAGAATTTGAAGTTAATCCCAGCAACCACGTGCCTCAGTGTGAGTTGCCATTATCCAACTTTTCCAATCTAATAAATACAAAATCTTAATTTAGTCAAATCTTTACCACTAGCTATACAGACTTCATTGTCTATTTATTACGCATCCTCCACAACTCATTGCTCTTCACTCCAAAACATAAACAAGAAACCTACGGAAAAAAAAGAGAGAGAGCAAATCAAGAAATGTCCATCTTTCTCTATTTCATCTTACTCTTGCCTCTCCTTTTAATCTTCTTGAAACGCTTCTCACCCTCTAAAGGGAAGCTTCCTCCAGGACCTATAGGCCTTCCTCTCATCGGAAACTTGCATCAACTTGGAAAATCTCTCCACAGATCTTTCCATAAACTCTCTCAAGATTATGGATCTGTGATGTTTCTTCGTTTCGGCGTGGTCCCTGTTGTTGTCTTCTCCACAAGAGAAGCAGCTGAAGAAGTTCTCAAGACTCATGATCTCGAGACTTGTACTCGACCAAAGCTATCTGCGACCAGGTTGTTTTCTTACAACTACAAAGACATTGGTTTTGCTCAGTACGGTGATGACTGGAGAGAGATGAGGAAGCTTGCGATGCTCGAGCTCTTCAGCTCCAAAAAACTAAAAGCGT
The DNA here is from genome assembly GCF_020379485.1 of Brassica napus. NCBI lineage: Eukaryota > Viridiplantae > Streptophyta > Magnoliopsida > Brassicales > Brassicaceae > Brassica > Brassica napus. The sequence goes on from NC_063450.1 coordinate 38,593,224, forward strand.
TCAGGTATATCCGAGAGGAAGAGAGTGAATTGCTCGTCAAGAAACTCTCGAAGTCCGCCGAGACACAAACTTTGGTGGATTTGAGAAAAGCTCTTTTCTCTCTTACAGCGAGTATCATATGTAGACTCGCTTTTGGACAGAACTTCCACGAGTGCGATTTTGTCGATATGGACAAAGTTGAGGAGCTGGTGCTCGAGTCTGAGACCAATCTTGGCTCATTCGCGTTCACCGACTTCTTCCCCACGGGCCTTGGGTGGATTATAGACCGGATCTCTGGCCAACATTCGGAGCTGCACAAAGCCTTTGCAAGACTTAGCAATTTCTTTCAACATGTGATCGATGATCATTTGAAGCCTGGACAACCTCAAGATCATTCAGACATAATTGGTGTCATGTTGGATATGATCAATAAAGAGAGAAAAGTCGGATCCTTCAAAGTCACCTATGATCATCTAAAAGGAGTTATGTCGGTGAGTTAACAATCTTTCATTTTTTTTTATTTCTTAATTAGGTTACTATCTAACAATCTTTTAAGTAATATATATAGAAAAATACCCTAAAAGAGCATTAGAAATATTTTATTCAAACATAGTATACAAAGAGAAAATTCTTAAAATAATATTTCTTAAAAAAAAAAATTATATTTGGGTGTATGGGTTTATTTATTAGAGTTTAAGGTTTAGTATAGGTTAGGATAAGATTTCGGATGTGAAATAATTTAATAATTTTTTCATTCAGTAAGTGCTGTATTGGGATTTTTTTTCCCTTTTGTATTATTTTGTCATAATAATTTTTGTGCTATTAGATTTTAAGATTCAAAAGACAAAACTAATGTGTTAATTTGTTTTATGATCAGGATGTGTTTCTGGCGGGAGTAAACGCAGGAGCGATCACCATGATATGGGCGATGACAGAGTTAACCAGACATCCAAGAGTGATGAAGAAACTACAACAAGAGATTCGAGAAACTCTTGGTGACAACAAAGAAAAAATCACTGAACAAGATCTAGAGAGAGTTCAGTACTTGAAGTTTGTGATCCAAGAAACATTCAGATTACACCCACCAGCTCCCCTCTTACTTCCAAGAGAGACAATGTCTGACATCAAGATTCAAGGCTACAATATACCAAAAAACACAATGATCGAGATCAACACTTACTCAATAGGACGTGATCCTAATTGCTGGGAAAACCCTAACGATTTCATCCCCGAGAGATTCGTCGATAGCCCTGTTGAGTATAAGGGTCAACACTACGAGTTGTTACCCTTCGGTGCTGGTCGTAGGATCTGTCCTGGGATGGCTACGGGGATAACTATCGTGGAGCTTGGTTTACTCAACGTTCTTTACTTCTTTGATTGGAGTTTGCCTGATGGTATGACCATTGGCGACATAGACATGGAAGAAGCTGGAGCTTTTGTCGTCGCCAAGAAAGTTCCCCTTGAGCTTATACCGACTCCACATCAATGGTGAAGTCATGAAAAAAGTAAAATGGTCTATTGAGATTATATCATAGCATCGAGATTTCTCAGCGTGGTTCTCTTGCAGTTGGTTTGATTTTGAAATTACAGAAAATAAATATTACGGTCATCATGAGTTGTAATTGCTAGTTTTTTTTTTTAAATTATGTTTCAATGTGTATAAATCATGTTTTCAATAAATAAAAACTTCCGATTGTGACATTAGTTATCATCTTTTTGGTTAGTATCGTTCAAAGCTGATTTAAGCGACTATCTGAATATATGACAACAAGTTTGAATCTGACATGAGACTTACGGAACTGCTTCGGTTTTACATCAAAGAAGTAAACATAAAACACTGTATATATTGGCGAGTTTAATTTTGACATAGAAGTAAAAAAGGAAAATCAAGTATATTAATTATAATATTATCTGTATAGTAAATTCAAAATATAGCAATAACTTAAATTATTTGATGGGTTAGTTAATCTGTACAAGAGTAAAAAGTACTATAAAATATAGTTTTGTAAGATTAATATATAATAATTGAGATAATACAGAACTTTCGTAATTTATTAAAACTAAAAATTAAAAAGATTTTAAAACATTTTCTTTAACATCTTTATATATATTAATATAAACAAGGTGGTATTTTATATATATATATATGTATATAATTTTAGACCTTAGAGCACATAATCTTTTATCTGATATATATAATTTTTGAAATATATATATATATATATATATATATATAATTTTCATCTGATATATATATTTTCAATATATTTATATATTGAAATATAAAAATATCACATAATCTGCAGCACAAAAATCTCAATAATACATGTCCGAAACAAAAAGGTCAAAACCGAAAAAAATTACAAAACAAGATTACGTAAGAACTTATTAAACTATAACTATTACAACGAACAAGATACTCTTAGCGATTAGTCCGAGCCCTCAAAAATTAGTCTAATCATTTTCATAGGTGTGAGATATTCCGATGTTAATCAACAAAAAAACTACTACAACGAGGAAGTACATAATCTCAATCGACTTGATAACAGTGAGAGAACCACTCTTTCAAAAAAACACATGGTGCTATTGCTATGCTAACTCAGTTCCAAGAAAACAAAACAAAAAAAAAACTGAATATCTCGCTCGTTTATTGTAGCATATGCAATGTTAATAAAATTGTCGTTCAAACTTTTCAGCTGGTTATGTTAAAAAAAAAATTCAGCTGGTTATTTTCAGTAGTCATCATGTACAAATGACAAGGAAAGAAAACTTAAGTTAAACTGTAAATTCAGCTAAACACAAAATTTTCAAATATTGGGCGACAGACGTGCTGAGAGACACCCACCACAAATTTAAAAGCGTGCCAGGGACTCACGACACTTCATTTGTCAGAACTCAGAAGATAGGTAATAAGCCAATAAATGGACGTTCTCCTCGCGCAACGCTCGCCAAAATCAGGCGCCTATCCGGGATATACGACTTTTATTTATTTTAAACATATAACTATTGGTATGGCCACCCACTACCCAATAACTAGAGCTGGGCATCTCACGACACTTCATTTGTCAGAAATCAGAAGATAGGTAATAAGCCAATAAATGGACGTTCTCCTCGCGCAGCGCTCGCCAAAATCAGGCGTCTTTTCGCGAGAATCACTTTTCCTGTTTACACTAATCATTTTTACCTTCATTTTTAATGAATAAAGATAAAAGACATTTATACTCTTAGGGTTACTTAGAATTGTCGAAGGGTGGGGTAGAATTGTTGAAATGTGAAATTGAAGATTCTAATAAATACATAAATAAATACTTAAAAAATATTAAAAAAATTTCAAAAATAGTTTCAAACATAATTTTCGATTTTCAAAAAGAAATTTTGAGAAAAATAAAAAAAAAATTCGAAAAAAAATTCAAAAGAAAATTTTTTTATAAAAAAGTTCGAATTTGAAAAAATATAATTCGAAAACATAATTTTTTTGTTTAAATATTGATTTATTATATATATAGATAACAATGTTATAATAGTTTTTTACCATTTAATAAAAAAATATTTTTTAGTGATGACAAAGATGAAAAGTGCTACCAGAATTGATGAGCATCGAAATTTCCCTTCGAAATTTGGGAACAACAGTTGAATGCTAAAAGAGTTCACACGTATACATGTTGATAACGGTAATAATCATAAACTTTTTCTCTTGTTCTTCGCATTTATAACTGAACCAATTGTGTAGAATAATAATTACAAATGGACTTTTTCAAACATAAAAAATCAAACCATTGAACATTTCAGAATTTTAGTTGAATATCCTAAAAGCGTTTTTCAACTATATCAAATCACACTCGCAGACATAATGGTAGAAGGTTTTAACAAGAAAAAAAGAAGACATTTAATGGCAGAAGACATAGGGTATGACTGTATTGCATTTATGGCGTAAGGAAAGTGGAGTAATAAATATTAACGCTGGATTACTCTCTTTTTGCACCAGTCAAGTGAAAAAAGTTTTATTGTTTTACTCTGCCAACTGTTTAACACAAGGTATAAATACTTAATTTTTCACTCATGGTTTTTAGAGAATAAATAAGTTACGCTAACTTCTGTTTTTCTTTTTTGTATTTTAGTATTTTTTTTACTCTATAAGTTTTACTCTGAATTTCTCCATTTTTATTACTTCAAATTACTCTATTGGGTGCCAGTCACACCAATAATTTTATCATCTTTATTTGAAATATTCGAGGTTTCAAATATCGGACCATTCTTAATAGTCAAATAATTGAGGACATGCTGGTAGTTTGTTGGTACGACTCTGCTTGCGTTAAAATCGATCATAGCCACAAATGCGAGGATGACATTTTCCTAAAGGGTAGTGACTATTCAAACATTTGAGACCGCCATTTACTGTTCAAAACAATAAACTTAGATTGTAACTAGTTGAACCAGTCAATTTTGATTAAAAAGGACTTTAAACAATATTTAGAAAATAAAAATGTTATGTAAATGTTTTCACATTTGATATATTTTAATTCGCGCATTAAAAGCAACAATATTTATTTTTCTTACAAATTTTTATTTAACAAAATTATGATTGCATCTATAATTTATGTATTTTAAATTTGTATACATTATTTATATTAATTATCTTTTAAAATTTAAGTTTTAAATTTCAGTCATAAAGGGAGAATTTCTTGTTTACCACTTTCATGGTACCATTATTCATTTTACCACCACTAAAGAGACATTTTCAAAAATAATTTTTTCTTTAAGCGGAAAAAGACTCTTATACTCTTGTTCTCTATATATATAATAAATAATTATTTAAATAAATAATAAATATAAAAAACAAAAAAATAAATATTTTTTTTATGTTTTCGAATTATATTTTTTCAAATTCGAACATTTTTATAATTTTTTTTTTGAATTTTTTTTTCGAAATTGTTTGAAACTATTTTTTAAGTTTTGGTAATTTCCCATATATTAACTGATTTGTAAACTATAAAAGAATATTAAAGTATATAAATACACATAAATAACAAAATTCTTAGATTTTATAATATACATTAATTTATAAAAATTATAAAATTAAATATTAAATCAAGGGAAATTTCCAAAATTACCATATTCATAGTACTACTTTTCATATTTACACTAAAAGAGATTATTGGTAAGTGAATTCTCATGCATTTTGAAAATTTTGAGATTCCATTATTATTGGTTCTTGGATTTCAAAAATCTTAATAGAATCTATTGTTATTGGTTTAAGAATTTTCAAAATCCACTCAAATCCCTTGTTATTCAAAAAGTTTAGTTATTATTGATTCTCTAATTCTAACAAAATCTAGTGTTATTATGAGATGAATTATATTCATTTTTACTCATAAGATTCAACTTTCAAAATATCATATGTAACTTTGAGATTTCAAAATCCATGTGATAAAAAACTAGAAAACAAAATAATTATTCTTACCAAATATCTATTGCAATTTAAATCCAAATTATATGTCCAAAACTAGAATTCATTACATTTATATACTTTTACATTTTAGAATATATAACTATTTTTTGAATAAGTATCATTTTGAATATAAATATTAATAGTTACATTTATAAATATTTATAATTTTAAATATTTTTTAAATAGTTTCAAAAAAAAATTTGAGAACCAAATCCTGGGTTACGCGAACAAACCGGAATTTAGAAAATATTTTTTTAAAAATCTAAAATTATAAAATTTATTAAAAGTTCAAATTTGAAAACATATAATTCGAAATTATAAAATAAACTTATTTATTCTTAATTTGTATTATTTTATTACTTTTATATATATAAAGCAAGGGGTAAAATCGTCTTTTATTTTTTTGATGAAATTTTTTTTGGTCATTTTTATTTTTTGAATGCTCTTTTTGTGACAAAAAAAATTTAAAATGACTATTTAAGAAAGATCTTTCAATTTTGTATGTATCACTATTAATTTCTTTTTAATTTGAAAGAAAAAATTAATAATAATGCTATATGATTTAGAAAATAAATAAATTATATATTTACTTTACAAAAAGAATGATAGAAAATAGGTAATACAAATTCATTAAAATCTATACTAATCCAAAAAAGTTATGATCAAATTTCATAAGTCAATGTATATAAGTTTTCACAATCCATATAACTTTTAAAATCTATCAACTCTTAAAATTCACAAACTCTACACAAATTCATCTCCCAATAACTCCCCCTAATTAATTTTACCTTCACTTTTAATGAAGGATAAAAGATATTTATACCTCTAGGATTTACTAATCTAGACTTAGGATTTAGAGTTGAGGGATGAGGTAGGGTTTTTGGAATGTGAAATTTAGGGATCTAATAAATATATAAATAAATACTTAAAAAATATATAAAAATATTAAAAAATAGTTTCAACATAATTTTTGATTTTCAGAAAGAAATTTTGAAAAAAAAGTTCAACAAAAAAATTATAAATATGTTTGATTAGAAAAAGTATATTTCGAAAACAAAAAAAAAATATTTATTTATTTTTATTTGTTTATTTGTTTATTTATTTAAATATTTATTTATTATATATATAGAGAACAAATGTATAAAAGTCTTTTCCACTTAATGAAAAATGTATTTTTGAATTTCCTTTTATTGGTGGTAAAGATGAATAATGGTATCAAGAAAGTGGCGCACATCAAATTCTCCCTTAATATATTAAGTTATTTAACTAAATTTATAAATTCATGTTTTGTATATAAGTCGAATTTAAATTGATATTAATGTATAAATTTTATTTATTATTTTCTTTAAAGATTTTTAAAATTATAAAATTATATATATATTTAAAATATAATAATATTTTATTAGAATGAATTATCAATTAGGTAGTTGAAATTAATTAAATAATTAAGTTATTAGATGACATATTAAGGTGTATAGTTAGTATAAAGATACAGATTTGGTAGTATCATACAATATACTGTCCAAGTTATGGTTATGTTTTAATAGTAATGATTTAGTAGAGTATTTATTTAAAATATTCAAAATATGTTTGATACAATTTTTTAGTAACATCAAAAAAGTTATTTATATTTTAAACTAATTAGTATTATTCTCACAGAGTCTAGAGTATAATCAGTCAAAAAAAAAAGTCTAAGGTAGTGTAACAATCAGGTTGGTGGACTTTCCGCTGAAGTTGTAAATCCAAATATAAAATATTATTTTACAATAATCAAACTCTCTTAGCAAAATGTAGTTTTTTTTTTTGCTAAGAGAACCTATATCTCGTACTTGACAAAGTAAAAGACCTTTCAGTTGGTTTTGGTCAAGAAAAAAGACATTTTGGTTTTCAGGGCATCTTCGACTATGACACCAAATTTAGTATTAAAATTACATCAAATTTTGTATTTTGGTGTCAAATTCTTTTTATCATCTCTAACCATGATACCAAATATTACACCAAAAATAATATTATATATTATTTGATGTTTTCAGTTTTAAAAATTTTTATATTTTTATTATTTGAAATTGATAAATAGTTGATTTATCACACTTAGATATTATGTTTGTTAATTTTTTTAATTATATGTTTATCAAATTTATTTACATCTATATTTTTGGTTTAACAATATTATACATTTTGTGTATTTATTTTATATATAATATTCTATTAAAAATTACAAACTATTAATTATGAAAAGCACATGACAAAATTATATATTTATTTTAATAAAAATTGTATTAGTTAGTAATACAAGTATAACTATGTTATAAAATAAAAAAATAAGAATGTTATTTTATTGTTTTGTGAATTTAATAGGATTACATAAAGTTTTAATTTACTATTAAATCTAACATTAAAATAATGTAATATTATTAATTTTTCATTACTGATTAAATATAACTTGAATAAAGATTATAATCGATATTTTAAATTAAAATACATTATAAGATAAAGTAAATGATACTAATCATTTAATTATTTTTTATTTGAAAATAAAATAAAATATAAAAATTCTATGATATTTTATTTTTTACAATATAGAGAAAAAAATAATAATCACTTTGTGATTTCTTATTTGAAAATAAAATAAAAATATATTAGTGTAAAAATAATTTAAAATACAAATAATGCAATATATTTATGTTTAGTTACAAACTTGAACTGATTAATAATAATAATGAACAATATCATTAAATGAAACATAATAAAATATGAATATTTAATATTTGGTGTGATGAATAGTGTTACACCAAATTTGGTGTAATACTATTCACCCTACACCAAATTTGGTAGGATGATGTTATTTTTGATGTCTCATTGAGGATGAAATCACACGAAATTTGGTGTTTTGGTGTCCCATTGGAATTGACCTTAAGCTTCACTACGACCACTAAATATTCTATCACAAAAAAGTTTTGGGATTTACAACATGTTCTTTTAGAAATATTTCGAGGTTTTTCTTTTATTTTTGAATATTTTTTTTTTAAATGTAAAAGGGTGCAAGACGAGCATTTTTCAGAAGGTCACCTATTCTATTACTACTTTCGGCAACCATGTTTAACTGAGGAGTTTTGATAAGATCTGGTACATTAGTGATGGTATGATCGCACCCTTAAACGTAGAGAGTTGCTTTTAGATAATCGCTTAGATTTGTAATTTATAAACAGTTTGGCATCAAAACATTTTCAGTCAGACCGGTATAGAAAGCTAAGAGACTAATGGTAAGAGTGAAGAGCATTGTTATCCCAACATAGACGTAAATATGAGGCTTAGGGTATAATCATTTTTGGCGCTTTTATTTAAAGTGACATTTAGATTTGATTTGAGGTAATTATAGGAATGTGCACTTCCGCATATCCACTTGCCTTTAGGATTTTCCTATTTCCTAGTGAATACTATAAACTGAACGCGCCAAAACAAACAATTATAGTAGCACACATGTATTCTCGTTAATGCTTTCAAATGAGCCAGTCAATCTAAACTTATAGAAATAAATCGAAAGCATATAAGTATTAAAGAATAAACGGTGTTCAAAAAAATACTTAAAGAATAAACTAAACTTCCAGATAGTCTCCGTTTTGGGTTGACTAGCTATTTCCCCACGAGAAGTATCATATAGCATCGAATGTCTCTCAAACTATGATCTCATTTTATATATCTTCGAATTAAAAGTTCAAAACGCATTTCCCCACAAATTTTGATTTAAACGGTTTTATGATGTAAGTTTGGTTTATTTTTTAAACAGACCAAAAATAAATCAACAATACATAATTAACGAAACCATAACCCACTCATTTTTTCTGAATACTTCTTTTTTCATTTCATCTTTCCGAAAAGGACATTTTTATAACACAAATCTAAAATTGAAATACAACAGAACGTTATAAAATCTACAACGTTGTTGATGGAGACAGATGAAAATGGCTCTAACGCATTCGACGAAAAAAAGAGAGGAGCTAGAGCTTGTCATTGGCTGAAGCACCTGATTGGATATCATATGAAATCCAGCTAGTCCGATGAGAATGATGGAATTGTTGGATTCAAATAGAGGAGAATTATTTTCTTGTTTATGTGTTATTAATTCATGGTTTAATAGATGTAACTGGATTTTAATCAGGTTTTCTATTGGTTTAAAGTGGGGTTTATAAAATTTCCGGTTTAGTTTAGGTACAGTATACAGTATACCAGGACAATCAATTTGTATGGGTTTGGAGGTTTTGAATTTAAAGTTTATGAAGAAATACATATTTAACTTTTGCTTTATGGGAAAATTGGTTTCGAACTTTTAGTTCAGAGATATATAGAATGGAGTCATAGTTTGGGAGACATTTGATGTTATACGATACTTTTTATGGAGAAATAGCTAGTTGATTCCCTCCGTTTTCAACATCAAACCTTCATACATTTATTAATTATATATGGTATGAAATATATATATAATACCCCGGCAATAAAAATTAAGATGTATGCACTTACGGATCCTAGAAATACAACATAACTAGTATAGAGAGAAAGAAAGTGTTTTCTCTTATTTTAAGATAAGTTTTCTTTTCAGTTTGTTAATGTTGGCGCATTGGCACAAGTTCAAGAGGAACTTTCTTGCCAATAATAAGGGCACCTTCTTCATCCATATCGATATCTTTCACTGTTGTTCCCTCAGGCAGTACCCAATCAAAGAAGTAAATCAAGTTCAACAATCCTAATTCGACCATCGCGATCCCCATCGTCATACCGGGACAAATCCTCCGACCAGAACCGAAGGGCAGAAGCTCGAAGTTAAGTCCTCTGTAATCAATACAACTATCAACAAATCTTTCCGGTTTAAACTCATCCGGATTCTCCCAAATTTTCGGGTCGCGTGCTATCGCATACACGTTGATCATGATCTGGTTCTTTTTGAGAATGTCGTAGCCTTGAATCTTGAATGGTGACATTGTCTCTCTTAGTACTAATAGTGGAGCTGTTGGGTGTAATCTGAATGTCTCTTTGATCACTAGCTTGAAGTAGCTAAGTTGATTAAGATCTTGTTCTGTGATTTTCTCTTTCTTTTCTCCAATTACTGTCCTAACCTCCTCTTGCACTTTCTTCATCACAGTTGGATTTTTTATTAGCTCAGTCATTGCCCAAAGTATGGTCGTAGCACTTGTGTTTACTCCGGCAAGAAATATATCCTATATATCCAATCGTGAAAAAAATGTTTACTAGTTTAAGACCATAATATATCATTAGGGAAAAACACGGAATATATTTAAGAGAACTGTTTACAGATAACTTTAGGAAATTTACAAAAATTTTTTATTCTTCCTGATAATTGGACATGGAAGAAATAAACTATTAAAATGATTGATGACTACACGAAGAATTGGCCATCACATGACTAACCATGCAAACTAAACTAATGTATACCTAACCACACAAAGTATATGTTATGCATGACAACATTCCTAAACTTTATGATGTTATGTAGTTAACATTCCGAGTTTAATTTCATTCATCCACGTGGATGTTAGAGATCGTTCAAATATCTTGTTTCAACAATTAAAGTATGACCGACCCGACATTAAAATATGACTGACCTGACTATAATTTAACTAAAATTAGATTTTGACCCACATTTTTAAAAGCGTAAGAATATTTTTAACAAAATCTAATTTACAAAATCAATATTTTTAACATTTTTTTATAAGTAGTGTTTTAACATTTTTATTTTAGTGTATTTTAAAACTATATAATTGTATTATTTTATTTATATTAATCTGTTTTGTTATGAACTTTTAATAAGTAGTGTTTTAACATTTTTATTTTAGTGTATTTTAAAACTATATAATTGTATTATTTTTATTTATATTAATCTGTTTTGTTATGAACTTTTAATAAGTAGTGTTTTAACATTTTTATTTTTGTGTATTTTAAACTATATAATTTGTTTTTTGATAAAAAAATTGTAATTCGTTTGATCAATTGTGTGATATATATTTTTTAGTTATAGAACTTATTTTCTGTCAATTTATTAACTATAACATTTTATTTGCGTAAAACTTATGTGATGTCAACTTAAACCAAACATAATCTTGCGTGTATAATTATAAATTATATACTTTTAAGCATAAAAATAATCAAAGAATAAAAATCTAATGTGAAAGTTTTACTAAGTTTAAATGAATGGAATTTTTTTTACGAAAATATATAAAATAATTCATTAACTTAATAATTTCATATTAAGCAAATAAAATGTTAGAATCAATAAATTGACATTAAAGAAGTTTTATAATATTTTTTTATCCAATAAGTATATATCACACAGTTAATCAAATAGATTTCAGAAATTTTATTAAAAGTTCATACCAAAACAGATTAAAGGAATTAAAAAACTATATTAAATAATATTTTATATAATTTTTATATTTAATATAAATAAAAATAATATAATTATATTGTTTTCAAATACACTAAAATAAAAATGTTAAAACACTACTTATCAAAATTTATAGAACATATTGATTTTGTAAATTATATTTTGTTAAAAAATATTCTTACGTTTTTAAAACACAGGTAAAATTTTAATTTAGGTAAATCACCGTCAGATTCGTAACATTTTAATTGATGAAACGAGAGATTTAAACCGTCTCTAACTTACACATCATTTTTTATTAATGAAATTATACTCGTGATGTTAACTACATAACATCATAAAGTTGAGGGATGTTATCATGCAAAATATATACCGTCAGCAATCATTTTTCCTTTACGAAAAATAAATTCTTACTTCAATATTCTCAAGTCACCACCACACTAATTGTCACTATGCATTCAACTTAACCTCGTATTACTATCAGTATCACATATAATAACCCCTATATATATATGATGTTATGGAAACAATTTTTTTAGAATATCATAAAATAATTTATTCTAATATACGATGTTTGTTTTGGATCTATTTGAAGTTAAAATCTTCATTTTCCAGACATTTATCTAAATAAAGCTCATCTAAATTTGAGCACATACCAACATGCACACACACACTAGTAAACTACATAGCACCCAAATCCAGAATCTGAACTGACACCATGGAATACTAATGGAAAGTACAAACTATTAACCGAATCATATAATCGTATACCACAACTAAAATCCTTTAAATTAAGCAAGAAAGTTAAGAAAACACTGAAAGAGAGATTATTTAAATGGCTTACAGAGATGACTCCTTTGATATGATCAGTAGTGAGCTGAAAATGACCATCTTCGCCTTGTTTATTCATCATATCTATCATCACATCCACCACATCTGGACTCTCTAACACTCTTCTCCCTGGCTTTAGATGCTCATCAAGCACTTGGTTGAAGAAACCGTCGAGCTCTGAGAATAGTCCTTCTAAGCTCTTGCTTTGACCCGTAATTATATCAACAATCCAACCTCCTGGAAAGTAATTAGAGAAAGCGAACTCCCCCTGAAGTTTCTCTGACCTAGACGCTAATTCCTCCATACCATCTTCATCGATAAACTCCGACTCGTGAAGATTTTGACCGAACGCGAGTCTACACACGATACTAGCGATTAAAGTGAAAAGGGCTTTTGTCAGATTCACAGGAGAATGTTTCTTAGAAGCTTCAGAGAGTTTCTTGACGAACAAGTCATTCTCTTCTTCTCTTATATACCTAAAAGAGTTAAGTTTTTTCAAATTGAGTAGCTCCATCACAGCAAGCTTCCTCAAAGATCTCCATTCTTCCCCGTACGGAGCGAATCCAATGTCTTTGAAGTTGTAAGAGATTTTCTTGGTTGCTACGGTTTCTGGTCGGCTGCAACAATCTAGGTCATGGGTTTTGAGAACTTCTTCCGCTGCTTGTTTAGAAGAGATTATGACGATAGGGACAAAACCGAAGTGGAGTTTCATCACTGGTCCGTGGATTTTCGAGAGTTTTTGGAGACATTTGTGTGGTAATCCTTCGAGGTTGTGTAAGTTTCCGATGATAGGAAGTTTTCTTGGGCCTGGAGGATGGTTTAGTTTTGAGGTTTTGAACTTTTTCCTGAAGATTAGTGTTACTAAGAGAAGTAGCGTAAGCCAGAGGAAGCAGAGGAAAGTTGACATGTTTTTGATTTATGTGTTCACTCTTTTTTTTTTTTTTTTTACTATTTTTCCGAGTGAATGTGAATTTGAATTTAAAGAGAAATGAAATTAGAATTTTCAACATTGGAATAAAGAAAACACTTAAGAGTTCAGACTTAGGAACTAGGAGGATGACCTCTGCGCGGCTACTCTGAATTCACGGGTCGTTTTCGATAATAGTCGAACCGTAAATGATGATGTTGAAAACATAATTCAACTCCGAGGACTTTTTTTTTATATCTAAGTGGTGGACATACACCTGAAATAAGGCTGAATGAATAAGAAAACATTAATAATTGACAAAAAAAAACTATAAAAAGTTGACCAAAATATTCAAAGTATTTTTGTATCTTATATTTTTTTGTATTTCAACCTTATAAAAATCATATATTTAATCTCTCAAATATACTAAAATATAATACCTTTCATCACTAGTACTTTTAGAAAAGACAAATATATTTTTAAGGTAGATTAGTTGTTTTGACTAGAATAACAATAATTTATATTATATATTTGTTTAAAAAATAAAAATAAAATATAACACAATTTATGTATACAGTATAACTTCTTTAAATTGATACTCTATAAATTAATATGCACTAAAAATCTCTATAAAAATAATATAATTTTATAGTCCTAAATTGAGTTTTTGGTTCAATTATTATATCGATAAATTAATAATCTCTATAAATTAATAAAAAAATATAGTTTTGGTGTAGTCCCAACATTATTAATTTATAGAGGTTTCACTGTATTTTGTTTCTAATTCATATGTCTATACTATTATACACATCTATACAATATAGTTAAGTATTGTTGATGTTGTTTTAATTTCATTTGTCATACTATTTTTCTTTTGCATAATCACTACAAAACGCTGAAAAATGATAAACACTAATATATATATACTACTTATATCAAATATGTATTTTATTATTTTGTTTTAAATTATTTATCTATACTAACTTTATATGTGTTAGTCTATTTTAAAATTTTAAGTAGTGTCGACCTTTAAAATGGCGCATATATCACTTAATTTATCATACCGTTAACCAGCTTCATGGGGAGGTAAAACTTACAGGTTTATAACACAAATGTCATACACTGAATTTCGAGAATAGAAATGCTGTATTCCTTAGGTTTATTGCTATACTAGTCAAAACCCGCGCTCGGACTATCATAACACGAAATAAATTTTATGTATTGTACTTTTTTTTGCTATTTACCGTGAGACAGTTTATTGGAAAATTATAAAAAAAAATTGGCTTGTCCTCAACTTTACAAATGTGGTTAGAAGTAAATGTAATTTTTGTTAGTACTATATTTGTCATATTAATACAATATATTACTGAATTTCACATTTTTCAATATATAATATAATACTAATGAAACTATAATTATCTTTGATAAATAAAAGGTCGATAAAATTTATCAAACCTTATGTAAGCACATAAGAACGGGTTTTAGAAAACATGTCCACTCTTTCCAAGTTAATGTTTATATTTTGTTTTTATATTTTAGGTTCTTAAAACTTGACTGCTTCTATATAAATTTAAGAAGATTATGATGAATCCATACTGTATTTTAGTAATTTATTTGGTGATATTTTTAGTCATTTGAATATTTTGGCTTTGTCTTAGGTTCTTGAGCTTTGTAACTTTGATGAACCTTCTATTAATCTACTAATATATTTTCAAATGAGTACGTCAACTTCATTCATCGGTGATCGGTCTCAATAACCACGTAATGGCCTTTATTTGAAAATCGCCCAAACAATGAGAGCTTAGCTATATCATTTTTTCCCCGAGTTATATCATCTAGCGATTCGGAAAGTTGATTCCTCTCCACATGGTTTGGCTTATCAAACTTAATTACTAACTAATGTTTTCTTCTTACGATTTTCTATAGTTACTTTTCTCCGCTCTGTCATTCGTCCTTGAGGACAGGTCTGGCAACAAATTTCAAATAAGTGATGTTTTTGTTGGTTACGGGACACCAAGGATATATGACTCCAAAAACCATAAATAAATATACAGAGTTGTTTTTCTACCTGGATAATCGCACACCTCTTGGTTCTATGCAATTGTTCATGTGACCAAATAAATCGTTCATATTGTAGTTGCCTTAGCTTGCTCAGAATGTCAGAGAAGACATATTCGTGCATCAAGCATAGAACATGTATGAGAATATATATATAGATATATTTCTTTGTTATACAGAAATGGAACTTACGTCTAACTGTATGATTCTACAGGTGCTTGAAAGATTAATTACTTTATTCAGAGATGTCACAGTGCTTGAAAGGCCAAGATTGATTTCACATGTTACACGGTAAAGAAAAAGTGAGCTCAAAATATAATTACCCATTGGAGAATAGAGACCTCCTTTTTTTTTTTGGTCAAACCATACTTGCATTTATCTTAGAAAAGTTTAAACTCTATCAAAGGAGGATACATAAAAGCTACTGCGAGCCAAACAAAAGAAGAGACCATAAGAAATCGTATCAAAACGATAGATAGAATGGCGATACAGATCACAAGAAGAACCATAAGAAATCGTATCAAAAACGGCTTCATAAGCTTCTCGAAAGATCGCATCTAGTGTAACCCATAGGACTACACACACTGCATCAGACGCAGAAAAAAGCATTTGATGGGAGGAAGATCCTTGCAATACCAACGACGCTTGTTCATCCAATTCACTCCATATAAGAGGAAATATTGGGAAATGAGACTGCTCCAAATATGAGACAAATGGGACATCAGAACTCGCTACAATCATATTCATCGGGCTGAAGATAACAATGGGTTTCTCATCCACCTGCCACCAAGGAGAGAAAAAACAAAACACAACACCAACAGCCGGAATGGATATTATAAGAGGACTGCAAACTGCAGTAAGAGATCGCACCAGGGCGACATAAATGTCACTAGAGGACACAAAGGTGGAACCAAAGGAAGCTAAGTCCATTAGCACATCACCACGGAACACAATAACATGGGCAACTATCAATGTTAAAATATATTTTTTATCCCACCCAACTCGCTTAACCAAATCAGCTAACAAATATTCCCAAATCATATGGACTTGTCGTAAGTCTTTCAAAACACATGTAGCAGATATGATAGCACTTGAAAGGACCGGAAGGAATCCGGAAAAGAAACTGCAATCGAATTGGCTTCAAAATGGAGTAGTGGCCAAGGCAGAGAAGATATGCTTGTGTCAGAGAAAGTACAGACCGCACTGAAAGTTAAAGCTCGTGCCAAAGGTTGCATCTGAAGAAGCAGAGACACATCAGGTGGAGAAGGGTCAGGCGGCTCCAAAGGAACCACTTGGGCTTCAACCATGACATGGCCAAAGCAGCAGGAATGACTGGCGAGACAGGTTAATGCAGAAACAGAGCACTCGCCGGAGGAACAACAATGAACGGCACGACAAGAACCTGTCGGGATTGAGATGATGGAGGAGCTTCGAGGAAAGCTTGGAATTTGTGAAGAGTTTGGAGACGGCGGATTAGAGATTGACGTAAGGGAGCGTCGTGGAGAACCGTTCAACGAGGACGGTAAGTTTGGTGGATCCGGTGGGTCTGGTGGATCTGGTGGAGGGAGCACCAGAGAAGTCAACCGACGGAGATGGAGGTTGGTGTGAGTCTTGAGCCGACTGCTCCGACTTGTCACTGCGGAGTAAACGGGCTGGAGAATAGACATTGGCACAGCTACAAAGTGGGACCTCATGGAGAAGCGGAGCGGAGGAAGAGGCTGGGGAAGGCGCACCACCGGAAAGATTCAAACCGGAAAGATTCAAATTTTGAATCTAGATCTAAGATTTGCAGAGAGAATTCTCTCTCTACATCTTTTCTCCTCTACTTTCCCTTGAGAATAGAGACCTCCTTGATGTGTCACTGCGTCTTTTCTTTGTAGATTCTAGAGAATAACACAGATTTTCCTTCTCCTAGACACAGCTTCTCATCGTGACAAAAAAAAAACACATGTTCTCAAAGACATAGGCATTTTCTCAAACTTAGCCTATGATACCCCAAAGAAACAAAAAAAAAAACAGTTTCTCAGTAAAAGTGCAAAATATTTTCTTCAAAAATCTCTGAGTGTAATCTAATTGGATGGATCTCAGTTAACAAATTTTGGTATCAAAAACTTTCCAGCTTTTTCTCAATATCGTGATCATTATTCCTACACTTGTTGAAATGATAAAATCTAACAACTCACTGGTGTCATTGTTATTTTCCACCAAACTTGATATTCAGATGTATGATATCTTACATATTTCCATTGTTTTAGTCATTCATTCTTGCACATGTTGAATCATTTAGATTAATATTTAAGCATCATTAGGTTCCATATTGCATACATAAGTCTTTATTAGGTGTTGGAGCATCCTTTGGAGTTTTTGGAGGTATTTGGAGACATTTGGGCTCTTAAGGAGTAGAAAATGTTTATCTTAGCGAAATGGGAATTGGAGCGAGGTTCTGAAGCGACCTGATGCATCCGCTCTAGACGATTGGAGTGTAGAGCGACCCACTGGAGCGAGGTATGACACCCGCTCTGTACCAGAGCGACCTCTCGCAGCGAGGTAGCATACCTGCTCTGGGCCCAACATCCCGTCGACAACTTTCGAGAACCGGAGCGACCAAGACGGAGCGAGGTGGGTACATCGCGCGTCAAATCCATGAAGTGCAAAGGAAGCCATAGCGACGTCCCGGAGCGAGGTGGCGAACCCGCTGTGAAGCTGGAGCGACCCACCAAAGCGGGGTCACGAACCCGCGCGCAAGATTTATATTTGGTCGATTTTTCATGTTTTGCTGGACCTTCTCAGACTTGTTTTTGAGGCCCACTAGGTTTTTAGGAGTCCTATAAATACTCTTTAAACCTAAAATTAGGACTTATCTTGTTATCTATCAAATAAAAGACAACTTTGGAGTGAAAGATCTAGTCTTGATCATTATCTTTTGTGATTGCTTGATTGCTTTGATCATTAATCATGTTTAGACTTACATCAACTAATGATTTAGTGTCTACCATGATAATGAGTGAGTAGTCATCTTTGGATTCATGGGCTATGATGATTAGGATGATAAAGTGAAGATCTAGAATGTTTTAGAGTAGATTAATATGTTTCCTTGCTTGATTGAGTGATCTTAACGCTAATCTAGAGTTGGCCATTTTAGATTAGAACTCTAGACATTTCATTGCCCGGAAGGTGTTCGATGAAATGTCTGAGCCAACTCAACATGCTCTTAACTTACCCTACCAAAGGGATTTGATGTTAGGGGAGTTTAGAAAGTTGAATGATCTGTTCTTAATGATTGCTTGATTGACACAAACCAAAGGAATTTGATGTTTGATCAATGAGAGTAAATGAGCTTTTGTCTTGGAAAAGAACTTGCTTAGAATTGCTATCTAGACTTAGGAGAATGTGTTGATTGAAACCTTGCCATTTTAGATTAAATCTTAGTCATCTGAAATCAAAATCATGTGCCCATGATTCCGTCTTTATCCATTTGATTGAAAGTTGCTAGTTAGTTGTGTTAGAACCCTGTTAGCTTAATCAAACCACTTCATTAAACTGAATACAATTAGATTAAGTTTGAACCCGCATTCTTTTTGCATCAAAATATTTAGAAATGGATTAACATCTTAAATACTACATGATTTGAATTAGGACCCTTGAAAAGTCTATTTCAATGTACAAGAGAAGAGAAAAGTTCATTTAACAACACTATCCAAGTCCGGCCCGGAACACAGGCAAAGTAAGCCATGGCTTAGGCCCATAATATTTTTTTGGGTTTTTTCGGCTGAAAATTTTTTAAAGAAAAAAAAAATATAGTAAGAAAATGATCCATTATTTAAAATCTGAGTAGGGCCTATTAGAGAAATGGGCCGGTCCTGACACTATCAAGCATATTTAGGATGCCCAATGATGAAATCTAACACTATCTGTTTCCAAATTAATTTTTCTTTTTGTATCCAAAAACAAATCATATATATAAACAGGTTCCTTCCAATTAGAAAAAGAGGTTCTCGTCTGGTATTATTACAATTATCATTCATATCAGATTTGAGATAATCTAATCGCTTTGATTTGTCTAATTATTTTTTTTACTAACCAAAACTCAATTTTTCTTGTTCACTTTAACTTAACCCGTGTATAACATGTATAAGCATATCTATCTCCTTCTACCTAAACTAAGCCAAGCCGTCATCTTCCTTGCTTCTCACCACCTTCCTTGTCTTATCTTCTCTTCTTCTCCTCCTCCTCCAGTTCTCGTATTGTTCTTGGTTCTTCCTTTATATCTTCCTCTCCGTTATTGGAAAAGACTTTGCGTTCGTCTTAGATCGTCACCACCACTGCCTCTTGCGAACCGATCACCACATGATCCATCGTATCTGCTGTCCATAGAATCATCTTTGCTCTTGTTGGTGTTGTGTAACAGAACCGAGACATGGAGGATAGACGAGCGATGTTGGAGCTGACTCTCTTCAACATCCCTCGATGCTGGAATCTTCACAACCCACCAGAGATTTACACAGTTACCATCCAACCCGTACGAAGCCACCAACGTCGAGATCCTAGCAAGAGACTTGCGCCCCAAGCATTTTCCTTCCCATTTTTATTGGATCTCTTATCACTACCACTTGTCTTGAGTGTTAAAGATGGATCAAGAGAGAACAACGTTTCTGAATACTGCCTTTATTGACTTGAACCAAACGCTCTGTGTTGAGAAACAGAGTAATACAACGATGGTCTTATATAGACCTTATGATCGAAATAAAAAAAATGACTTCTCCCTACTAATCAGCAGATTCATACTTATCTAAAACCTTATTTAACTTAATCCTAAAGACTCCATACTTATCTCAACAAACTTATTTTTAACTTGATCCTAAAGACTCGGAATGTATTAGTCTTCAATTCCTCCCCTAAACTGAAAACACTCTTGTCTTCCAGTTTAACTGCTCTTCACTTCAACTCCCATGTATCCTCTCAACTTCTCGAACACATCCAACTTCACAGCTTTGGTCATTACGTCTGCCAACTGATCTTGCGTAGAGCAATACTCCAACTCAATTATCTCATCACTTACCAGCTCACGCAGGAAGTGAAACCTTACTTGAATATGTTTGCTTCTCCCATGAAAAACAGGGTTTTTAGACAACTTGATAGTAGAACTGTTGTCGCAAAATAGAACTGTCCTCTCCCCTTGTTTACACCCAATCTCTTCCAACACATTTCTCAACCATACGGCTTGACACGCACCTGCAGCAGCTGAAACGTACTCGGCTTCAGTTGTTGATAGAGTAACTATAGGTTGCTTCCTTGATGCCCACGAGATTGCTCCTCCTCCGTTCATGAAAACATACCCTGAAGTGCTTTTTCTATCATCTTCATCTCCAACGTAATCACTATCAACAAAGCCCATCAGTTCCTCCTTGTTGTCGGACTGATACTGTATTCCATACTCCATTGTTCCTTGAACATACCTCAGAATCCTCTTCACAGCAAGAAGATGTTGCTCGGTTGGTTTCTCCATGTACCTGCTCACAAGATTGACTGAATATATGAGGTCAGGTCGTGTAGCAGTGAGATATCTCAGGCTCCCAACTATCTGCTTGTACAGCGTTGCATCAACTTGTGAACCTGCTCCTTCTTTGGTAAGCTTGCAGCCTTGTACTGTTGGATTCCTGACAGAGTTACACTGTTTCATGCCGAACCTCTTCATCACTTCGCTCGCATACTTCCTTTGGTTTATGAAGATCCCTTTCTTGTCTTGTGTTACTTCAACGCCAAGAAAGTACTTCATCTTACCTAGATCAGACATTGCAAACTCCTTCTTCATTGATGCCTTGAACGCTTCTCGCATGATCATAGAACTGCTTGTGTAAATCACGTCGTCAACATACACACTTACAATCAATACGTTGTCTCCTTCAGCCTTCACAAAGAGAGTGTGTTCACAGTAACACTTCTTGAACCCCTCCTTCTCAAAATATCCCTCGATCTTACTGTACCACGCCCTTGGAGCTTGTCTTAGCCCATACAGAGCCTTGTTCAGCTTATACACCTTTCTTTCTTCATTCTTGACCTCGAAACCTTTAGGTTGCTCAACGTACACATCTTCCTTGAGCTCACCGTGTAGGAATGCACTCTTCACGTCTAGTTGATGCACACACCAACCTCTCTGAGCTGCAATACTGAGTAGTAGTCGGATTGTATCCCATCTAGCAACAGGGGCGAACACTTCATAGAAATCAACACCTTGAGTTTGATGAAATCCCTTGGCCACCAATCTCGCTTTGTGTTTGTCAACTTCTCCTTTTTCATTCAACTTGGTCTTAAATATCCATTTAACACCAATGACCTTGGAACCTTCTGGTAACTCCACTAGCTCCCAAGTATTATTTTCTTCTATCGAGTTCATCTCAGCTTCCATCGCTTGCTTCCACTTCTCGTGATGCACGGCTTCTTCAAATTTCTCCGGATCTCCCATCTCAGTTACTAGCGCCATCAAGTCTTCTTCTTCTTCCATGAACAGACCCATCTCATAGTCTCTCATCCACACAGGTCTTGTCTTGCTTCTACCAGTTCTTGTTCTCTCAGACCCTTCTGCTTCTTCTTGCACTGGATTGTTATCTTCGTTCTCATCTTGAGGTGGTGCTGGTGGTGTTGGTGGATTACCTTCTCCTTCCTCAGCTCCATTCTCATTTTCTCCTCCATTGTTTCCTACTATCTCTGTTGGAGTTGTTTCCTCCCCTTCATCGATGAATTGTTCATCTTCTTCGTTCTCTTCCCAGTCCCATCGTTCTCCCTCATCAAATCTTACGTCTTTACTGATCAGAATCTTCTTCTCCTTAGGATCATATAAGCGGTAGCCCTTTGATTCTTTGCTAACCCCAAACATGACACACTTGATGCTCTTCTCATCTAACTTCACGCGTCTTTCATATGGAACATGTGCATATGCAATGCACCCAAAGACGCGTAAATGATCCACTGATGGCTTCATACTGCTCCACTTCTCAGATGGTGTGATGTTTCCGAGTATGACCGTGGGGCTCCGGTTCAGTATGTGTACTGCGTACTGCGTTGCTTCAGTCCAGAATCTGATAGGTACTTTCATACCAAATAACATGCATCGCACCATGTTCATCAGGCTCCTATTTTTCCTTTCGGCCACCCCGTTCTGGTGGGGTGTGTACGCAGTTGTAAGCTGTCGCTTGATCCCATTGTCTACACAATATTGCTGAAACGCCCTTGAGTTGTACTCACCACCTCTGTCAGACCTGAGACACACCAGCAGCTCACCACTTTCTCTCTCAGCAGCTGTTCTGAACTCCTTGAATGACTTAAAAGCCTCTGATTTTTCTGTTAAGAAAGACGTCCAACACTTGCGACTATAATCATCTATAAAGTTGATTATGTACCTCTTTCCGCTTGCTGAAGTAGGTGCTATAGGGCCGCAAATGTCAGTGTGAACCAGCTCCAGACATCTACTCGCTCTCCACTTGCTCTGCTTGGGAATGTTTGATCGAATTTGCTTCCCTTTCATACACACCTCACAGACTTTTCCTTTGCTCGTAAGCTTTGGTAAGCCCAGCACCATGTCTTTGTCCGCCATTGTTGTCAGGTTGTCGTGGCTGAGATGTCCAAATCTGCAGTGCCAAATCTCCTCTGCATCTCCGATGACAGTCATCAGATTTTGTGCTTCTCCAACGCCATCTCTTGCTTCTTTCGCGCGTATGATGAACATTCTGTTCCTGGACATCGTCGACTTCATGATCATTCTCCTTTGTTGCTTGTGCCATACTTCACACACATCATCATCGATCACAATTCTCAGTCCCTTTTGCTGCAGCTGGCCGACACTCATCAGGTTGTTTTTGAGCCCTGGTACATAGTATACCGAGGTTATGACTTGGAAGATACCATCAATCTCTAGTCTCACGTTCCCTCTTCCCTCGACTAGCATCTTCCTGTCATCTCCAAGCTTGACTTGATGTTGATAGCTCCCATCAAAGTCCATGAACCACTCCTTCATGCCGCACATATGGTTGCTGCATCCAGAGTCAAGATACCAAATGTGTCTTTCTTCTGGTTTCATTACATCACTTTGTGCCATTAGAAGCAGGTCCTCTTCCAACTCTGCGTAGTTTGCATTCCTTTCCCATGTGGGACATTCATTTTTGAAGTGACCCATCTTGTGGCATTTATAGCATTCGATGTTGTCTTTGTTGAAGCTGGTGCTGCCTCTGCCTCTTCCTCCTCTACCACCACGGTAGGAGTTCCTTCCTTGAGAGTATCCACCACGACCTCTTCCTCCTTCCATCTTGAGCACTTGTTCTTCACTCGAATGTTTGCTCAGGTTTTGCTCGTGTACGAGCAGCGAGCTCTGCAGCTCATCCACAGTCATCTCAGTGATGTCTTTCGACTCTTCAATAGCACATACCACATACGTGTACTTCTCCACCAGAGTCCGAAGTATCTTCTCAACCACCTTGGCATCAGGTATGTCCTCTCCTAGGTTTCTCATGTCGTTTGATACCATCATAACTCTTGAGAAGTATTCAGTAATAGAGTCTCCATCCTTCATCTCCAATACTTCAAAGTTTCTCCTCAACCTCTGAAGTTGCGAACTTTGAACTCTCTTGTTCCCCTGGTACTTGTTCTTCATAGAGTCCCATATGTCTTTAGACGTCTCCTTCTTCACAATTGTTTTCAGTATCGTCTTGTCGATAGACGCAAAGAGATAATTCTTCACCTTCAGATCTTTAAGCTTCTGTTCAGAAAGCTCCGTCTGCTGTGCTTCGGTCAGGACGGTATCTCTGTCGAACTGCACCATGCCTGTTTCTACAAGCTCCCACCACTCTTTGGACCTCAACAGATTCTCCATGAGCATAGCCCAATGCTCGTAGTCTCCGTCGAACTTTAGTATTCTTAACTCTTTTTCACTCATCTCTTCTTCTCACCACAGGTTTAGATTGTTGGCTCTGATACCACTTGTTAAAGATGGATCAAGAGAGAACAACGTTTCTGAATACTGCCTTTATTGACTTGAACCAAACGCTCTGTGTTGAGAAACAGAGTAATACAACGATGGTCTTATATAGACCTTATGATCGAAATAAAAAAAATGTCTTCTCCCTACTAATCAGCAGATTCATACTTATCTAAAACCTTATTTAACTTAATCCTAAAGACTCCATACTTATCTCAACAAACTTATTTTTAACTTGATCCTAAAGACTCGGAATGTATTAGTCTTCATTGAGCCACAGTGTTACATGAATATGGAACAATTTTTTTTGAAGATGGAGGAATCTGACCGAGACGTAAGATTTGTAATCAAATTAAGAAATAAATTTTTGAGAATAGCTAACAAGTTGACGTGTAAATTTAGATGATGCGTAAATAAGAAATGTTTAGATTGGTAATACAACTTTTTTCATTAATTGACATGGCAATCCCACAATGATTTTAAAAGCTTGTGTCAACTGCTGGAGAGAACCTTCCTCTATTATTGTGTTGATTCCGTAGGTTTACTAGAAGAAAAAAAACTCAGTTATTGGCAAAATAACCCATATATGAGGGGATGTATCTAGGGCAAAATTACGTCTGGATGTCACTCAATTCTATAAAGTAATAAATATCTACTACCTAAGAAATGGTAGGGATCTGCATCGGATCAAAATAGGGTTATGGTATGGAAATTCTAGCTCTGTTATTTAAAGAAACTATTTGTATTGTGTAAAATAAAAAAAATGCAGTAATTTTTTCCCTTCTGAATTTCATTTAAATGCATAGGGAAGACAGTTACAAAAGATGAATTCGAGACCAAGTTGAAAATGAATTAGAGCCTCAACCCTCGCCCAAAATATAAACCCCCAAAACAAGACCCACAAGATCAAAGAAGGCAGATTAGAGGGATTGACTTTCACTATGGAATAATTCTTCGAGCCATGCAGAATGTCCACTGGCAACATACGACTGCACTAACCTCCGTTCATTAACACTATCCGCAATGAAAGACGCTCCTCTGTTTGCCTCCTTTTTAATCACCAGAACTTTCCATTCCAAAATCCCTTCCAGACCTCTAAGAACCTCATCTCGTTGGAAGATGAACGAAGGCCAAGCTTGCGGTTTTAGCACTGCACCAAAAATCTCAGCAAACTCACCCGCCCTGATTACTTTGTTAAGCCTGAGACTAGTCATGCTCTCAGCTGTCCACAGAAGCGTACTCAGTTTCGCCTCTTCCTTTGTCTTTATCTCTGCAAAGGCTCATCTGCTATGATACAGAACAACTCCTCTGTGATTCCTCACTACCCATGTTGTTCCTAGAGAACTATCTCTTTTATTCCAATCAAAGGCAATATTACACATCAACCAATCAGACGGAGGAGGAACCCATTTGGGTTTCACACATTCTATCTCATTTCTCTGCTTCACTTCCATCTATGTGTCGACAATCTGCGCCAAAAACCACTCCTCTGAGTCTGATTTTGCCTTCATCACAATGTCACCGGCGTTTCTCCTTGTCCCTTGAACATGAATTTATTTCTACTTTTCCAAAGACACTACAAGACCCACGGCCAAGCTCTTTTGTTTTCCTTTGATCCCTCTCTAATCTTCATCACACCCAATAGGTAGTTATGGGTTTTAAAAACAGAAGTGGGATGAAACCCGAAGATTGGTGAAGGGATGTCAGAGCGCCGAAGCTTGTCGTGCAACATGACAAGTGAAGAGAACATGGTTGATATTTTCACCTTCATATCCATACATTTGACATCTTTCGTCAGCCTTCATTCCTCTCCTTATGATTAGAGATGCTACAGGCAGCGCTTCATTTAGGGTCTTCCAGAGAAAGATTTTGATCTTTGGCAGCGTCATTACCTTCCATATTCTCTCCTTCAGAGGGTTGAGGGAAGGGAGCGCTAAGACTTCAGGGTGGTGAAGTTTAGTTTTCAAATCACAAGCCAGCCAGTACGCCGATTTAACAGAGAGTTTACCACTCTTGTTGAATCTCCATGAATAAAAATCTTTTCGACTCATCACTGGCTGTCTTCGGTTTATCAGCTCAACGTCTTATGGGACGAAAATCTCCTGCAGCGCATGTACGTTCCATCTTCTAGTGACTGGGTTAATCAGAGACGATACCCTTAGTTGCACATCAAAACTGTAGTTTTTAATCCAGGGATCTCTCATTCCTTCAACTGGATCCTCCACCCACTTGTGTAACCATACACTTGTGTTGAGCCCATTCCCTATCTCCTGTCTCAGACCTTTTGTCAACAATTCCCTTCCAAACAAAAGACTCCTCCACGCATAAGACGGTCTAGTTTTCAAAGCTGCAGACAGGAAGTCCCCTTGTGGGTAATATCTCTTGTTAAGAACCTTGCCATCAGACAATCAGGTTGATTTACCAGTCTTCATCCTTGTTTGGCAAGGAGAGCTTGGTTGAAACTTTTCAGATCCTTGAACCCCATTCCACCAAGGTGTTTTGGTAGACACGTGATCTCCCAAGCAACCAAATGAATCTTTCTTTGTCCCATGTCCGAACCCCACCAAAAATTTGCCATAAGACTCGCGAGTTGAGAGAGCATCGTCTTAGGAAGTCTGAAACAAGACATCGCAAATACCGGAAGCGCTGAGGCTGTTGACTTTTAAGAGGATCTCTTTACCTCCTTGTGACAGTTTCCGCATGTACCATCCATCAAGCCTGCCTTGAGTCCTCTCTTTCAAATATGACAACATTTCCACTTTGGAACCCGAGAAACACTCAGGCAAGCCAAGATATTTGTTGGTGCCCTCTTCGTTGTAAATCTTGAGAATGTCCTTTATGGCAGCTTTCTCCCCTTCCTCCACTAGAGCACCAAAGGAGATAGCAGATTTTTGGTAATTGATCGTTTGGCATGTGGCTTCTCCATAGAATTGCAAAATACGGTTTAGGTTTTGACATTGCTCAGCATGTGCTTTGACAAGGAACAAGCTATCATCTGCGAAGAATAAATGATGTATTGAGGGCCCTGAGACGGAGAACTGCATGCCATGAAGTAAACCATTCCGTTCTGCCACATCCAAGAGGTGGGAAAGACCTTCCGTACAGAACACAAAGAGAAAGGGGGACAGAGGATTGCCATGTCTAATACCTTTTTGCGGGAAGATTAAACCGAAGGGTTGATCGTTTATAAGCACAGAGAAGGTCACTGTCGATACACACATCATGATCCATCTAACCAACTTCTCATGGAACCCGAGAGCCCTCAACAGAGATTCCAAGTAGCTCCATTCCACTCTATCGTATACTTTGGACATGTCAGTTTTCACTGCCATGTACTCATCTGACACTGCTGGATGAACTTTAAGAGCATGGACCGCTTCATGAGCAATTATAATGTTATCGGAGATCAGTCTGTCGCTCACAAACGCTGATTGATTGACCGCAACAATCTCCTGGAGGAAGGGTTCCAGTCTATGAACCAGAATCTTGGACACTGTTTTATAGAGGACAGAGCATAGACTGATCGGTCTGAGGTCAGTCATGAGCTCTGGGTCTGGAATTTTTGGTAAGAAACAGAGATAGGTATAATTCCAATCCGCAGGGAGTGACCCTGTTTCAAAGACACCTTGAATCTCTTTTGTTATATCATCTCCAACCACATCCCAATATTTCTGGAAGTAAAGACCCGACATACCATCCGGACCAGGCGCACTCTCTGCTTTGATCGAAAATGGCTTCTTTCACTTCTTCTTTCGAAATGTTTCTCGTCAGAACCTCATTCATTCTTGACGTAACCTTAGGAGCCATGCTTATAAAAACAGGCTCGTATGATCTAGGGTTTGATCATGAGAAAAGTTTCGAGAAGTAGGCTGTCGCTACCTCAGCCTTTGATGCATCCGACCATTGCACATTTCCATCATCACCTCGCAGCTTTGTGATGTTTTTCCGTGATCTGTTGGACCGAGAAGTGAAAGAATTTAGAATTTCTATCCCCCAGAGTAAGCCATTTATCCTTGCTTTTTTGACGCCATAAGATTTCTTCTTCTCTATAAGCTTGCAACAACTATTTCTTGGTGTTATTGATCGCGAAGAGACAAGGATATGGTTTTGATTGAAACCATTCAAGTCTGTCCTGAAGGATGTGAATTTTATCTTTTGCATTAAAGATCCTTTTCTTCTTCCATTGACTCAAAACTCTTCTACAATCTTTGATTTTGTCTGAGATCCCACTGTTGTGTTGTCTTCTTCTCCACGCAAGCTTAACTTCGGGTTTCACCTCAGTGTGGAGTAGATACCTCTTGTCAAAGCAGAAGCGACCTTTGAAAGATTCACTCGAGGCTCGTAGACTCACGAAAACCGGTCCGTGATCGGAGCCCCTTTTCTCAAGGAATCTTTGATTTGAGCCCGGGAATATCTTGGACCAAGATTCATTCGCAAAACCTCTGTCTAGACAGCATTGAATCCATTTCTTCCATCTCATGCCTCCCCAAGTGAATTTCTTTCCTCTGCTGCCCAACTCTTCCATGCTATAAGTTTTTAACATATCAGCAAAGGGTTGGAACAAAGAAAGCGGCCTAGTCGGACCTCCATATTTTTCCCCGTTATTACGGAGTTCGTTGAAATCCCCCACCATACACCAAGGCTCTTTCCTACCGCAGCCTAGACGGCTTAGTTTTTCCCATACCACACTTCCACCATCAGTTGCATGTTCTCCATAAATACACGACAAGAAAAAAGAAAACTCTCCAAAATTCACAAGACAATCAATCATGTTTTTATCCGACATTATAACATTCACCCTTACACTTTTCTTCCAAAAAAGAGCTAACCCACCACTAACACCAATTGAGTTTACAGTAAACACTTTCTCATAATCCAACCATTCTTGAAGATCAACTAAAACATTCCAACAATTTTTTGTTTCCACTAAAAATAAAAGATCCGAAAAATGGTATTGACGCATTTCCGTAATCGTTGAATTGTCAAGTCTTGAGGCCGCCCCAAGCCTTGACGATTCCAGCTCATAATGCTCATTGGACGTTGGGCGATCCCTCACGTGGTATCGCCTTAAGGCAGCACGCCTTGGTTGTTGATCTCTGGCTATCCTCATGTCCCTCAAATTTTCTTTTCTTGGATTCTGCAATCTGTTCTCCTTCCCTTTGTTCCATTAACTCATGCAGTATCTCCTTCGCAACACTTTCTTTTCTCGGCTTCCTCGCTGATTTGGAAGGTCTTCTGCGAGGTCTGTTCTTTTTTTCTGACCATCCCGGATGAACCTGATTCCAAAGAACCTGGCCGAAACACCGTTGGATAGTCAGAAAAAAACAAAACAAGAGTTAGTTCCACTGCCCTCAGAGACCTCCGCAACAGCCTTCACTGGCAAGCTTAGACCTTGGTAGGCTTGAAATGCAGACGCCATCAGCTTTTCAGGTTTGAAGTTGATAATTTGATGCTCTTGTTCTGCAATCTTCTTCCCGTAGTCGAATACTATCCCTTTATCTTTGTTAACGAAAGGTGCCTCCAAATGAAGACAAGATCTTTGCACTTCCGGATCCTCTTCAGCTTCTGTGACAGACTTGATCAATTTATCCACCTTAATAACTAGGTCCTTCCATGTGTTTGCCATAAGGTACCTCCTCATTTCTTCTAAGACTTCTTCAGTGATTCGCGGTCGACCTGTCATTGGATTGATATCAACTTGGTTCTCATGCAGTACACCAAAGAGAGGGTCTTGTTCCTGGAGCACCGGTTTTTTCAGAGTCAGCTGTTCCTGGATTTTAGCCCTTCTCACCCTCGCTTCCTCCTGTCTCTTCCGGACTTCCAACGGACAAATTATTTTCTCGTGATTCAACCTTTGACAAGTGAAACATCTTTTTTGAACGTTTTCGTAGCGGAAAAGAACCACGATAGATTTTCCCCCTCCTAGGTCGATGACCTTAGACGTCCTCGGCGGTTTAGCTACATTAAACTTCACCTTCACCCTAACAAAATCCTAGGTAATAGGCTTTGATGGGTCAAAAGCTACTACAATGACTTCTCCGATGATATCTCCCAAGGCCGTTAAAGCCTTTTTAGTGTAAAGCTTCACAAAATTCTTCAAAAACCACCAACTTCTAACTCCCAACCACTTTCTTTTTCTTAAATGCGTGAAGAACAGTAAGAACAAACAAATAAGATTTTCAGTAAAGCAAGCAACTAATGACTCCAAACCCAATGTTATCCTTAATTTTTTTAATAAGAAACGTGTTTTAACCACTTTTCTGTTAACCCCGATGTGAAACGTTACTTAAACTCTTGGATAAAAACCTGAAGCCCACTAGGGGTCGCTAGAGAGAAAAACCTCTCACTAAAAACCTCTCACTTCTCCAATGCATAAAAAAATTCAGTATAAATAGTGTTTATTTTAAAAACATCCATATAAGTAAACTAATTACGACCCAAACACGTGTACGGATGATTTTGAAAAGAGTTTTGTGTCAGAAGACCTTGAAACGTTTTGGTGCGGGAAACTTTTTTTTTGGCCATCTATTTTTTATTAAAAGGCCGAAGCCCAAACCAAAGGGATAAACCAAAACAAAAGAAATGACGTTCAACGACAACACGCGTCAAAGAGACGACCGAAGATGGGGCACGTGTCAAAACCTCAGACAACGAGGGAAAAACACGCGTCACGAAAACTCCATCTCCACCGCTGAGAGAAGCAACGCCGGGGAACTGATCGACGTTTCACCGGACCACACCGGGAACAGGAACTATGACGCAAACAACTTCATCATCTTAGTTTTTTTCACTGGAGAGCATCCATCGAGCATACTCGAGATCTCATCCAAAACACAAAGCAACCACACACGAAGACTAGAATTCCATCATCTACACCTTCATCTCCTAATTTCAGTACATCGGAGAGTATCAATCAACAAAAACCGAGATCTCATCCAACCCAACAAACCATCAAACACAAGAATCAGCAGAGTCACCATTCGGAGCCACTGTCGACTCGAGAGGACAGAACGACGTGATGTCTCGAGTTTTAACCCGATTATCTAACTGCAAGTGCACAGTAAAGTACGCAGTAGTAATGCGGGATCGAATCCACAGGGACCGATGATCACACGTAGAGTTGCAGACAAGTTAATAGCTACAGCGAATCAAGATATATTTTTGATGGTTTTTATTTAATTTTCTTAGGTGTCACAAAACATAAACAAGCTGTAAAAAGATGATTTAAACGATTTGAAAACTATTTTAAAACAAACGTTGGGCATTGGGAATTCTCAGGGATTTCTTTTTATTAAGATACAATTAATGGCAGACACAGGGATATATTAAGAACCGTCTAGAACTCAAACACGATATTAGAATTAACCTACTTCCGTAGCGCTAATTCTCTATGTTATAGAAATCTCCACACTAACTTCCGCTGAGTTTCAATTTCTAAACAAGCATTAAGAACAGGTTCAATATGTTCACAAAGCGCAATAACATCAACTTCCGAGGGTTAAGGACACTTTGCTCATCTAAAGTATTTTCGGAAGTTCAAACAATCACTTTCGGTGCATCAAACAATCTGAAATCATGAACTAAGTGATCAATTCAGTTCAAGCAGTAAGAAATCCATTAGATGAAGAACCAAAACGTAATCCCTTAGTCTACACACGTTTTATGGATCAAAACATCAAGAAATCCCCTATGAGAACCCCTAAACCCAACTAGATGACTACTCACACATAACTAAGCAAGAACAAAACGATTTTGATGAAGAAAACATGATAAGATTGTATTAAAACAGAGTAAAGGTTCAGAAGATCTTCTCCAAATGGTTTTGAGATGAACTCCTTTACAAATCTTCACAAATCACACCAAACAAGTACAAAACACTCAAATCTTCTCTCTAGAACTTGTAAATCTCCTCCTTGGTCGCCCCTGGTCTTTTCTGAGTCTCAAAGGTCGAGTTCCTTTCTGAATTCTTGAGGGGAGTGGGTAAAAAGGAGTGAAAAGCTCGTTTGTGCGTGTGGAGCCCGTAGAGCCTGAGATCGGTCGATCCACATAGACAGGATCGGTCGATCTAGTGCATGAAAGCATAGGATCGGTCGATCCACATTGACCGGATCGGTCGATCTACGTCCTGTGCGATCAATACTTCATTCGGTCCATTGTTCGGTCTATCTTGCTTCTGAATAAATCCCGAATGCGTTCTTTTCTTTCAAGCTATCTAGTAACCTGCATATTACACTTAAGAGCACCAAAACGCATCAAATAGACCAAAACATTAATTAAAACCGACCATTTAATTGCTCCAAAACGAGTTTAAAACCGTTAAAAACACGGAATATCAACTCCCCCAGACTTGAATCTTTGCTTGTCCTCAAGTAAAGAGGATTAAAATTTGGGAGCTCACTAACCCTCAGTAGACCTTACCTTGTGATTTCGCTAACCACTTAAATCAGAGACTGTCAAGGCTTTCATTCCAAATCCCCACCAAGACCGCGCAAACCTTTCCATATTTCAGACCTGCAAGTCTCAGTTTCAAGTAATCAACTCTTTACATTCATTAAAAAGGGCGTGACCTTTCCACCAAAGATATCTCCATCAGGTATAACGGGCTCGGTGTTTGGGAGGCTGTTTTAGTGTTTAATTAGGTGAGGCTCAAGTGTTTGTGGGTATCAGCGATAACAAAAAAAATGCAAAACATTATGCAAAATCGCTGGAGAAACCGAGTATATTGATAACCACGTTTTCGAACTGCTCAAGTTTCAAATGATCAAAACCCAACAAATCTCAAACTCTAACCCCAAATTTAAACAAAGCATCATCTCTAGTACATAAAATAAAAATAAAATGTCTAAATCAAATATACTGAATGAGATATAAACATGAACTCTTTTTTTTTTTTTTTTTTTTTTTTTTTGGACCGATTACTTGCAAATGTTTTGTGGTAATCGATCGAATATATATATTTATTTTTTTTTTTTTTTTTTTTTTTTTTGAAGAAAACATATTCAAACCGAAATCGAATATATACACTGCGATGCAATCACACACTTACAACACCCAATTTTTCTATTTACACCTCTAGACACACAGGTCCGTGTCTAACCACCTAAATGTTCCGATCCTACCTAAGCAGTCGGATGAACCATGTCTACCCTAATCTCTCCATTGTTTTTGCACATGTATGCACATATAATCAGTGTGTAAGAATGCATGGAGATGAAATAAAAGGGTACGGTGTAGGTGTGGTACCAAACTATTGATGAGTCTGGCCATTCAGGATTATTAAAGAGTGGTAAAATGTGGTAAAGAAAATCCTGAATGTGTATATGGTGTACCGTTTCCTGATGTTGATTCCTGGTCAAAAGAAATTAAATTCATTAATGGTCAAAAATATTTGAGTCGATTACAATTCACCGAGACTTGATAAAAGATTTAAGGAGAGGTTGCTTGGTCAAGTGGTTCCTCGGTTTGTCTGCGCTAACAGTCCTGAAAAATGGTCAATATGAAATGTAATGCACAACACACAAGGAAATAGTCTAATAATCATCACAGGGTCTGAGAAAAATACGGAGAGAGAGTTTTTTTTTTTTTTTTTTTTTTTTTTTAACACAATCAAATCCGATAAACTAAGAAAATAAAAGAAATAAAAGCAATATGGTACATAAGTAGCATCCTCCCCCAGACTTACTTCACACCGTCTCGGTGTGAAAATAATTCCAAGAGAGATTACCGATCAGGCGTTGCGGTCAGTACGCCTCTTGGAGCGCCTCTCCAAGGCTCCATCATCATCAGAGTCCTCCGCTGCCTCAGGTCCAGCAGCGGTGTCGTGAGCGCCTGAGTCGTCATCGCTATCTCCAGAAACAGCTGGCTGTGATGCGCATCCCTTCTTAATGTTGCAGATTCCCTTCCACATCTTCAGCAGTATGGAGTTGTTGGTTTGATGGCTCTTGATCGACCAAGCGTTGATCTCAGCAGCGGATGCAGTAGCGGGAGGTGCTGGTGGCAGCATATACGGAGTGAAATCCGTGGGGAAAAGACTTTCCTCATCTTCAGGTTCCTCCTCTATATCATCATGTGGTGTCTGCTGGTGTGTCGATGATGATGCGACTCCTTTCTTCTTCAGTGTCGCGGGTCTGGTGCAGAGAGATGCAGGCGGTGGTAGAAATATGATAGCACCTGGATCAGTCAGCTCGGTGATGGCGGTATCGGGTAGCTTGACAAATTGCTCTCTCCCTTGTTGGTTCTGGAACTGGTAGATATGAGGGGCGGACTTGTCGATGCTTCCTCGCCAAGGGCCGGTGAGGTAGTGGCTGCTAATGAGTGCTCTCATGTCGAAAAAGTTCTGATACATCCCCTTCTTATCCACCACTCTGTCAACAGGTGGAAGAAACACTCCACAATGCCTTAAGATCTGTGTGATAACCGCTCCAAACCCACATCTCTTCGTATCTGAAACTTTAGAGTACGCAAGCTTCTCCGCTATCACAGCTCCTATGTTTATGTCCTTTCCGCTAACATAGGTAATGTCTGCGCCTTGAGGCCATAGGTGTCCAGCCCCGATGAACAGAAGAGCTAGCTCATCTTTTGTCACTGCAGCGGGTTCTGTCTTCCCGTAGACCTACACTGCTGATCACTCTCACTGCATATCGCAGAACAGGGCTACGAATTCTAGCTTGCTTGGCCTCTCGAGAGATGAAGTTTCCTGAAGCGATGAATGTCCAGAAATCATTGTGTTCCGGGAAGTCAGGAACACAAGATTGACGTCCTTTCCCGAACCCAAAGACGTCGCACAGCTGAAAGATGGTCATGGAGTGGAACTGCCTGTTCACAATGAAGGAGAACATCGCCTTATCAGCAACTGGGTTGTCCTCGTCAGGATGGTAGAGGCGGGCTGAAGCGAGGAACTGCCTGGTCAAGTCAGCATAGCAATCACAGTGGAGATCGAAGATGTATCCCAGGCCAATCTTCTCGAACAAGGCTTCAATATCCTCGGTTATCCCCAATGCATCTGTAGTGTCTCTGTGAGCGAAGCGCGACGGACATATTTCCACTCCCCTCATCTGCTCATAGAAATCATCATCATGTATATCCCACTGCTGGGTTATCTCTCGATTCGCAGGATGAGACCTATCCGTCTTTCGGAACTTGCCCTTTGTGCTGAGCCTACCAGTCTGTACCGAGGAACCCCCACGCTCACCCTGCTTCTTCTGTCTCTTAGGCATTATCTGCAAAATTAATTCATCAAAACCCAAGTAAGAGACAAATTGAAAAACACTCTTATAAAATCAATTCTGATCAATCCCCTAAACATGTTAAAATTTAGCACACATCTCTTCTCTAAACTCAAAATAACACATCACACTCCATTCCAATTTTCGTTTTTCAATTAAACTCGAATTTTTTTTTTTTTTTTTTTGCAATTCATCCTACAAATTGGCAATCTAGGTAACCCATGAGTATAATCATCACAAATAAACCATCCTAGATGCTATTCCATTTAGAATTCGGAGATTCCCCTAAATCCAACCCTAGGGCGATTTTTGATTCTAAAATTAGAGAGTCATACCTGTGTCTTGATGAAAACTGATGGTAGAAATGGATAGAGCTTGAAAAACTAATGAGTTTAGCACTAAGAATTACAAAAATCGGTTGAGATATGATGAAAATCGATTTGCATGTTCTTTAGAGGTTTGAGAGAGTTTGAGAGGAGAGGAAGATGAAATTATGAGTGTTTTGATCTGATTTTCGCGAGTTGGTTGTTTGTATGGGTGTTTTCCAGTTTAAATTGAGTGAAATCAAACCGGACATGCCTTACCTTGGATCGACCGATCCCATACGTATGGATCGACCGATCCGTGCCTTGGATCGACCGCTCTTAGTGTCCAGGATCGACCGATCTGTGACATGGATCGACCGCTCTTCGTATTGTGTGGATCGATCGATCTATGTATCGTGGATCGATCGATCTATGCCTGATCGTGATACATGCCTAAAAATCATCTAAAAACACAACCAAAAATCAATTCACACAAGAAAACATAATCACAAAAAGAGAAAGAAAATCAAACCATGTGGGTTGCCTCCCAGTCAGCGCTTGTTTAAAGTCGCGAGCCTGACTATTTTGTTGTCCTTAGGCGAGATCGGGTTCCGATAAAGGAATGTTGGTTCCTTCTTCGGGTTTTGCATCTGTGAAGTAAGGTTTTAGCCTCTGCCCATTGACGGTGAATTTCCTCCCATTGTCTTCCAAGACAACAGCTCCATAAGGTCTAACCTCTGTGATGGTGAAAGGTCCGGACCAACGAGACTTAAGCTTTCCAGGAAATAGCTTGAGTCTAGAGTTGAACAGAAGGACTTTGTCTCCAGCAGCGAAGTCTCTCGGGATTATCTTTCTGTCATGCCATGCCTTAGTTCTTTCCTTGTAGATTTTGGTGTTCTCATAGGCGTTCAACCGAATCTCGTCCAGCTCGTTCAACTGAACCATCCTCCTTTCTGCAGCGGTTTTAATGTCGAAGTTCATCAACTTCGTTGCCCAAAAACCACTGTACTCCAATTCCACAGGTAGGTGACAAGACTTTCCATAGACCAGATTAAAAGGAGTGGTGCCCAAGGGAGTCTTGTAGGCGGTTCTATACGCCCATAAGGCGTCATCAAGCTTCACAGCCCAGTCTTTCCTTGTTTTGCCTACAGCCTTCTCCAAAATCCCCTTGATTTCTCGGTTCGATATTTCAACCTGCCCACTTGTCTGAGGATGATAAGGTGTAGCTACCTTATGCTTTACTCCATGTTTCTTCAGCAGTTTATCGAACGTCTTGTTGATGAAGTGAGAGCCTCCATCACTAATAACCACTCTCGGGATCCCGAATCTTGGAAAAATGACTGTCTTGAACATTTTCTTGACAACACTAGAGTCATTTGTCTTGCTGGCTACTGCTTCCACCCACTTGGAGACATAATCAACCGCAACCAAGATGTACTCATTTCCATAAGAAGATGGGAAAGGGCCCATAAAATCAATTCCCCATACATCAAAAACTTCAACTTCAAGGATGAAATTTTGGGGCATCTCATTTCTCTTACTGATGTTGCCCTTCCGCTGACATGCATCACACTTTGAGACAAACTCATGGGCGTCTCTGAAAAGTGTAGGCCACCAGTAACCAG
Source organism: Brassica napus (assembly GCF_020379485.1). Lineage (NCBI taxonomy): Eukaryota > Viridiplantae > Streptophyta > Magnoliopsida > Brassicales > Brassicaceae > Brassica > Brassica napus. Next base: position 38,630,965 of record NC_063450.1, read on the forward strand.
CCTGCAGGACCTTAGAAACCGTCTTGAATGTTGCAAAATGGCCTGCGTATTCTGAACTGTGGCAGTGGAAAAGAATCCCTTGCATCTCATTCTCCAGAACACATCTCCTGAATAAACCATCTGAGCATCTCTTGTAGAGGAAGGGATCATCCCAGTAGTAGTGGTTCACATCTCTCATGAACTTCTTCCTCTCATATCCCTTCAGGTTCGGTGGTTCAATTCCAGCACATAGGTAGTTTGCAAAGTCTGCAAACCATGGGAGATCATCCTGAATTTGTCTCATGGCACAGCAATCAGCCTGATCCAAATACTCATCCTCCAGCAAGGTGATCACATAGACATTCTCCTCGGGTAATGTATCATCCAGTGGTGTTTCAGCTTCCACTCTCATTCGGGAAAGATGATCTGCCACTCCATTTTCTGCTCCTCTCTTGTCTCTGATCTCAATATCAAACTCCTGTAGCAGTAAGATCCACCTTAAGAGTCTCGGTTTAGCATCTTTTTTCGTCATCAGGTACTTCAAGGCTGCATGATCTGTGTGCACAATTACTTTCGAGCCCACCAAATAGGACCTGAACTTCTCGAAAGCATAAACTACTGCCAGCAACTCCTTCTCAGTGGTAGCATACTTGATTTGAGCATCATCAAGCGTTCGGCTGGCATAATAGATCACATGGAGTTTCTTGTCTTTTCTCTGCCCCAAAACAGCTCCAATCGCGTAATCACTTGCGTCACACATTATTTCAAATGGCAAGTCCCAATCTGGTGGCTGCACAATGGGAGCACTGACTAGAGACTTCTTGAGAATCTGAAACGCAGCGAGGCAGTCAGCATCAAAAACAAACTTCGCTTCTTTGCACAGCAGACGGGTGAGTGGCCTCGCTATCATAGAGAAGTCTTTGATAAACCTCCTGTAGAAACCGGCATGTCCCAGAAAACTCCGAATATCCCTCACTGTCCTGGGAGGCTGTAGGCTGGTCATAACTTCAATCTTTGCTTTGTCAACCTCGATACCCTGCTCTGATATCCTGTGACCCAAAACAATGCCATCTTTCACCATGAAATGACACTTCTCCCAATTTAACACCAAGTTCTTCTCCTCACATCTTTCCAGCACCTTGCACAGATTAGCAAGGCAGTCGCTAAATGAAGAACCGTAGACTGAGAAATCGTCCATAAAAACCTCCATAATGTCCTCAATAAGATCAGTAAAGATCGACATCATGCATCTCTGGAAAGTGGCAGGAGCATTGCACAATCCGAAGGGCATTCTCCTGTAGGCAAAAGTACCGTATGGGCAGGTGAATGTTGTCTTCTCTTGGTCGTCTGGATGAATGGGTATCTGAAAGAACCCGGAGTAGCCATCGAGAAAACAGTAGTAGGGGTGGTTGGCTAGTCTTTCCAGCATCTGGTCAATGAAAGGAAGTGGGAAGTGGTCCTTCCTTGTGGCTGAGTTTAGCTTCCTGTAGTCAATGCACATCCTATGCCCTGTGACTGTTCTGGTAGGAATCAGCTCATCCTTCTCATTTGTGATGACAGTGATGCCACCCTTCTTAGGAACCACATGAACCGGGCTCACCCAAGTGCTGTCTGAAATTGGGTAGATCACCCCTGCACTCAACAGCTTTAGAATCTCCTTTTTCACAACTTCCATCAGTTTGGGATTCAGTCTTCGCTGGTGCTCTATGGACGTCTTTGACTCATCCTCCAAGTGAATCTTGTGCATGCAAAGATCTGGAGAAATACCTGTAATATCATCCAAAGAGTACCCCAATGCTTTTCTATACTTTCGCAATTTTGAAAGAAGCAAAGCGGTCTCCACATTATTCAGGTTAGCACAAATAATAACAGGATATGTGGAATTCGGTCCCAAGAATGCATACCTCAGCCCAGCTGGGAGGGCTTTAAGTTCCACCTTTGGAGCATTCTCCTCACTCCAATCTGGTTGGGAGGATGACGGTTTGACGGTTTTATCGGTGCCTGAGTCTTCAAGGCTGACATAGGCGACATGCTTCTCAATCGGTGAGGCTGAATCCAAAATCTCAGAAAATCCAACCACTTCTTGGTTCATGAACCCGAACTCACTCTCCCTTTGGGTCAATGCGACTTGTAGAGGATCATCAGTGTGCAACTCTTCATCCATTTCCTCCACCAGTTCAGTCAATGTATCAACCCAGAAAGTCTGTCCATCAATAGTCGGATTTTTCAGCACCTTCTCCACATTGTATCTCATCGCCATGTCTCCTAGACGTAAGTCTATATGCCCATTCTGTACATCAATCATGGCTCCAGCAGTAGCTAAAAACGGTCTGCCCAAAATGAGAGGATCTTTAGGTTCCTCTTCCAGCTCCAGAACTACAAAATCGGTAAGCACGTATCCCTTTCCAACACCAACAGGGATGTTCTCTAGTACACCGACTGGTCTTCGCACTGATCGGTCAGCAAGGACCAAGGAGATCCTTGTAGGTTTGTAGTTCGTCATGCCTAGCCTCTCAGAGACAGAGAAAGGCATTAGGCTCACTCCTGAACCCAGATCGCAGAGACTCTTCTCAAAAGTAAGTGATCCAATGCGGCATGGTAGAACAAATGCTCCGGGATCTTCACGCTTTTTAGGCATGACATTTTGTAGAACTGCACTACACTCCTCATTGAGCATCAACACACCCCGCTCTAGGCTCATCTTATCGGTAAGAATCTCCTTCATGTACCTTTTAAGAGAAGGTACCATCTTCACCGCTTCAACAAATGGCAATCTCACATGTAACTCCCCAACAAGGTTCTTTAGCTTCTCGTACTCACGTTCTTTGATCTTCTGCCTTGGTCTGGATGGGTATGGAGCCTTAGGAACATAAGCAGGAGGCGCCACATACACCTCTTCAGGTTCAGAGGAATTTGGCTTCGTTGACACGGGATCGGTCGATCCAGAAGTACCGGATCGGTCGATCTCCTTCCCCTTGGATCGGTCGATCTGTTCTTGAGATCGGTCGATCTCTTTCTCTTTCGATTCCTCAATCGTTTTTCCACTCCTAAGTGTTATAGCATTCACAAACTCCTTGGGATTCGTCTCTGACTTCCCTGGTAGAAATCCAGGTGCTGTTCTGCTGCTGGAGGCGGTTTGAGCAACTTGCTTTTCCAAAACTTTCAAATGGGTGTTCAAAGCTTCGAACTTCCCATTAAGCTCTCCATACATGTTATCCACCTTGGTGTTTATCTCTGCAGTGCTATTCTTCTGACCTTCTAGCACCATTTGCAGCATCTTCTTAATTTCGTTATCCTGAGAAGGCTGTGACGAAGAGGCATTTCCTTGATTCTGATAGTTGTTGTACTGCTGCCTTTGCTGAAATCCTGAGTTGCCCGAGTTGTTCCCCTGATATTGATTTCTGTTCTGAAATCCTTGGTTGAACACACTCTGGTTCTGATTCTGGTTCTGCCTGTTTCCTGCCTGAGGGTAGGACTGATGTTGTGGATTCTCCACATTGTTGCTCCGGTAAGACAGATTATTTTGCTGATTTTGATTCCATCCAAGGTTCTGATTGTAGCCTCTGTTGTAGTTTCCTTGACCACCAATGTAGTTCACATCAGCTTGCATATCATCTGAATCATCACCAACAGTTTCTTGTGAGGAACGATAGCCTTGCTCCTCCACAAATTTCACAGATTTCTGATCTCTCTTGAGAAGCATCTCAATCTTGGCATTCAGCTCATCTATCTTCTTGGATTCATAACCAACACCCTTCTGGCTGGTGTCAAACCTTGACTTGCGGTTTGCTTTGCTGGATGACAGGTTGTTCAGCAAGGTGTAAGCTTCTTCAACAGTCTTGGTCATGAAATCACCATTACTTGCTGTGTCCATGGCATCTTGACTCTCTTCATGAACTCCATTATAGAAAATGTTCAGCAAGCTCACATCAGTGTAACCATGGTGAGGGCAGTCCTGTGTGTACTCCTTGAAACGCTCCCAAGCCTCATGAAAGCTTTCTGAATCAAGCTGCTGAAAGCTTCCAATTCTGCTTCTCAGATATGTGGACCTTGACTTGGTGAAGAAATGCTGTAGAAAAGCAGCTCTTGTCTCTTCCCATGTAGTAAGAGATCCTGGAGGGATGGACTTTAACCATCTGATAGCTTTATCAGCTAAGGAAAACGGGAACAACCTGCATTTCAAAGCGCCTTGAGGAACTCCATTATGTCTGCTGGTGTCACAGACTCGCTCAAAATGCTCCAAGTGATACATCGGGTCCTCAGACGGGTTTCCATGAAACGGATTTTTCTCCACCAAATTAATGAGACCAGTCTTGATCTCAAAGTCTCTTCTCTCAATGGGAGGTGGGCGAATCCCAGAACGATCGGCATAGAATGCATCTGGTGTATCATAATGTGCAAGCGTCATCCTAGGCATGCCATAGTCTCCAGCCTGTTGTCTTGCAGCTACACCAGCCTGCTGATTATCACCAGCATTGTTGCCTTCTCGTTCATTTACAGGAATTGGATTTTGCGGGTTGTCCTGAAATTGGTCTTCTTGGTGTTCAGCCATTTCAACCTCTTCAGCGGACTCAAGTCTTTTCTTTTTCACTTGTCTCTCTAGGCGGCCGAGCTCTAACTCCAAAGGTATTAAATTCGATGATCCTTTGCTTCTAGTATGAAATCCGCTCATTCACCTGAAAACACAAACAGAAAGAGAAAGACAGAAACATTAGACAAAATAAAAAAAATGCTATAGTCTTAAACTGATCATTAACTCTAGGGTGACCAAATGGTCCCCGGCAACGGCGCCAAAAACTTGATGTCTCGAGTTTTAACCCGATTATCTAACTGCAAGTGCACAGTAAAGTACGCAGTAGTAATGCGGGATCGAATCCACAGGGACCGATGATCACACGTAGAGTTGCAGACAAGTTAATAGCTACAGCGAATCAAGATATATTTTTGATGGTTTTTATTTAATTTTCTTAGGTGTCACAAAACATAAACAAGCTGTAAAAAGATGATTTAAACGATTTGAAAACTATTTTAAAACAAACGTTGGGCATTGGGAATTCTCAGGGATTTCTTTTTAATCAAGATACAATTAATGGCAGACACAGGGATATATTAAGAACCGTCTAGAACTCAAACACGATATTAGAATTAACCTACTTCCGTAGCGCTAATTCTCTATGTTATAGAAATCTCCACACTAACTTCCGCTGAGTTTCAATTTCTAAACAAGCATTAAGAACAGGTTCAATATGTTCACAAAGCGCAATAACATCAACTTCCGAGGGTTAAGGACACTTTGCTCATCTAAAGTATTTTCGGAAGTTCAAACAATCACTTTCGGTGCATCAAACAATCTGAAATCATGAACTAAGTGATCAATTCAGTTCAAGCAGTAAGAAATCCATTAGATGAAGAACCAAAACGTAATCCCTTAGTCTACACACGTTTTATGGATCAAAACATCAAGAAATCCCCTATGAGAACCCCTAAACCCAACTAGATGACTACTCACACATAACTAAGCAAGAACAAAACGATTTTGATGAAGAAAACATGATAAGATTGTATTAAAACAGAGTAAAGGTTCAGAAGATCTTCTCCAAATGGTTTTGAGATGAACTCCTTTACAAATCTTCACAAATCACACCAAAACAAGTACAAAACACTCAAATCTTCTCTCTAGAACTTGTAAATCTCCTCCTTGGTCGCCCCTGGTCTTTTCTGAGTCTCAAAGGTCGAGTTCCTTTCTGAATTCTTGAGGGGAGTGGGTAAAAAGGAGTGAAAAGCTCGTTTGTGCGTGTGGAGCCCGTAGAGCCTGAGATCGGTCGATCCACATAGACAGGATCGGTCGATCTAGTGCATGAAAGCATAGGATCGGTCGATCCACATTGACCGGATCGGTCGATCCTACGTCCTGTGCGATCAATACTTCAGTCGGTCCATTGTTCGGTCTATCTTGCTTCTGAATAAATCCCGAATGCGTTCTTTTCTTTCAAGCTATCTAGTAACCTGCATATTACACTTAAGAGCACCAAAACGCATCAAATAGACCAAAACATTAATTAAAACCGACCATTTAATTGCTCCAAAACGAGTTTAAAACCGTTAAAAACACGGAATATCACGACGCGGAGCCTTAAGCTGACCGTTCATCTTCATCGAATAGATATAACGTCGGAGTCAAAAGCCGGCCAACCACCGAAAAGAAGGTGCGACGCCGGAATAAAGAAAAAACAGAGGTAAGAGAAGATCAACACATCCCTACTGACGACGTGTCTTTGTAAGTCCACCGTCGTCGGCCGAAGAAAACTGTGGTCGGGAAAAGAAATGCTTGCTTTTAGTGAGAAGATGGAGGATTTCTAGAGAGAGAACAGTTTGTTGATGTTTTGTAAATGCGGAAAACTTTCTTAATTTTGAACAGTGAAATATCGATCAATTAAAATAAAAATATAGCTAAATTTGTATTTAGCTGTATTAAACATTTATAGAAATTTAGTTGTTTATTATAAAGTATCTACTCTATTAATTTAAGGTCCTAAAATTTATCTACCATTTACAAGTTCTCATTTATTTTTGGACTTCCTTTAGAATAGCACGTGTTTGGACATGTAAATGTGTTTGGTTCCTTGAATATATCAACTTAACTTGCAACTTAATTTAAACCAACATAGAAATACACATTACTTCGGTTATCTTTAATACCAACTTCCATACCAAGCCACAATGGACAAGTTATAACTTCATACCCAACTTAGACAAAACCAACGTTAAAAATTTATTTTAATTTGGTTTCCACACTGCACCTGCAATACCAACACATTCCAGTTTTTACCCTCTATTTTCATTGTTCCTTAAAATTGCATGACCTATTTGCTGAATTCTGTACAATAAACCATTCCATGCAGTTGTATATCAAAATGATTGAAGAATTTCATATTCAAATAAATTTAATTTTACTTTATTTCAATATTCATGCAACCTCAATACATCAATAATGTCGACTATAACTATAGTTGTTCTTGAATCATATAAACTATTAAATGAAAATACAGGATATAATGCACATATAAATTACCAATTTTGTAAATTAGATAACCGGGATATTCTAACCATTAGGATTAAAGATTAGATCAAATCTACACAAACTTTTCAATATTTATTCGTATATATCTTCTTAGATTTACAAATTAAATCTGTTAACTACTCTATTATTCTATCCCTGATATTCCGGTTTAGGTATTTAACAAATTCCTTGCTATATTTTAAAATTTCATATCTTAACTAACTACAACTGACTTACGATTAGATTAGTCGATGCAAAAAAAAAATATACCTAGCGATCCTAAAAATCTTATGCTACACTATAAATAAACCTTCAGCCCCATAATACAATTCACACCTCGAAAAACATCAAACACTCAAATGGCAATGGTATCGATTAATGGTAATGGAACTACTCTCTTGAGAGCTGTCAAGCCATTCAAAACCGGATGGAAGGTTGAAATCAAAGCACTGCACTCATGGACTCATCACTCATCGTATGGTGGTGGAGACACTCTTGAATTCATTCTCGCAGATGCAACGGTAAGTGTTCAAAATATTTGCTAATTATTGTGTTCTTATAATTGATTAATACCACTCTTTAACTATGTTTATATGCTTAACGTAGGGAGATAAGATACACTGCACCTGTAAGCGAGTCTTCACTCCCCGTGCCAAGAAGCACATGCAGATTGGTCAGTGGTGTTTCATCTAGAATTTCGCTTTAACCCCAGCAACCGGAAAGTATAGAGCGACGAGTCACAAATACAAGCTTTCCATCATAGGCAGCTCCGTAGTGACCAGTTCATCCCTGAAAAATGATGATAGTTTTCTATCGTTAACCTCTTAGGAATCAATCATTAATGGAAGTCTTGATTCCAATTTTCTGATTGGTCAGTGTATTTTTTAAACGTTTAATACCGTGATTTAACGTTGGTTAAATTACGGGTACCGGAAGTCTCAAACAACAAGCTCACATCAGTTGATGATATTCAGAAACTTACAAAGTACTTAACATCGTGTAAAGTTTCGATTTTTCGATCTGGGTTTCTTCAGTTTGATTAATAATTTGAAGTTCTCAGTATAGTAGTTTTAACTTTATATTTGGATATTGTTTGCCTTCCATTTTTCAACGGGAGTTGACTTAGGATTTTTAGTGATCTATTGCAGGATTCAGCAGAGGCAGTGGCAACAGCTTAGAGCTTCTATAATGGCTGAGAAAGTGGAAGAGTCTTTGTGCCTCAAGATGAAACTCTGAGAAATAGCATGATAATCTCCTTTTCAACAACCATCATGAGTTCGGGAGTCCATTAACACTTTACGTTTTTTCTTTTATATTTCTTAAATTTGTGGAGACAGCCCTGATGTCTTCTGATTTGGTTTTGGTTTTGTAGGTTCCAAGCCTAGAATTTCTCCAGTGTTCAATATCTAACAAGGAAAACAATTAGATTCTGTAAAAATATGATTGGGTAAATGGCTGTAGAGTGTACAAGTAATGCCTGCATTATTGAATATATGTAACAGGTACTACTCAATGTACGGACCTGTGGAGAAATGTGATTGAGTTTGGATTTGAACTGGAGATCCATTCATCCATCGTTAAAAAGTGTGGTGGAGTGTAACAGGTACTAATAAATGTACAGACATGTGGAGAAACTAGCACAAGAGATTAGGAAAGGTGCTGCTTCTGTCAGTACTCTCTTACTGGCTTTTCTATGGAGCATATCTGACAATGGCAGGTCAGTCAGTACTCTCTTACTGGCTTTTCTATGGAGCATATCTGACAATTCTAGGCTACAATGAGACACATAAACTGATAATGAAATCATTGAAACAGAATAGGAGGTGAAGTTAGAAATAAGTTCTTATGTCTGAATGAAAGAGGAAATATATCTCTATATTTTTATTTACTTGTGAATGTCTTTATCTGCCACCATTGTTTAGGCTATGTGATAATCTTTTGAGTGATATAACACTTATCATCTCAGATGCATGTTTTCAGCTACCTTAAATTTAACTTGCATCCTCTCAAAGAAACAAGAAGACACTCATACTGAAGCACCGAGCTAAGAGTTTGTTCTTGACAGGTACCAGGGACGCTCCAAGAAGATCTGCTCTCTAAAATGAGTGCACCACCAAAGAGTGACGCTCCTCTTATCACCTTCAACGACCTTGCCGAGGCTGATGCGTTTGTCTTTGGCTTCCCAACAAGGTTCAGTATGATGGCTGCTCAGTTCAAGGCATTCTTAGGTGCAACTGGTGGCCTATGGAGGACTCAACAACTTGCTGTAAGCCAGCCAGAATATTCTAGAGCACCAGGGTCTCAAGGTGCTGGTCAAGAAACCACCGCGCATGTTTCTTTTCCAAATTAACCAACACCTCATTAACTACACTTGCTTCGGTTCTTACGTTTTGTAGTGTTTACTAGTGTTATCATTGATTTCTAACACAATTTGGTTTTGAATATTTTTTATCCGGAGTCAAAAACTATATCTTTAGAACTAACTCTATTTTTATAAATCTTGATCTTATACCAGTTATTTGTCTGGGCGTTGCTAAAAAAAAAAGAGATAACTAATTTGTCTAGGCAAGATAATAACGCTATCATACAAATTATACTAACCCCTTTTCTGAGGCCAACAAAACACCAAGAAAATACAAAACCAAATATTCTGTACACTGTTCAGATTCACGCATTCAAATTGAACTCAAAATTTTATTAGGTTTCTCACAAAGTTATTTGAATGGTTCCTATATTTTTGAACTGAAATAAAAAACCATAACCGAACTAGAACCAAACCAAAAATTAAAAAACGTAATTCCGCGCTTTTAAGCGCGGATACTATCCTAGTTTATATTAAATTACTGTTTCGTACATGTTAATAACCATGGGGATAAATATAATCTAACAATTAGATAACTTTATGTTGTTATTAATTTTCGATAACAATTAGATAATTCCATCGAGATAATATGGGTTTATTAAAAATCTTAAATAAGGTAGTTATTAAATAGGTGTAGACAGTATATGGAGGAAAATATAAAACATATACTATATGATAAATATCATTTTTATCTATAGAGGTACACTTTCAGATCTATAAGGCTGTTTGATTTCTTTAAAGTTAAACCATCATATTTACTCATGAAGAACTGGAAGTAGCTCAAGAGGAACTTTCTTAATAACCGTAGTATCACCAGCTTCTTCCATGTCCAAAATTTTCTCCTCCTCGGGCAATCTCCAATCAAAATAGTAAAGCAAATTCAAGAGTCCCAGCTCGACGGTCGCAATCGCTGAAGCCATGCCAGGGCACATCCTCCGTCCAGAACCAAATGGTAACATCTCAAAACTCTGTCCTTTGTAATCCACAGGACAATCAATAAACCTTTCCGGGATGAACTCTTCTGGATCTTCCCAGTGTTTAGGATCTCTACCTATAGACCAAGCGTTAACAACTAGAAGTGTTTTTGGCGGAATGTCGTATCCTTGAATCTTGATTTGACTCATTGTTTCTCTTGGTAGTAACAAAGGACCTGCTGGGTGTAGTCTCAAGGTTTCTTTGATCACAAGCTTCAAGTACTGAAGCTTGTCGAGATCCTCTTCCTCGATTCTCTCCTTTTGTTTGATTCCGAAGCAAGTTCGGATCTCGTCTTGAGCTTTTTTCATCACCCGGGGGTTTCTAACAAGTTCTGCCATTGCCCAAATCATGGTGATTGCACTTGTGTCTACTCCACCGAGATATATATCCTAGGTCAACAAAGTCACCAGATGGTTAAGGACACAAAGACTCAAGATATATATATACTTCTAAAAATAGAAAAAAACTATTAATGTACGATTTATATACTTCTAAAAATAGGACATGACTTTTAACTAAAAGAGTTCAACTGCTTACTTGCATGATTCCTTTGAGATTATCAAAGTTGAGCTTGAAAGATTCATCTTGTTCTTGTTTATGCATAATATCTAAGATCGAATCAACGATATCAGGGCGATCTTTATTTGTTTTATCTTCAGGGTTCTTCAAGTGATCAGCAATTATATGATTCAGCAAAGTATCAACCTCGACGAAAACTTGGTTAACTCTCCTATGTTGTCCTGACAAATAGTACAAAAACCATCCCAAACCAGCAGGTAAAAGATCGGAGCTACTTAGGGATGCAGTTCTCTGGACCTCAAACATGAGTTCTTTGATCCTTTCCTTATTGACATGCTTGTTCTCCTCAAACCGCTGTCCAAAGGCAGCTCTGAATATGATACTTCCGGCTAGACAGAAAAGTGTTTGGCTCAAATCCACTGGAGACTTCCTTTGAGCCAACTCCTTCAGTTTCTTGACCATCAAGTCATTCTCTTCCTCTCTGATGTACCTGAAAGATCGAACTTTTTTGACGCTGAAAAAATAGAGAACAGAAAGCTTACGCAACTCTCTCCACGCCTCACCATATGGCCCAAAGGCAATGTTTGTACCATCACGCGAGAATGTTGATGAGGTGTTAGTCTTAGGTCTGGTACAACACTCGAGGTCATGTGTTTTAAGAGCTTCTTCAGCTGCTTCGCTCGATGAGATTACAGCCATTTGGATAAAACCTAGCTTGAGAAGCAACACGGGTCCATGTTCCTTGGAGATATCATGAAGACATCTGTGAAGCAATCCTCGAAGCTGGTGTAGGTTTCCGATGATCGGAAACTTTGGTGGGCTCGGGGGAAGGTTTTGTTTCGATTCTTTGATTTTCTTCACGAATATTAACGAGAAAAGGAGAAACGAAAAGAAATACAGAATAATCGACATTGTTTTCGTTGTCCTCTCTTTTGTGTTCTGTTTTTGGTGATTATTGAATCTGAGCATTAAGACAAAGAAAGAAACATACTTAAAGGGCTTCCTGACCACAGAAACATAAGTCAGTGTCCATTCATATAAAGTTACCGTGTCGTTTAGTGCTATGAAGATAAGCTTTGAGAGGTTAAGACACAGTCTCGTGCGAACTCGTGTAAAATATCTGAACTTAGACCAATCAAAAACTCCAAAACTCGAGTAGTTCTTATCCTAAATCATTTCAACCAAGTAAACATAAATCACTGCTCCTACTGTCAAGTTCAGAACTATTTGATTATGCTTCTTTATCATTCTATTAAAAGATGGATTTCGACATTGAATTAGTTAGATCATTTTCACACTGTTGACAAAGGGGTTTATATAAATGGTAACTGAAGGTGAATTAGAAGAAGTTTGAATGAAGGGAATGTAAATGAGTGAAGCAAGAACAATGCTAACCATAGGGTGTTTTTCAGTTTCACTGAAGTAGTTAGTTTCCTCCGCAACTAAGCCAATGACCAATGAAATGAGGGGAGAGTAGCTGATGAAATGAGGGCTGAGTACGCAGATTGTGAACCAACTCATGTGTCTGACCGTCTCTGCCAATGAGTCTTTCGCCCACTCACTCAGTCTCTGGATCTCCCCATTAATTTTTGGAGGCTCAAAATTAGTTTTACTAACCATATGATTTCCCATCATTTAAATACTTCAGCTCAATCATTTTTAATTTTAATTTTTTTTTTAATGTGTGTTCCAAAAGATAAGTGCACTTTAATAATATCGGTAATCAAATCAATTCTTTCGAATCACTCTAATATATACTACCATATATATCACAAATAAGCCGGGATGAAGATTGAGAGACGCAACCGAACAAGTGCCAATTTAATAAACCATCTAAGGCCAAGTTAATTAGCGGTTGAACCAGTGGCAGTGGCTAGTAAATCAAGTAGCAGTTCAGCACATAAATATTAATTTACTAAAAATCTAGAAATAGCACTAAAGTTTACATTTGCATATATATACAAAGTTAGATAATCACCACCCTAATCGATCGCTTTAGTATTTCATCCTAAAATATTTCCCTCTCATCCGGAACTATCACATCCAACATATATGGACCAGGTGTGTCGAGCATGGCCTGTATAGCCCCTCGTACTTCTTCTCTCCTCGACACTCTCCTCCCTGGAATCTTACAAATTTCTGCAACCTTGAGCATATCAGGTAGTATTGTTGTCGCCTTATCACCGAGAAAAGATTTCTTGTAACACATATCTCCCGCCTGGGAGACACCAATGTACTCGTTGTCTAGTATAAGTATCTTCACTGGAAGATTCTCTGTCACGATAGTAGGCAAGTACGGCGCATTCTTTAGGAAGCTCCTGTCTCCGTCAATGTACACAACAACCACATCAGGGTTTGCAACAGACGCTCCAATGGCAGCGGAGAGTCCGAACCCCATTGCTTCGAAGCCTCTTGATGCTAGCCAGTGCATGGGTTTCTTACACTTGTAAAACTGCGCCGCCCACATATGATGATGCCCGGCACCAGTAGTTATAAAGGCGTTACCATCGGTTAGCTCATTAAGGACTTGAATCACAAACTGTGGAGGGATGGCCTCTTTAGGTGGCTTGAAACTCAACGGTGTGTTTTGCTTATACTCTTTCAACTCAATCCTCCAGAGTTTAAAATCAAGCTTGAGCTCATCGTCTCGTTCCTCAAGAATCTTATTCATCTCTTGAAAAGCCAACTTAACATCTACGCGCACTGGTACAAGAGGTCTCTCATAATCTCCTGATGCGTCGATGTCGACATGAACTGTTTTAGCCTTGCTAGGTAAAGGCTCGTCGGAACCAACCCCAAAAGCTAGCAAAAGATCGCATTCTTTTAAAGCGTGATTTGCATACACTGTCCTTTGCATTCCAAATGTTTGTAACGAAAAAACATCGTTGGAAGGGTAAGATCCAAGTCCCATTATTGCACTAGTGACAGGGATTCCTGTAAGTTGGACAAATCTATTCAGTTCATCGATGGAGTTCAGACAGCCACCTCCAACATACAACATAGGTTTTTTAGCTTCTTTTATTAAGCTAAAAATCTGCTCCCAGTAAGATTCCCAACTAGGAACAGCATAATATTTCTGAATATCCTCGGGAAGATTAATCAAAACAAGACCGGGACGACCGGAAGTAGCTAGAAAGAAGGCTTCCTCGATGATCTTGGGGATATCCTCTACATTCATCACTTGAAATATATGTTTCGTCATCAAACGCATTGACGTCTCGTCCTTAAGGTATTGGCTGGTTATGGCCACAAGGGGGACGCAAGTGTCAGATAGACAGCTAGCGAGATAGTCACCTCCGCGGTTAGAGGCGGCTATAATACAGATTCCAGGTTTTCCAGAGGACCGAGCGTAGCCCTCAGCTGCAAAAAGTGCACTTTTAACGTTGTGGGAAGGGATGCGACGGATCACGGAGGAGCGCTTGAGCGCGCGGTAGAGCTCCGTGGATCCACGGGAGATGTCTCCATGGTATGCGTAGGCTGCTTCAACGCCTTGCGTGGATACGGATCCACGGTATGCGAAGACGGTTTCAACGCCTTGACGTTCAAGGGACTCAACGAGGATATCAGAGCCCCTGCGGGAGAGGTCTTCAGGAAGTGAGTTGAGAACTGCAGAGCAGGAGAGAGAACCGTGTTTGCTACGGCAATGGATGTAGGAGGGTTTTCGAGGATTTATGGCAAAAGGAAGAGCTAGTTTCGAAACTGGTAAAAGAGTTTTTGAGGAGGAATGATCATGATGATATTTGTAGAAGGAGGTTGATATATTTGTGATCGTCGCCATGATAGCTGCTCAGAAGAGGAGAAAGGATAGCCGAAAAACTGAGACACAGCACTTGACCTTATAATTTAAGGGTGGAACCCTGAAGAAATATTTATTTAGTATATATTTAGATAATCCTAGATATTCTGGAAATTATCCGTATACATTTACACCAAAAACATAAAATTATCCGTATACATCATAGATATTCTTGTAAACCTTTTCTATTAATTGATAAAGAAAAAAACCTTGTTGTATTGTATGCGAGAGCCACAATGCTCCTAATCAAACCTAACCCTAAGATTTTTTTATGCTTGTAACTCACGCGAAACTCTTTCATTCAGTTCCCGTATATGTCGTGTGTTCCTAGTTTTTTTTTCCATCAGTTTTTTCTCCTATAATTTTTCACCAATAAAAAAGGTAGTTTTGAAAACTTTGCAAAGCTTTAGTCCACAAAAAAAACTTTGCAAAGTCATGTAACTTATTTTCTTATATATAAAATTAATTATACTAATATATTATATATCGTATTTTGGGTATAAGTTCATAAAAATACAATTTATAGACAATTTAATATGTGTTTTATTGTTAGATAAATATTAAATTTTTGCCATTGAGATAAATATTAATTAAATACTGTTTTATGAGAAAAAGGTAGTTATGATTTTGTATAATCTTGAAAAACTCATGAACTACTTTATAATCTTTTTTTCTTTTTTTTTTTTAATAATCTTATGGTGAACTTATTTAGAAAACCAAAGATCTTAACGCTTAACCGGAACAAGTAGAAGATCACGTTTCTTGTAAATAGTAAGTCCTGGAGCTTCCTCCATCTTTACATCCTCACATTTCATTCCTTGTGGTAACTCCCAGTCAAAACGATTCAGCAGATTTGCCAGACCAAACTCAACCATTTTAGTCCCCATGTAAATTGCAGGACACATTCTCCTACCACTCCCAAATGGCAACAACTCAAAGTTCTGTCCTTTCACATTAATATTACTATCCATAAACCTTTCTGGAATAAACTCTTCTGGGTCTTTCCATGCATCTGGATCACGCCCTATAGCCCAAACATTCACTTGCAGCCTTGTATTGACTGGAATCTTGTAGCCGTCGATCTCAAATTCAGTCATTACTTGTCTTGGAAGCAGAAGAGGTGTTGTAGGATGAAGCCTCCATGTCTCTTTAATCACCATTTTCATGTACTCTAGCTCCTCAGTTTCTTCTAAGCTGATTAGTTCTTTGTCCCCATATTTTTCTCGGATTTCAGATTGAACTTTCCTCATCAGTCGTGGGTTTCTTGAGAGTTCAGCCATTGCCCATGTCATTGTTATTGCAGAAGTATCTATTCCCGCTAGAAGAATGTTCTAAAACAATAATTAAACTTAGCATGTGAAATATAATCAAACATCGAAATTTGATATTGTATAAATCTATTCCATCCATTTCATAATATAAAATATTTAGAGCATTTTTAGTGATTGATTGAACTATTTTTAAATTATAGTTCTGTGGTGTTTTTGTTTTGGAGAACATATATTTTTTAATTGTACTTACAATGAGGAGTGCTTTGATATTGTTTCTTGTGAATTTTGCTTGTCCAAGAACAACTTTTTCCTTTTCCAACTTCATGAGAAGGTCCACGAAATCTTCATTCTCTTCTTTGCCTTTCTTTAGATGCAGATCAATCATCTGTTCACAGAAGGCATCGAGATCTTGTGCGCTTCTCTCTCTACGTTTGTGTAAACCCGTGAATCGATCCAAGATCCAGCCAATATAAGGGTAAAAATCTGAGGCAGAGAAGCTCCCTAAAATCTCAAGTGCCTCAGGGACTAACTCGTTGAACCTCTCACTGTCAAGCACAGTGTCTTGGAAACTCACACCAAATGATGCCCTGCACACCACGCCAGCTGTTAAAGAAAGAAGCTTCTTGCTCATGTTAACCGGAGATTTCTTAGCGCCTGATTCAGCGAGTGAAGTCATCAGTTTCCTCATCTCCTCGTATTTGATGGGTTGAATCGAATGAATACGTTTGATGTTAAAGAGTTCTTGAACAGAGAGCTTCCTTATTTCTTTCCAGTAATCATCAAACGGAGAGAAAGCGATGTCCTTGTAGTTGTAAGAGAGCTTCCTTGAGCCTGAAGAAACCATTGATTATGTTATCATAATCAATATAAATCAAAACTTTAATTAGGTAAAGTACCTGCTAATGATGGACGGCTACAACAATTAAGGTCAAAGACTCTTAGGGCTTGTTTTGCTGTATCAGGAGTAGAAACTACGATCATTGGGACTGTACCAAGCTTCATAAATATCACTGGACCATACTTTTTGGAGAGTCTCCATAGAGACTGATGTGGCAATTCTCCAAGCTGATGTAAGTTTCCGATGATTGGAAGCGTTGGAGGGCTTGGAGGTAGTTTGGAGTTTGATTGTTTGAACAGTTTAAGGAAAATTATTGAGACTAGGGTAAGAACTAAAAGGTATAGGAGATAGAGAGAGATTGCCATTGTTTTTTTCCTAATTGTTTCATCTGTGTTTTCTGTTTCTCAGATAGTTTCACTGAATTTGTGCTTTACAGCTAATGATCAACTTCATTATGAAAATATGTATGATAACATTTTTATGTGGAGGATAATTATTTGACACAAGGCTCCGGTTTATTCATTGCTATGATGTAACGTATGTCTCTTTGTGTGTGAAGAGATAATGTTCTGAGGTAAGTCCATTATCTATTATATTAAAACCGGAATATAACCTATTGATATAGTTGTTGTCCAACTATTTTAATACAATCATTAAAAAAAATTATTAATCATTTAAAAAAATATTATACTAAAAACACACGAATATTACTAAAAAATTGTAAAAAAAAAAATATACCCGCCACAGAATCTAGTTTCGATTAAATCTCGGATTGTTTTATTGTCAGTTTGAAAGCTTGGTTTCATTGTTTTCGTTCTCCAATTTATCTTTCAAACAACTTTGCATCTCTATTTACTTTACTCTATTTGGCCCGTTTATTTTGATTTTCTACATAAAATTTTAAATTATTTTCTGATAAATCAGTGTTATACTGTTATTCGGGATGGGCATAAAATCTGGAATCCAAAATCCAAACCAAACCCGAACTAAAAAACTTGACCGTTATCCGATCCGAACGGATCTTGTAGGGTGGTACAAAATATGTCTGAACCCTAAATGTTATTAACCAAATCCGAATGAATAACCCAAAAAAATTAAAATTAATAGTCAATATAAATATTTAAAATATATAATCATTTCAAATACTTGTTTATATTGATCTGATACATAAAATAAGTAATAAAATTTAAATAAATACCTCAAATATTCAATTAGTTATAAATAAATACTTCATAAATTTGTTCGTTTAAATAACAAGTCTACTCTATCTATAAGGTACTGCATATTGGTTACAAACGATGTTTGTTCTTATGCTTGATTTAACATTTTATTGTTATTTTATCATTTTGATGTGTGTTAGATTATTTTTTATTCAATTTAAGTGCTTTTCATTATGTTTTACTTTCAAATTTTGTCTTTTACTTCGGATATATCCGAACAAAACCGATATAACCCAAATTCGAATGATATATAATTATTTTATGGGTTTTAAAGTGTATTACAAATTAAAACTGAATCCGGAGTGTTATTATCTGAACACGATTCATACTTATAAAATATTAGAATAGGACCTAGGAAGGTGAATACAAAAATTCGAAATGCCCGATCCAAACCTAAACGGTTACCCGAACGCCCATACTTAAATATTATGTCGGTAATACGTACGTTGTCAATTATTATGATCATTGCTTAACATGTGACTTATATTGTGTGGATGAGAACTCTTTCGCAGAAGCTCACTTTTCCACTTCACAATTATTTCAAATTATGGTTTAGAGTTATATAATCGTGGCCTTAATTTGTTATTTATTGTTTCTCAGTTGAATTTCTCTATAAACTCGTTATTGGTTGACGATAATATTATGAGTTGTGTTTAGACTCCAATGTATAGAACACATTCCAATGTATAGAACACATTTGTATATGCAAACTACAAACATAAATGGTTGCATAGCTATGGGTTGTTGATTTATATGAATTAAAGATGCTAATTTTAAGAGCTAATAAATAATGGAAAGAGTGAGAGTATGATTTAAGATATTTTTTTAACACTATCTATCTTATCTATCTTATTAAAGTAGAAGTATTTTAAGCTTTTGTTTGGCAACATAGATAGCAGTGAAAAAAAATAATGTTGTTTGGAAACATGGATAGCAGTAAGTTAGGAAAAAAAAGTAAAGGGCTTATGCTATTAAAAAAATTGGAAGTCCATTACATTATATTAAAAAGTAAAGGGCTTATGTTACTTTATATACATATTCAAATGAAAATAATAATTTAAAATTTATTTATATCAAAAATTCATTCAAAAATATACATATATTCAAAATTTGATTTTTACTAACATATTTTTCAAAAACCATTATAAAATGTTTTCAATATATAAGAAAAATATAATACAAAGCCCAGTTTCAAACACCAACTTAATTATGGTTTTTATATTTTACTTTAAAATTTCAAAATATAATATATGTGATTATTTATAAGATTGTACGTCTAAAATATTATTAATTATAAGAAAACGTATTTAACGGTACGTATAAAATGCGATTAATTATAAGATAACACATATTTTTGTAACCTATGATGACACATATAGGATATATAATAGTGATTAGGGATGGGCGTTCCGGTTCGTTTTCGGGTCTCTTTGGGATTTCGTGTTCGGTTCAGATCTTTGAGGATTCGGTTCGGATTTGGATAACCAATTTAAATTATTTTAAAATTTTAAAATTTTATTATATGCTTTAATTTTTTAAAAAAATCTATAACAATAGAATATATTACATATAAATTTGAATAACATATGTAAGAATACCTAACTTAACATATACATTGGTTTGGTTTTATTTGGATACAAAATGAATAATTATTTAAGTATTTTTGGAGTTTTGAGTATATTTTAACTATTTTAGATATTTACGATTGATTATTTGTATATATTTTAAAGTATTTAAACGAACTTAAAAGTATCATATATATTCTGGATGTTTATATATATATATATATATTAAATCTAAAAATAATTAATATATATAAGTATATAAATCTATTTTGGATATCCAAAATACTTCGGTTCGGATCGATTAGGTTTCAGTTCTTCAGATACCAAAATTTTGAATAATTTGGATATTTAATCAATTTCTGTTTGGATTTGGTACTACTTATTCGGATTGGGATTGGTTTAGTTCTTCGAATTTGAGTTTTTTCCCTAACCCTAAATAGTGACATAAAAACAAATAATATCATATTTTTTTAAAAATACATTCGCGCGGACGCGCGGATCAAAATCTAGTGATTATGAAGGATGGAGTAAAAATAGAAAAAAAACATTCATTTGTGCATACACTCAGCGTGCAGGGCCGGCTTAGGGTGTGGACCTCGGGGCCCAAACATTTGTTAACAAAAATAATATCAAAGAGAAGAGCTATCATCCCATATGCCTTTATACGACAAAAACAAATCCACTATATCCCTTCCTAATCTCAATATCCTTCATCATTTAATGATAATATGAAAACCCGATTTTACCTTTATTCATTTACGAAATTAATTATTCTTTTAAAAAATTCAAAAATTCAAAATTTCAAAATTTCAAAATTTCAAAATTTCAAAATTTTAAGTTTTCAAATTTTCGACGTACAACTGGTCCAATTATGTTATACTGGTCCAACTAATTATACTGGTATTACTAGTTATACTGAGTTATACTAGTAATACTTATGTAGTTGTACAAAGTTATACTAGTAATACTTATGTAGTTGTACTGAGTTATACTAGTAATACTTATTTATTTGTGATACTAGTAATACTTACATAGTTATACCGAGTTCTATTAGTAATACTTACGTAGTTGTACGGAATTGTACTGAGTTCTACTAAATAAGTTATAATTAGTTGTACTCATACAATTCTACCAAATTATACGAGTTCTACTGAATCCAATCCGCAAATAAAATCAAAGAAACACACAACCAAATACAAAAATTATAGATCCATAACTTCCATAGAATAAGAACCGGACTTAAATATCCAGAAAAACCCAAAATCGAAGAAAAACAAGAAGAACCCTAAATCAAAGAACCCCATAATTTTTCATAAACATTGTTTCTGTTTCGTCATTGCCTTAAGAACCCTAACTCGAAAAATCTAGAACATGCGGAAATTGTAGATCGAGAACCCATAGATCTACTTTTAAGTAGAACAATCTCAAGGAAAGTCTCCATCTTAGTTTCCGTCGTCTTCTCCACCATTGTTTCAGGTTGAATTGCAGGGGTTCATCGCAGAAAAATAGAGAAAGAAGAGAAGAAAGTCATGGAGAAAGAAAAAAAATAACAGTTTTGGAGAGAAGAAGAGGTCGGAGGAAGAAGAGAAAAAGAAAAATCTGAAAAATGAAAATGTATCGACGCTTCTTATATTATTAGGATTAGGGACATTTTTGTAATTTAGTAATTTTATGAATTAAAAATAAACCAAAACAAAACTAATAATATAACAAGGATATTTTAGCTTTAAAAAATGGATCGAGGGGCAATAGAGATGATTACTCGGAAGTCTAAATTTTTTTACAATAATTAGTGATAAAGACCCAAAAATTTAAGTTGTCTATAGATACATATAAAAAAAGAATTTTGCCTAAGAACCCATATATACTTTGAGCCGCCGTTGTCGGCGTGACCACTTGATCAATTGAACTTGGGACGAGCGTTTTTGTATGTTGGTAGCTTGGCAGATTGTGGGCAAGTACATTAATCCACATGGATATTGATTCTTAAATTTTTATACATTGATCTGTGCACCGAATGTTTATAATGATATACAAAATCCAGTTATTTTACATTTTTGATTTATAATTGGCACAAAATTTATATTAATTAACTAATAAATAAAACTACACTATTATTATTATGATAATCTAATTAATGATGTAATTTATTGTTAATGTGATATAATTAATAAAATTATTGAATTGAGTAAAATATGGAAAGATAATTAATATAATTATATTAATAAAATTGCTAAAAAATACTTATTTTTTTATATTGTTATACATGTTTCCAAACAACTTATGTATCTAAATATTCAGTTTTAATAACATAGATACCATAAATATATCACAAGATTGTATAACATATCTTTAGCAATCTTTAACTTTGTCCCCATCATATATTATATATGGCATATACTGATTTATAAATAATATATTTTATAAATAATATATTGGGATCATGATTCACACTGATCGTAATAAATGCGCTGAATTTATAACACAAGAAGACATCACATAATAATATCGTCTTGACGTCATACACTATACCAAGTGGTTCTTGACAGAACTAGACATTTTATTTGATTCAATTTGTTCTTAGTTTCAATTCGATTTGAAAATATGGATATCTGCAAATCTTAGAAGGAAACCAAATATTAAAAATTAATATCCGCTACAAATAAATCAAATCACAGATACTAAAAACTTCAGAATCGGAATCCGCTCTGCTCCACTTTTATACTAATAGATGTATATTTACAATTAAATCTAGAGTATTTACAAATAGATGCTCCAGCTCCGGTAGTGGATGCAGAACGCGACAAACTGCTATGGCGACACGGGGAGGATGACTACAAAGCATGATTCTCTTCATCGAGGACATGGGATCAAGTGCGAGGACATGGGATCAAAACGAAATCGGATAACGCTCCGGCGTCTGGCAAGCGCGTGAGCGCCATCGCCAGAGGCACCCTTTTATCTATATCTCAGTTTTCCCTTTGCTTCTCCACAGGTTTCTCCCTCTCCCGTCCGATATGCTTGAGGAATTGGTTTTGGGTTTTGTTTCCGGTAAAGGCCTTGCTCGAGAGAGGTTCGATCTGGTGACATATCCGCTTTATCTGGTGTCTTGGCGAGGTTATGGAGTGCTTTCAGGTGGTTTGGAGTCAGCTTGTATGGTTTGAAGGAGGAGATCTGATTTTTTCCTCTTTTGGATTTTTCTCTCGGTGCTCGTCGTCCTTGCGGAGGAGTGAAGGTTTGGCTTTCCTGGTTTGAGGTTCGTCGCAATCTCTGACCGGTGGTGTCGTTCGGTACTGTTGGTGGACATGGTTTCTATCCTTAGTGTCTTGGGTTTGGGTGTCTAGTCAGCGGTGTTTAGTAAACTCCAGAGGATCCTTCTACTCCGGAGCCGTGTCATAAGTTTGAGCTATGCTGGCGGAGATGGTGGTTCGAGTCTGCTCCAGCACGTGGGGGATACGAGAAAAGCTTGTAAGGTAGTCGTCTATGGCTCCTCGGCGGCTGCTCGTCGACCCTCTTCACTGTGGACCTCCACTGCTTTGTCTCTCTATGGTTCTTCGGGTTGGTGATGGTGGTCTTCATCTCGGAGTTGTCTCTCGGTTCACACTGCTTCATCTTCTCTCTTGGCACCAAGAAGAGGCTTAACAAGCACGGTTTTCCGCTTCTCGATTCTCGACATGCGGCAAATGTCAATGCGTATTGGGCGTTTGGTTCTCATCGAACGATTGCTCTTTGGCGCTTGGTTTCAACATTTGGCTGATTCAGATATCTCAGTGCCAAAGGTGATCACTTGAACAACTTTGGTAGTGTGATTACCCTTTTGTGCAGGTTTGGAGGCTTTCTATATGGAGTTTAGTGGTGAGCACAAGCCCTATTCTTGCATCGTTCGGTGTTGGAGGAAACTGTACATGCCGGTTCTTGGCTTCTTACTCAGGTAATTTGTTCCGTAACCTTTATTTTTCAAGCATCGAGATCTTAATTGTTGGTGACGATTACAAATCGATAAGATTATCGGGAGCTAGCTACTCCGGAAGCGACACGGGAAGTCTCGGCATCTTAGAAAACAAGGTGAATTTCACATTTTGTGATTTCGCTAATTGTTGGGAATGACTTTTCGATTCTCGAGGATTTTGGTTTCGAAGTAGTAGAACGCGTCGCGGAGTTGGGTTGAGTGAAACTAGTTTAGGAATCTTTAGAATCGGGTTATTTTGTTCGAGTTGGTTTGTATTGAATCCTTATTCTTGTATATCGGGTTGAAATTATAAAATTTCTTATAAAGAAATCATAAATACTAAAAATTACGGCACTATCCATTCTCTGCCCACCCTAGTTCTTATTAAATCGTTTTCTTTATGCATAATGAAACCCCATACGTATTCTGGTTATTAGCCTTCTGTCTGTATGTTCAATTATTTTCTGGTGGTTTAAAAGAAACGTTTAAAAGAAACTTTATTGGTACATCTCTACTATATAATTAACCCACCACAGAAAATAACGAACCTGTCCAAGGCTTCATACCCATCAGTGGCTAATATTATCATCCTCACGCTTTTTTTTTCACGTGCCTCAAAAATAATGAAGAAATATTGTGTTTTCCGGACAAAAACATGATGAACCTTTAAATTCACCACATCTCTTACCACAAATCAAAGTATCACCTAGATAATTAATAAAAAATATTAAATTTTATATATTAAAGCAGAAGTCACGACCTTAATTCATGTGTAATTTTTTTTAAAATGGACCTAATGGACATATTCCTAAAAAGTCATGTTACCTTTAATATCTAATCTTATCATTTAAATTTTGGGCATACCAGAAATTTTTATTGGATTATCAATAATTGAATTTAAACAATAGATGATCGATTGGATTTATAAATAGTATAAATTAAATAGATATAATTTAATGTTGTAATACTATACCTCTATATGCTAAATATTAATATTTGTCGATGTTAACTTTTAAAATTATAAAGATTTTTTAAATAAAAAAATCTTATTATCTAAGAATGATTAATCTTTAGTACCTTAAACCAATGAAAACAAATTTTAAACTATATATTTTATTTTAAAAATTAAAAAAAAAACTAAATGTTTAATTATTTACTCGATAATATAAATCTAAGAAGCGAAAATTTTAATTTTTTTAAAACTTTCTAAATTTTTGAAATGTTACAATATCCTTGAATATGACAATAAAATAATATTTTAGTAATCTTTATATATATAGTTATGATTTTAATAATGAAATAATAATCCGAATATATATATATATATATAAGAAGATACAAATACATATGAAAGTTTGAAACAATCTATTCAATGAAAAAATATATAGTAAACTTATAATGTTTTAAAAATTGATAGACACATATATATTATAATATATACCAATTTAGAATTAAAAACAAAATATTTATATAAAAATAAATGAAAACAAAAATCTGCGCTGTTGCGCGGATCGAGATCTAGTTTTATTTAAAATAGTTGAAAAAACGAATGATGCCTAACAAAACCCTAAATCCTAAATTCTAAACCCTAAATCTAAATCTAACCCCTAAATATTAAACCCAAATCCTACACCCTAAACCCAAATAGTAAACCATATACTATAAATCCAAATTCGAAACCCTAAACCAAAACTGTAAACTCAAATCCTAAACCCTAAACCCAAACCGTAAACTCTAAACCCAAACCCAAATCCTAGAACCTAAACCAAAGTTTAAACCTTAAACCCAAATTCAAACATTTTGAGTTTAGGGTTTACGGTTTGGGTTTATGGTCTAAAATTCAGGGTTTATGATATACGGTTTGGGTTTAGGGTTTAGGATTTGGGTTTGGGTTTAGGGTTTAGAGTTTGAGTTTAGGATTTAGAATTTAAGATTTAGGGGTTTGTTAGTGACATCATTTTTTTTTTCAATTATTTTTGATTTTTTAAAAGAATAATATTTTTATTAATAATCTAGCTGGTACTTTGATTGGTTAGAAGCGGATGGTGAATCTAAAAGTTGAACTTAAATTTTGTTCGTGTTTTCCAGTGTATTCCATAACTTTGACATCTAGCAAAAATAATACATTGTAAAATTACATTGTCATCTAACAAACTATTACACTTTTAAAATTATTTTAAACATTTTGTAGAACAATTTGATGACCAATAGGACGACAAAAAGAACTTATATTAAGTGATCAATGATCTAAGTACTTCATAGGAACAAGTAGAAGCTCATTTTTCTTGCTCACACTAAGTCCAGGAGATTCTTCCATGTCTATGTCTTCAACCATAATGCCTTCTGGTAACTTCCAATCAAAATTATACAGCATATTTGCAAGACCACACTCCACCATTGTTGTTCCCATAAAAATTGCAGGACAGATTCTCCGGCCACTCCCAAACGGTAACAACTCAAAGTTTAGCCCTTTTGCATCAATGCTATTATCCATAAACCTCTCAGGAAAAAACTCCTCTGGGTCTTTCCAGGTATCAGGATCACGCCCAATAGCCCAAACATTCACATGAAGCCGTGTCTTGGCCTTTATGGTGTAGCCATTAATCTCAAATTCAGACAGTGCTTCCCTTGGAGAAAGAAGAGGTATTGGAGGATGTAGTCTCCATGTTTCTTTGATCACCATTTTCAGGTAAGTTAGCTTATCTGTGTCATCAAAGCTAATAATGGATTTATTCCCCATTTGGTTTCTGATTTCAGATTGAACTTTCTTCATCACTCTATGGTTTCTAGACAGTTCCGTCATTGCCCATGTCAAGGTGATTGCAGATGTCTCGACACCTCCTAGAAGAATGTTCTATGTACAAGAACAAATAAATAAACATGTAAGAATATTATACTTTTAGGAAATGAAAACGGAGCAAGAAGTGGATTGGGTATACGAGTACCACATATCTATACTGTTAAAGCAGGATTCTATTGTCTTTTTTACCTTAGTCTGTCCTTTCTTTATTAACATTGCATGTTTCATTAAGGGCAATCAACTAATATTAATAACACATCTATATTGGGCCATTATCTTCGGATCCAGCCCACTATCCACATCAGATCTCTCTTGGGCCATTTGGGCCGATTAAGAAATTAGATCCAATTCTCACATTTTTTTTTCCTTTGGGCCATTGAGTCCAAGTTCAAATAATTTTTTTTTCAACCATTCTTAATTAAATTTTTTTCTTTTCTTAATATAATTTAAGCATTCATAAAAAAAAATTGATTTTTTCATTGAAAAGTATAAATCTTTATTAAAAGTATATAATTATTTTTATTAAAAATATTAACCACATAATAAAATTAATTCATCAGAGTTATACCAACTTAATTCATTAAAAAAATAAAGTTTAATTTTTTAAACATAAATAGTCATTTAAAATGAAACACGATAAAGAAAGAAAAAAAGTTAAGTCTTTTATAAAATAAAACACAAATATATGAAATATGACGCTAAATATTTGTCAATTGAAAAAAAGGAAAATAAACCCGCGCTTTGAAAGCGCGGATCAAAATCTAGTTTATATATTAAAACAGAAGTCACAGTCTTGATTCATGTATGATTTTTTCTTAAATTGACCTAATGGAAATATATATTCTTATAAAGTCATGTTACATTTAATCTCTAATATTATCATTTGAATTTTGGGCCTACTACAAATTTTTATTGGGCTATCAATAATTGAATTTAAACAATAGATGATCAATTCGATTCATAGATAGTATAAATTAAATAGATATAATTTAATACTGTAATACTATACCTCCATATCTATACTATTAAAGCAGGATCGTATTGTCTTTTTTACCTTAGTCTGCCCTTTCTTTATTAACATTGCATGTTTCATTAAGGGCAATCAAGTAATATTAATAACACATCTATATTGGGCCATTATTTTCGGATCCAGCCCACTATCCACATCAGATCTCTCTTGGGCCATTTGGGCCGATTAAGAAATTAGATCCAATTCTCACATTTTTTTTCCTTTGGGCCATTGAGTCCAAGTTCAAATAATTTTTTTTTTCAACCATTCTTAATTAAATTTTTTTCTTTTCTTAATATAATTTAAGCATTCATAAAAAAAAATTGATTTTTTCATTGAAAAGTATAAATCTTTATTAAAAGTATATAATTATTTTTATTAAAAATATTAACCACATAATAAAATTAATTCATCAGAGTTATACCAACTTAATTCATTAAAAAAATAAAGTTTAATTTTTTAAACATAAATAGTCATTTAAAATGAAACACGATAAAGAAAGATAAAAAGTTTAAGTCTTTTATAAAATAAAACACAAATATATGAAATATGACGCTAAATATTTGTCAATTGAAAAAAAGGAAAATAAATCCGCGCTTTGAAAGCGCGGATCAAAATCTAGTTTATATATTAAAACAGAAGTCACAGTCTTGATTCATGTATGATTTTTTCTTAAATTGACCTAATGGAAATATATATTCTTATAAAGTCATGTTACATTTAATCTCTAATATTATCATTTGAATTTTGGGCCTACTACAAATTTTTATTGGGCTATCAATAATTGAATTTAAACAATAGATGATCAATTCGATTCATAGATAGTATAAATTAAATAGATATAATTTAATACTGTAATACTATACCTCCATATCTATACTATTAAAGCAGGATCGTATTGTCTTTTTTACCTTAGTCTGCCCTTTCTTTATTAACATTGCATGTTTCATTAATGGCAATCAAGTAATATTAATAACACATCTATATTGGGCCATTATTTTCGGATCCAGCCCACTATCCACATCAGATCTCTCTTGGGCCATTTGGGCCGATTAAGAAATTAGATCCAATTCTCACATTTTTTTTCCTTTGGGCCATTGAGTCCAAGTTCAAATAATTTTTTTTTCAACCATTCTTAATTAAATTTTTTTCTTTTCTTAATATAATTTAAGCATTCATAAAAAAAAATTGATTTTTTCATTGAAAAGTATAAATCTTTATTAAAAGTATATAATTATTTTTATTAAAAATATTAACCACATAATAAAATTAATTCATCAGAGTTATACCAACTTAATTCATTAAAAAAATAAAGTTTAATTTTTTAAACATAAATAGTCATTTAAAATGAAACACGATAAAGAAAGATAAAAAGTTTAAGTCTTTTATAAAATAAAACACAAATATATGAAATATGACGCTAAATATTTGTCAATTGAAAAAAAAGAAAATAAACCCGCGCTTTGAAAGTGCGGATCAAAATCTAGTTTATATATTAAAACAGAAGTCACAGTCTTGATTCATGTATGATTTTTTCTTAAATTGACCTAATGGAAATATATATTCTTATAAAGTCATGTTACATTTAATCTCTAATATTATCATTTGAATTTTGGGCCTACTACAAATTTTTATTGGGCTATCAATAATTGAATTTAAACAATAGATGATCAATTCGATTCATAGATAGTATAAATTAAATAGATATAATTTAATACTGTAATACTATACCTCCATGTGTTAATTATTTAAATATTTGTCGATGTTAAATTTTAGTTTTTTTTAAATAACAAAAATCATATTATCTAACAATGATTAATATTTACTACCTTAAACCAATGAAAACAAAATTTAAACTATAAGGTTTATTTTAAAAATTAAACAAAAACTAAATGTTTAATTATTTACTCGATAATATAAATATGTGAAGCGAAAAGTTTAATTTTTTAAAAACTTTCTAAATTTGTGAAATATTACAATATTTTTGAATATGACAATAAAACAATATTTTACTAATCTTTATATATATAGTTACGATTTTAATAATGAAATAATAATCCAATATATATATATATATATATATAAGAAGATACAAATACATGTGAAAGTTTGAAATAATCTATTCAATGAAAAAAATATACCGTAAACTTATTATGTTTTAAAAATTAATAGACATTTATCTATTATAATATATACCAATTTAGAATTGAAAACAAAACCCGCGCGGTTGTGCGGATCGAGATCTAGTTAGAATTAAAGTTATATAGACTACAAACATTCTAACAAAATATACTTTTTTAGTTTTATGTGAACATAATCTCTTATAAATACTACAAACGGTTAATTATGTAACTATTTTTAAGTCGAATGAAGCTAGTGTTTGTTTTATTGCTTCTTGTTGTAGTTCGTTTCTATTATCCATCTATCTTATTAAAACTCAAGTACAAATTAAGTTTGTTTGGAAACATGTATAGAAACTTTTTAAAAAAGTTTGTTGGAAAACATAGATTATAGTTTTAAAAAAAGAGTTTGTTTAGAAACATAGATTTTAGTTTTAAAAAAGAGGTTTGTTTAATTGGAAACATAGATGGTAGTTTTAAAAAATAGGTTTGTTTGGCAACATGCATAGCAATATATTAAGAGAAAAAAAGTAATGGCTTATATTTAAGAAAATTTGGAAGTCCATTATATTATGAGAAACTATCTATCTGGTACCTAATCGGGTTCGATTCAGGTGTGTTTGGATTTCGTGTTTCCAGGGTCAAAGATTTCAGCCTCATTTTAATATTTCTAAATTTCAGTTCGGGTTCTCTTCAGATTTTTGCGGGTTCGGTTCAAGTTTGGATAACTCATTTAAATTACTTTTAAAATTTTAAAATTTATTATATATTTATACACTTTAAATTTCTCAAAAACTATAAACAAAATAATATATTAAATATAAATTTGAATAACATATGTCAGAATACTTAAACTTAACATATAAATTATTTTAGTTCAAATATTTGGATAGAGAATCAATAATTATTTTAAGTATTTTGGTGTTTTAAGTATACTTTTACTATTTCATATATTTACTATTGATTATTTGTATATATTTTCAAGTATTTAAACCAGCTTAAAAGTATCATATATATTCTAGATGTTTTTATATATATTAAATCTAAAAATCTATATATATAAAGAAATGTTCGCCTCTCTCCCGTGAAGCCACGTCATCAAGTCGTGCGTTATGGGAGTGACATGTGTCCCATTTTATATTTGGAGCCAAAATAAATGAATGCAGTCAGGGGTAATCGAACCCAGCACCTCTAGCACTTGTAATTTCTTTTAGAACCACTAGGCTGAAGTCACTTTTTATAAATATGTGGCCGCGAAAATACTTATTATCGTGTCGGCTGGAAGCCCATGCTTTTTCTGCTTGTGGCCAGGGCCGACACTGAACTGACGTCAAGATGAAGATCGTGAAGTTAAAATCTTTACTCCAAACAGTTTTGCAATGTTTCCAACCTTTATAACTTGATGCATATAATATATATCAAAATACATTTGTTGTACACGTTTTTATTAGTTTTGCTTTTAAAAGAAGATATTTACAGTTATAAATGTTTTGTGCCAGTGAAGTAATGGTTGAAAAACCTCTATACATATGTCATTTTAAAATAACATTCAACTTCTATATATAGTCAATACATATGTCCATGTTATATTATAGACTAAATATTTTCTCTTTTAAAAATATAGAAAACAGTTTTTTTAGTTTACAAGCAAATGTTGTAGAGCAAGTATGCATTATACAAAATAATATATATTTAAAATCTATACGCAAAAACATAAAAGTTGTTATAGGCCTCTTTCTGACACATGCACACTCCACTATGATTAAGAATTAAAAAAGAAAAACAGTATTGTCATCAAACTTTATCACAAATCCACATTTGTACATCTATAATTATGAGTTGGACAATTAGTTAATTTGATACAATACCAAAGCAAGAATAATCGAAAAACAACTATACCACCGCATACTAATAAGTAACACATAACAGATAACCAAATTTTTGAATCTTAAAACAAATTTCAACTTGAACATTTAGTGAATATCAAATTAACTAATATCCCGCCCGTAGGGCAGGCCGACCCTAGTAATTAATATATATAAGTATATAAATCTATTTTAGATACATTCGGTAACCCGGAATACTTTGGTTCGGATCAGATTCGGTTTCGGTTCTCCAAAAACCAAAATTTGAATAATTCGGATATTTAATCAATTTTGTTTTGGGTTTGGTATTACTTCTTCGGATCAAGATCGGTTCGGTTCTTCAGATTCAGGTATTTTATCTAGCCCTTCTATTATTGACACAAAAAACAAATAGAAATATATCCCCGCGCACGTGCCGATCAAAATCTAGTCTATGTTATTAAAATAGAAGTACACAAATAAAATACCTCTTAATTTCTCAACTTATTTACAATGGCATGCCACTGAAGTTATTAATTAACTTACATTTTATGATTCTTTGTCTTTTCTTCTTTAATTAATGTATTTTCAAAATCAAATTCTAATTAAAAATTTACGGCAACAATAATTAATAAACCTATGTTTTTGTATTCTTTGTCTTTTACTATTATTTTATATATGTGTGTTTGGAAATAATTAATTCCATATATAAATTTCATAATTAAATACATACATTATATGATAACTATTTTACTAATTTGAAAAATACATAATATATTGTATATACAACAATTTTACTATACATTATCATAAAATTTTAATCCATAAATAGTATATATAAAAAATTATTATATATTATCATAAAATTTTGATCCATAAAAAAAATAAAAATACATTTGTTCAATACAAGTGATGGTTTGCAGGATAAAATTACTCAATATAAACAATAAAATTATTGTGTTTCGAAATGTCATGTTAAACAATTATTTGAACGGGTAAATTTTAAAATATATATTATAACTAATACAAATAAAACTTTATTTATAAAAAAATAAAAATAAACACCTTTTACAAAAATAAAATTTTAAAATATATATTTTAACTAATAAAAATAAAAATTTCTAGTGTATATTAAAAGAGAAGTATTACAACATTTTATCTATGACACATATCATCACTAGAATGCTTCTTAAAGTTGCTAAAGAATTATGTTAGTTCACCAAAAATATATTATATACTTCTCATCAAACTAACCATAAAATTAATTAAAAATCACAATTAAATTTTTTTTTCTTTCATTAAACAAAAACTACGGAGTTATTAAAGGTGAATAAAATATATATTTGACATTTAATGATTTTAATAATAAAGATTTGATAACAATTTACATATCTTCTATTATTTTTGTTTAATTTTATATTATTCAAATAAATTAAATAAACATATTAACTATATAATAAAAATTCATATTTTTTGTATATGTTATATTTTAACTTTTAAAAATGACTATAAATTATGAAAACTATTAAAAAGATTCACATTGAAAGTTATATGATCAATGATTTAAAAAAATTGTTATAATAAGATACAAATAATCAGAAAACCATATGAGTAAAAATAACATTTATTAAATATTCAGATTAATATATCTTAAACTATATACCATATAAAATATATAAATATTTTAATTTAAAAATTTGCATTGAACAAGTATTAAGAAATAAATATGTTAATTTTGAAATTTGCATTAAATTTACGAGATTTATTATAAATTATTAAAAAAAAAATCCCACACTAAATTTTTTGTTATTAATGGTTTAAATTTTTTGTTAAGAAATACAAAGAATCGTAAAACCATATGATTATGAAGTTTCATTTAATAGATAGTCATATTAAAAATATATGATATATATTTTTTAATATTATTTAAATTTAATTACATATAATAGAAAATAGAAAAAAAAATTGTTTAAATTTATTACCACAAAATGATTATAAATAAACAAAAGTGATTTCTTTAACTTATGTATTGTATATATAACATTAATAGTTTTCAATTATTCAACATATATTTATTAATTTGTTTCATAATATGTAAAAAAAATTAAACAAATAATAATACGTAAAATAATTTATATATAAAATTTTCATCCCGCGCCTTGTAAAAAACTAGTTTTTTGTATTATTGTATCAAAAATATACTTTTAATTAATAATTATATAAATCCATAACGCTGAAAACCAAATTTGATGATTTAAAAGGCAAAAACTTTTTTAGACCAAAACTAAATATAGATAAAAT
The DNA here is from genome assembly GCF_020379485.1 of Brassica napus. Lineage (NCBI taxonomy): Eukaryota > Viridiplantae > Streptophyta > Magnoliopsida > Brassicales > Brassicaceae > Brassica > Brassica napus. Next base: position 38,664,573 of record NC_063450.1, read on the forward strand.
ATCAATTTATGGATATGAGTTTTATTGAATACTTACCATCAAAATAGCTTTGATATGATTTTTTGTGAGATTATCATTTCCAAGAACAGTTCCTTCCTTCTCTAACCTCAAGAGCAGATCAACGAAATCTTCACGCCCTTGTTTCTTTTCCTCTTTATGCAGATCAATAACATATTCATAGAACGCATCAAGATCTCTCACGCTTCTCTCCCTCCTCCCTTGTAAACCCGTGAACTGGTCGATGATCCAACCCACATACGGAATGAAGTCTGCGGCAGAGAAGCTTCCCAACATCTCGAACGCCTCACGGACTAACTTATTAAACCCGTCGCTTTTGATACCAATTCCCTCAAAACTCACACCAAATGCTGCTTTACATACCACACGTTTGGTTAAATCAAGAAACGTTTTATTGATACTGATAGGTATTTTCTGAGAAGCTGATTCGACAACTGAGTCCATCAGTTTCTTGACCTCCTCGTCCATGATGGGTTTAACGGAATGAACTTGTTTAGTACTGAATAGTTCCTTAACAGCGAGCTTCCTTACGTCTTTCCAGTAGTCACTAAAAGGTGAGAAAGCTATGTCCAGGTTGTTGTAAGACAGTTCTCTAAACCCTAAGGAGAGACAAAACATCAACGATGTAACCATTTAAAACTTTACTATGTGTTGTGAGATTTACACTAATTACCTGCCGCTGTAGGACGGCTACAGCAATGGATGTCATGGTCTCTTAGCGCTTGTTTTGCGGTTTCAACAGAAGAAAGGATGACCATTGGGACTTTTCCAAGGTTCAAAAGCATCACAGGACCATACTTCTTTGATTGAGTCCATAGTGATTGATGTGGTAAGACTCCGAGCTGGTGTAAGTTTCCGATGATCGGATAACCTGGAGGAGAAGGTGGTTTCCGGAGTTGCTGCCTCTTTGAACGTTTGTAAGCGTCGAGCACCACAAAATAAATTAGGAAGAGAAGTGGTAGGACCCAAATGTTATCCATTTGTATTTTTCAGAGTTGTGACTCAGAAACACAAAGCTCATGCCTTGATATATACAACTTTTAGCAGTGCTCACTACAATAATTTAATTTATTAAAATAATATATAAATAAAAAATAATAATCAAAGGTAAGGAAGGGCCGAATAGTTTGACTATTTAGTGAACACGATAATTGTGAAGAGTATATCCGACAAGAAGACTAGGAAATGATTTGCACTAAATATATACTGGATGAGTTAAAACTTAAAAAGTACACAAAACTTAGTATTGTATGGTTCATGAAGTTTGATTCCCTTATTTCTTTAGCTTATGGTATACCCAAAAACTCAAATTCAAGCTGAAGAAATTAAAAGTTATAAAGTTCTAAAGAAAAAGAAATAGAGAGTTTTTATTAGATAAACTTACTAAAACAAAACAAAGGAATACTTAATACGGTCGATGACGTACTTTATTTTATAATCTAATCAAATAACTTAGTTCAAGTGATCAATGATCCAAATACTTCATCGTAGCAAGAAGAAGGGGTAGTTCAAGTGATCAATGATTAAAAAACTTCATAGGAACAAGAAGAAGTCCATTCTTCATAGTCAAAGTGAGCCCCGGAGCTTCTTCCATGTCGACATCTTCTACAGACATGCCTTCTGGTAACTTCCAATCAAAATGATACAACATATTCGCTAGACAAAACTCCACCATTGATGTTCCCATGTACATTCCAGGACACATTCTCCTACCACTTCCAAATGTTAACAGCTCAAAGTTCTGTCCTTTTGCATCAATGTTACTATCCATAAACCTCTCCGGGAGAAAAATTTCTGGATCTTTCCAAGTATCCACTACAAGAAAACAGCAAGGATTCTGAGGGAAAAAATCGTCGGAATTTCGTCGGAATATCGTTATTCCGACGACATACCGACGAAACAAGTCGTCGGAAATAATTCCTCGGAATTTCTTCTTTCCTCGGAAATCCCTCGGAATTTTCCGACGGAATTCCGAGGAAACAAACTTCCGAGGAAATTCCGAGGATCACTAGTTTGTCGGAAATGTCCTCGGAATATACCAAGGGAGAACTTCGTCGGGATATTTCCTCGGACGTTCATCGATCGATGCGTTTTTGGACATATATACATCGATCGATAGGAATATACTGACGGACATATTCCTCGGAATATTCCGAGGAACCGGTTCCTCGGAATATTCCGAGGGAAATGTCCCTCGGTATATACCGAGGGAACAGTTCCTCGGTATATTCCGAGGAACAGGTCCCTCGGTATATTCCGAACGTTTTTTTGTAAACAGATCGATCGATGGATTTATGTCCAAAAACGCATCGATCGATCGAGTAAAAAATATAATTAATTTTCTCGGAATGTAAAAAATATTAATTTTAAAAAAAAATAAAATTTCTGAAATTTAAATTCGAAAATATGAAATTAAAATTAAAATTGAAATCATATTAATTAATATTCAAATTTTCACAAATAAAAATAAAACATTCCGAGTTTTTGGAAAAAAAAAAAAAAACTACGGGTCTGACACGTCCGGGAACACCTCGTTCGGGTACATCCTCTGCATCATCTCCATCATTTGCTGGTTCAGCCTCCTCTGTGCCTCATAGCCCGCCTGTTGAGCCGCCATCTGGGTCTCCAACAAAGATATACGATCATCTTTGTCCTTCAACTGAGCCGTAAGTACTTCTGGATCAACAAAGGGCGGTGGTGCAGAAGAAGGAGGAACCGACCGGGTGCGACGACCCAAACCGACCAAACGTCCCTTCTTCTTTGGAACCGACTGAATAGAAAATAGCCAAATTTACAAATTTAAACCAAGAAATAAATGAATTGAACTTTAAAAAAAAAGAACTTACGGATTCAACGATTTCGTTGATTCGAAACCGGGACAAGTTGGTCGAAGCCGTCGAAGCGTCATCCTCGGTTTGAAGCTGAGACACTTCGTCTACCACCTGAGTTTGGACCAGGTCGACCACGTCCCTCACAAGACCGTCATCAATCTGGCCGGTCTTCTTGTTGGTATACGCCCTCCTCATTAGGGCGAGATCATCAACCGGCTCGCCATCATTTTCTTCCGCCTTGAAAAAAAACATAAATTAAAGAAACATTAGAAATTAGAAAAAATGCACAATAAATTAAAATTCTGAAACTCAAATAATTGAAGAAAAAGCGGTTGAACTTACCATGCGATCTCCCAGAGTGGCAATAGATTGAGCACCCAAGTTATGCTTGTAGATGCCCTTCCCTTTTTACGGTCGCTCCTGCGGTTGGTGGACTTGGTGGAAGAAGTTTCTTTCGTCTCTTCCTTATCCCAATGTGCACACAACTCCTTCCAGACCGTGTCGTTCATCGACTTTGAGACCTTTTAATAATAAAAAAAAGAGAAAATAGTTTAATAAATTAAAAAATAGTTTAAAAAATTAAAAAATTGTTTAATAAATTAAATCGAACCTTATTGATTTCCCACTTCTTCTTCCACTCGTGGATCTGCTTCCCATAGTTGTCCATAACTTTATGGACGAAGTGGTGATAGATAAAGAGCGTCTCATCGGAATTCCAGTTGAACTCTTGCTGAAAAAAAAAACAATTAGTAGAAAATTTATATTAAAGATTAAAAATATAAGTAAAAAATTAGAATACTTACCGCAAACTGACGAAACCACAGAACCTGCTTGTCGGTAGGGAAGTGAGTGAAAGTCGGATGTCCACTGTCGAGGGCCGAGTACATCATACGGTTGATCCATGCGCTGATCCCGTTCCCGGATCGGTTGAACCTAATAAAAAAAATAAACGGTTAATAATGAATCCAAATTTAAAGAAAAAAAATTGTTTAATTACCATGTTTGACCCCGTCCATGTGGATACGGAGTGAGATACAAAAGATGGTCACGACCGGGCTGTTGAACCAACTCTGCAACACGCATCACTCCCGGAGGACCCGGAGGACCCGGAGGAACAGGAGCGGATGCAGCAGCGGGAGCGAGAGGAGCAGGAGCGGGTGCAGCAGAGGGAGATGTATGGTTGGAGCTGTGGGGCGAAGGGGAATCCTGAAAATGGCTGGAATCCCGAGACTGGCTCCCCGTACCACCACGACCACGACGCTGTCGAGGCCGGGTCTGATCATCATGAGACCTGTAAATTAAAAAAAATATTTAATAAATAGAGAAATATATAAATTAATTTTTTAAAAAAAAAATCCCAAATAATTTAATCACAAAAAAAGATTTATATATATTAAAAATATTTAATAAATATATAAAAATAGTTCTAATAAACAAAAAATAGTTTTAATAAATAAAAATAGTTTAATAATTACAAAAAAATAGTTTTAATAATATATATATATATATATTAAAAATATTTTTAAATCCCAAATAATAGTTTTTAATCACAAAAAAAGTTTTATAGATATTTAAAATGTTTTGTAAAATCCAAAAAATCGAATTTATATACAAATTGTTTTTGTAAAATCCAAAAAATCGAATTTATATAGAAAAATCGATTTGTAAAATACAAAAATCGATTTTATATACAAAAATCGATTTTATAAATACAAAAAAAAATATAAAAAAATTCTAAATCAATTCAACAAAACAAATTATTCAACCAAATCATAATTCTAAACCTATTATACAACCAAATCACAATCCTAACCAATCACCCTAACAAAAATCTATCAAAACTACACAAAAACCTAACAAATAGAACCTAAGAGAGTGGGATAGGGTCCTTACATGATTTGTGTAAGAGAAGGGGGAGATCGCCGGAGATATCGTCGGATTTCAGGGGGAAATCGCCGGAAAGGAGAGAGGAGTCGCGCAGAGGAAGAAAAGAGAAATGGGGAAGAAGAAGCGGCTCGTGGTTATAAAACCTAGGGTCCGACGGATAATATCCGTCGGAATTCCGTCGGAATTCTAATTTCAATTTTCGCGAAATATTTGCCGGGTAAAATGAAAATATTCCGAGGAAATTCCGACGGATAGTAAAATATCCGTCGGAATTTCCTCGGAATATTCCGAGGAAATACCGAGGAACTAGTGTTTGGGGTTTCAAAACATCAATTTTTTTTGCCGTATTTCATTTCTTATACAATTGTAATGCATACCATTGAGGATTCTTTGTATAGATGAGCATAAACCATGAAATAACAAATTTCAAAACTAATTGAAAGTATTCCCTTTACCGTTCATTAAAAGGTATAAGTGTTTCTCTTATGTTGTGGGATTTTGTTCATACAATCGGAAAAGTGTTAATTATACGGTAAGGAACAAATATTTGACTTCATAATGAACGTAAGACACTTAATAAGGGTTATATAGGTGTTATTCAAACCGCAAAACGTTGTTTTCGGTTTAAAAACCCTATTTCCTCGGAATTTCCTCGGATTATTCCGAGGGAACTCCGAGGAAACCCTCTTCTTCCTCGGAATTTGTTTGGGGTTTCAATACGTCAATTTTTTTTTTATAAACGGATCGATCGATGTATATATATCCAAAAACGCATCGATCGATCACTAAGATGGACCGGACCGTAAGAATGTGATCGATCGATGAGATTATCCTATCGATCGATCGAGAATCTCAAGTGTTCCTCGGAATGTCCTCGGAAAATCTTGTAAGTTTTTTTATAAACGGATCGATCGATGGATATATGTCCAAAAACGCATCGATCGATCACTAAGATGCACCGGACCGTAAGAATGTGATCGATCGATGAGATTATCCCATCGATCGATCGAGAATCTCAAGTGTTCCTCGGAATGTCCTCGGAAAATCTTGTAAGTTTTTTTATAAACGGATCGATCGATGGATATATGTCCAAAAACGCATCGATCGATCACTAAGATGCACCAGACCGTAAGAATGTGATCGATCGATGAGATTATCCCATCGATCGATCGAGAATCTCAAATATTCCTCGGAATGTCCTCGGAAAATCTTGTAAGTTTTTTATAAACGGATCGATCGATGGATATATGTCCAAAAACGGATCGATCGATCACTAAGATGGACCAAAGCGTAAGAATGTGATCGATCGATCCGTATTTGTTCAAAAACGCATCGATCGATGCGTGTGCGGGAAACAGAATTATAAGGCAAAACCCGACCTTTTTTGATCTAAACCTCAGAACTCTCATCCCTTCCGATTTCCCCTATAATTCGCCCCCCCCCCTTTCTCTCTCTATAATCATCCGATTTGAACAATTTTGGGCTCTATTCCCCATGATTTTTCGAGCTCTACCTGATTCCTACACTCGTTTTCACCCTAAGACATGTATACTCCGCGAATCTCCACATTCTGAAATCGTGTTCTCGAGCAATTTTTTGGGTTTTGTGAATTTTTTATTTCCGTGTTGATTCCTTGATCAAATATGCATGAAACAGATGTTTAAACATGGAATAGAACACAATTGTCTGTGATCAACGAGTTTGGAACAGGATTTGAGATGATTTAGGGATTGAGAATTTTTTTTCAATTTGTTTTTTTTTTATCACAACTCGATTTCGCCTTTCATTTTCATGTTGCTTTGAGTTCTTAATTGATTATAACCATGTTGAGAGCAATGATTCTATTTTGTAGAGAATGAAGCGCACGAAAACATCAGCAAAGAAGAACACACAAGAAGAGGGTTCGTCTCAGCGAGAGAAGCAAAGGCCAAAGAAGTGGGATAAGTCTGATACCACCCACTACAACAACATGAAGAAGGTAGCCGTTCCGGCTACACAACTAGCATGTCCTGAGACGATGACAATATTGGGAATCAATGCAGACATTGAAGGGCTGTTCCAAAACATGGGTCTAGGCCAACTATGCAACCTCAACGAACCCACTTTTCCGGAGTTGGTACGCCAGTTCATAGCATCCACATACGTCAGCCATCCCGATGATAGCCATCAGGAAGGTTTTCTGGCATTCGTAGTGCAGAAAGTATACTATGAGGTATCTTTCACAAACCTCTGCGGACTATTTGGATTGAGTGCAGGGGAGAGGACATCTGGTCTTTATTGGACTTCAGAGCTGTTGAACTTCTGGGAAACGATTGGCACAAGGGTTTATAGATCTTCTCAGGCAAAGGAGTCACTTATCCGGAGCCCAGTACTGAGATATGCCACACGCCTCATTGGCTCATTGCTATACGGGACAACCACAGCCGCATCAGTCACGCAATGGGAGTTGAGCCTCCTGTACCAAGGTGTGAGGCATTTGCTACCGGCATTTGGAAACTCTACATTCCCACCTGCTACTGCCTTCAACATGGGAGCGGTGCTGGCCGCAAACTTAGCATGATACAAGGGGAAAGTAACCAAATCCAAGAGCAATACATGTGGATTTGGTGCAGTGATTACTCGGATCCTTAGACATGTGGGTGTAGACTGCGAGAACCAGCAGGTAGCACTGGACAGATCGAACAACATTGCTTGGAACTACTTGGATGTCAAAAATCTTGTAAGTAAGGAGTTCATAGCTGGTCCCCACTCGAGGATCGATCAGGATGGTCCTTACGTCTACGTATTCCAGGACCGAGCGAAGAAAACACTCTTCTGCCACCTGCCTCAGATCGGCCTGACTGCTCTACTTTCAGAGGCTGCAGTTGAGTTCCTACCCCCTGCTACCGCACTAGTAGACAAGCCATCCTTCTTCACGCCAAAATATCAGACCAAAGGCAAGGTCGTGGTTGATGAAGAAGGAGAAGATGAGGCTGCACAAGCCATTCCAGATGATTCACAACCCCATCAGCTACTCCCATCAGACTCCAGCCAGTACAAGCTGCAAGAGCTTCCACCGAACGCCACTTCGCGCCAGCAACAACACTACAAGAAAACAGCGATATTCTGACGGACATTCTGACGGACATTCCGACGGAAAATGAAATCCTCGGAATATACCGAGGAATTTCCTCGGAATATACCGACGGAATTCCGAGGAAACTACAGTCCGTCGGAATATTCCGAGGAAATTCCGAGGAAAACTGTGTTCCTCGGAAAAAACCGATGAATTCCGAGGAAATATTATAGCCGTTGGAGAGTCGTTGGGGGATTTTACAAAATTCCGAGGAAATTCCGACGAACTAGTTTTGTCCGTCGGAATTCCGTCGGAATTTCCTTGGTATGTCGGCATGATTTAAACTATAAATAGAAGCACTCCTCTTCCTCTTCATTCACTTCATATCTTCATCCTCCCTCTTACTCTATTTACACACGAATTTGATTCATAAAAAATATGTCTTCTTCAAATTATTTTCGTTCTTGGATCGATCGACCTCATTTGGATCCGAACACGAGATTGCTTACGGAAGAATACCAACGAGGTATAACCGAATTCATGGGGTTAGTTCACCGACAACCGGAAGCAAAAACAGGTATGTTAAGATGTCCTTGCTCTAATTGTAAAAATAGAAAGGTTATTAAAGAGTGGGATGTTTGGACTCATCTATATTTGAGTGGGTTTACACGAAGTTACAAAATTTGGTATCATCATGGGGAAACTGATTATGAACATGGTAGTACTAGTGAACCTCAGCCAGCGGTTAGATTAGAAGAACCAATTAGAACGGATGTAGATTATGGTGTAGGTACTGAGCAGATGGTAAATGATCATTTTAGAGGGGAAGATTTACCCAATGCAGAAGCTAGGAGATTTTATGATATGTTGGATGCTGGAAAGCAACCATTGTACGAAGGTTGCAGAGATGGTCATTCAGCTTTATCATCTGCTACAAGATTGATGGGCATTAAAACAGATTATAATTTGGCTGAAGACTGTGTGGATGCGATTGCTGATTTTGTAAAAGGTATTCTACCCGAGGATAATGTAGCTCCTGGTTCATACTACGAGGTTCAGAAACTCGTAGCTGGTCTTGGTTTATCGTATCAGGTAATAGATGTATGCAGCGACAACTGCATGATTTATTGGAGGGCGGATGAACAGCGGGTTACATGCAAATTTTGTGGAAAGCCTCGTTATAAAGATACGAGTGGAAGAGTTCCAGTGCCATATAAAAGGATGTGGTATTTACCTTTGACGGAAAGGTTGCAGAGGTTGTATCTGTCTGAACGCACAGCGCAACCAATGAGATGGCATGCGGAGCACTCAACAGATGGTGAGATCAGACATCCTTCAGATGCAAAAGCGTGGAAGCATTTCCAATCAAAGTATCCCGACTTTGCGTATGAGAGAAGAAATGTCTACCTTGGATTATGTACTGATGGTTTCAGTCCGTTTGGCAAGAGTGGAAGACAGTATTCTCTATGGCCCGTCATTCTTACACCATACAACCTCCCCCCAAACTTGTGCTTGCGACGAGAGTTTTTGTTTCTCTCGATTCTCGTTCCCGGACCAGAGCATCCTAAGAGATCACTTGATGTGTTTCTTCAGCCACTAATATATGAGTTGCAACAACTATGGGCTCAAGGTGCTGAAACATACGATGTTTCGTGTAAAGAAAACTTTCAAATGCGGGCAGTACTAATGTGGACAATAAGTGATTTTCCAGCATATGGTATGTTGTCTGGATGGACAACGCATGGAAGGCTATCATGTCCATATTGTCAAGATAACACTGATGCTTTCCAACTAAAGCACGGAAGGAAAACGTGTTGGTTTGACTGTCACAGGAGATTCCTACCACCTGATCATCCATATCGTAGGAGTAGGAATTTGTTTACGAAGAACAAGGGGTGTTTGACAGTCCACCTCCGGAAATTTGTGGGAAAGATTTGAAGATACAACTAAGAGATTTTGGTGCAGAAAGGACGCCAGAAGTCGGTGGACATGAGCGTTTTCCGGTAGATGCTGTTGGAGAACTACATAACTGGCACAAAAAAAGTATTTTCTGGGATCTGCCATACTGGGAGGATCATCTGCTAAGGCATAATTTAGATGTCATGCATATTGAGAAGAACTTTTTTGACAATCTCATGAACACGATCCTTAATGTTCAAGGTAAAACAAAGGATAATTTGAAGTCAAGACTGGATTTAGTCGATATATGTGCTCGTTCAGAACTTCATGTTGATGAGAATGGTAGGGCTCCTTTTCCCATATACCGACTTGATGCAGCGGGAAAAGATGCGTTCTTTGATTGGATTTCAAACGATGTGGAATTTCCAGACGGTTACGCATCAAATTTGCGTAACTGTATCGACAGAAAGGAAGGAAAGTTTACTGGCTTGAAAAGCCACGATTGCCATGTAATGATGCAGCGCCTCCTTCCGTTCGCCTTCAAGGAACTATTACCACGAAATGTTCATGAAGCAATTGCAGGGATAAGTGGTTTCTTCCGCGATTTATGCACGAGATCAGTGACTCTTGAAGGTATTGAAAATTTGAAGACTAACATAGCCGTGATTCAGTGCAACCTTGAGAAGATATTTCCTCCCTCATTTTTTGATGTTATGGAGCATCTTGTTATTCACCTGGCAAGAGAATTGGAACTTGGTGGTCCTGTGCAGTATAGATGGATGTATCTGTATGAGCGGTATATGTTCCATTTGAAGAAGATGGTGAAAAATTTAAGTAGGGTGGAAGGTTCTATAGTCGCACAGATGATCAATGAAGAAACTTCAAACTTTGCCGAGTACTACTTTCCAGCAGAAGTTCAGACCAAAAACAGAAGACCTGCTCGGCATGATGATAGAGGCGAACGGGCAACATATCATGTTACGGTTCCAGACATTTTCACAGACGTTGGACGACTTAGCGGAAAACCAAAGGACCGTCGACTTACTGAGCAGGAGCGCAGTCATTTGCAAACATATTTGCTCACCAACTGCGAAGACGTTCTTCAATATGAGAGGTAAATAAATGAGCTTACAAATTTTTATTTTAACAAGTTGAAATTTAAATCTTAATTAATTACATTATTGTCATCATATACAGGATTTTCATGGCAGAAAAGCGGTTCGAGTATAGATACGCCACAGAGGACGAACTAGAAGAAATGAAGCAGAGAGAATTTACTGGATGGATGTTTACTTATGTGAGTGCTTTAAACAAATTAAAATATATTTTATCACATATTTATACTAATTCACATTTACTGATATAATATATATATATATATATATATATATATATGTGCTATTAATAGGTGTCTGCTGGTTTGGCCAGAGGTGAAACATTTGACGATTGGATACGTGAGATGGTCGTTGGACCAAACTTTGTTGTGAAGTCATATCCGAGATTTTGTACTCGAGGATATGCATTCACAACTCAGAAGAGGAGACGTTCGAGTACGACTTATGATGCTGGCGTTTGTTCTGCATCAAGAGATGATGTATACTATGGACACATACATGAGATTTTGGAAATCAAGTATTTGGGCATGGTTGGATTGCGTTGTACTGTTTTCTATTGTGATTGGCACGACAACACCCCAGATCGAGGTGTGAGAACATATGCATTTGGTGTTACATCAGTAAATTCGAGGCGAAAGCTGCAATATTATGATCCTTTCATTTTTGCTTCCCAGGCCGATCAGGTAATTAAATGTTAATTATTCAGAATGATTCATCATCATGTGTATTAATTTATAATTTTTCTAAATGTTACAGGTTTGTTATATCAAGTACCCCCGGGTAAGGAACAGAGATGATCCATGGGTTACTGTTACAAGACTCAACCCGAGAGGCCGAGTTCAGGGAAGTTCTGAGCTGGAAGACCCACTACAACCAAGCACATCCGGCAACTGTAGTGCAGCAGAAGATTTAGCTGGAGTTGGCCTTGTAGTCGATTTAACCGACTTTGGAGAGGAAGCCGTCGTTCACGTAGAGGATGAACCAGTGATTGGAGAGTTTCACCAAGATCCAGATTCAGATTCATCTGGTGATGATGACTCGGAAACAGACTACCATTGAACTTATTTATTTTTTTTTTTTTTAAGAAATACCGAGGAAATTCCGAGGAACACTTGATATAACCTCTTTCCTCGGATAATAGTTATTTGGTTTATCTAGCAAGGCAAAGCTGAATACGAATTAAAAGCTACTCAAAACACAACCAAATAAAACGAAGAAACCATGTAAAAGAAATACGAACTCATAATTAAGAAACCTAAAAAAAAACTCAGTTCAAAATTAACAGAAAATAAGACCATAAAACGTTAGAATAGAAAAGAAAATAAAATAGCCGGTGATAGCTCCTACTCCTCGTCTCCTGCTCCAGATGTTCCTGCATCGTTGGGTCTCTTGGACCTCTTTCTTACCCTGTGTGTACCACTCGAACCCGAACCAGAGCTGGATGGAGAGTTGTCCCGATGAACTACATCATCCTTTTGGCAACGACACGGCCTGATACGTGAAATGGCAGCCCAGATCTTGTGTAGCATGTCGTTGTTTGTCTTTATGCTCTGATCTCTCCAATGTTGTTGCTGGCGCGAAGTGGCGTTCGGTGGAAGCTCTTGCAGCTTGTACTGGCTGGAGTCTGATGGGAGTAGCTGATGGGTTGTGAATCATCTGGAATGGCTTGTGCAGCCTCATCTTGTCCTTCTTCATCAACCACGCCCTTGCCTTTGGTCTGGTATTTTGGCGTGAAGAAGGATGGCTTGTCTACTAGTGCGGTAGCAGGGGGTAGGAACTCAACTGCAGCCTCTGAAAGTAGAGCAGTCAGGCCGGTATGAGGCAGGTGGCAGTAGAGTGTTTTCTTCGCTCGGTCCTGGAATACGTAGACGTAAGGACCATCCCGATGGATCCTCGAGTGGGGACCAGCTATGAACTCCTTACTTACTAGAGAAATGACATCCAGGTAGTTCCAAGCAATGTTGTTCGATCTGTCCAGTGCTACCTGCTGGTTCTCGCAGTCTACACCCACATGTCTAAGGATCCGAGTAATCACTGCACCAAATCCACATGCATTGCTCTTGGATTTGGTTACTTTCCCCTTGTATCCTGCTAAGTTTGCGGCCAGCACCGCTCCCATGTTGAAGGCAGTAGCAGGTGGGAATGTAGAGTTTCCAAATGCCGGTAGCAAATGCCTCACACCTTGGTACAGGAGGCACAACTCCCATTGCGTGACTGATGCGGCTGTGGTTGTCCCGTATAGCAATGAGCCAATGAGGCGTGTGGCATATCTCAGTACTGGGCTCCGGATAAGTGACTCCTTTGCCTGAGAACATCTATAAACCCCTGTGCCAATCGTTTCCCAGAAGTTCAACAGCTCTGAAGTCCAATAAAGACCCGATGTCCTCTCCCCTGCACTCAATCCAAATAGTCCGCAGAGGTCTGTGAAAGATACCTCATAGTATACTTTCTGCACTACGAATGCCAGAAAACCTTCCTGATGGCTATCATCGGGACGGGTGACGTATGCGGATGCTATGAACTGGCGTACCAACTCCGGATAAGTGGGTTCGTTGAGGTTGCATAGTTGGCCTAGACCCATGTTCTGGAACAGTCCTTCAATGTCTGCTTTGATTCCCAATATTGTCATCGTCTCAGGACATGCTAGTTGTGTAGCCGGAACGGCTACCTTCTTCATGTTGTTGTAGTGGGTGGTATCAGACTTATCCCACTTCTTTGGCCTTTGCTTCTCCAGCTGAGACGAACCCTCTTCTTGTGTGTTTTTCTTTGCTGATGTTTTCGTGCGCTTCATTCTCTACAAAATAGAATCATTGCTCTCAACATGGTTATAATCAATTAAGAACTCAAAGCAACATGAAAATGAAAAGCGAAATCGAGTTGTGATAAAAAAAAACCAAATTGAAAAAAATTCTCAATCCCTAAATCATCTCAAATCATGTTCCAAACTCGTTGATCACAGACAATTGTGTTCTATTCCATGTTTAAACATCTGTTTCATGCATATTTGATCAAGGAATCAACACGGAAATAAGAAATTCACAAAACCCAAAAAATTGCTCAAGAACACGATTTCAGAATGTGGAGATTCGCGGAGTATACCTGTCTTAGGGTGAAGACGAGTGTAGGAATCAGGTAGAGCTCGAAAAATCAAGTGGAATAGAGCCCAAAATTGTTCAAATCGGATGATTATAGAGAGAGAAAGGGGGGCGAATTATAGGGGAAATCGGAGGGGATGAGAGTTCTAAGGTTTAGATCCAAAAAGGTCGGGTTTTGCCTTATAATTCTGTTTTCCGAACACGCATCGATCGATGCGTTTTTGTTCTATAACGCATCGATCGATCACATTCTTACGACCCGGGCCATCTTGGTAATCGATCGATGCGTTTTTGTTCTATAACGCATCGATCGATGCGTTTTTAAAAAAAACATACAAGATTTTCCGAGGAAATTCCGAGGAACAATTCAGATTGTCGATCGATCGATGGGATACTCTCATCGATCGATCACAATCTTACGGCCCGGGCCATCTTAGTAATCGATCGATTTGTTTTTGTTCAAAAACGCATCGATCGATGCGTTTTTAAAAAAACATACAAGATTTTCCAAGGGCATTCCGAGGAACAATTCAGATTCTCGATCGATCGATGGGATACTCTCATCGATCGATCACAATCTTACGGCCCGGTCCATCTTAGTAATCGATCGATTTGTTTTTGTTCAAAAACGCATCGATCGATGCGTTTTTAAAAAAAAAATTACGTTTTGAAACCCCAAACACTAGTTCGTCGGAATTTCCTCGGAATATTCCGAGGAAATTCCGAGGAAGAAGAGGGTTTCCTTGGAGTTCCCTCGGAATAATCCGAGGAAATTCCGAGGAAATAGGGTTTTTAAACCGAAAACAACGTTTTGCCGTTTGAATAACACCTATATAACCCTTATTAAGTGTCTTACGTTCATTATGAAGTCAAAAATTTGTTCCTTACCGTATAATTAACACTTTTCCGATTGTATGAACGAAATCTCGCAACATAAGAGAAACACTTATACCTTTTAATGAACGGTAAAGGGAATACTTTCAATTAGTTTTGAAATTTGTTATTTCATGGTTTATGCTCATGTATACAAAGAATCCTCAATGGTATGCATTACAATTGTATAAGAAATGAAATACGGCAAAAAAATTGATGTTTTGAAACCCCAAACACTAGTTCCTCGGTATTTCCTCGGAATATTCCGAGGAAATTCCGACGGATATTTTACTATCTGTCGGAATTTCCTCGGAATATTTTCATTTTACCGGGCAAATATTTCGCGAAAATTGAAATTAGAATTCCGACGGAATTCCGACGGATAATGTCCGTCGGACCCTAGGTTTTATAACCACGAGCCCCTTCTTCTTCCCCATTTCTCTCTTCTTCCTCTGCGCGACTCCTCTCTTTCTCTCCGGCGATTTCCCCCTGAAATCCGACGATATCTCCGGCGATCTCCCTCTTCTCTTACACAAATCATGTAAGGACCCTATCCCACTCTCTTAGGTTCTATTTGTTAGGTTTTTGTGTAGTTTTGATAGATTTTTGTTAGGGTGATTGGTTAGGATTGTGATTTGGTTGTATAATAGGTTTAGAATTGTGATTTGGTTGAATAATTTGTTTTGTTGAATTGATTTAGAATTTTTTTATAATTTTTTTATTTTTTGTATTTATAAAATCAATTTTTGTATATAAAATCGATTTTTGTATTTTACAAAACGATTTTTCTATATAAATTCGATTTTTTGGATTTTACAAAAAAAAATTTCTATATAAATTCGATTTTTTGGATTTTACAAAACATTTTAAATATCTATAAAACTTTTTTTGTGATTAAATACTATTATTTGGGATTTAAAAATATTTTTCATATATATATATATATATTATTAAAACTATTTTTTTGTAATTATTAAACAATTTTTATTTATTAAACCTATTTTTTGTTTATTAGAACTATTTTTATATATTTATTAAAAAAATTTAATATATATAAATCTTTTTCTGTGATTAAATTATTTGGGATTTTTTTTTAATAAAAAAAATTAATTTATATATTTCTGTATTTATTAAATATATTTTTTTAATTTACAGGTCTCATGATGATCAAACCCGGCCTCGACAGCGTCGTGGTCGTGGTGGTACGGGGAGCCAGTCTCGGGATTCCAGCCATTTTCAGGATTCCCCTTCGCCCCACAGCTCCAACCATACATCTCCCTCTGCTGCACCCGCTCATGCTCCTCTCGCTCCCGCTGCTGCATCCGCTCCTGTTCCTCCGGGTCCTCCGGGAGTGATGAGGGTTGCGGAGTTGGTTCAACAGCCCGGTCGTGACCATCTTCCGTATCTCACTCCGTATCCACATGGACGGGGTCAAACATGGTAATTAAACATTTTTTTTTCTTTAAATTTGGATTCATTATTAACCGTTTGTTCTTTTAATAAGGTTCAACCGATCCGGGAACGGGATCAGCGCATGGATCAACCGTATGATGTACTCGGCCCTCGACAGTGGACATCCGACTTTCACTCACTTCCCAACCGACAAGCAGGTTCTGTGGTTTCGTCAGTTTGCGGTAAGTATTCTAATTTTTTACTTATATTTTTAATCTTTAATATAAATTTTCTACTAATTGTGTTTTTTTTTCAGCAAGAGTTCAACTGGAATTCCGATGAGACGCTCTTTATCTATCACCACTTCGTCCATAAAGTAATGGACAACTATGGGAAGCAGATCCACGAGTGGAAGAAGAAGTGGGAAATCAATAAGGTTCGATTTAATTTATTAAACAATTTTTTAATTTATTAAACTATTTTTTAATTTATTAAACTTTTTTTTTTTTAATTAAAAGGTCCCAAAGTCGATGAACGACACGGTCTGGAAGGAGTTGTGTGCGCATTGGGATAAGGAGGAGACGAAAGAAACTTCTTCCACCAACTCCACCAACCGCAGGAGCGACCGTAAAGGGAAGGGCATCTACAAGCATAACTTGGGTGCTCAATCTATTGCCACTCTCGGAGATCGCATGGTAAGTTCAACCGCTTTTTCTTCAATTATTTGAGTTTCAGAATTTAAATTTATTGTGCATTTCTTCTAATTTCTAATGTTTCTTTAATTTTATGTTTTTTTTCAAGGCGGAAGAAAATGATGGCGAGCCGGTTGATGATCTCGCCCTAATGAGGAGGGCGTATACCAACAAGAAGACCGGCCAGATTGATGACGGTCTTGTGAGGGACGTGGTCGACCTGGTCCAAACTCAGGTGGTAGACGAAGTGTCTCAGCTTCAAACCGAGGATGACGCTTCGACGGCTTCGACCAACTTGTCCCGGTTTCGAATCAACGAAATCGTTGAATCCGTAAGTTCTTTTTTTTTAAAGTTCAATTCATTTATTTCTTGGTTTAAATTTGTAAATTTGGCTATTTTCTATTCAGTCGGTTCCAAAGAAGAAGGGACGTTTGGTCGGTTTGGGTCGTCGCACCCGGTCGGTTCCTCCTTCTTCTGCACCACCGCCCTTTGTTGATCCAGAAGTACTTACGGCTCAGTTGAAGGACAAAGATGATCGTATATCTTTGTTGGAGACCAAGATGACGGCTCAACAGGCGGGCTATGAGGCACAGAGGAGGCTGAACCAGCAAATGATGGAGATGATGCAGAGGATGTACCCGAACGAGGTGTTCCCGGACGTGCCAGACCCGTAGTTTTTTTTTCCCCCAATCTCGGAATGTTTTATTTTTATTTGTAAAACTTTGAATATTAATTAATATGATTTCAATTTTACTTTTAATTTCATATTTTCGAATTTAAATTTCAGAAATTTTATTTTTTCAAAAAAATAAATATTTTTTACATTCCGAGGAAATTAATTATATTTTTCACTAGATCGATCGATGCGTTTTTGAACAAAAACGCATCGATCGATCCGTTTTTTTAAAAAAATATAGCGAGGGACATTTCCCTCGGAATTTTCCGAGGGACAGCTCCCTCGGAAAATTCCGAGGAACGGATCCCTCGGAATATACCGAGGGAACAGTTCCTCGGAATAAACCGAGGAAAAAGTCCGTCGGTATACTCCTATCGATCGATGTATATATGTCCAAACACGCATCGATCGATGAACTTCCGAGGAATTATCCCGACGAAGTTCTCCCTCGGTATATTCCGAGGACTTTTCCGACAAACAAGGGATCCTCGGAATTTCCTCGGAAATTTATTTCCTCGGAATTCCGTCGGAAAATTCCGAGGGATTTCCGAGGAAAAAAGAAATTCCGAGGAATTATTTCCGGCGACGTGTTTCGTCGGAATTTCGTCGAAATAACGATATTCCGACGAAATTTCGACGATTTTTTCCCTCAGAATCCTTGATGTTTTCTTGTAGTGCAACATTGGAGAGATCAGAGCATAAAGACAAACAACGACATGCTACACAAGATATGGGCTGCCATTTCACGTATCAGGCCGTGTCGTTGCCAAAAGGATGATGTAGTTCATCGGGACAACTCTCCATCCAGCTCTGGTTCGGGTTCGAGTGGTACACACAGGGTAAGAAAGAGGTCCAAGAGACCCAACGATGCAGGAACATCTGGAGCAGGAGACGAGGAGTAGGAGCTATCACCGGCCAGTATTGCCATTTGATTTCCGACCGCGCTATTTTATTTTCTTTTCTATTTTAACGTTTTATGGTCTTATTTTCTGTTAATTTTGAACTTAGTTTTTTTTTTCTTAATTATGAGTTCGTATTTCTTTTACATGGTTTCTTCGTTTTATTTGGTTGTGTTTTGAGTAGTTTTTAATTCGTATTCAGCTTTGCCTTGCTAGATAAACCAAATAACTAATATCCGAGGAAAGAGGTTATATCAAGTGTTCCTCGGAATTTCCTCGGTATTTCTTAAAAAAAAAAAAAAAAATCAATGGTAGTCTGTTTCTGAGTCATCATCACCAGATGAATCTGAATCTGGATCTTGGTGAAACTCTCCAATCACTGGTTCATCCTCTACGTGAACGACGGCTTCCTCTCCAAAGTAGGTTAAATCGACAACAACGCCAACTCCAGCTAAATCTTCTGCTGCACTTAAGTTGCCGGATGTGCTTGGTTGTAGTGGGTCTTCCAGCTCATAACTTCCCTGAACTCGGCCTCTCGGGTTGAGTCTTGTAACCCATGGATCATCTCTGTTCCTTACCCGGGGGTACTTGATATAACAAACCTGTAACATTTAGAAAAATTATAAATTAATACACATGATGATGAATCATTCTGAATAATTAACATTTAATTACCTGATCGGCCTGAGAAGCAAGAATGAAAGGATCATAATATTGCAGCTTTCGTCTCGAATTTACTGATGTAACACCAAATGCATCTGTTCTCACACCTCGATCTGGAGTGTTGTCGTGCCAATCACAATAGAAAACAGTACAGCGCAATCCAACCATGCCCAAATACTTGATTTCCAAAATCTCATGTATGTGTCCGTAGTATACATCATCTCCTGATGCAGAACAAACGCCAACATCATAAGTCGTACTCGAACGTCTCCTCTTCTGAGTTGTGAATGCATATCCTCGAGTACAAAATTTCGGATATGACTTCACAACAAAGTTTGGTCCAACGACCATCTCACGTATCCAATCGTCAAATGTTTCACCTCTGGCCAAACCAGCAGACACCTATTAATAGCACATATATATATGTTATATCAATAAATGTGAATTAGTATAAATATGTGATAAAATATATTTTAATTTGTTTAAAGCACTCGCATAAGTAAACATCCATCCAGTAAATTCTCTCTGCTTCATTTCTTCTAGTTCGTCTTCTGTGGCGTATCTATACTCGAACCGCTTTTCTGCCATGAAAATCCTGTATATGATGACAATAATGTAATTAATTAAGATTTAAATTCCAACTTGTTAAAATAAAAATTTGTAAGCTCATTTATTTACCTCTCATATTGTAGAACGTCTTCGCAGTTGGTGAGCAAATATGTTTGCAAATGACTGCGCTCCTGCTCAGTAAGTCGACGGTCCTTTGGTTTTCCGCTAAGTCGTCCAACGTCTGTGAAAATGTCTGGAACCGTAACATGATATGTTGCCCGTTCGCCTCTATCATCATGCCGAGCAGGTCTTCTGTTTTTGGTCTGAACTTCTGCTGGAAAGTAGTACTCGGCAAAGTTTGAAGTTTCTTCATTGATCATCTGTGCGACTATAAAACCTTTCACCCTACTTAAATTTTTCACCATCTTCTTCAAATGGAACATATACCGCTCATACAGATACATCCATCTATACTGCACAGGACCACCAAGTTCCAATTCTCTTGCCAGGTGAATAACAAGATGCTCCATAACATCAAAAAATGAGGGAGGAAATATCTTCTCAAGGTTGCACTGAATCACGGCTAAGTTAGTCTTCAAATATTCAATACCTTCAAGAGTCACTGATCTCGTGCATAAATCGCGGAAGAAACCACTTATCCCTGCAATTGCTTCATGAACATTTCGTGGTAATAGTTCCTTGAAGGCGAACGGAAGGAGGCGCTGCATCATTACATGGCAATCGTGGCTTTTCAAGCCAGTAAACTTTCCTTCCTTTTTGTCGATACAGTTACGCAAATTTGATGCGTAACCGTCTGGAAATTCCACATCGTTTGAAATCCAATCAAAGAACGCATCTTTTCCCGCTGCATCAAGTCGGTATATGGGAAAAGGAGCCCTACCATTCTCATCAACATGAAGTTCTGAACGAGCACATATATCGACTAAATCCAGTCTTGACTTCAAATTATCCTTTGTTTTACCTTGAACATTAAGGATCGTGTTCATGAGATTGTCAAAAAAGTTCTTCTCAATATGCATGACATCTAAATTATGCCTTAGCAGATGATCCTCCCAGTATGGCAGATCCCAGAAAATACTTTTTTTGTGCCAGTTATGTAGTTCTCCAACAGCATCTACCGGAAAACGCTCATGTCCACCGACGTCTGGCGTCCTTTCTGCACCAAAATCTCTTAGTTGTATCTTCAAATCTTTCCCACAAATTTCCGGAGGTGGACTGTCAAACACCCTCTTGTTCTTCGTAAACAAATTCCTACTCCTACGATATGGATGATCAGGTGGTAGGAATCTCCTGTGACAGTCAAACCAACACGTTTTCCTTCCGTGTTTTAGTTGGAAAGCATCAGTGTTATCTTGACAATATGGACATGATAGCCTTCAATGCGTTGTCCATCCAGACAACATACCATATGTTGGAAAATCACTTATTGTCCACATTAGTACTGCCCGCATTTGAAAGTTTTCTTTACACGAAACATAGTATGTTTCATCACCTTGAGCCCATAGTTGTTGCAACTCATATATTAGTGGCTGAAGAAACACATCAAGTGATCTCTTAGGATGCTCTGGTCCGGGAACGAGAATCGAGAGAAACAAAAACTCTCGTCGCAAGCACAAGTTTGGGGGTAGGTTGTATGGTGTAAGAATGACGGGCCATAGAGAATACTGTCTTCCACTCTTGCCAAACGGACTGAAACCATCAGTACATAATCCAAGGTAGACATTTCTTCTCTCATACGCAAAGTCGGGATACTTTGATTGGAAATGCTTCCACGCTTTTGCATCTGAAGGATGTCTGATCTCACCATCTGTTGAGTGCTCCGCATGCCATCTCATTGGTTGCGCTGTGCGTTCAGACAGATACAACCTCTGCAACCTTTCCGTCAAAGGTAAATACCACATCCTTTTATATGGCACTGGAACTCTTCCACTCGTATCTTTATAACGAGGCTTTCCACAAAATTTGCATGTAACCCGTTGTTCATCCGCCCTCCAATAAATCATGCAGTTGTCGCTGCATACATCTATTACCTGATATGATAAACCAAGACCAGCTACGAGTTTCTGAACCTCGTAGTATGAACCAGGAGCTACATTATCCTCGGGTAGAATACCTTTTACAAAATCAGCAATCGCATCCACACAGTCTTCAGCCAAATTATAATCTGTTTTAATGCCCATCAATCTTGTAGCAGATGATAAAGCTGAATGACCATCTTTGCAACCTTTGTACAATGGTTGCTTTCCAGCATCCAACATATCATAAAATCTCCTAGCTTCTGCATTGGGTAAATCTTCCCCTCTAAAATGATCATTTACCATCTGCTCAGTACCTACACCATAATCTACATCCGTTCTAATTGGTTCTTCTAATCTAACCGCTGGCTGAGGTTCGCTAGTACTACCATGTTCATAATCAGTTTCCCCATGATGATACCAAATTTTGTAACTTCGTGTAAACCCACTCAAATATAGATGAGTCCAAACATCCCACTCTTTAATAACCTTTCTATTTTTACAATTAGAGCAAGGACATCTTAACATACCTGTTTTTTCTTCCGGTTGTCGGTGAACTAACCCCATGAATTCGGTTATACCTCGTTGGTATTCTTCCGTAAGCAATCTCGTGTTCGGATCCAAATGAGGTCGATCGATCCAAGAACGAAAATAATTTTAAGAAGACATATTTTTTATGAATCAAATTCGTGTGTAAATAGAGTAAGAGGGAGGATGAAGATATGGAGTGAATGAAGAGGAAGAGGAGTGCTTGTATTTATAGTTTAAATCCTGCCGACAGACCGAGAAAATTCCGACGAAATTCCGAGGGAAAAGGCTAGTTCGTCGGAATTTCCTCGGAATTTTGTAAAATCCCCCAACGGCTCTCCAACGGCTATAATATTTCCTCGGAATTCATCGGTTTTTTCCGAGGAACCCATTTTTCCTCGGAATTTCCTCGGAATATTCCGACGGATTGATATTTCCTCGGAATTCCGTCGGTATATTCCGAGGAAATTCCGAGGAAACCCAATTTTGTGTTTCCTCGGAATTTCCTCGGAAATTCCTCGGGATATTCCGAGGATTTCATTTTCCGTCGGAATGTCCGTCAGAATACCGCTGTTTTCCTGTAGTGTATCAGGATCAAGCCCAATAGCCCATACGTTCACATGAAGATGTGTCTTGGGCTGTATTGTGTAGCCGTTGATCTGAAACTCAGATATTACTTCTCTTGGAAGCAGAAGAGGTACTACAGGATGTAGCCTCCATGTTTCTTTAATCACCATTTTCATGTAGGGTAGCTGGTCTATGCTATCGAAGGTGATACTTCCTTTGTGCTTGACATGGCTTCTGATTTCGGATTGAACTTTCTTCATCACTCTTGGGTTCCTCGCCAGTTCTGCCATTGTCCACATCATGCTAATTGCAGATGTATCGATCCCACCCAGAAGAACATTCTGTTAACAGAATCATGAAGAACATGTCAGAATCTCATATCTTATTTTAGAGTCTACATGCACTTATAATAAAAACAATTTTTTAAATAAATTTGGTCGCTTATTTTTATCTAAATTGTTTCTTAAATTTTTCACAGGCGAATGTCTCAACTTCCTATGTCCAGGACAGACCTTGAGTATTCTAACAAGTATTTTTCAAATCTTTCATTAATTACCATCAAGATTGCTTTGATATGGTTTCTTGTGAGCTTGTCATTGCCAAGAACAGCTTCTTCTTTCGATAACCTCAAAAGCATGCCCACAAAATCTTCACTCCCCTCTTTCTTTTCTTGTCTATGTGTATTAATCATTTGTTCATAGAAGGCATCGAGATCTCTCACAACTTCTTCTCTCCGTCCTTGTAAACCTGTTAACCAGTCGTACGGGAAAAAATTTGAGGCAGAGAAACTTCCCAATATCTCAAGTGCCTCACGGATTAACTTGTTGAAATTATCATTGTTGAGCACAGTCCTTGGAAAACCACACCAAATGATGCCCTGCATACAACACTTACAGTAAAAGCAAGTAACTTGTCGCCCAAGTTAACTGGATTATTCTGAGAAGCTGCGTTGGCGAGGGGATCCATCAGATTCTTGACCTCCTCTTCCTCGATGGGTTGAATCGAGTTAACTTGTCTATTACTGAGAAGTTGCTGAACCGCGAGCTTTCTTACTTCTTTCCAGTACTCGTTATAAGGAGAGGAAGCAATGTCCCTATAGTCGTAAGAGAGTTTCCCTGAACCTGAAGAAATCATTGGTAATTTTAAAACAGAGAAAAATGGAAACTTTTATACGGGGTTATTGGAACATGAATTTCTGTGGAATTTGATGATTTTAATAGTTGAGAGAATTTTACAAGTTAACTAGATTTAACACATTTTATCAAATACTTTTTTACATAGATTTTCATTACTTGTGTATAGCTATTGATTGTTATTAACTTTTAAAGTAAGAAATTAATGGTGGTAGAAAAAAATGGAAAAAAAATCATTTCAACTAAGATAATTCTTAAACAACTTTTAAAAAAGTTTTTGTCACAAAAAAAATCTCAAGAAATAAAATGGCCAAAAAATTTAATTTCTACTTCTTACTTTATAGATATATAAATAATAATAAATAAAAAAATATTTTTTATATAATTTCGAAATATATGTTTTAAATTTGAATTTTTGTAAAAAAAATTTGAATTATTATTTTTGAAATGTTTTTTTTTTTAATTCGAAAGTGCTTTTTAAAACTATTTTTACAATTTTTATTTTAAATTTTATTTTTTTTTCTATTTTTTTAATTGTGAATTGTATTATATTAAAGCTGTGATTTGTATATTATTTTATTCTTCAATTTGAGTTTTTGTATGTGAGTGTATTTTATTACATTGATTTCAAAAATCTTATGGGTATAGATGATATTCTCAAAGTTGAGTACTATGAGTAAAAACAAAAAAAATTTACATCCCAATAACAATAGATTTTAATTTAACTAGGGCCGGCGTCCGCGCTGTGCGCGGATTACATGTTTAATAAAAATCAGGTGAATTAAAATTGTGTGTTTTTCGGTTTCTGAAAGGATAAGTTAAGTTTGGTTTTTTTTATACAGGGGAGAAGTTCGAAGCGGTGTTTTTTTTTTAAAAAAAAAACAACTGTAAGAATGAATAATAAATAGTTTTGAGGAATTCGATACTTGAATGAGAAAATAATCTTTGTGTGTGACAATTTAATTGATGTAGGAAGTTGTAACGTAAATGTTTTAAAAGTAGTCTTGTGGCGTTTGCTATGAGGCTTAGGATAGCAGTTTATTCCTCTTTTGGAAGCGTTGAATGATATCAATTTCGTTGTTAAAGTAGAAGCGCGTTCTAGGTGTTGCTGTGAGTGATAGTTTTCCTGAAAAAGGTGAAATATTTGTTAGCATTTAGTTTTTTGTAAAGTTTATGTTTAGTTTATTACCTTCATGTATCCGTGGAATGATACTTGTGATGATTACGACATGGTTTTTCCTTGTTGATATGCGATGTAATTCCCTGAAATTAGACGCCTCCTTGTCCCATAAAGTTAGACGTACCAATTTTGATCTACAAATAATTATTGTATTAGATTTTGTTTAGTTGTAAACCAATTATTACTTAATAAAAAGTTTGTACCTGTCTAAACGCAATCCAATGATGATTTTTGAATATGTGTAGTGGTTATATAAATCACTACCTTGGATGAGGCAAATGCGGCCAACAACATCTGTAGGAATAATTTGGTTGTTTTTAAAAAAATTAGGATTTATTTTTATGTGAGAGAGTTTTTGTTTTTTTTTTTACCTGGTAGGAAGTTGGTTTCACTTGCTAAGCTGATCAACTGGGTGTAGCGTTGGGGCCGGAATATGTATGAAGGGATCGGTGGAATGTTTTCTTGAATCAGTGTAATAGTTGTTGTTTCTTTGATATTGATTATGTATGGTTGATCAGTAAGCCTGTAACGTTGGTTATTGGGGAGGAGATTAAAATATCTAATGTGATAAATTTTCCCTTCCTCGAAGCGTTGGTACATTGTGTCAGACGTAGAAATAGGCACCTTCCCCTCCATTTTTTGTTCTTGTTTAGTGGTTAGAAGCAATCATTTGAAATATAGTTGGAATAATTAAAAATAGGAATTTTAGACAAACCTGGATGTCAAGACAGATGAAAGTTGTTCCTAGGAAAACATCTTTATTTTTGTGATTTGTGATGGGCCAGACCCTAAGGATCCTAACGATTATTGGATGAGGTCTGAGGGTGTTGCCCCAGTTGCTTTGATCTTGTGCTGCCTGTGCTACATAGATAAGGATGAGAATTATTTTGTTTTGCGCCATTTTTTTTAAATTTTTTTTGAAGTGAACATAGTTAGGGTGTGTTTTTTTTTTTTAAGTATTGTCATGGTTTTTTTAAAATTTTAAGTATGCCGGGCCATAATTATAGGTGGTAGTAGTAAATTAGTTGGGTGGGTTTGATAGTAGAATTTAGTTATTTTTAGTAATTTACAGGGGATGTGTGTGAAATGAGGAGGTTTTGTTATCTTGGACGTACTTTTTTAAGATTAAAAGGAACTTAGGCGGTTCGCACATTGTTATAGAAAACAGTTGAAATAAAAAATTGTCTGAAATAATAGAAAATGCAAAAGATAATAGTTCGACAGTTGAAATAAGTAATTCTCCGGAGGAAATAGTAATTAGTAGGTAACGAAAAAGAAATGAAATAAGATAAGCCGTAGACGATGGCTTGTAGGGTTATTGTGAATGGTCTTGTAGAGCGGCCACTTTCTATTGCGGACGGACCTATAGATAAAAACAATTTTGTTAGCACAGGTTCATTATTGGGTTTGAAGAGTTTCGGACCGGAAGGCTTACTGGTAGCTTGCATCTTATGGTATAGAAAGTTGTTGAAGATTCCGGGAAGCCTGCTCTGGGTGATCATCGGATCGTGATTCTGGAGGAGAGAGAGAAAGGAGCTGAGTATTTTTGGATAATGTTGTGAACTGGGTTGCAAATAATATTTGATTACCTGGTAAACCGTTGTATATTTCTTTGTAGACAATGTTTTTGACCCTTCCTATCTTTTGATCATTTCCTTGTATAATTTTGAGGCCTGACTTGGTAATAACTCGGGAAAGACCAACATAGAGCTGCCCATGGGTGAAAACGGGTTGGGGCAAATACAGTACGACACCTTTCAAACTCTGACCCTGACTTTTGTTAATTGTCATTGCGTAACATAGCCTGATCGGAAATTGCCGCCTTTCTAGGGTGAACGGATGTTTAGTTACTGATTCCGATAGTATGATTCTTGGAAGGTCCACTTTATGTCCAATATGGGAGCATGTAACTATTTCACCTCTAATAACACACTCACCTAGGTAAGTGACAACAGACGTGTTCCGTTGCACAACCCCTTCTTCTGATTTAAATTCCTTAGGAGCATGAAAGGGGCACCCACTTTCAATGTAAGCTTATGTGCAGGCAGGCCTGGAAAGCTCAGTGAGTTTAAATACTCTACTGGGTACAATGTCTCGTTGTTCGCAGAGTCGGTGTCTATTATACCGAAGCTATCGGAACTGAGATATTCCTTTGAAACACCGTCAGCTTCAGATATCATGTATTCATTGATCTCATCCACCGTTTTGTTCCTTGGTGTGAGGATAGCCCTTTCTGTATAGTCTTGCTTGGTTCCTTTCCACTGGTCAGTTCGCCCGTAAGTAGATTCTAGAATTTGTTTGTGAGGATCTGAGCTGAGCTCCTCGACCAACGTTCGGTCAATAGAAATGAGCTGATCTTCTTCATCTTCATCAAATTCATTGACCTCAGTAGGTAGGGGGTTCCCCTCGCCAACCCTCAGGACGTAGTTGGAGAACTCTTTCTCATCTTCGCTGAGGCGCATATTCTTCTGGAGGGTGAATTTGTGGCATGATTCCCATAAATATGAATGACTTATGGAGGCAGACACAATTTCAGCTCTGGTGCCTTGTGGGATGACTGGTAAGATCTGTCTGAAATCACCTCCTAGAAGAACAATTTTTCCGCCGAATGGGAGAGTTTTGGCTTTGGGATCATGTAAAGAAAGAATGTCTCTTAAGGACTTATCGAGGGCTTCGAAAGCATGTCTGTGTGTCATAGGTGCCTCATCCCATATGATTAGAGCTGCCTTTTCTATTAACTCTGCGAGCATAGTTCCAGGTGTAATGTGGCAGGTGGATGTGGTCTTTAGATCGATTGGGATATTGAAACGGGAGTGGGCAGTCCTGCCGCCTGGTAGTAGTAGGGCTGCTATTCCAGATGAAGCAACGGGAAGGACTATCTTTTTCTCTGACCGTAGTCTTGAAATGATTGTCTGGTATAAAAATGTTTTGCCTGTGCCTCCAGCCCCGTAGACAAAAAATAGCTTCCCGTAGTCTTCCTGAGTTGACTCGATAATAGCCTGATAGACGTCCAATTGTTCACGGTTGAGCAACGTGTACTGGGTGTCATGTCTACTCTTCTCCTCGGCGACATTATACTGTAGCTCTTGCTGCCACAAAGTATTACCTAGCTCTTTAAGTAGGAGAGGATCAGGAGTAGGCATTCCTGGAAAATCAGTAAGGGTGTGTTCTTGGTTCCGCAAAGCCTTCTCGAGTTCAAGTAATGTATACTGCTCGAGCTTAGCATCATCTATTTCTAGCTGCGGGTGTTTGAATTCCTTACGTTTCTTGTAGAGGATGTCCTCACTCAGGGTTTTCCAGCACTTATCCCACAATTCCTTAGGGTTAGCAACATGACAGTAGATAAGTAACGTGACAAACATTTCTCTTAGCTGAGAAGGTGTACCCCATGTGTTGAGTTCGGCCATACTTTCGTGCCATTCAGCATCGTTAGCGAGAAGACCTCGTGCGCAGCAGGTAAATCGGGATATGTGACACCGTTGAAGGTTCTAAGCTCTGTGTAACTTCTCGGGCCTTTCACTTTGTTTATCAGTATCCTCAAATAGTAACGATCCCTTGAAGCGGGATGTACAGTAACAACCCGACCAATTGAAGTTCCTCTCTTTCTCTCTGACCAGACTTTTGAGCTATTGTTCCATGTGAAGAACTCAGGAATCTGGACATACGTTAAGGTGCGGGCGAACGCGGATGTTCTGCATAGAACCATCCACTCGGTGAACATAGTCTTTTCAATGCCTGATTTCTGTATAACTCTTCCTAGGTTATCCGTATCTTTGATTGTGATATTATGTTCACCTTCCAGATGGACAACCAACTTCATGACGGATGGTTGGCGTTTATGTATAGAATAAGCGAAAGTCCTCCACATGGATTCGCAAGCGGATAAGTATCGACAGTCTTGATACTCTTTTATCTCATTCCTTGCTTTCTTGACCTTTTCCTTGCCTTTCTCGGATGTCTGGGGGTCGCTTCCATTCTCGGATGTCGGTGGGTTGGGGCCTTTCTCAACCAGAATTGTCGCCCTGTCGACTCCTTTTGTGATGTATTTGAAAAGGTATTTGATAGCGGATGTCCTATTGCACCATTCCACGTTTATATGAGCTGCATACTTCTTCAGGATTTCTATGTTATAAGGGATGACAGAAGCATTGTCTAGAAGAATTTCATCCTTTAAAACATTAGCATTTTCGTTCTTCCGGCGACGATATATTATGTACCCAGACTTATCAATTGATGTAGACTCAGTAAATGGGCGGGGAAATTTCTTCGCACATACATGATTCTCCATACATGGTGATCGAGGTCTATCGAGTCCACATGGCCCATGGATCATGTGCTTTGCAACCAATTCATAGGCTTCGGGGTCTTTCTGCTTGTCCGGAAGCTCGGCTGAAATAATCTTGTCGATTTCTTCTGGGCTGGGTGTCCTAGAGTGGTCTCCAAACCACAACAAAATATGTGCATGGGAAGACCTCTTTTTTGGAACTCAATCCTATGAAGAGCTGGTATAAAAAAGACTTGAATTACTTATATGAAGATAAATGTGAATTAAATTTTCCAGTTAAAGAGAATACCTGCTGTGTATGGGGCGAAGAATGTTCCCTTCTTAAAATCATCTAGTAGCTGGTCTAGTTTCATTTTGAAAACTCAGCACTCAATATCTGGTCTGTCATTCGGGCTATCACCGCCGTATGCTGCTAGATGGTCTTTTATCTCTTTCCAATTTGGGTTTGCCGTCATTGTGATGAATAAATCTGGATTCCCAAACTGTCTGCATATCGCCATTGCGTCATGATATTTCTCAATCAGATAACGGGGCCCACCAGTAAAACTCGGTGGTAGAATAAACCTCTTACCAACCGTCCTTGCATCGGAGTCACCTTTTCCGACTGCATCACAAACATTACTGTATAATTCAGCCCTTAGAACGTCTTGATTGATCCTATGCCATCGAAGACGATCTTCCTCGATCGAAGAATATACATCGACAACATATTGGTGGAGGAGGCGCCCAGACTTAATGAGTGTCATTCCTTCTTTTAACCGAGTTTGTATTTGAGAGGCATAAAATTGCCGTATACTGACAAATTTTCTTGTCCTCGAGCTTCCTTCCTCTAAATGCAACGGAATTTTGGTATTGAAACCATACTCACCATAAGGAAACAGAAGTGGGTACTGGAGGCTCATGTATAGTGGATGATCATCTCGTATCTCCGTCAAATTAGTTGACTGAAACTTGACGACTATATCTCTCTCACATATAGTGTCTGACATTTCGCCGACAATTAGTCCAACAACCTCAGATGATTGGGGTAAGTCATATTGTTTGCCTTTCCCTTTATCAGATATGAGACTGATTGTAAAATCTTCTTCAGAGTTTGCCTCGTACCAATCTCGAACCCTCCTAAAAACTTTTGCAAGGCAATTATTGGTATCCACCATTTCTATTAGGACTTTTAATGTGGCTTCGGTTGCTTTTCCTTCGGAGGTTGTTTGGCCTAAAGCTTCCAGCCAATTCTTAACTTCGTTTGCTATATCAAAAATATAGTGCTGCAGGTACTTGGGTGGTAAACGTGGCTTAGGAATGAGGGATCCGATACGGTGGTAAGTTTGCCCTTGAATACGGAATGTAAATGGCCCCCTCCCGAAAACAACACTGTAATCTATATTCGCTCCAATAGATGTAAAAGCTAGGAGGGCATTGTAGACTCGGATGGTCTCGCGAAATTGTTTACATTGCAGTAGCTTTTCTAACACGGGTGGAGGTTGTCTCATAGGCGGAAGTTTAATCTGTCCTTGGTTGCAACAAATGGTAAAGCGTAACTCCTTCGTTCTAGGGTCTCTTTCGGTGCTCTCGGATTGCCAGACCAAAGCACCACACGATGGACATTCTAAAATTGGGTTGTTTGTTGCTTCAGAGGAGGATGACGCATCTGAAGGGGCTGTAAAATTTAAAGAGTCGAGACACGACTATTAGATGATTTAATAGTTATTGAGAATAAGTGGCAACTCCCTTATCAGGTAAGTGGTTAGTTGACCCAAGAAATTTTTTTTTTTTTTATTTTGTGTTCAACAGATTTCTCTAAACCACTCCTTAATAAAAAAAATTTTGTACATATCTTTATATTTAAATTACAGGAAAAATGTTTCATTAGAAAATAGGCATACAATTATATTCATGGGGTTACCTAATTTGAAACTTATTGGTAAGAATCAAGAGGTCGGTATTGGGGATTGAAGTTTAAAATTATGTAAATTAATTGATAAATATCAATAGGTGGGAAATCAATTTTTAAAATAATTTGTTAAACTATTGTCAAATTAGGTGAATCAAATTTGGGGGAATCAATTTTTTTTAATTTGGAAAATTTTTAATTTCGGGAGGAAAAATATTTAAAATTCAAATTTGAGAACATGTTATCTTAAAATAATGGTTTAAGATAATTTTTTTGATTTTTTTTAATAAATATTCAGGGTATTAGACAAAGTATGTAAGAGACATGAGAGACATAGGAGACTCCATGACTGTTGATGACATTTTGGTGATTTTCCCTGTGGGGTTAATTTTTGTAAACAAAAGTCGAAAATATTCTATATATGAGAATTGTACATAGAAAATATTCTACTGGAGGTTTAATAGGTAAACATATAATGTATCTAAAGTAGGAAAATATGTACCTTTTCCTTTAGCTCTGCCGATTCGATGATTTCGTGCGGGCGTAGCTGCGCTGGGTCCTATTAAAAAAACTTGTTGTTGGTTACTCCACATAATTTATTTATTTTATTGTGAAGTTGTAGTTGTATTATTTGATGGTTACCTTCTATCCTTCTTGATGTACGTTTTGATAGTAATATTGCCCTTCGCATGGCACGGACATTTGTTCTTGCCACTGCATGTATTAATATTTAAATTATGTGTTAATAATCAGATGGTATATTTAACAAAAAGAAAAATGTTATCATTTTGAATCTTGTACCGTGTATAACGCGCGTCGCAGCCACCTATAGAGGGTAAAATGTTTACCCATAAAAGCATTGTTAGTAAAATATTTGTGTCTACTTAGCATAATCACAAACCATCATAAATATATTAATATAGAATTTGTTTTTGGTGTGATATAGCTGGATAACTCACAGTCAAAGTATTGTGGGGCATAATGTTGTGGCATAGTTCCCGCAGCTGGAGCTGTTCGGGAAGAATAAGAATAAATAAATGAAATTATTTTGTTGGAGCAAGTAGTCGAGGCATGTATCTATTATATTTGGGCTTATAATAATTGAAAAATACTAAACAGTGATGGATTAAGTGATATAATTTTGTGTATACCTTTCACTTTATTCCGTACTCCTAGTGGACGTCCGCGTTTACGTTTCGTTGTGTTTGAACTTGATGACTCTGATATTGGAAATAAGTTTTTTATTAATAACCAAAGTTATGATTATAAAGATAAGACAGATATATTAAATAAGTATAATCGACATAGAACTTGATAAATGAATGGAGTTTTAAAAAAATTCTAATTTGAAAACGTATAATCTAAAACTTTTACAAAATTATTTTTAAGATTTGTAAATTATTTATATATCTACGATATAAGGGTTATTTTACCATTATATGAAACATTTTGATCTAAAAATTTATAATTTGTATTTAAAATAAAAACAACATTACTATATAAAATGAAAATATTCATTTGTAAACAATTACAATGATGACCTAATAAAGTTTTTTTTTAAACTAATATATCAATACTAATAATGGTTTTGATCCAAAAATAAATTGTAAATTCAAATACCTCCTAGAAGCGGAGGATCTTTGGAGTTTTTTTTGACCATGGTGTTGAGGGACAGCTGTGGCTTAAACAAAACAAAGAACAGTATAATGTTAGAGTAAGTGAAATCCTGTTGTATAAATAATACACTAATAACTTACAGAGAACACAAAAGCTCAGATCAACAATCACTGTCTGCCTTCGGGAACGCAATACCTAATAAGAGTTTAATCCCATATATAACTTTTTTTTTAATTAATCAGACTTTAATAACCCTTTTAAATAACGCAGTATCAAATAGGAGTGAAATTTTGAATTTATTTTACTAACTGAAATATAGATAACCATTATTTTCAGAATAAGTTAAAATATACCTTTTTAGAATAAATGGTTATTTGTGAATGTTAAAATTAATAATGGGTTATTTTTGAATGTTTAAACACTCAAGGGTTATTTGTGAACGTGTTCTATAGCTTTTTGGAATTGTAAACGGTTAGAAAGTGTGAATGTTTTCTAATGTTTTCTAAGGTTTTTATTTATACACTCTAGAAATTGTGAATGTTTTGTATAGTTTATAGAAATCCTTCACAATCCCTCACCCATCAGAAAGGAATTAACATTTCCTTCGGGGGTAGTGACTTGTACACAACTTATTGAAAAACCAAGACTCAACAGGATTATCAACAGCAAAGCAAAACAGAAACAACAACACATTTTTTTATAGACAGAATAACAAATCAGAACAAATAAAAGAAAGCAAATACATAATCGTAATACAAAAAATCTTACAGGGAATATTAGATTGACTCGAAATCTGGCTGAGAGGCGATGGATATGTGTGTAGACCTAATTAATGCAAGAACTTGAATACTTCTTTTCAAAACGTTATGTGGGTTTTTACATATCTTTAGTTATTTGTATTAATGGTAGTATATATTATATTAAATTCTTAATGAATGCAGTCTTCTTTATTGGCATGAAATATGGCAGTATCGTTATTAGGTTTGAAGAATATTCTATTGAGTCAGTTAAGGTTGAACCAATTAATATTCTATTTGTGGTAGATCGAACTGTAATAATTAACAGCTGGACACAAACGTATCAATGCATGGATCGTACGTTTTCCTTATTCAATTCATGCATTGTATTATGTTGACCTCTTCATAATACAATAATGAATACGAATACATAAAATTTATAAGACTGCATAACCAAGGTAGGAATGAAAACCAAACAACTTAATAAGATAAGAAATCCATAACGTTTTAGCAAAATGAAATTGTCTTAGCAAAATGGAAAACAAAATGACTAAAGAGAAATAAGACTGTTATTAGGGAAGCATGCTGACTGGGCAGTCTGTACCAGCCATTGGTGGAGTGATTTTGGTGTATGAGATCTAGCCACTGCGCTTGATACGCTTAGCTTCCTTCTGGTCGTCAGTGGCCGAAGTACCACCACCACTGCTCTCAGCTACCTCTAAGATTTCCACTTCAGCTCCTGGACGATGGGTTTTGTGCGCCAAGAAGAGAAAGTGGCGTGCTGAGTGGCGTATTTTATGGTGGTAAA
Organism: Brassica napus; assembly: GCF_020379485.1. Taxonomy (NCBI): domain Eukaryota; kingdom Viridiplantae; phylum Streptophyta; class Magnoliopsida; order Brassicales; family Brassicaceae; genus Brassica; species Brassica napus. The sequence goes on from NC_063450.1 coordinate 38,698,999, forward strand.
ACTGCTGGTGAGATTATCTTGGTAGCGGTCAAGGAAAGTCGGGTTGAAGTGAAATTGTAGGGGGAGACCTTGATCCTGAATTTTTTTGTCTGGCCAATTGTGTCAATAAAACACTGTGGCAGTGGAACTTCAAGCTCAGCCTCATCTCCACCGTTTTCCTAATGTAATAAAATTCATTTATCAACTTGGTAGACTTTATGATTATAATATGTGTCAAGATTATGAAAATCTGCTCATGTATCAACAGAACAACAATTACCTGAACATAGGCGTCAATCAACTCTGATGCTTTTCTGCCAGTGAGCTCTTTTCCAGCATCTCCGAGGATGATGAACGTGCACTGCTCCTCATTATCATAGACAGAAAGCTCCACCCGATAGCTAGTTCAAATAGCAAGTGATTAGTATATATACATTGTCGGATGGAAACATATGTGACAGGAGAATCTTACTTGGCTAATGTAGTAGCATCTTCATTGCGGCATTTTGGACAAAGCAAGGTTGTCGGACCACGGTTTAGCTTGGTCTGGCAATCTTTGCAAGCAATGTAATACCACTCAGCCCCAAGCTTGACATCATCAATTGTGGCAATGCAGTCAAAGTAGGCAACCTAAAATAACATCCCAATAGTTGTGAGCAACTAAATTGAGAAAAGTGCTTGATTCTAATCACGAAATGGGATTTACCTTAGCAGGCTCACGTTTGAGGAACGCAGCAATCTCACTTATTGTGAGAGTCTCAGCTTTGACAACCTCAACAGGGTTGACCAAAGAAGTGGCAGAAGGGTTCGCACTCAACCTTGGTAAGAATTTTAAATCAGGCGATTATCAAAGTTAAACACATAATATACTAATATATAGATTGAAGAGGACATTAGCTAATACTAACAAGGTCAAGTATTCCCTGGTGGGGTCAACATCTTCGTCCAAAAACACCCTTGAAGAGGACATGGAACTTAAGCACAACTTCCCTGTCAATACAGGAGCAGTTAGTGGTAGGTTTATGTAAGTGAGTGTGGGTGATCAGGAGTTCTTATATTAAGTGTAAGAGATTACCCCCGAGCCTTTTAGGATTGACAGTTGTGACCAGAAGAACCGTTGGAGTGGTTGCACTTGCGTCAAACTTCAGGCGGAAACTTTCTGCGGCCTCGTCCCATAGATAGACGTTCATTACTGGACCACTGCAGTTAATAAAGAGTAGATGTTTAATTTAACTAAGACTCATAAATTAGAAAATGATATATATGAATTGGTCGAACAACAACAGCTTACTCTTTAAGCTGCAAATGGACCGTCACTTTCCGAGAAACTGAGTCATCCTTGGTGCACAAAACCGGACGCTGATGGAGAGCCTGGCCATCAACCAGCTTAAGGTGGCCAACAATATCTACAACAAACAGTCAAACGCATATATGGGTTTAATAACACGCATATATGTTTAGATTTATGCTAAGAAAAATTCTAAACCTTACCGTGAAGATCCCCTCTGAGATCGCAGTTTGCTTCAAAGTCTGAAAAGGAATGGACTCTGAAGCGCTCTGTCAAAATGCTTTCAATGTCTTCTTCATATTTTGACAGGGCAGAGTCGTGTGAGATGCAGATTACCAGCCTCTGATCAGCAACATGGTACATCACCTTGCTGTTGGATGCAAAGAAGTTTGTCAATGTGTAGATCCTCCCACGCTCAAGCTCTTTCTCATACTGGCTCCGACGGTTCTAACCGATGAACCCCTGAGCTAAAGTCCCCTACAGAACAGAGATACAATATCGTGTCAGTTGAAAACGCTCAAATAGATTGATATAAGGCAACAAAAAACAAACTTCACAGTTTTGGTTTATCACGAAGTCATGTTCTGTACTAATCTGATATCTATCGAAGCACACTCAAGTGAATAATGAACAGGAAAACCAATCAAAGATTAGCTAATATATAATGAAATAGAAGCTAATATTATTTCATCCTATCGCAAGAAATCAAGTGTGTTTTCCAGAGTGATTAAAATTACAACGTTTAAAGCAACAAAAACAAATCCCACTAATAAATCAAAGTTACGCTAACATATTTCAAACAGATCAAAAAAATGTTTTTATTTTAACGAATCAATCCAATCAAGTTTTTATTTTAACGAATCATCCCAGTTTCTAATAAATCAAAGATACGCTAACATATTTCAAACAGATCAAAAAATGTTTTTATTTTATCGAATCAATCCAATCAAGTTTTTATTTTAACGAATCATCCCAGTTTTTATTTAAATCAATCTACTTTTTTTTACTACATACGCTAACATCTCAACCTAATGGAAGCTAATATAATGAGAAATGAAGGATTACCTCCGCATCGATCATGAGCATCTCCATCCCAAGAAGGATCCCTGGTACTCCTTTGACATTCTTGCGAGCTTCCCAGAAATGAAAAAGCCTAAACTGCAAGGTGGAATCTCCGGGTCCCGGTGAGACTTGTCGGAAGAGGAGGGGAGGAGAAGATTCGCCGGTGCGGATTGCGGTCTCTTTCGACATGATTATGGTAGAGAGCTAACGATCTGAGTTAAGAAAGAAAAGGGTAAGCGCTGAGGTCACAGAGATGAGGGTTTAAATAGGGATCTAGATATAAGGCGAAGGGGCGATCTGGAAGGTCCGCATGGATCTTGAATGGAGGCTTTAAGGAAGAACATTGAAGTTTCAGCCCTTTCATCGGAGGCGTTTTGCGGGAAAATTTGTGGAAGAGGAATTGAATCGACATGGGGGAAAGAGAAATGGGGAGACGGCGATTAGAGTTGTTGAGAGGAGGAGAAAGCTTTGGAAGCTTTGGCTTGAGTCTCGCCAATACGGAGATGAGGGATGATGGGCTGGGAGAAATTGAATAATCTGGCCCACATAACAGAGATTGAGTAAGCCCGCACGAAGCCCGTTCGAATATGTGGGATTTTAATTGGAAAGTGACGTGGCAAAATGATTGGATGAGAATATTTGGCCTAGGTGGCTCCCTTCAGAACATCCAGAATTAAGCCCTTTTATATAGTGGGATCTTAAAATCAATGAAAATTAAACTTTTCCAATAACAAAGGATTTTGAGTGGAATTTAAAAATCATCATCCCAATAACAATGGATTTTGTTTAGATTTTAAAAATTCACAAACCAATAACAATGGAATCTCAAAATTTAATAATTCCTCTAAAATTCTTTGCCCAATAACCCCCCCCCCCCCCCCCCCCCCCCCCTTAATTAGTTACTATTAGGATAATAGGATATATTTTATTGAGCAAAATAAAGGATAGATTTATATACAAAGAATTAGGCATAAGTGAAAACTCTTGTGTGACTGGTAACCATCATAGGAACAATAAGAACGGATAAGAAAAGAATGAGTAGGAATAAAATTTTAGGAATGATAAGGAATGATGGTTCCTTATCAAAATTAATGAGGAATTGATTTGTTCTATAATTCTATACAAATAAATGAATGAAGATGAATGAAAAGGAAAACTTATTCCTCAGGTAAAAAGTTTAAAGAATGTTAAGGAACATAGTATTCCTCCACATTCTCTTGGTCACCAGTCACAAATTGTAAATCGTAAATAAATATGGAATATATAGGAAATAGTTTTTGCTAAATTAATACCTTTTCCCAATTGTCTCCTAATGATCAAAATGTTTTACATGTTTGATAGAAAAACTTGTAAAATACTATAAGGCTATGTACAAGGGTTGTTGTTATTCAACCCCATAATTTACACTTTTAACATTTAGCATTATCTCCTCTTTCTTCCAGCTATTAATTCAATATTCTTTCATTTTTTATATTTATATAATAATTTTATTTTTGTAAACTCAACACCCACCATTTTATTTCATATTTTTGTTTTTTTATAATTATATTTCGTAAACAACAAAATTCATTTAAAAAATAGTAACAAGTAAAACTTAAATAAATTGTAATTTATATTTTAACACAAAAATATTTTTTTCCACTTAACATAAAAGAGTATTTTTTAAAAAATAATGATAATATTATATTTAAAATATGGAATATATCATAATAGTTATAGTACCTGCCAATGGTGGACGGCTACAACAATTGAGGTCAAAGACTTTAAGAGCTTGTCTTGCTGTTTCAGGAGTAGAAACTACGACCGTTGGGATTGCACCAAGCTTCAGATGCATCACGGGACCATACTTTCTGGACAGTCTCCAAAGAGACTTTTTTTTTTAACTGAAAAAAAAAAAAAAAAAAAAAAAAGTCTCTTTGGAGACTCCAAAGAGACTTATGTGGCAATTCTCTCAGCTCATGCAAGTTTCCGATGATCGGAAGCTTTGGAGGGCTCGGAGGAAGTTTGGAGTTTGATTTGACCAGTCTCGGGAAGATTATGAAGACGAGTGCAAGGATTAGAGAACCGACGAGATAGAGAGAAATAGACATTGTCTCTTGTTTCTCTTTACTGTTAAGTATTTGTTCTCTGTTTCTAATTATAGATGTGTTTTTTTTTTTTTTTTGATAAAGGGCTTGCTAAATTATAGATGTGTTTCTCAAGAGATTCATTGAAACTGGGTTATATAGCCAATGCTATTTATCATCATGAAACATGTGTTGTAATTTGTGTGGTCTATACTTACTACGTTATATCAAGTGTCATTTTAGGATTTAAATTTTTGTTTCATGTCGTTTTGCGTTCTAATTCACATATTTAATCAATTGTTCAATTTTTACTCTTTTTAATTCATTAATTAATAAAACAAAACATAAAACTATATTAATAGATGTAAAACAGAAAATTTGACAATTTTCTTAGTTAGAACATCTTCAAAAGACACTCTCTAACTTCAAATATAGAGTTTTTTGTTATCCAAAAATAAATTTCAAAACTTCAAATTTAGAGTTTCACTACTCAAAACTCTAAATTTGAAGTTTCATCTTTTTATTTGCATTTTGATCCTTATAATTAATTACACATCACATTTATGATATTTAAGTATTTTCTCATTTATCGTTTTAATCATTAAAACTTTTGTATATCATAAAGTTTTCAAATTTATTTTTATAAACTCAAATTTTAGACATAAAATTAAATAAAAATTTTAAAACAGGATTTGTAATATTTTAAACCTAGAATTAGACAACAAGAATATTACAAAAGAAAGTGAATAAAATTTTTTTTAAAAAGATACATGAAAACATAATTATTACACAAATTGAAATATTACAACAACACTAATAGTCTAATAAATTTTCTCCGGAACCTCTAAAGTGTTGTCCAAACAAATTTTGTATAACCGAAGATGGAACATTATGAAAATAATTTTATGGAATAATGTGGTATTTTGCTCGTAGTTTGATATTTAATTATGTATTTCTGAAGGTTAAAAGTGAAGAAAAACTGTACACCCTTCATATAAAGAAAAACTGTACACCCTTCATTCTATTGATAATTTTATATTTTAGTTTAAATTTTTTATTAATTAATATTATTGTTATGTTTTTACATATGTGCTAATTATTTATAAAAGTTTTATGGATTTACATTAATTATGACAAATATAAGGATCATAGCATAAATTATAAACAACTTTGAAGTTAGATTTGAAATTTTGCTTTTGGAGAAAAACACATTGAAACTTCAAATATTGAATTTTTCAAACTCTAAAATAGAGATTTTTTGGAGATGCTCTTAGTGTGCAAAAATATTAAACAACACTTAATATGAAATAGATAGATTAGCTATTTTTTCCATTTTTTGTGTAACATTATGAAGATAGATTTCGGTTAAACATTATTGCCCTTTAATAAATTGTAAATAAAAACAACATAGACATGAGATTTTTAAAAACCAATCCTACATAACCCATATCATAATCTATTTTTCAAATCGCTAATTAAATTTTAATAGAACATTCATCACATTCATTCATAAGATTTGCGAAAGTACCAAATACGGAGATGATTCATATGATTCTATTTTCTCATCCAATTTTTGAAGGAAATTGCCAAAAATATCATATTCATAGTAACATTTTTCATGTTTACACTAATCACTTTTATCCTCATTTTTAATAAAGGGTAAAATACATTTATACCTCTAGGGTTAACTAATCTAGAGTTAAGGGGTGGGTTAAGATTTTTAGAATGTGAAATTTAGAATTCTAATAAATATATAAATAAATACTTAAAAAATATACAAAATTAAAAAAATAGTTTCAAACATAATTTTTCGATTTTCAAAAAGAAATTTTGAAAAAAAATTCAAAAAAAAAAATTATAAAAGTTCGAATTTGAAAAAGTATAATTCAAAAACATAAAAAAATTATTTTTTATTTTTTTATTATTTTTTATTTAAATAATAACTTATTATATATATAGATAATAAGGGTATGAATCATCTATATTATTAAAAGAGAAGTACCCATTTGAAAATGTTCTTATTTCATTAATTAAACTCCTTTTTTTTTTCTTGTCTTTTTCAGTTGCATTTATGAAATATCATAAAACGAATAAAACTGCCTAATTTATTACTTGTCTTTTGAGTTACATTAATGAAATATGCTTAAATGAATTTAAACTTCATATTTTATTGTTTGTCTTTTTCAGTTATCTTAATGAAATATCATTAAATAAATTTGGACATAATGTCATTTAATCAACCAAAAAAACTCATGAGTTATCCTTACGTGCATAATTTTAATAATGGAGATTTTTAAAAACCTGCATCATTAATATGTTACCTAAAATATGCAGCACTAATATATAACATGCATCAATAAAACTAGAATTTGACTCACACAATTGTACGGATATTATTTTCAGTTGATTAAATTTAAAAATAATTATTTATTCAAAAAATATTTAAGAATGGCTATGTTTTTAAAAATTATATGGTATTATTTGCTCATAACTCATTTGTCATTTGATAAATTGTTAGAAAAAAAATTTTAGCATAATATAACTTAGTTGTCATTTGCTAAATTTATGGTTTTTATTTATATTTTTTATTATTTAATTAAAATATTTTCATTTTATATTTGAAAGATAAATGAATTTTCTTTCAAACAATATTTTTGTAAATGTATTTTTTTTAAAATAATCAATTAAAATTGTTATTATCATTGAATATCATTATTTTTGACATAATTTGAGTTTTCGTTTACATCAAAACTTATCATATTTTAGGATAATTTTAATTTAAAATGTAATTTTCATATTTTTCAAACAAATTCTAAAAATATTTTTTAAATATTTTGTTATAATTGTTAAAAAAATATTGAGTTGCATTTCAAATAAAAAGGTAAAGATATTAAAAATATTCTAATTAAAATATGTAAAATTTAATATAGTTTTGAGGAAATGGTCAAAATAAAAAAAAATTACACATAAAATAATCATGATTTTTGTTAAGTGGGCGGATCATTATTTATATGATATCGCACACGAAAGAAAAATTTCTGTTTTTAAAATTATCTAATTAACTCTATACTCATTTTTTTATATTTTTTATATGATATCACACATTCGTAAAAAAAATAGATAGTTTAAGATGCAAAAAAAGAAATATTTACTTAATGAATATAATATAAACGAATATTACAAATACATCAATTAATTAGATAAAGAAGATATATTTGAAAATATACCTTTAGTGGTGGTAAAGATTAAAAGTGGTACAATGAAAGTGGTAAACATAAAATTTTTCCTATTTTTGAATATAATATTTTGTATATGTTTTATAAAGTAAAATTTAGAATGTAAAATTGGTGATAGGTGTTATAAATAGACATACAATTTAAAAAGTTTTATAAAATAATTATACAAATGCTAAACTACTGTATTCTCCAACCAAAATATATATTTTAACTCTACAGAAACCTATACAGTACAATATATTTTTGACTCAAATTGATAACTAGCCATACAGGAGTCTTGTTCTACGGAATATCTATTAAATATCTATTAAAGTAAAATCTTTCTTAGGATTCGGCCATTGTCTATACTATTAAAGTAAAATCTTTCTTAAGATTATGCCTTTAGTTTTTAAAGTTATTTACATTGTTGTGCCACTGTTTTTTTTTTGAATTTTCTTAAATATTTTACCGACTATATATTCGGCCAATTAGAAAAGAGACATTTTAAAGTTTTTAAAGTATGCAACTAACTAATAAATGCACGTGACAAAAATTTCCTTTGGGCTCTTAAACAAAAGGCAACTTATGCTATTTTGCAATCCAAATGAATGGTCCTACATTAATAATAACACATGCTATTGAGATATTTATTTATAGTTTACTATGGTAACAATGATGAATTCTCTCAATCACATTTATTTGCTAAGTCCTTCTCAATCACTTTTCGTAAATATCAAGTACATTTTTTCCCTTACATAACTTTTGATCAAAATTAAACCAGTACATAATCAAATATAATATCTTTTAAATGTATCAAAATTAAATCATTATTTCCGCCAATCTCTTATATATTAATTGAGAAACATTACAACATTATTTTGTAGCCACTTGTCACCATGAGAATAAAATTCAGAATTCTTAGAGAAATAGGTTAGTTCTTCTTAACTTATATTATACTTTTTATTAAACTAACTATTAAATTGATAAATAGTGTACAAAAAATATTCTCGCAATTTCCTTAAATAAAAGCTACGGTATTTCCTAATATAATTAATGTAAATATGACAATCAATGATTATGAATAATAAATATTTGATAATAATTTTGTATCTTAGCTCTTTTTTAATTTTATATTATTAAAAGATATGAAACCACCACATTAATCAAATAATTAAAAAACAAATTTCTTATATACTATATTTTGAATTTTTAAAACGACTATAAATTACTAAAAACGATAAATGGCTCACACTAAAATTTTGTGATCAATTGTTTAACTTTTTTGGTAATAACAAGATACAAATGATCATAAATCGTATGAATATGAAGTCTCATTTACTAGATATTCATATTATATATTAATATAGTTTAAAATTAAACTATATAACATAGAAAAAAACACTTAAATATCATAATTTCTAAATTTGTATTGAAAAAGTATCGAAACCTTAATATTTTCATTTGAAATTTGCATTCACAAAATCACACATTAGAAATTTTATGTTTATCATATGAGTATGAATTCTCAATAATAAATATTTATATTAAAATATACTATATATCTATGTCCATGTCATTGAAATTTAGTTATATACCATATAAAATAAATAAAATGATTGTTTTGATTTATTTACTAAAAACGTATCGTAAATAAACAATATGTATTGTTTTGATTTATGTTTTTACTCTAATTTAATTATATACATAATACGTAAATGTTACAAAAACAAAATAATAGATAAAAAATAGTTCTATATAACATTCATCCCGCACAATTTAGTAGAAGTTAAATATAAAAAGTGAAATATTTTCTTAAATATATAATTTTTCTCCCTTTTAATTTCATTTTCAAAATGCACTACTATATTTATTATCCTAAATATTATTTACAACAATTTCCTATACTTTTATTAAAAAATTATAATGAAAATTTATTATTTAAAACTGATATTATAAATACATCAAAATACGAGAATATGTAAACAAATATGTTAACAAACAATCTATTAATGTGTATGAAATCTTTTAACTTAACATATCAATAACATTTTTTTGGAATTCGTCGAAACAAAATTATATTTGTTAGCAAAATATTGTCAAGTATATTTTTATCATTAAAAATTATATCTAGTTTTAAACATTAAAAATCATTTAAAATAATGGAGAACGGGTCTAAATGGATAAATTATACTATTTTGATTCTCTCTTTTTTGTCATCACTATTTTGATTCTCATTTATGTATATTTATATAGAACTTTAGATAAATTTAAGAAATTAATAATATTAACAAATTATATGTGTTAACATATACTATATACGGATTATATACTGATCGTCGTGTCTATCTGTTCAAACCACTTATCTGGGTCGGATATGAAAACAATGCTTGAAACTCAAACTATAACATAACGAATTTAAAATTATTTGTTTTTTTATGAAAAGTATACACTACAAGAAAACATATTTTTTACGAGGGCGGTATTCGTTGTAAATTCGTCGTAATAGGGGCTTTACGACGAATTAACATCGATACGCGTTTCGTTGTTAAACGCTCGTCGTAACGGAGGTTTCGTCGTAAAGTCCTAGTTACGTTTACGAGGAAGTCAATTCCTCGTAAAGCGGAAGGAAACTATTCGTCGTAATGCCCTCGTAAACGACGATGTAAATACCTCGTAATAGTTCGTTGTAAAAGCCACGTAAGGCTTCCACGTAAAGTCGATGTAAATTTTACGAGGACTTTACAACGACTTCATGTAAATTCCTCGTAAACGTTACGAGGACTTAACGTGGAATTTTACAACGAATTTACATCTCCATATTTAAAATATTAATTAATTATAATAATTATATAAATTTTATAAAACAATAATTTTAAAATTTAAAATATTTGAAATAAAATTAAATATGAAACCAAATAATTTTTTTTTAAAACTATAAATTCATTAATTAAATAGAATTTAAATTTTTTATACAAAACAAAAGAAATTAAAAAAGGAAACTAAAGGCCAACATCATGGTCATCGAAGTAGTTGGCTGAGGGGTTCGGGTCTGTAGACGTTCCTGCTTCGGGATCCGGCTGGCTCATCCCGAGAGCTGCTCGTCTCTCCGCCAAAGCTCTCTGCAAAGTTGGATTTCCCACCGCCATCACATCCAGCAAACCCTCGAGAGAGTCCAAACGCTGCTGCTGGGTATCCATGCGAGCCTGCATCCGGTCGTTGTCCTGGTCCCGTCTCGAATAGTATGACGAAGTCGCCCTTGCAACTTCGTTAACGGAACCTATTCCAACCGTCCTTCCCTTCTTTCTAGGAGCCACCTATATGTATATATATAAAACCGTATTTAGAGTTAATAATAAAATAAAGAAAAAAAATTAAAATTATTAAATTTTACCTCCTCGAAGATCCGGTCGACCTCTACGGTTGACAACTTGACGGGTAATCCATCTGCAGACTGTTGGGTAAGTTGCGTCTCTTGCTCTTCAACCCGAGACGCCACAGCGTTGAAGAGTTTCTCGGATGCAGGATCCACAAAAACCCCATCTGGTGAGGCGTGAGTCATCTTGAATAAGTCCGAGAGAGATGGCAAAACTCCCGTCTTCTCCAACTAATAAACAACAATAATTAATAAATTAAATATAATTAATAAATACAAGTTTAAAATAATGAAAATTATAAATTTAAATAAAACTTACAGCTTCGAGACGAATTCCGGCATGGGTTTTTGGCCGGATCTATGAACCATGGGCAAATGGCCATCTTTATCCCTCGTTCTTCGGGAAGCGGAGCAGGAGTTGGCTTTGCGGATGGAGCTGGGTTCGTTCCAATAGGTGATGAGGCCATCCCATGCTTCCTTTGTGACCCCGCTCGGCTTCCCCTCATAGCCGTAAATCTCCCACTTGTCCTTCCAATCGGAGACGGTGTTGCAAAGACGAGTTTTCGCCTTTGCAATAAATTCGCTCTTCACCCTCTCGGTGATTCCTACGGACCAGTTTCACCTTTGCTGAAAAAACAAACATTTTAAAAGATTAGAAAAAAAAATAATAATTATTTAATTAACAATATAAATATTAATAATATGTAAATATAATTACCGCAAAACATTTAAACCACGTCGTCTTGACGTGATCGGGAGTCATGGTCCAGTTGGGATAAGGGCCGTCATAATATCCCTTCATCGTCTCTGAAACGCTCCGGCTAACACGGTTGTTAGCCCCAAACCTGCAAATATAACAAATTTGTTAAAAAAATTGATCAAAGATTTTAAATTTAAAATTAATAATTTTATGTACTTACCAATAAGTACCCGGGGGTCTATCGGGGTCCAGAACGTGTAAACCCTCTCGTCCGGGCTGGGCAAGCAAATCCTCGACGGTGTATCTTGCGAATGGTGCATGAGCTGGCACCCGCAAATCGGGATGAACTGCAGCCGGTGGGGCAGGCTGATCCGGGGCGACAGGTGGAGCTCGTGGGGGAGGCATCTGAGATGGAAGAGGAGGAGGGGTCGAAGGAACTCTCCGAGATGTGTGAGAGTCTGGAACTGTCCCGGAAGAAGACGATGGACCGCTAGAGGAAGATCCATCGCCAAACAAATCCGCATACGTAGGTGCAGGAGCTGCTGGTCTCGGTCTAGGAGCCATCTAGAAAATTTAAAAAAATTAAATTAATATATATCCTAAACGAATTGTTTAAAATAATTTTCTAAACTAATCATCTAAACTAATTCCGTTAACTAATCACCTAAACTAATTCCCTAAACTAATCACCTAAACTAACAACCTAAACTATAAAAAAAAAAAAAAAAGATAGAGAGAGAAAGTTACCTTAGAGGGGGAGAGGAGTTAGGGAGGAAGATACGAGCAGTGCTCGTATCTTCGACTTCTCCCATATATATAAAAACGGTTTCCTCGTAACTTCCTCGTAACATTACGACGAAGTTACCAGGCCCGTGTTTTTCCATTTACGACGAAGTTACCAGGCCCGTGTTTTTCGATTTACGACGAAATTACGTCGAAACATTGGTTTACGACGAATTTACAAGGCCCACGTTTACGACGAAGTTACCAGGCCCGCGTTTTTCCATTTACGACGAAATTACGTCGAAAAATCGGTTTACGACGATTTTACAACGCTTAACCCTAAACACCGAGAATGAAATCCCTAAACCCCAAAGTCACATATCATCTAACATCATATCTCTTCTTCTCTACTACTTTGTGCTCTTTCTCCAACTTAAACTCTAAAACCCTAAAACTCCAAATAATTTTTTTAAAATTAACACAAATACATATTATATAAAACAACATTTGTTACACATACATTAGGATGGTAAAAAAACAATATTTCTTTAAACATACGTTACAATAGAGAAATACAACATCAGAGACATATATTACATCACTCTAAATCGTTTTCGTTCTCATCAATATTACATCACTCTAAATCGTTTTCGTTCTCATCACTATCATTACAATCATCATCGTCGCTTCTCTCGAACTCGTCTTCACGTGCTTCATCTGTCGCATCTTCGGGAATATCTTCATATTGAAAGTTTTGCGGGTCGATCAAAAGGATTTCATCAGTTGGTTGTTCTGGTACCTCAACTTCATTGATAGCGTCTTCTTCTTGCAAGGGCGGTTCTTCTCCAGCGACAATGCGTCCACGAGGTGTAATTTTGATAGCAGCTAACCAGTTTATCCCGGAAGTTCGAAGCCGAGGATAAGGAAGGAAGCTTACTTGCTCGGCTTGTGAAGCTAAAATGAAAGGCTCAAATTTGTTGTATCTTCTCCCAAAATTGACATCCACAACACCAAATTTGTTATACCGAATCCCTCGGTTCACAACAGGATCGAACCATTCACATTTGAAGAGGACGCATTTTAGCTTCAATAACCCCGGAAATTCCACTTCAATAATCTCCTGCAAGATCCCGTAAAAGTCCGTTTCACCTTTCACACATATTCCGTAGTTACTCGTTGCCCGATGTCTCCCATACTCGTATGTGTGAAAGGTAAATCCTCGTGTGAAATACATAGGTGATGTGGTGACCTTTGCAACTGGACCTTGAACCAATTCGTGAAACCATACGGGATAATAAGGATCGTCGTAATCAACCTGCAAAAAGCAGTTATTCTTAATTAATATTGAAGTATCAAAACACTTACTTAATTAATCAATGTATGAGATATATTACGTACCTGTGATTTTAACCACTTGACAAAGTGCTTATCTTTACGTGTCTCCACATCAGTTGCAGATATTCCTGGTATTGCTTCTTCAACTTGAGATACAAACATGCTGCAAATTAAACAAATAATCAAGTCATACATAATTAACTGCAATTCATATAATTAACATTCACAAAAATATTTACCTTTCAAAGTAACGGGTCATTGCATCCTCGCAGTTGAGCAGAATATAAGTGTGGGCACTATGTTTATCCTCTTCACATGACCACCATACTTCTTTCGTTTTACCACCAAACCTTGCAATTTCGCAGAAAATGTCAGGAACACCATCAATTGGATATGATGTCGGTACTCCACCATCATCATATCTTCTAGGAACTCTTTTCCTCGTACGAACAGTTGGAGCAAAGTAGTATGATGTGAAGTTAGATGTTTCGGCTGTCAAACTTCCCGCAACTATTGAACCTTCCACCTTTGCAAGATTTCTTGCTTTCCCCTTCAAATGTTTCATCTGTCGCTCATACGGATACATCCATCCGTTGTGAACAGGTCCACGAAGCAATGCTTCATATGGTAGGTGGACAACTAGATGCTCCATGACGTCAAAAAATGAAGGAGGAAATATCTTCTCCAGGTTGCACAATATGATCGGAATGTTATGATGAAGTTGTTCGATGACTTCTTCCTTGAACGTACGTGTGCTGAGATCTCTGAAAAAAGCGCCGATGGCTGTATATTGCAAAAGTAATCAAATTAATAACATTTCATAACATATGTATATATATTAACGTTTTATAATTACCTGCAAGTGCTTCATGGACATTTGCTGGAAGGAGCTCGGCAAAAGCAAATGGAAGAAGTCGTTGCATAAACACATGACAATCATGACTCTTCATTCCGGAGAACTTTTGACCTCGTTCAACACATTTTGACAGATTTGAAACATAACCATCAGGAAACTTAACTTCTGATGCAACCCAGTCAAACAAGGTTGTTTTGGCTTCTGATGACAACCGGAAGATGGGAACAGGAACGTTTCCATTGCTCTTGATATGTAACTCACTTCTTGAGCAAATATCAGGTAAGTCCATCCTTGACTTTTTGTTATCTTTTGTCTTCCCAGGGACGTTAAGTAATGTATTCATGATGTTCTCAAAAAAGTTCTTCTCAATATGCATGACATCCAGATTGTGGCGTAAGAGAAGATCCTTCCAATAGGGTAGCTCCCAAAATATACTCTTCTTATGCCAATTGTGAGACACACCATATCCATCAGGCATATTTCCAGGAACATGCCAATTTCCTCCAACTTTAACTGTTTCCTGAGCTCCGTAATAATCAATGTCTGCTTCGATCTGCTGGCCGGTGAGATATGGAGGAGGACCGTCTCTGACAATTTTTTTGTGCCGAAACAATGTCTTATTTCTTCTGTACGGATGGGCAAGTGGAAGAAAGCGACGATGACAGTCAAACCAACAACTCTTCCTACCATTCTTCAGTTGAAAAGCATCCGTCGATCCAAGACAATATGGACAAGATAATCTTCCATGTGTTGTCCAGCCAGACAACATCCCATAAGCAGGGAAATCACTTATCGTCCACAGCAGAACTGCTCGCATCGTAAAATTGTTTTTCAAGGAACAATCGTACGTCCACACCCCTTCTGACCACAATTGCTTTAGCTCTTCTATCAACGGTTGAAGAAAAACATCAAGAGACCGTTTTGGATGCTTCGGCCCAGGGATTAATATGGTCAAAAATAGAAATTCTTGTTCCATGCACATATCCGGCGGTAAATTGTACGGCGTAAGAATGACTGGCCACAAAGAATATTGTCTACCAGACATTCCAAATGGAGAAAATCCATCGGTGCATAACCCAAGATAGACATTCCGAATATTTGTAGCAAAATCTGCGTGTACCTTGTTGAAATGTTTCCACGCTCTTGCGTCTGATGGATGTGCAACCTCACCATCTCTCTGGACATGTTCCGCATGCCACCTCATCGATGCAGCAGTCCTCTCAGATTGATATAATCTTTTCAATCTGTCTGTAATTGGTAGGTACCACATCCTTTGGTACGGTACCCTATTCCTCCCACGGCCTTGCGGTTTGAATCGTGGTTTTTTGCAGAATCGACACTCTTCTAACTTGTCATCTTCTTTCCAGTAGATCATGCAGTTGTCGATGCAAACATCAATCATCTCCGAAGGCAACCCAAGACTATAAACCAATTTCTGAATCTCATAATAAGATTCAGCAGACACGTTGTCTTCTGGCAAATACTCTTTAAACAACTCCGCCCATGCATCCATGCAATTCTCAGGTAAATTATGATCCGTTTTAATATTCATCATCCTAGCTGCTAGAGACAATTTAGAGAGACCTTCTCTACAACCAGTGTAGATTGGTTGATTTGCAGCATCTAGCATTTCATAAAACCTTTTTGCATCCAAATTAGGTTCTTCTACATTTCCAGTTCCATCAGCTATTGTTGTAGTTGTTTCTAAAAATGCATCACTAATCATATCTTGAACCCTATCATGATCTACCATCTGCTCATGATCTTGATGATAATTATATCCATTATGCAAATGATTCGGTTCTTCACTATGATGACCATCCTCAAAATTATTATTACTACTACTAGCTTCATTTCCCCCATAACCCTCTCCATGTTGATACCAAATGTAGTACTGTGGTGTAAATCCTCTGTTTACTAAATGCTTCCATACAGTTTCACTACGTGCAAATTTTGAATTCTTGCATTTCCGACAGGGGCAGAACATCTTACCGCTTTCCTGTGTGATCGGTGTACAGCCCGCCTGGTGCATGAATGTCTCTAGCCCGCTCAGAAATGCGTTTGTCACCCTCCCGTCGGAATCTTTGTGCAAATACATCCAACTCCGTAACTCGTAAATACTACCGCCACCGGCCATTTTTTCTTAGATTTTTTTTTCAAATCTTTTTTTTTCTGATTTTTTTTCGGATTTTTTTTCTCCCGTTTGTGTGTTGTGAGGAAGAGAGTTGTGGGAAATGACATATATATAGAGAAATTTTCGAGTTAGGTAGTTGAAAAATAACAACGATTTTACAAGGAATATTTTACATGGATTTTACATGGTTTTAACATATTATTTACAACGAATTTACGACGAAATTAGGTAAGTTAAAGCACATTGAATACACGTTTTCACCTAAATATAACGGTAACATGATTCGTTGTAATGTCGATGTAAAGTTTACTTTTCGACGTACTTGCGTCGTAATATTACATGGCGTTTACGACGAAATTTGGTTTCGTTGGTTTCGTCGTAATTGCGTTGTTAAGCCACCAGTTACTATTTCTAAGACGACGATAAGGAACCTGTGTCGTTCGTCTGTCTGCCAATTCAGTGGAATGACAAGGAGAAAGTGGACGGAAGTGCAGCTGGTTTGTACTTGAGAGGAACCTTTGACGATGGTTGGAGGTTCCTTTCAAGTATAAACCAACTGCACTTCCGTCCACTTCTCCTTGTCGCTCCACTGAATTGGCAGACAGACGAATGACTCATGTTCCTTATCGTCATCTTCGAAATAGTAATTGGTGGCTGAATGAGGAACATAGTCTAAACGCCATCAGGTTCGAGAGGAAGAGAGTTGTGTGTTGTGAAGAAGAGAGTTGTGGGAAATGACATATATATATAGAGAAATATAACAATGATTTTACAAGAAAAGTTTTACATGGATTTTACATGGAACATTTACAACGACTTTACAACGAATTTAGGTAAGTTAAAGCACATTGAATGCACGTTTTCACCTTTATATAACGGTAACATGATTCGTTGTAATGTCGATGTAACGTTTACAACTATTTCGCATTCCACGTACTTTCGTCGTAAACTTACATTGACTTTACGACGAAATCCTTTCGTCGTAAATTACCATGGAGTTTACGACGAAATAATGTCTCGTCGTAATTGCGTTGTAAAGCCCATGTAAAGTTACGAGGAAATAATTTCGTCGTAAACCGCCGTTGTTACTGCTACGTTTTCTTGTAGTGATAGATTTATGCATATTTTATCAAAACGATCAACAAGAAATTCCCACGTTTTGAAAGCGAGCGTCAAAATCTAGCCAGTCTTTAATTAAGAAAACAACAAAGAGAATAGGTGTGTGTAGTAAATGACAAAAGGATACTTGAAAAAAACTGTTTCCATTATTTTTGGGTACATTTTGTTGGCTGGAGTGAGGGAAACTAATTATTGGGGAAAAGGATAATTTATTATTCTTATTTTATTTTACTTTTGACTATAAGAAACTAAAAAGAAATAATTATTCTTATTTCTCAATGTTTTTTTCTGTATTAAGGATCCGAGCCATATATGTGTGTTCTCTCATCAAGGCCTGGAAGCCCTTAAGAAATCGGATATTTCTTATATTCAGATAGTTAAACTTTTGTAGGAGAGTTAACCAACAAATAACAAGTTACTAGGTAGTCATCCGCTTGGAATGAGATAATTAATTAAAATTATATTTTGTCTTGATAGATATTTTGTAGAATTTTAATCCAGTTTCAATATTCTGATAGCTAATACTTCTTCCGTTTCAATTTAATTGTCGTTGTAGAGCAAATTTTTCGTTTCCAAGTAAGTGTCATTTTATTATTTCAATCCAAAATTTATTAATAAGATTTTCTCCTTTATTTTTCTAGTGGATGAAATCTGGTTAGATTATTTTGAAAATATGAAAAATTAAATATTTTCTTAATTTGTGTATATAAATCTAAAACGACAATTATACTAGAGAGTAATACTTTGCACATTTAGTGGTCATTTGGGACAGAAAATCAAAGAAATGGGCCATTATTGAAAACACAAATTTTACAAAATATGTGTTCTTGCGAAAAATGGAGTTTAAATATATGAGAGGAAGGAATGTAATAGTGAGATGTGTTTCACGACATCTCTATTTATATTTATTGAGCAATGAATATATAAGGTTTTACCGTGAAATGTTTTCAATATAGTCAGCTCTTTACTTATAGAAATCGGCTTAATGAGTCAAAACATTTATAATTTATTATCCCTAAATTAGTGGTACATATTGCATACTTTTTCCGTTTCAAAATAATGTATATTCTAGAATTTTTACGCTTATTAAAATAACATATAAAATTTTGACAATAAATATATTATTTTTGTGTTTAGCTATTTCCTATAATTTTTAACCAATCAAAATTCAGTAAACACAATTAATGTCTTTGAAGTTTACAATTTTCTTTTATTACATACATTGAAAATTTTATAGAAACAATTTTTTTTCTAAAACAATTTTACAATTAATGTTATAGAAACAATTTTTTTTTCTAAAACATGAATCATTTAAACGGAAGGAGTACAGTATATACTTTCCTACAAACACACTATATTAGTATATTATAACCATATCACCGTAATAAGTATATGGTTATAATTAAGAACATTGCATATCTACTTACCTCTTATTCACCCATTGATATATAGCATAATAATACATGGAAAGAAATAATAATAAGATAAATATTTTTTGACATTAACTTGGACACCACTCCAAGTTGGTACTATTTAATAAGACCCAATTCATAGGCCTGGCGTTCGGGTCTTCAGGTCGGGTTCAGACCGGTTCCTTTCAGATCCGGGTCTTTCGGGCCCTAAATATTTAGACCCAATAGGTACTTAGAAATTTTCGGATCGGATTCGGGTCGATTCTTTTCAGGTCCGAATCGGTTCGGGTCTATAATTAAAATACCCATAATATTTTGGGTCCATATCGGGTCCGGGTCGGATTCGGGTATTTAGGATCTGAAAAAGACAAGACATATCCAACGCCATCAAATTTAGTCGATATTTGTCATATATATCTAAAATTTTACAAAATAACTTAAATGAAACTATTAATAATTAAAATATAACATTTGTAAACTCTAAATTTTACATTTTAAAGCTTCATATTACTTTAAAAATATTACAAAATAATAACAAATATTGTTAACAAAAGATATTTCTACTTAATCATAAAATAATATAAATAAAATAGAACAAAAAAATCATAGTTTTAGATATACATGTTTTTAAGTCGGGTACAAATCGGTTCTTATCGGGTCGGATCTATTTGGGTCGGATCTTTTTGGGTCCGGGTCTATTCGGGTCGGTTCCTTTCGGTTCCGGTTCTATCAGGTAAAAAAAATTTAGATCCAAAAGGTATTTGCAAATTTTTGTTCGGTTCTAAGTCGGATATTTTTTGGTATGTTCTAGTTCAAGTTTTCGGGTCCAGGTTAAAATGCCCCGGCCTACCTATTCATGTTACGGGTCATCCTGAATTGACCTTTTAAATGATACAGTTTGAGCACATGGACCGTTAGATTATCTATCGACACTAGTGCATATATACGTCTCGAATTCATTAAAAACACCGATTGTGGTCTGTTTAACTTGATTAATATAATAACACTAGGTGTTTTCCTGCCGTGCAGTAAATTTTTTTTTTAATTTAACTTATATTTAAAAATAAATTTTATTAAATATTATAGATTTTACTATTTTTTTACTAATAATTAATATAGATCTGATATATATTAAATCAATTTGTATAAAACTAATAAAAATAATATAAAATTGTATAATTATCAAATATTTAACCTAAACAATATTTATAAAATTTGTAGATATATAAGACTAATGATCTTACGATTAGATATTTAAATTTTGAAAAATTGTAGAAATTTTTGAAAACTTTAGTAATACAAATTGTATAAGTATACAAAATAATAATATTTCAAAATTTGAAATGTTATATATGAATATATTTATTTTATAGATGATGTATGAGCTATTACCATATTTTAAAAAAATTTACCAAAAAGAAATATCAATATTAAATGTAATATATGAATTATTACCATATTCTAATAAGTTTGCTAACAATATAAATCAACATTATATGAAATTATCCATGTCATATTTTTTCGGAAGCAATGTCATCAATTTCAGTAGCCATGTCATATTTGTTTTGTGAAATTTATCATAGAAAAGATATGTACCAAAATCACTTCTCAAATATAGTCTAGGAGATTCAACTTTAACTAATACAACCTAGAGGAAAAATTAGAAAAGACAGTAAGTATATTAAGAAGATGACAGATTCATGTCTTTGAACATGTAATACATGTCGTAGTATGTTACTGAATTAGAATATCTCCTATATATTAATTTAGAAATATTTAAAAATTTATAACCTGCAATTTGTAATAATTAAAAAAGTGTCATGCTGATTATCACGTAACTAGAATGTTAATTTTGCTTACGTGGCGACTTGAGAATCAATTGGGAATTTTGTTAGTCCAAAATTAAATTGATAGGAAATGTTATATTATATATATAGTATGTCCATTATGGACATTCATCTATCAAAGTGAAATTATTATATATACTTTCTTTAAATAACAATTACGGAATTACCTAACGTGATTAAGATATATATGGAAAGTAAGGATTTTAAATAATAAAGATTTGCTAACAATTTGTATGCGTTCTATCATTTTTGTTTAATTATTTATTATTAAAATAAATTTCACAATTACATTAATCATATAATAAAATTTTAGTTTTTTTTGTATATGTTTTATTTTGAAACTTTCAAAACGAGTATAAATTACTAAAATTGTAAAAGTCTCACATAAACTTTTGTGATCAAGGTTTAAATTTTTTTTCTATAATAAGATACAATGATTATAGAACCATATGAATAAATAATTTTATTTTAGTAGGTGTTTATGTTAATATATATATATATATATATTTCATATCGTTTAAATTAATTAAACTATACATCATATGAAAATACATACTTATATTTTGATATTTGCATTGAACATATATTGAAAAGTCAATATTTTAATTTTGAAATCTTCATTGTTTTTTTTAATGATTATAAATTATTGAAACCACTAAACATTTCACATTAAAAAAATCGTTGGTGTAAAATTTTGTTACACATATAATCATAAAATCATATGAGTAGAAACCTCATTTAATAAATATCCATATTAAAAGTATACTATATATCTATGTTAATATTATTTAAATTTAATTATATATTATACGATAGATAAGATTGATTGTTTTTATTTATTTACCCTAAAATGATTGCGAATAAACAAGAGCGGTCGTTTGATTTATATGTGCATGCCAATTTATTACATAATAATAATTGATTTCTTAGTTATTTAATATATAATTATTATTTTATTATATCATAATATGCAGAAAAACATAAAATAAGTTATAAATATAAAATATTTATTCTTCACAAGGCGCTGATCTTAACATAAGTATGTATCTCTTTAATAATTTTAAATCTTAAGCATTTTCTAAATCTCAGGCCAAAACAAAAATATTGAAGATAGATAGGATTGACACGTGAACGTAAACTTCTTATAATCATAATTAACTTTCAAATTGCTAAATCATGATATAAAACTGAGCTGGCATAGTTTCATTATAACCAAATAGTAGGCCTCAGATTCTTCGGCATAAACGTTAGTTTTTTATGCGATAAATGATTTTTTGACTTAAAATATTTTTAAAAATGAGATCAACTCATCAGTAAACAAATTATGTAATTAACCAAAAAAAATTTAAAAAACTGTTTAAAGGCCAAAATTATTAATTCGATCAAAAATATAAATTTTATTTTTCCATACGATATTTCTTAAATAATTTTCATATAAATTCACCATGCGTAAGGCGCAGGTCTTATCCTAGTTAGAATATTAAAGTAAGATGCAGTTATAGTAAGAAAAGAATAGAAACGAATCACACATCCCTATTAGTTTTATAAATGTAAATTGTGTCAACTATTGTAATTGAATATAAAATAAGTTGTGGTCTTTGAACTTCAAATGTTTAGTTTTGTAACATAGTGTAGTGTAATGGCATTATGCATTATACTTACATTAGAGTGCATATGTTGATGTGGCCTCTTTTTAATTACAGGAGGGGAAGCATGCGAACGTTAGAGTATATATTGATGTTGTCTAAACAAAAA
This sequence comes from Brassica napus, assembly GCF_020379485.1. Taxonomy (NCBI): domain Eukaryota; kingdom Viridiplantae; phylum Streptophyta; class Magnoliopsida; order Brassicales; family Brassicaceae; genus Brassica; species Brassica napus. The sequence continues at coordinate 38,721,863 of NC_063450.1, forward strand.
TCGTACATATAATAACATTTCCTTGTATGATTGTTACGGACAACCTAAGTATATAATGACAATTGGAAATACACGTAATTAATCTAGTCAAAGGAGGATTTTTAATGTAAGAATGTGAGAAGAGCTCTAGTGATCACATAAGCAATGACATTTTGGTTACTCACACATGAACATAAGATTATTGTAATAGATAGTGCTCCTCAAATAATAAAAAGAGATATTGAACGATAGGTGAAATGATTACACTAAGACCTGGAAGTTCGGGTACCCGTTGGCATTCATATCGGGTATTTCGAATTTCAATTTTTTTTGTAACACTTTCTATGTCTCATTCTAGTAAATTTGTAAATATGAGTCGGGTTCGTATATAATACATCGATTTCAGTTCTAATTTGTATCACATTCTAAAACGCATAAAATAAACATATATCATTCTGATTTGGAATCGAGTCGGTTTGGGTTACCCGAAGTAAAATCTAAAGTTTAAAAGCAAGATATAAAATATATCTTATTTATATAGAATCGAATATTTAAGATATTTATTTATACTTATTTTTAGATATCATACCAAAATAAATATGAAATTAAATAGATGAAATACACATTTATATTTCAAATTTTTATATTCTTTATTAATTTAGACATTAAGATCGGTTTCTTTGAATATATTTTTGAGGTTTTTGGTTTTTCGGTTTTTTCGGGTTATCCGTTCATGTATGATTAATAACACTTCGAGTTCAGATATTTTTTTGAAACACACTACAAGACTCATTCGAATATTTTTTATATTACAGACTGGGTTCGGATCAGATTCTTCGGATTTCAGGTTACGGATCTTATTCCCATGTCTAATTACACTATGCACCTAAAAAAAAATGGTACTAAAAGGCTCGGAACTCCATACAGCTAAATCCGCTACGACTGGTAGAGACTTTACCTACCTCGTTCATCACTTTGCAAACATGACAAAAAAAATGTAAGTGAAATAGAATTGAATGCACCGTACATGATCAATCCGCTGGATCCATGTTTGTTCGGCTGATCCAAAGCTGGCCTGATAAATTTAGACCTAAGAACTCCAAAAAGTATATTTGGTCCACACCTAACTACATCATTCGCAATGCAAAAGAAACAAGAATCCATGATTTTTGGGGAAAATTTTCAAATCATTTTCTTGAAAATATTTCAAAAATTTAAAAATCTATATAATATTCGTCCAGTGGTAATGATTCATATCTAAAATTTAGTCTTAATTTACACATCTACGTAGTTGATTGATGTCTCAACTATGAAGGGAAATTTATTAATATGTGTTTTTGGTGCTTTAGTGGACAAGAATCTCACACAACTTTTTGGTGTTTATTATGCAAGTAAATTACTATTACAAGTCAAAGATGCAGTGTTTTTAAAATCGGACCGGAAGCTGAACCGAAATTTTTTTGGATCACGGTTCAATATGGTTCGACCTGGGTCAAACTTGGTTCAATACTTTGGTTTAATATATTTTTAGTATATAAAATTTAAAGCAATGTTATTAAATATGATACATATTTAAAATATAAAAAAAAATTGAACATAATACATTATGAATATAACCTAGTTTTATGTTTAATGGATGGTTTATAGATTTTTGATAGTTTTAGTAGCTTTTATTGGTTTAATAACTTTGAAATCCAATCCATCTACGTGCCCGGTTCATGATCGAACCAATTACTTGACCCAACCCAGCTAGTTGAACCCGGTCCAACCATCGGGTCGGTCCGATTTTAAAAACACTGCAAAGATGTAAGATCAAGTTAAAATTAGGATTTTTAGTGATTTAAACCTCAAACTATTTTTAGATCGGAAGAAAAACCTTCCACTAAAATTTTATGTTTTTAAATCCTCAACGAAGATTCCGTTAGTGTATTGACCCCTCCGTTAACATTTCCGTCTAGATGAAAAACGTTAATTTGAAACACTGAGTTTCATTAAAAGACAAAAATAACATGTCGTTACTCAAAAATAACACGACTTTTACCTAAAACAACATGCAGTTTGTAAACGACGTCCTTTAATAATAAAAAGTAGAAAAAAGAGCTCACCTTATCTCAAACCGGGTTCTTTGCGTTCACAATAAAGCAGTTTCCACTTGGACTACTTAAGAATCGTTGTTGTTATCTACGTCTGTATGTATTTCATGCTTCTTGGTCGATTCTGATGTGATGGTAGGGTTCATTGTTTGTCGTCGATGGCTGAATTGTCGATGGTAGCAGACGAAAAAACCCTTGATATCTGCAAAACTCCGAAGAATTTAGATCTGAACAAGTTTCATGGAGCTTTTTTTCTCAGATTTCAGAGAATCTGAGAAAAGTATCAACAAACTGCATGTTGTTTTAGATAAAAGTCGTGTTGTTTTTGAGTAACTACATGTCGTTTTTGTCTTTTAATGAAACTCAACGTTTCAATTTAACGTTTTCCATTTACTTTGGACAAAACTGTTAACGGAAGGGAAGGGTCAATACAATAACGGAATTTTAGTTGAGGGTTTAAAAACATAAAATTTTAGTTGGGGGGGTTTTCGTTCGATCTAAAAATAGTTTGGGTGTTTAAATCACTAAAAACCTTTAAAATTACAAGCAAAATATTTGGTACTATTCATCTCTTTCTTGAAACATTAATAGAGTTTTAAAAAAAGTCTTAATAGAGGCTTCTTAAGTTTAGAACATTAACTCTGTACTTCGTAAAAATTAGTAACGCACATAAAATCAAATATTTAAACAAATCTGATAAGAGTTATCAATGAGTACAGAAAATCAATTATTTTCCGAATGTGTCTGAAAAAAATAGAGCAAAAGAAAATAGCAATACGTTAGCGTTTGGTACTGCATCTTCTAGCGCGCATAGCTCCTGAAGGAGGACTATTCAAAGAAAAGCTGCAATGAGTATGTAACCAATACGAGTACCTAAACAACGCCCCTAAGTTCGAACGTGCATGAAACGTTCCTCTCACGTTCAACAAAACCGGACCGGTTTCAATCTGACGCTGCAGCTCCCGGCTCTGCGTTGGCTCGAGCTGAACCTGACTGCTCACGAGATGAACGTTCGCAAACATGGACATTTTCTTAGGAACCTTAAAAGGCTGAACGTATTGAGACGCTATAAGAGTGTTGTAGTAGTAAAGCTCGAAAGTCAAAGAGCTGAACTCTACACTGCTTTTCTTGTTTGGGTTTGTGAAGTTTGCTAACATGGTTAGGTCTCCGTTTAGAAGAAACCCCATGTCGAGATAAGCGGCGTTTAAGTTAGCGGCTGAGATGTCGATGTGAGGAGAGCGTGGACGGTACACTAGGTAGACGATTAGGACGACTAGACCGCTGAGGATAAGAATGATCCAGAAAAGGGCACAGCAGAATGCGGCTGACCATGTGGCTGTGTTTGTTTGGTCTCTTGAAGGCGGTGGCGTCCGGTGGCCACCACGGCGATGCGGTGATGGTGTTGGAGCGTTTCTCCATGGAGTTGGTTTGGCTATTGGAGGTAATGATGTTGCATAACCGCGTGGTGCTTGTGGTTGTTGTGGTGGTGGAGATCGTTGATGACCTTCAGGGCTTAATAGTAGCGGTCTTTTATCAGAGTTTGGATTGATCCGTGGTGGTCGTTTCTCTTCGGGGCTTGATAGTACTGGTATTTTGGAAGAGTTTGGAGTTTCCCGTGGTGGTAGTCTCTCTTCTGGTCTTAGTGGTACAGGTATCACGGCATGAGGAGGTTCGTGGACTGGTCGTTTACCATGGCGATCACGAGGCTTGATTTGGATTCCTGGTGCAGTTTTGGGGTGAGATTTTGAGGTTTGATGCGGGGGTGTTTGTGAGGTAGAGGCACCACCACCTTTGAGGTGTTGATTCTGAGATGGAAGGCGCGCGAAATGAGGGTTGGTTTCATAGTGATGATGGTGAGACATTTAGAGGAAGAAGCTAAGAAAGCATCAAAAGAAGATTTGAGTTAGGAAGAGCTAAGATGAAAGGACTGAAAGAGGGAGATTTCAACTGTTACCCAAGTTCTAAATGAGGGATAGAGAGGAAGAGGAGGATAACTTGGTGACAAGTTCAAGTAAGGATTCTTGTTGTGTGAGATAATCTCACACAAGACATAAATAATTGAAAGTAATACATCGAAGCAAGTAATCTTTTTGTAGATTCTTTGTCCTTTGAAGTAAACAAAAAGAAAGATAATCTATCAAACAGTCTCTCTTTCTTTCTAGCTTTATAAGTTCATTGTACATTACTCAGCCAATTTTTTTTTATCCAGGAGAGAAATGGTTGACAACTTTATAAAAGGAGATGTTGTTGCCTAAATAATGACTGGAACAGAAAAAAACAATACAATTGTAGAGAGGCTCGCAGTCATTACAAGGGGCACATGACAGATCTCATAAACAAACTTCGAGAGAGTAAACGTACTTCATGAATCTGAAGTTGATTATAGAAAAGCATTATTCATAGAGTAAACAACTAACAGTAATCCAGGATTATACCAATTCCAAAATGAGTTCATTCATAAAAAAAATGAAAATGAAAAAAAAATCTGGATCACAACTGTTGATATATCACACAGATACTAGCACTGATCAAGATTCATTCCCCGAAAATGTAATGTAAAGAAAGATGATGAATGGTTATAGCAACACCGTCGTTTCGGCTCAGGTCTCATAAACCTCTGCAAAGAAAGAACATGAGAGAAACCGTTACACATTACAAATCTGTTGAATCCTATTATAGCCACACAGCTTATTCTGCAACAATGTTCTAAGCGAAGATTCCTACAGTGTATGTTCTGGAGAGAGCAAGCGTGAGTATTATACCTGACTTTCTTGATGAGGATGGACTGGAGTTTGCGAGCAAAGTCAATGGATTTGATCTTGCGTTCAAGATTCTTCCTAGCGAGAACCTTCTTCTCCGAGTTCTTTATGTGATGCGTCTGCTGCGCTTTGATCAGCCTCTCCATCCCGCTCGACTGCATCTTCCTCTGCAGAATCGTCAGCGCCTTGTCCAGATCCCCTGAGAACACCTTCACCCTTATCCCTCTCTCCTGCTGCAGCTGGCTCTGACTCGACCGAGTCACTAGTCCCGTAACCCGCTTCGCTATCGTGTTCATCTTCCCCGAGAGAGTGATGATTGGAGAATGAATGACGACTAGGTTAAAGAAAGGGCTTAGCGATTGACGAAATGAGACAAATCAGAGACTTTAGGGGTGGTTATGTTGTTATATTAAATTATAGGGATCTGTTTTGTAAATAGAGGAAATGAGACAAATAAGAGAACTAAGGGATAGTTACGTAATTATAATAAACTGTGGGGATGTGTTTATAAATATTTAATAAACTAACCCTCTGCCTGAATTAGAGAGTGTTGACTATGAAGTGAACAACAAACAAGTGTTTTTGAGAGTCTCTCCAAGCTTCTTCTTCCTCACCATTGCATCGTCTCCAACAGTAAACTGAAGAAACTGTTAGCTATCCACTGAGATTGAGATTTAGAGAGAAGGAATCGATAAGTAAAGCTGGCGACTTTTAGCCCTCGGCGAGCAATGGCGGAGTTGCGGCACTCGAGCTCCGCCGGGAGCCGATCTTCTTCCTCTCCGCTGCGCGTCGGAGACGAGGACTCGTCTTCTCCCCACGTGCACGATCACTCACCCAACGGCGGAGACGACGAAGACGGGCGCCCACGTCACCGTCCGATCTGGTCGGTATCTGGGTTTCACTCTCTGTTTCCTTTCCTCGGCGACGATCTTAGGGTTTCTCCTCAGAAGAATAAGATTTCGCTTCTGTTGATATTGATTCTCGCCGTTGCGAGCTTGATCTCTGTTTACGGGATCGTTAATCACTTGGTAAGTCTTTTTCTTTCGATCTACGGGATCGAGATCTTCCGTGCTTTTTGATATATGTTCAAACTGTTGAATCGATTTGGGATTGTGAATATTTTTTTTTCTATGTTGATTGTCTGCAGAATGCACCGTACTTGTGTAAGAAAGATGGGATTGTGCTGAACTGTCCTCATGTAAGTGTATCAAACTTTGGTGTGTATTTTGTCAAAGGCGTAAGAGAGTATTTGTTTCCTTTTGTAGGTAAAAGAGTCACCTTCTCCCTGGGAGAATCCTTTGTCTGCAACTACTTCTTGGAAGCCTTGTGCTGAGCGGCGGATTGGTGGAGTCTCAGGTATTAAGAACTAGAAGGGATCTCCATTGGCTTTGGCTTTTTTCTTCTCCAGATATGTCTTTTTGTGAAAGTTTTGAGAACCGTTTGTTTGATGTCAGCTTATTAGCAAATGTCATTTAACTTTATTTTTCAGATCTTCTTCCTGAGAATGAAACAAATGGATATGTTTTCATTCATGCCGAGGGTGGTTTGAATCAGCAGCGTATTGCTGTACGTATCTTCCATGTTTTTTTTCTACTTTTCCTTTTTCCGCTGCTTTGTCTTGGATCAATATGCAAATGTTTTTTTTTTCCTCTAGATCTGTAATGCTGTAGCTGTTGCCAAGATAATGAATGCAACTCTGATTCTACCAGTACTGAAGCAGGATCAAATTTGGAAAGACCAAACGTAAGCTTACTCAGATATTTATTTCTCCTCTTGCATTATTTTTCTGAGTTTCTACTCACTGGTGCTACTTTGTATTCTAGTTACGACTATTTGAGCACAAGGAATAAGGAGTCAGCTACTCTCTTTTATTTTCTTTTAAGGCTAACTGAATATGTGAACTTTCAACTGCAGGAAATTTGAAGACATTTTTGATGTGGATCATTTTATTGATTACTTGAAGGATGATGTCCGAATCGTTAGAGATATACCTGACTGGTTCACTGACAAAGCAGAGTTATTCTCTAGTATAAGGTTTGCTTTTTTCAACTCTTTATTTATTTGTTTGAAGGTTTCAAAAGTGAGCTTATAGGTTTATGGCGTCATCTGGTCCTCCTTTTGTGTATATCTGGTTTAAAGTGGATCAATACTTTTTGAAATTAGATAAGACTTTGACCGAGTTTCTTACTTGTCTCCTGCAGAAGAACAGTCAAAAACATTCCCAAATATGCGGCAGCCCAGTTCTATATAGACAATGTTTTGCCACGAATAAAGGAGAAGAAAATAATGGCCTTGAAGCCTTTTGTAGATCGACTTGGGTATATAATCTATATCCTCTAGTTAAGGTCTCAGACTTTTGGAAATTTTTTGTCTACACAGATGGATGATATTATCCTTGTGGTGCTGTAAAATTTTCAGGTACGACAATGTACCTCAAGAAATCAACAGGTTACGCTGCCGTGTAAACTATCACGCCCTCAAATTTCTCCCAGAGATAGAGCAGATGGCTGATTCACTTGTTTCAAGAATGAGAAACCGTACTGGAAATCCAAATCCCTATATGTATGAGATATCAGACATCAAGAACTTTGTTTTTTAACTTGAGACTTGAAAGCATCTTTTTGACTCAAGACCATATCTTTTCTCTGTTTTGAAGGGCTCTTCATCTTAGATTCGAGAAAGGCATGGTTGGTTTATCGTTTTGTGATTTTGTGGGAACAAGGGAAGAGAAAGCTAGAATGGCAGAATACAGACAAAAGGAATGGCCTCGGCGCTTCAAGGTGACCTTTTAAAGTGTTTGATAACTTGTATTTGGTGCCTCAAGCGCTGGCTTAGCTAATTTGTTTGACATGTATTGCAGAATGGTTCCCATCTCTGGCAGCTCGCCTTGCAGAAGCGCAAAGAAGGACGATGCCCTCTTGAGCCAGGAGAAGTTGCTGTGATCCTACGTGCAATGGGTTATCCAAAAGAAACACAAATCTATGTAGCATCTGGTCAAGTCTATGGTGGCCAAAACCGTATGGCTCCACTAAGAAACATGTTCCCAAATTTGGTAAGAACACCGAACCCAATCTATCACCATTAGTCAGGAAGCTTAGTCTCTCTCTCTCACACAATCTTCCTTTTAAAACCAGGTAACAAAGGAGGATTTAGCAGGCAAAGAGGAACTAGCAAGCTTTAGAAAGCACGTAACAAGCCTGGCTGCTCTAGATTTCTTGGTGTGTTTGAAGTCAGATGTGTTTGTGATGACGCACGGTGGAAACTTTGCAAAACTGATCATCGGAGCAAGGAGATACATGGGTCATCGCCAGAAATCAATCAAACCAGATAAAGGGTTAATGTCGAAATCATTTGGGGATCCTTACATGGGATGGGCAACGTTTGTGGAAGATGTAGTTGTAACCCATCAAACACGGACCGGTTTGCCTGAAGAAACTTTCCCTAACTACGATCTTTGGGAGAATCCTCTCACTCCATGTATGTGTAAGGCTTGATGATGCTTTTGTTTTGCATTGTGAGCTGATTGGCTTTAAGATAAAATGAAGAGGAGATGAGTTTGGTCTGGATTTGTCCGAGGAGCAAGAGACTAGAGATTTGGTAGTTTGTTTTTTTTTCTTTTTCCCTTATTTTTAACCCTTTAAAGCCTTATCTTTGTAATGATTTTTGATATTATGTAAAGTTGCTAGTGAAGAAAAAAAATACAAAGATACTTTGAGCTTTGAGACATGTTTAAACGTTTGTTTGAAACTTCGATTTGAGATTACAAATATGAAAGAAGATGACTTTGCAGAAGAACAAGGGAACACATTGGTCTCTCTCCCAAATGAGAACTCAACACATTCGTTGGGAGACCCACGAGATCCCCTTTCTTCTAATTTTTTTTTTTTTTTAAATTAGGTATTGTAGATCCATAGAAAGACCCAGACTAATTATCATGGAAAAGTATAGTATATTGATGGATCATATCTGTTGATTGTTACTAATCTTTCTTATGCAGCCGAAACTAACTCCGATGATGTTCCTAATTCTTGAATTGCCACGGGAAAAAAGAGACAACAATATCAGCCAAGATAAAAAACACATTGCCAAGGCTTTTTAGAACAATAAGAATCTTGATGGAGCCTCGTGTAAGAGCCACGAGCTATGGAGAGGCAAAGATTTCGGACCAACAAAAGATTCAGTATCGATTCAAGTCGAATCTCATGGATCATGGTCTGTTCTTTCTCCACTGTAGCCATGCATTACTGTCAGATCAACATAAATTCCTAATGATATAGCGATACAGTATCGATTTAATGTCCCTTCTCATCATATAGTGATGTTTCATCTTTAGCCTAATGAAAATAGAGTTCATTCTATTATATAATACTCTATGCTTCAATAACACTGCTCATAATAATAATCAGAAAGCAACATACAATATCAATTATTTAGGTAATGATTATAACTTTTGTTTATTTGGACTTTTTTCCTTAAAAAATACTTCTTCCGTTTCACAATACATCATGTTTTACTTCAATGCATAAAGATTAAAAAATTTATTTTTTTCTAAAAATTAGTTTTAAAAATATAATTTAAAAATCATTCAACCAATTACATAAATGACTGAAATATCTAATTTGCTATACATTTTCAATAAAATTAAAAATAATATAAATATATCAGAACATCATCTATTATAAAACAACAAAAACCTTCTAAAACATCATCTATTCTGAAACGGAGAGAGTAACAACTTTCAGTATTACTCTAAGTAACAGAGTGCTTTTAATGTAATACTTATTTAGATTTCAGAAGAAGAAAAAGAAAAAACAATAGATTTATGTCTGAATATAAAAAATCATAGCCACATGCCTAATTAATCACCTAACTAATTGGCCGTAATAATTATGTCATTACAATTTTTAAAAAGTTGGTTAATAGATGATACATTCTTGACCGTTCATTTCGTACAGTCAACCGTCACTTACTTTAAAACGTAGCGTGACCACACACTCAAGCCGTAACTTCCTTCAAGCTCTCGTTTTTAAGTGGTGCGTCTTCCTCACGCGCTTTTCCAACGCGTGACTCTCGATTTCCCATCCATCTCTCCTTCGTTGAGAAGCATGCAAAGGAGGAATAAATCCCATTTTCTTTACGATTGAAAATTAAGTTTTCATCTTCACGCAAAAGGAATAATCTCCCGAACGGTTTCTTCTGTAGATCAAAGCTTTCATCGAAACCCTAGATCTTAATTCCCACTTTTTCGATTTGAATTTCGCGAATTAGATCTCTCTGTTTCACACAAGCAAAGCAACTTTTCAGATCTGAGAAAAAAATTCAGATATGTCGAAGCCTTGGGGAGGGATTGGAATCGGGGCGTGGGCGGACGAAGCGGAGAAGGCAGATGAAGAGCAGGCGGCGGAAGCTTCGGCAACCGCGGCGGATGTGCAGAGTTTTCCTAGCTTGAAGGAGGCAGCGAGCAATGTTAAGTCTAAGAAGAAGAAGAAGATGACTCTCTCTGAGTTTGGTGCTTACGCGGCGCCTGCAGGTAGAAACTCCGTTGGGTTGACGCAGCAAGAGATTCTTCAGCTGCCTACTGGTCCTAGGCAACGCTCGGAGGACGAGATGCAGCCTGGACGGTTGGGCGGTGGGTTCTCTTCTTACGGAGGTCGTTCTGGTGGGATGGGGAGAGATCGGAATGATTCCGAAGGCTCTTGGGGCGGTGGTGGTGGAAGGAGACCGTATGGTGGTGGGTTTGATGATGATAGGAGAGGAGGTTCGCCTAGGGTTTCGGAGTTTCCGCAGTCTTCGAGAGCTGATGAGGTTGATGATTGGGGGAAAGGGAAAAAGTCGATTCCTTTTGATCAAGGGCGTCAGGGTAGTCGTTATGGTGGCCTCGGAGGCGGTGGCGGTGGTAGTTTTAACGGCGGTGGTGGAGGTGGTGGCAGTTATGGCGGTGGTGGATTCTCCAAAGCTGACGAAACTGATAACTGGGCTGCAGGGAAAAGACAAGCTCCGGTTAGATCATCTACATTTGGGTCCGGTTACGGTGATTCAGGACGTGAACCTGACCGTTGGCCTAGAGGAGTAGCCGTTGGTGGTGTTCAGGAGGAACGTCGTCGTTTGGTTTTGGAGCCACGAAAAGTTGACTCAGGAGGAGCGAGTGAGACTCCACCAGCTGGTGCTAAGACGAGTAAGCCGAGCCCGTTTGGGGCAGCTAGGCCAAGGGAGGAGGTTTTGGCGGAGAAAGGTTTGGACTGGAAGAAGCTTGACTCGGAGATTGAGGCTAAGAAAGGAGGTTCTCAAACGAGCAGGCCTACGAGCGCACAGTCGAGCAGACCTTCTAGTGCTCAGTCTAACAGGTCTGAGACTTTGGGGTTGAATAATGTGGTGAAACCGAGACCAAAGGTGAATCCTTTTGGGGATGCGAAGCCTCGAGAAGTGTTGCTGGAGGAACGAGGGAAAGATTGGCGCAAGATGGATATGGAACTTGAGCATCGCAGAGTTGACAGGTTCTTGTTCATCTGTACTTTTTTATATTTTGCCGAGGGTTTTGGATCTGTTTCATTTCTATGTTGCTTGCTGCAGTTATCTGAATATTGATTTTCTACTTGACCAATGCTTAAATGACAAAATTACAAATTCTGAAGTAACATTTAACTGCTTGATTTATTAAGTCACAAGTCCATCGTTATGTAGTTGGATCTTTGTACATAAAAAGATATGGAACAGTGAACATGAATAATTTGCCATTTCTGCTTTAGGTTTCAGATCTTCAGTGGCTTTTGTTTGAAGGGTTTGTGTGTACTTCCGTTATAGAGTCTTTATGGTTTTGTTTTGTTAACATGTTATTAGGTGTCTATGAGTTCCAGATCTTGCCAAAAATATGAACTTCGATGTTTATTCGATGGAGAATTCTGTTTGATAATTTCAATTTTATTCAGCCTTTTTGTGAACTGATTAGAGTTCCAAAACCTGTTAGATAACTTACGCTTCTTTCTCTTCGTTGTTATCTGAACTGAATTTTCCCTAGGTTTATGCATGCTATTGTCTGTGCCTATATGAAAGTTTTGAGATGCTTCTTGTGTGATCCTGATGTTATAGAACTCTGTGATGCCTTTCCTTTTTAGCTTGATGCCTTTCCTTTTTAGCTTGATGCGAATCGGCTATTGATCTCTGTTTTGTGAAAACCAATTTTTTTCCAGGCCTGAAACAGAAGAAGAGAAGATGTTAAAAGGAAGAGATTGAAGAACTAAGGAAAAAACTCGAGAAGGAATCCATTGCTCCAGAGATCAAGCAATCTGATCAAGAACCTGGCACTAATAATAATAATCACCATGATTTACCAGAAACTCTACGTGGCAAAGAGAAAGCTCTGGAAATACTAACCCGTGAGCTGGACGACAAAGTCAGGTTCAGGCAGAAACCAGTTGAGAGACCCCGGTCTGGTGCAGGCAGAACCGGTTCTTACTCGGAAAGAACACATTCCCGTTCTGGATCAATCGATGAATCCAGAAGTTTTGAGTCCACAGAGAGACCTAGATCTCGTGGCGCAGTTGATGCCTGGGTAAGACCTGCCGATGATCAGAGAAGAAACTTCCAAGGAAGCAAAGAGCGTGGATTCTTCAGCAACAGGTTTGTATATTTTGTACAAAGATGTTTGCATTTAGGCTCATCTTCTTTCAGGTATCAGTATTATACTAATTTCTGAAATCTCTGGTTCTGACAGGCCGTCGTCTAGGGAAGGATGGTAAGAAGGAAACGAAGACCAGACAAATGTTAGATGTTCTGACAGGGGTCCCTGTCAGGCGTTAATTTGTAGTAATAAAAATTTATCATCTCCTTGAAGTAAACACTCCAATCTTTGTTCCTTTTTGTTGGTTCATCTTCGGAATCAGAGCCTTGTTTTGTTTTGGTCTTCTTGTAAGCGAAGACGTGTCTCAAGAGAATGTCTTTTTTGTTTTACTTTTTAAAGACATGTTTGTTTGCCAGCAAACTCAAAAGTTGATTTGTATTGGAAAATGGGAAACACATCTTCACAACAAAGTCAGAACAACGTTCAACCTTAAATCAAACAAAATACAACAGAAAGAACACAAAACTCAATGCTTACGCTGTTCTGTTACACATACTTCCCTCTATACTTAGGTTTAGGATCTTTAAAGGTTTTGGACTCCGTTTGAATCTGGGAAGAATCAGTAGAAGGTTTAAACACAGAGGAATGGATATTACCTTCCTCTAACCACTTGAGATGATTCTCTCTAAACTCTAAATGCATTAAACGAGCAGCTTCTTCAATCTCTTCACTATATGGCTCTACTTTCACCATGGTTAGCAGAACACGACTGTATCTCGAGCTCAAGATCTGTTCAGAGACAGCAACCAACTTGAAACACGGGTGCTCGGGAAACTTAACCTCACTGCCACTCTCATCTCTCAGAACCGGGAAGAAAAAGACAAGCCTGCCTTTCATCACCAGCATTCTTGCAGCAAGGTGAAGCAGATCATGAACACACTCCACTAGACTATATGCACCGGTGGACGGAATGTGGCCTGTTCTTTTGTCTTCAGGAACAGTGTAAGGATCCACTGTCCCTCTAAGGATTTTCCTGCCACCGGATTTGCGTCCACCAGCACGAACTCCGTAAGGTGGATCGCAAATAATCGCATCAAAGATCTGGACAAATGAACACAGAAGACATAAACTGGCGATCTCAACTCAAAATCCCAGAGAAGATAGTGAAAAAATAAGAGTATATTACCTCCTTAAGCCCGGAACGCCAAGGAGGAACGTTATTATCCATTCTAAGCAAAGCAACTGGCGCAGGTAGTCCATACTGCATACGCCATAGTAGATGTAAGAATCCGAGATATCAAAATGAAAGAAAGAGACATAACAGGGAGAAGTTACAGCACCAACCTGCTTGAAATTGCTCCAAACATTACAGTCAGGACCACGTCCATCACGAACTACTCTGATATCAATATCTGCACCCTAAAACAATAACCCTTCTATCAGTTCCAGATCCAAGTACGGGGGTATCAAGAAACTAAGGGAGGTAACAAACCATTGTCATTGCGCCAAAACGTGCAGCAGAAACAAGAATGCTCCCTGTACCAACAAAAGGGTCATACACAAGTTTCCCAGAAGACGCTTTAGCTTGATTAGCCATCAAGAAGGCCATCTCAGCGTCCATAGCAGTTGGGCCAAGGTAAGTACGAGACTTCAGCTGAAAAGTCGGCAAAAGCTTCCTGTCAGCAAAACCAACCTCCCTCCCAAAAAAGATTCTTCTCTGAACAATAGGTGGAAGTCCATTGCTCTCTTCAGATTCATCCATTTCCATGAGGAAAAAGTTGTGATCTGGGTTCTTCAAGTTAACCTTCCCCTGCAATAATCAAAACACCAAAACGTTCACTATAAAGAAACAAAAACACCATAAGAGAATCAAACAAGAAGGCAAATTAGACCTCGAAGGGGATATAAGTAAGTGAATGGATTCTCTCCTTCTGCTCATCGAAAGTCAGAGCCTTTCCGAAAGTTTCAACAGAGATCCTAAAGGTGGAATCAGAAGTGAGGAACGGGAGCTTGCGAGAATCAGGGAAGCTTTGGATGGAGTCTTTAAGCTCTTCGTAGCAAGTTCCTTCACCCCAAAGCTCATACATTCCCTTCACCAAAATGCCTACACTAACACCATTTTTGTTTGAGAAACAGCAAAACAAAGGGAAGAAAGGTGAGAAGGAAAGAATCATACTTCTCTTGGCGATGTTCTGTGCGATTTCTTCGGAAGAAAGATGGACGAAGTGGAATGGAGTATCGTTATGGTGATGCTCGGGAAGACGCCACTGGATAGACTCATCCTCTCCGAAGAGTTCGGCTAAAGCTTCCACCTCTGGCTTTCTGAAGTCTAGTAGCCTGTGGTAGAAGACACATAGAAACCACATTGCTTTTTTCCCCCAAATCCGAAACCCTAAGAGAGCTGCGAAGAAGGAGACGAAGACGGAGAAAGGCGTCGACGGCGACTAAAACCTCTCGTAGAACCCTCTTTAAAGGCCCATTATAAGCCCATTAATGCAGACGGCCCAATATACACTTAGAGGAGATGACGAAATTAACCCCGCGAGATAGCGAATAAGACGATAAGACTTTTGCTTCATGTGTGTGTTTTAAAGCCTGCTTCTCATCTTGTCAGAAAATTAGGGTTTACGTCGCGAATCACGATCAGATCTCATCTTCTCCGCTCTCTCTGGTAGGATTTATTGGTTCTTCCTAACTTTGTTTGTATTGATTCGACTGTATGACTTTGTTTCCTATTGTGATTCGAGTTTTCTATGGTTTGCTCAAGCCTTGTCGTACAATCACACTGTTTAGATATGCTCTTTGATAATAGGTTTCAATTGAAATCAGCTTCAAATATATCCTGATGTTTTGCTATAATGGTAGAGAACAAGATCAGATTCGGTTCGTGAATCATTGTCTCCTCGCTGTTCTAAGTTTCTTTGTTTAGCTCTCCCTTCACTACGATGCTGCTTACTGGATCTTTTGGGAGTCGTATTTATTTTTCTTCATACAAAAATTTGGCAGTGTGTTGTAGAAGAAGATGTCAGAAGAGGTAGAGTACCGCTGCTTCATTGGTGGCCTTGCGTGGTCAACGTCTGATCGTGGCCTCAGAGATGCCTTTGAGAAGTATGGTCACCTCCTTGAGGCCAAGGTAATGTATCTTTCGATCTCTTGTATTATTGACTATGTGCATTGGTACCTGAGAACTCATGAGAGATAATAACCTAATATGTGATATCAGGTGGTTCTTGACAAGTTCTCTGGACGTTCCCGTGGTTTTGGGTTCATCACTTTTGATGAGAAGAAAGCTATGGATGAAGCTATTGCAGCGATGAATGGGATGGATTTGGATGGGCGGACTATAACTGTTGATAAAGCTCAGCCGCTTCAGGGTGGGTCAGGCAGGGATCATGAGGGTGACCGCAGCCGTGACCGTGGGTATGACCGTGACCGTAGCCGTCCCTCTGGTGGGCGAGGTTCAGGTGGTGGAGATTGCTTTAAATGTGGCAAGCCTGGACATTTTGCAAGGGAGTGTCCTGATGAATCCGGTAGAGGTGGTGGGGGAAGGTACAGCTCGAGGGATGATAGGTACGGTGCGAAGGACGATAGGTACAGCTCAAAGGACGATAGGTACAGTGCAAAGGATGACAGGTATGGTGCAAAGGAAGATAGGTATGGTAGGGATGGTGGTAGGGATCGCTATGGACCTGATCGCAATGGCGATCGCTCTGGAGGTCGTAGCAGGGATGGTGGCAGCCGTGGAGGTCCTGGAGGAGAGAGGCACAGTCGTGCTCCATACGATCGCCCCAGAGCTGGAGGGTTTCACTAAAATTCTACTCCAAAGGGTATGCATGCTTTAGGTTATTCAACTTTCTCTTTCATAGCATTATAGTTATCATTGAATTGAAGATTCTGCACATCTTATTTCGCAGTGAAAGAAGTGGAAGGTTTCTGCTTTCGGCTCTCTTGTCAAGTTCGAAGTTAAAGTTACGCTGGATGGTCTGTTCGTCAATGTATTTGTTGGATAGCTCAAGAAAGAAGATGTGTCTCTGTTTTGGCCCATAAAAACTCAAAGAGTCGACTATGTTCTTAAAAGTGCTGCTCTCCTTTTGATATGTTTGGTCCGTATGGGAACCTTGTGTTGGTTTGAGACAATTTAAGATGTGCTCTTTATGCTTAATGAACGACAAATTTGCAAAAGCCTCAGGTATGCGATTGATCTCTACAGAAATCAATTGTCCACGTTTGGTAAAATTCAAATGTTGTTATATTTGGGTGGTATATCGTTTATTGATTATGGTAAATGATGCAGGATATCTGTGATACTTGTGTTTAGCCAAAATTTGTGATGGAATTGGGAAACTATACACGTTGCTGATACTTGGCTAGTGGAACTCAAAACACATTCCTTCATGAGCAACGAATAGTCTGTGTCACTTTTCAGGGAAAAAAGAAAGAGAATGATCCTTGTGCAATTACAGATAGTTTCATGGTTCGAGTAAAATCCAATATTTTCTTCGGAGTAAAGAAGTTCCTGTAGGCTGTAGCTCAAGGTCGTTGCTGGCTCGTCTAGTTAATGGGCACCTCTTTATTCTTTGTGGGTTCTCCACTTCTCTTCGTGTCTCCAATAGAGCCATGATCGTTGCTGGCTCGTCTAGTATATGGACATCTTATCTATTCGTTGTGGGTTGACTACTTCACTTCGTGCCTCTGCGTCCCGTCCGCTTCGTCTCTTTGCTCGTGTCCCGTCCCACTCTTAATTATCTATCTGGCACCCTTATTTAGTACGTGCTTTGATTCCACTTTAGTAATTTGTATGCATACATAATTTAGATGCTCTTGTGATTCAACCATTTTAGTATAAACAAAGACTTAATAGGCCGGCCACATGAGTTCTGCCGGGATTAGCGTACTGAACATTAAATAGAATAGTACCTTTGCTCCCTCTTTTGGCTCTTATCAACGTAGCCAAGTGAGCGCTTTTTAACCTGAAGAAGCAAAGACGAAACAAAAAACAGAAAACACAAAATGCAAACTCAACTGTTCTTGATAACGTTTGTCGTATTAGCATCATTTCTCGTACATCCTCGACTCTGTTCTCCTACCTGTAGTTTCCCGGCGATCTTCAACTTCGGCGACTCTAATTCCGACACAGGAGGTCTCTCTGCCGCCTTCGGACAAGCCCCTTACCCGAATGGCCAAACCTACTTCCACTCACCTTCCGGTCGGTTCTCAGATGGTCGACTCATCGTTGACTTCATAGGTGCTTGCTTACTTACCACACATTCTTTTATCTTCGGTGATAAAGTTCGAATCTTTTGCTGAAATTTCTCACAACCCACTTGTTGATATCAGCGGAGGAGTTAGGCTTGCCATACCTAAACGCTTTCCTAGACTCCATCGGCTCAAACTTCAGCCATGGTGCGAACTTCGCCACCGCTGGATCCACCGTCCGGCCACCGAACACCACCATTTCTCAGAGCGGTGCGAGCCCAATCTCTCTCGACGTTCAGTTGGTTCAGTTCTCAGACTTCGTCACTCGATCACAACTCATTCGCAACCGAGGTACTCAAAGCTCGGACCTTTAAGCTCCCAAGTCATATCAGAATGTTTTATAAATTCGAGTTTCTTTGTCTTTGAGTTGAAACATAGGTGGCGTGTTCGGGCATTTACTTCCGAGGAAAGAGTATTTTTCTCAAGCATTGTACACATTCGACATTGGTCAGAACGATCTCACTACTGGATTAAAACTCAACATGACAACAGATCAGATCAAGGCTTACATTCCAGATGTTCTCGATCAGCTGTCTAATGCCATTCGTGTAAGGGAAATGATAGTCTCTGTTCACTAGATACATTAACTTTGTTTAACTGAATTAACTGTCTTTCGTTCTTGTAGAAGGTGTATAAGAGTGGAGGAAGAAGATTTTGGATACATAACACAGCTCCAATTGGTTGTTTACCTTATGTTTTGGACCGGTGGTCCGTACCGGCATCTCAGATTGATAAGCACGGTTGTGCAATTCCGCGCAACGAGATTGCTCGGTATTACAACTCAGAGCTCAAAAAGAGAGTGGTTGGGTTAAGAAAAGAGCTGTCTAAAGCTTCAATCACTTATGTTGATGTCTACTCTATCAAGCTTACTCTCATCACTCAAGCCAAGAAACTTGGTACGTACAAAACCGTAGGTGACGACTCTAAGACTCGGTTTAGACCGGTTCTAATGGTTTATTTCCTATGTTTTAGGTTTTAAAGATCCTCTGGTTGCTTGTTGTGGACATGGTGGGAAGTACAACTTCAACAAACTCATCAAATGTGGAGTTAAATATATGGTGAAAGGGAAAGAGACTGTGCTTGCTAAGTCTTGTGACGACGTGGCGGTTAGAATAAACTGGGACGGCGTGCATTTCACTGGAACTGCAAACCGTTGGATCTTTCAGCAGATAAACAGCGGAGTGTTTTCAGATCCTTCTATTCCTCTCAAGTTTGCCTGTACAAGATAGATATCAATCAGATGGCTAAAGTGCCCTTTGAAAATGGGGACAGATAAATTTGCTTGTATGTACCATTTGCTAAAGAACAAAACTTAGTGTGAACCTTTAAATTCAACCCACCCTTTAAAACCAATCAAAGTGACAAATAGATTATTAATTAAAAAATATTAAATTAAATAAAAAATAGCTACAAAAAATAAAAACGCTAATTTTAACGACGTTAACGCTTCCAGCGAAATCCTAAACCCTAAATTCTAAATTCTAAACCCTATACCCTAAATTCTAAACTCAAATTCAAACCCTTAAACCCTAATCCTAGACCCTAAATCTAAATTATATACATTAAACCCAAAAAATAGACTATAAACCTAAATCCTATACCCTAAACCCAAGTCTTAGACCCTAAACCCAAACTGTAAACCTTAACCCAAAGCCTATAGTATCTAAGTTTGGAGTTTGGAGTTTGGGTTTAGGGTTTACCGTTTGGGTTTTAGGTCTAGGATTTGGGTTTAGGGTATAGATTTTGGGTTTAGGATTTACGGTTTGGGTTTAGGATTTACCGTTTGGACTTATGGTTAAGGTTTTGGGTTTAGGGTATATAATTTGGGTTTAAGATTTACGGTTTGGGTTTAGGGTCTACGACTTGGGTTTAGCGTATAGAGTTTAGGTTTATAGTCTAGTTTTTGGGTTTAGGGTATATAATTTGGGTTTAAGGTCTAGGATTAGGGTTTAGGGTATAGGTTTGGGTTTAGGGGTTTGGATTTGAGTTTAGAATTTAGGGTATATGGTTTAGAATTTAAGATTTAGGGTTTAGGGTTTAGCTGGAAGCGTTGGCGTCGTTAAAATTAGCGTTTTTATTTTTTGTAACTATTTTTTATTTAATTTAATATTTTTTAATTAATAATCTATGTGTCACTTTGATTGGTCCTAAAGGGTGGGGTGAATTTAAAGGTTCACCCTAGGGAGTGAACCTAAGTTTTGTCCTTTGCGAAATCAGCTCACGAAAATGAAATGGCAACTATATATCTATACTATTAAAGCAGGATTCTATTGTCCTTTTTACCTTAGCATACCCTTTCTTTACTAACATTGCATATTTCATTAAGGGCAATCAAGTAATATTAATAACACATCTATATTGGGCCATTTTTTCGGATCCAGCCCACTGTCCACATCAGATCTCTCTGGGCCATTTGGGCCGATTAAGAAATCAGATCAAATTCTCACATTTTTTTCCTTTGGGCCATTGAGTCCAAGTTCAAATAATTTTTTTTCAACCATTCTTAATTATTTTTTTTTCTTTTCTTAATATAATTTAAGCATTTATAAAAAAATTGATTTTTTCATTGAAAAATATAAATCTTTATTAAAAGTATATAATTATTTTTATTAAAAATATTAACCACATAATAAAATTAATTTATCAGAGTTATACCAATTTAATTCATTAAAAAATAAAGTTTAATTTTTTAAACATAAATAGTCATTTAAAATAAAACACGATAAAGAAAGATAAAAAGTTTAAGTCTTTTATAAAATAAAACACAAATATATGAAATATGACATTTACTAAATATTTGTCAATTGAAAAAAAAAAAGGAAAATAAACCCTAGCGCGGATCAAAATCTAGTATAATATTATATTTGAATTTTCTAATATACTTTTATAGCACTGAAATGGAAGTTTATTAGGTAAAATGTAAGATATACCAAGTTAAATAAAGACATTATTAACGGAAAATAATTTATCAAATCTTTAAAGCATGAAGTTTTAATATTTTAAAAATATTGACCATTAGATAAGTGACAAATGGTAGAGCTAAGTTTCGTAAAATTTTGGTAAAACCGTTTTTCACTCTTTAAAACGTGCACATTTTTACCTTATCTCTTTAATATTCAAATGCTTTGTTGTCGTTTTCACCATCTTCTCTCTTTTAACAAGAGTAAAAACTGCTCACCCCCCCCCCCCCCCCCCCCCCCCCCCCACCACTATCTCTCCAAAGGATGGTCACAAATCGCACGAAATCTTTACTATAATTGTATCAACGACATATGCTTTCGTCGTCTCCACTTCACCTAAGAATCCTCGTATATTCATAAAAGGGCAATAATGCCATTCAAGAATGTGAATTTTGATTCCATTTTAGCACATGAGTCACGACCCATGAATCACAAAAATGATCCTCTTACATATTTCCACGTGGACAATTAATTAGAGGCCGTGGACTGACTACACCGTCGTCCAGTCTGGCTGCTTCGTGAGAGGCACCCTCCTTCCACGACGGTCTTAAAAGTCAACTCCTTCTCTCACGCAATCCCCTGTCCCGCGTAACACCTGACGACAACTTCTTCCCCATTTTCTCCTTTTTATATTTTTTTTCAGTCGTTTTTATTAAAACCCGCGAAGAACAAACATTCTTTACATCTCTCAGATCAGTTCATCGAGTTTTACTTTGAAGAACACGAAGACTGTCTAAGATTGTTTTTCTTTTACTCTTCTCTCCTGGTAAATTTATTTGATTAATTATATTAATCGTTTCTCAAAATCTTTTTAATCCAACTTAAAGAAAAGTCGTTTTTAAAAAACTTCTTGATCAAAGAGTTAGTTAACGTGTCTTTCTGTAATCTTGCTAACTCCGTATTGTGTCTGAATCTAGAAATTACTGTCTCTTTCAGTTTACTTTCCGATCATAACTTGTGAACTTTCTTTGTCTTAATAACTTTGTTAATTACGGGTACGTAAATTTTGATATGATTGAAAGCTCAAAACTCTTATATTTAATGAAACGAATCTCATCTTTTGAGTTAATCGTTCTTGAAGAGTATTCAATCTTTTGAAAAAAATTCTTAATTTCGTTTCTTGCTAAATGTCTGAAATGAATATGTTTTCTGGTGACTCTGTTTATGCAAGAGTCAGTAGTTTTTGAGAATTTGATCTGAATTTAAAGATAAGCTTCCTTTTATTTTACTTTTATCTCTTTTTTTTTGTTAACACAGATAGTAAAGCCTCGGAGATTGAAGCCTCCATTGAAAGAAATTGTTTCTTGTGAACTTAACCAGTTTGAAGACATGGCAAACCGAACAGAAAATTCACTACGCTGGTTTGAGACTTTGACCAGAAATTAAAGATTAAGTTCTATTTGGAAGAAGAGATTCATATTATTGTCTTTTTCTGCAGTTCGATTAGTAAAAAGACAAATGGTGGCATAATGTTCCTAATAGCAACTTTCGCAGGAATAGTTATCGGATTTTTATTAGGCATATCTTTCCCTGCTTTGTCACTGACTAAAGTAAGCTTTTCATTTTACTTTCTTTTACTACAACAAGTGAATTTGGTGTGATTTTGGTAAACATTTTTTTTATTTTCTTGCAGATGAATTTTCCATCAAGCATACTTCCTATGGTTAATACTATATATGTAGAAGTTGAGAAACAAGAGATATCATCTAGAAAGAGTCCATCAAAAGGGCCTAAGTCAAGTGATGCATCATCTCATAAGGTGTGTTTTGTTTCTTCACTTTAACATGAATGATCATGAGTTTGAGTGTTTTGTGGATGAGCTTACAAGAGTGGTGCATTTTATGCAGATTTGGGTTCCATCAAATCCTCGAGGTGCAGAGATGTTGCCTCCAAGTTTTGTTGAAGCTGAATCAGATCTATACTTAAGAAGATTGTGGGGATTGCCTAAAGATGTACGTTATTACTATATAGTGTCCTGGTTTTGTAATGATCTTTAGACATATATGAATCTTTAACTTATCTTAATCATGTTTTCTTCCGTTTCTTCAGGATTTACCGGAGGTGAAGCCTAAGTATCTTGTTGCTTTTACCGTTGCTTATGAACAGAGGAAAAACATCGATGCTTGCATCAAGAAAGTATATCTCTCTTTTGCTCTCTTACCTTTTTTTCTTCTTATCTTTCCGCAGAAAAAGAAACTAAGCTCTTTGACTCTCTCTCAACAGTTCTCAGATAACTTCACTGTTGTTCTGTTTCATTACGATGGAAGAACTTCGGAATACGATGAATTTGAATGGTCTAAACGAGCTATACACGTTAGTGTACCTAAACAAACCAAGTGGTAACAAAACATTCCCTCTTTTTAACTATGTTTCTACCTTTTCCCACATCTAAAAACATCTCTCTGGCATATGTTACTTTTGAAGGTGGTATGCTAAAAGGTTTCTGCATCCTGACATTATAGCACCATATGAATATATATTCCTTTGGGATGAAGACCTCGGCGTTGAAAACTTTGATGCAGAAGAGTGAGTCTCTTTGTTTTCTTTTGATTTATTACTATTAACTCCAAGAATTTTAAAAAGAAAATGTTAAGAAAGCCAACTCGTCTTGCAGGTACATCAAGATTGTAAAGAAACACGGTCTAGAAATTTCGCAACCCGCTGTTGAATCAAGAAAAAAGATCACATGGAGGATAACAAAGAGAATACCAGGAATCGAAGTTCACAAGTAAGAAATTAACATTCACAAAAAAATGTAAAGTCCATTGCAAAAAAATGCAAACAAAACTAAAGCAAAGTTTGTGTTCTTGACAAATTCTTTCACCAGAGAAGTCGAAGGTGGGGCACCAGGCCACTGCAAGGACCCTCACTTACCTCCATGTGCAGGGTATTGATCACCTTTTCATTCATACTAAAATATTCTTATCTTTCTTGACCTCATGGTTTACTACAATGTTACTTGTTAGGTTTATAGAGATTATGGCTCCGGTTTTCTCAAGAGATTCTTGGCGCTGCGTGTGGCATATGCTTCAGAATGATTTGGTTCATGGTTGGGGTCTTGACTTTGCGCTAAGGAAATGTGTCGAGGTTAAGATACTAATGTAACTTTATTCATATGTGTGTATATATATTTTCACAAAACATTTTGGAAACTAAGAAAATCATATTTATATAATACAATGTAACAGCCTGCGCATGAGAAGATTGGTGTTGTGGATTCTCAATGGATTATTCATCAAAAGATTCCTTCTTTAGCAGCCCAGGTAAAAATAAACGATCAAAATATTTACCATTATATACTTAATTACTACAGCTTGATTGGTCATGGTTTTAAACATGAGATAATCTCTTAATAAATTGACCAGGGAACCTCTCAAGATGGGAAATCTGCGTTCCAAGGGGTAATAACTCCAAAAACTCATGACTATCTTCTTGTATCTACTTATATAAGGTCTTGATTTATCGGGTTGTTTACCAAGATTATTGATTATAACTGATATATATAAATATATGTGTTTTGGTTAGGTAAGGGAAAGATGTCATATGGAATGGACAATATTTGAGAAAAGAATGGCACGATCAGAGAAGAAGTATCTGAAAGAAATTGCACCTGCGTCTTCAAACTCTACACTTAATTAAACAACCAAAAACAGAGGAGGGACTGAATAGAAAAACGTGTTCAGATAACATTCCAGGAAGAAGGCTAAAAACTAGATTGTTGATATGGGGATTATGATTATAATGAGCACATATCCAAATACATACACAATGTAATTATGTAAAAGGAACTACATATATTTTGTTTCTTTTATTCTTGAAACACACTTGAAGTAAAAAAAAAAAAAAAAAAAAAAAAAAAAACACTTGAAGTCTCAACAATAGGCAAATAAGTTTTTTATTTTAGAGTCATTTCATATCGAATATAAATTTTCTTGATGTAAAATTATTCATGGATAATCTGTGATACTGCTGCAAGAGTATAACATCTCCTGCATTGATTTAAACAACAAAAGATGTTACCCACTTCTCAGGTTTGATAGAGTTTGCAATTTGTTTTATTTGCTGTTGATATTGGTACAAATGGCCCTGATGATCATAAGTAACATCAAACTTGAAAGTACGACAAAACTCTGCATGAACGATTTGTCTGGTTATTAACACTTGGCATGACTTTCCAATTAAAGTTATAACTTTTCAGGCTTTCAGCTCATCTGATTATAAAGTAAAAAAAAAAGAAGAGGTGTTGTTAAACTAACACATAAAGAATTATGCATTAGAGGTACAAAATACTAATTCAAGTCTCCAAGTAGATGACGCTCTTTGTTATTATTGAACCAGTGGTCCGGTCTACCTCTGATTTCAATCTTCCTCATATCATTCTTTTGGAGATCATAAAATATAACGTGAAAGACAGAAGTTAAATATCAAAATTACCTCTAGGCATCTGAGTTGTACCGTTTCTGGAATCACAACAGTGTTTTAACATCTTAAGCGACTATTTTTCTCTCACCAAGTATTTTTAACTTTTGTTGGTATCTTTGTTGGAATTGTAGTCTTAAAACTTCTGTCTTTCACGTTATATTAAAATTACCTCTAGTTTTAAGACTACAATTCCGACAAGATCAAATTACGACTGTATACCCTCCTCTCTTACTTCACAGCCGCTAAAGAAATCTCGAATGTGTACACAGTAAACTACAACCATTGTTTTTAAAACCGGACCGATCCGATGTCCGACCATGAACTGGATATGTAGTCGGGGTGGATCTAACAACTGGTTTTGTCCATGGACATGTCAGGTAGCAAGATTAGTCTCTCAAAGCTATTAAAAACTATTTAAACCATCCAAAATTTCATAAACCAACTATATAAACAAAAAAATAGTTTATGCTTACAATATTTGATATTTATTTATATTTTAAATATTTACTAATATTATTTTATAACTTATATAGTATTAAAATATATTGAACTAAATTATTGAACCATATTTGATCCGGTTTCGACCATATTGAACCGTGATCTAAACAATTTTCCGGTTCAGATGGATGATAAGTGTATCCGATTGAAACGTGGCCCTACCTTCTCTAGTTTTTGGGCTGGCTCTTGAATTGAGGTTTTACTTAATTAAGGTCCATTTAAACGTTAACGAGCCTACATTAACCACGCGTTAATGACCAATACTTGAAATATACAACTGTAGCATAGCATATATAGTGTTGTAACTTCTATTGTTTATGTGCTTGTAATAGTCTAGGGTTACTGGTATTGTGTTAGAAACTAAATTCAAGGAGATATTAAGGATGAATAAATTGTAGTACGTAATAAATTTCTTGCAATGCAATATCTTTATTTTATAAACAAAGATATTATATTGGAATTTGGAAGGAGGTGATGCCTTGGACTTTTGTTGTCTTGAATCACTTAAAACGAGGACCAGTGAACTTATCCGGTAGGTTTTCACAAATATCATATAATAATGGTCGACGATGACTTAGATTTTTAGGTCGTCCGTTCAATAAATACAAAAATCTATGGTTATGAAGTATCCGATATTCATCTTTAGTTCAATCAATGTGATTCTCATATAGTGAAAAGCCGACTATTAGATCGGAAAACAAAAGATATTTCTCTCTGAAAGATCAGGGTTTGCGGAGAGAAAAAGAAAGCTGAGAAAACGAATTGGTGGAGAGCCTTTCAAATGTAATGTTTAACGTAATTTTAAACTTGTCTCACAATGAAGGATTAGAGCATAATTATCGGGAGTTCTTAGGGTGAGGTTCTTAGCAGAATATAAGAATCCGTCTCTTAACTTTTAATTAAAAAAGCTAAGAACCGGTTCTTGAAACTCTTATTTAAGAACCGGTTCTTAGTTTTTTTAGTTAAAAGTTAAGAGACGGACTCTTATATTTCGATAAAAACTCCACCATAAGAACCCCTCAATAATCATGCTTTTAAACATTTCCATATGGCTCACTGAAAAGTGAAAACAAAACAAAACAAATAATTAATTGTTCGTCCAGCACTGTGTATACAACCATCATGAAAGAAATAAAACTGGGAGACATAGTGGGACTTATGTAATGGTACATTGAGTGAAATAAAGTGAAAACAAAACAATCAGATTTATAAATATGAATTGCTTCTTTCATTGTTCCCTTAACCAACCCATCCATTTTTTTTCCGTCAAATTATTAATTTCATTCAAAGAAAGAATACAAAATTTACTACAAGCTGGCAGAAGAACAAGAAATCTCCAGAAACACAAGCCAATAGAAAGACAACTAGAACCCACACCGGGGCAACTTTTGAAAACACTAAACACCAACCCATCAATTTTACCTCTCTTTTAT
This sequence comes from Brassica napus, assembly GCF_020379485.1. Classification (NCBI taxonomy): domain Eukaryota; kingdom Viridiplantae; phylum Streptophyta; class Magnoliopsida; order Brassicales; family Brassicaceae; genus Brassica; species Brassica napus. The sequence continues at coordinate 38,748,821 of NC_063450.1, forward strand.
TTGAGTTCTATTTAGAACTAGGAGGGTTTCATGAGTATTACGCAGTTATAATAATTTTCGTATATTTTCAATCGACAATAAACGTAATTGACTTTTAGATTTTAACTTTATTAGTTTAAGAAATTAAATCCATAAAACCAATCATTTGAAATTTGGTTTAGCTATTTTAATTTTAATTTATTTAGATTTAGTTAAATTTCAATAGAAATTCAATTTATATTTTCTAAAAATAACAATTATATTACATTTGATAACTATATTTATTTAATATCTAAATATATAAATTCAATAAAATATGGTTTTTGTTTGATTTATATAAGATCATTAAACTAAACATAATCTATTAATTAATCTAATAAATCAACTGTCAATCGTTCAACTTAGATACATTATCGTGATTAAAGTAAATAAGTTTATAATATGGAAATTTAAATTAATTGTTTCTTTACACCATTTAATAGGTTTTGGTTAAATTTTCAAATACATAACTATCTAAAAATTTTGACTTTGTTAATAATATATATCTTAATAATGCATTTGTTAAGAAATACTTTTAATTAATTTTGAAAATATATGTATCTAAGTTTTCTATATTTCCTATCTATGAAAATATTTATATATTAAATATATTATTAGTTTACTTTTATTAATGTTAATGATGATATATGAGTTATTAGCATATTTTATAAACTTTACTGATAAAATAAATTTACATAAATGAAATTGTTGATGTCACAATTAATTTGATGTCATGTCATATTTTCAGAAGTCGTGTCATTTTATCTGTGAGAATAATATGGTGATGACATGTAAATAAATTTTCAAAAATCACTTTACAGTCAAAAATCACTTTACAGATAGATAATGTTTTGTGGATTGTATAGCTTTTGCCCAATTTACATTACAGTGTCCTAAAATTTACTGTTTTTACTAAAAATAAACCGGTAATTTTTTATTTCATTGGAATAAAATATGTTCTGATCACCTTTTTGTGGTGAAGAAGTTTCTTATCACCTTTAATTAAATATTAAATTATATCCTGACTAAAAACAAATCAATTGAGGGAAAATGAAATGAAATAATATGTAAACGATAGAGAAAATCGGGACCAAAATTAATTGTAGCAAAGACAAAGTGTGTTTTGTGGTGGTATGGCACGGTCCCAGTGGGAATATGATTCCTCTCTTGTAGACAAACCTTAGACAAAAACCATTATGGTAATTAACTTCATCTTCATATTTGTCAATAAGACCAAAAACAAATCTGGTTTCTTCCTTGTCCCGCATTATCTGTTCATGGGTTTGACTAAATATAAACAAAACCCTAATTTTGGAGACAATTAACGCCATTTTCAACTATTTGTTGCATGTAGTTGCATACGTACAGCAATAACTGCAAACCTATTCAAAGTTAGGTGATCTGATAACACTAGTTGTTTCTCGTAAGAACCTCATAAATTTTGGCAGAGAATCCAACCAAATTAATTTTTGTTACTCTATATATGATTTAACTGCAAGAGTTCTAGATAAACATAATTGATCATTGGATTGTTAGGATAAAATATTAATTTACTCAGCCAGCGACCTATTAGCTTATTAATATGTGTAGATGGACCGGTTTAAAGAACTATGTTGTTTCGCCAGAAAGGATGAAATTTTATACGTCTATTCTGTAAAATTAGACCCCATTTTTATCTAAGTTCATTTTGCAAGTAGTGGATTAATTTATATTTCATATTTGTAATATAATATCTCATAAAATGCGTGGCTAATCACGGGTGATTTTATGTATATGTGAGATTCCTAATATAGTTTTTTTTTGTCAACGATTCCTAACATAATTTGATCCTATTTATTTATATTTTTTGGCAAACTAATTTTTAAATAAGATAATTAATTAATTATCAATCTCCATTTAGGAAGAAGGGATAGTTTAAACCTAACAAGGAAGAGATTGCCAAACGATGGCACAAACAGAGATCTTACGATTCGTCAAACGAGGCATATATAGTAACTAACGATAAAAAGACAAATTTGAGGCTTAAGTTCTTGAATTCTTGAAGTGACAAACCGCACCACTAGAAGTGAAACGTAGGCATTTCAGAACCATCATTTGCTTCCAGAGGGACACGTATAGTAAGCTAACTATCACGTTCTTTCATAATTTGACATGCTGATGTTGCAAAACTATTGGAGAAAAATTAATGATATATAATAGACGACTTACGCTGAGACGATTAATCAAAGCGATATGACAAAAATAGAATCCTAAGCTGATTGGTTACAACTGTGGGGAGCCAACCACATTTTTCAGCGGCTTTCTTAAACAGAAAAGTAGACCTATTTGAGGGTGACTTATACCTGCCTGCTTAATCAAAGATCGCCGTTTTCATCGATTTAGTTACTAAAGTTTGCTTCATAACAAAACATTAACACCATTTTAATAAATACTAGAACTTGATCTGCACGTCCGTGTGACTTTTTTTTTTTTTTATAAATTGTATAATGACTTTTCTAATTAAATAAGTTATTTGGATATTTTTTAGGTTTCTACGAATCTACTCACACCCAGAAGGATCTGACTCGATCCCGTCCGGAAATTTATAATATCCGAATAAATAATTTTAAAACCTAAAAACATGATATTCAAAAAAATCGAGTTGTACTTGAATGGGTATTTAGATGCCAATGTCTAACTGATTTTGTAAAAAAAAAATTGTTAAACGGTTTGAATTTTTGTCGTGAATGAAACAATTTCATTCAAACATGTGAAATTATTATGGTTAACACGTAAAAATAAATAATTTCAAATTATTATAGTAGGTTAACATGTAAAAATAAATAATTTCAAATTATTATAGTAAAATCAATTAATAAAGTATAAAGAGTGAAAAAATAGATGTAATAAAATACTTAAAATAAGTAATTTATGTTTTGTACTTTGTAATACATGTTATCGAATTAATTAGAGAAAACAATAAATAAAGTAGTTAGAATTAGTTAAAAATGAATGAAAATCTGTAAGAAACCACTTAAAATTATGCAAGTATTATTTTTGTATTTCAGTTTTAATAGAATAGATTTGCTTATGTGTGAGTCATGATTTTATTGGTATAACATGTTAATATAATTTAGCTTTGGGTTTACTAGTTTCCGCTAATCATACCACTTTCATCATACCAATCCTGTTTTATTAAAGGAAACTCATCTCATCTCTCAACTTTCCTTATATAAATTAACACTTAGCAAAGTGATGATTATATTTGAAGTACAAAAACACTTGAAACTGTGTTTAAAATCCTATTTATTTGAGTAAGAAATAAAAAGAATGAATTAAAACAAACGGCGTCGACTATGCAATGATAGAAAAACGATGGATAATCACATGGCGCTTTGCCTTTTGTAGTCACGAAAATACAATCTATAAGATTTTTCCAATTATTAGTATTATCTCATTAATTGTCAGATAGAAAATCCAAGATGGATACTCCATGATCGATCTTGATCTCATTCGTTGAAACAAATTAACGCACTTAAATTTAGCTGTCCTTTGTTTCTTTTCAACTTGCACTCTATATAGTTTTTTTTTTTGTAAAAAGATCTACACTATATATAGTTTATTTTAAGTATCATTTACTATCTTTTTATATGATCAGTTATGCAATTGGAAGAATATACGGTAACTAAACTATCGTTTTTTTTAACGTCTGATTAATTATGTCATTACAACGCTGAGAAATATTACAGTGGCGTTTCTACATCCGACAATTTTACCACCATATAAAAATACATGTCTGACTGCGTCACTCCTACCCGCCATATGAAATCCATGTTTGATGATACGCCCTATGAGATCCATGTTCGATGATACGCCCTACACCATGCTGAAGACTTCTTGTAACTTTTTTCTCCGTAATCTGCATAATTTGCGTTTTCTGGGATTTGAACCCCAGACCTCCCGGTGTAGAAGTATTAATGAACCCTTAGTCAAACTACTGGATTTGCATTTCCACAACTAAACTAACGTTAATAACAACAATATATTTTTATATCAATAAAGATCTTTTTTACAAAACGTAAATTGTTCCATCATTCTATGAACATGGAAAAGTTATCTACACACCACATGTCATGCTTTGAAATCCAATACAAAGGGATAAAATGCATTTTCTTTTGATTAAATAACAACAAATCATATATGGTTTTCAATCTTTTCATCATATGAGGAACAATCATCATCTTTAAATTATTAATATTCTGACTTCGTACGAACATTGCCTGACTACGAAAAAGATAGCAAAATATAAATAAAGAAAATAAATGGGGTTTTATTAGATGGGGTCTCTCTCAAATACATAACCTTAGATCGTAAAGAGAGAAATACATAACCTATTGGATCCATGAGATTAGTAGGAAAAACAAACATTTCATGATATCAAAAGGAAAAAGCTAAAGGCAATCATGCTAAATGCTGAGTTTTGGACAGTAAAGGAATGGTTGGCAAAAAGAATACATAGTAAAATGATGAAATAATGAAAGGTGTTTCAGTTTTTTTTTTCATTTTAATTTAAAAGCAATTACCGTTTAATATTATAAGTTTATAACTGACGACAAAAGTATGGGTTTTCACTCTCGAATCTCAACAATTATCGGTCTTCACCAATTGAGACAATCAAAAACTGGGTTATACACTGTAAACGAAGAAGCCATATTGGCAACTAATGGGATATACACTGTAAATGAAGAAGACATCTTGGCAACTAATCAGTACACTTATCCGAATGTCTATCTTGAACTTTGTGAATGAGAACGAAGATACTGCCGCTTGTGAACTTAGTAGTGGCTAACTTTTGAGGATTTAAGATTTGCTTGAGTCGCAAATATAATGGAGTCACTGTTAAAAATTTACTTTAAAAAAAATTGTCTAGACAAGTTTTATAAATAAAAAATATTATTTCAAAATTATAGTTTATAACATAACTTTATTATAGTAATTTAGGATTTATTCAATATTTTATTATTTTATTATTTTTAAACAATTTTTTATTGAAATTTTATTTATAATTTATAACTTTTATATTTCACTATATCAAAATACAAGTAACTAAAATGAAACTCTTTCAATTGTTTCAACCCTATGTTTTTATTATGGACTCTACATCTACTAAATGCCTTAACTAGGTTTGAGCATAAAATCGAGATCCAAAATTTAAATCGAATCTGAACCAAAATTTCAGTATGTTATCTCATCTGAAATACAAAAGTATCTGGATGGATGTTGTAAGATGTTATAGAACATATTTGAACCTGAATTGTTATTAACCAAATCCAAAAAATAACTAAAAAATCTGAAACTAATATTCAGTGACTCAACATATATATTTGAAACATACATAAGTATTTCAAATACTCAATTTAATATTTGTTTTGATATATATGACATATAAAAATAAGTATTAAAATTTAAATAAATATTTTAAATATCTTATGTATAAATAAGTAATTCATAATTTGCTTGTTAAATTATAACTCTATTCTATCTATAAATTAATGCATATTGTTTACAAATAATGTTTATTTTTATGCTTGATTTAACAATTTGCTGACATTCATTAACTTGATGAATGTTTGACTAATCTCTATTCAATTAAAGAAAAATTCTATTGTTTATGTTTTCCTTTAAAATTTTGTCTTCTACATTAGATATATCTTAATCGAATAAATACAATCTGAACCAAATGATATATGATTACGTTATTGTTTTAGGATGTGGTACAAATTAGAATTGAAATCTACCAGATTTATATTTACAAATTTGCTTTAATAAAATTTACGATGTTATAAAAATTAGAATCAAGATCCAAAATACTCGATCCAAGCCTTGATGCCTAACCATAGCTTTGAAAATGGATATTAGGCGTAGTAAATCTTTGCCACACACCGCTTCAAATCTCTCTTGCGAACCCTCAAAATCCGATTAAGCTCACTCACCTCACTTTCTCATACAAAGAAATATCACACCGCCTGTTGTCACACAAAAATGATGCATCACACCGCTTCACATCTCTCTTAGCTTATAAAAGTTTATTCAATCTTTTATATTTTAAATGTAAAAATCTTTACTTGTATAAAATCCATTAATATAGGGTAAAAAGCTAGACATTTTTTACAACTTAATTAATATGTCACTACAACTTCAGTTTATATCAACCATACAACATAAAAAAATCATTATATCATCATCGTCTATTATTACTTTAGCTTTTTTCTTTGATCTGTAAATTTCAATTAAATAATATTATATCTATACTTTGTGCTTTCTGCTGAAATTGATTATACGAAAGTTCTCAGGTGGTGTGACAAAAAAGCTAATCATTTCTCAAAGTAATCAGCTAAACCTTAAAAAATTACATCTGACAATAAAAATAAACTATTTTATTACAAAACCACTCGTTTATAAATTTGTGTGTAACAGATTCTTATTTGTTGTACACTCTCAACTCAGAGTCTTTCACATTCGTTTTTCCGACAAGAACATCAAATCTTTTTTTTTTTTGTAACTAAGAACATCAAAATTTTCAGAGAAATGATTGTTCTTTTGTTCAAATCAAAGTTTCTTCCCTGTGATTAGCGATACTTTAGCTGTTGATCATCCAACAGTCGTCGTAGCTCCACCGGACTCTTCTTATTTTTTTCAGTTTCCGGCGACCTTTACCATTCTCCGGTAGTAAATCCACCGGTTACTAGAATTTCAGACAAAAATTGAAGATCTCCGGGAGGCGATTCTGTTCTGACATACACCAATTCCCGGTTTCGACAAAACCCACAATCAAGTTTATTCCGGCGAACCGGAACCGACTTTACCGGCGACTCACTCTTCAAACCGGAAATGAAGTTTATGGAACTAGGGTTTCGGCCTGATACATTCTACACTGTGGAAGCAGTAAGGTGAACACAAGAACTCAATCTTCTTTCTCTCTCGAATTTTCGAAATTTTTTGTTAAATTGTTCCGACCAATTTCTGATCTTTTTTAACTGTTCTGTCTGAAAAAAAATTCAGGTCTGTGTCTTCTGATCTACTGAATGATCTTATAATCCAAGTAAAATCCACCAAATATCATCTTCACAAGGTAATAAAAATTCCACTTTTTCATTGTAACATTTTCAAGATTTTTTATAATAATAAAAAAATATTTTCAATATTTGATTTCTGATTTTTATTCTTTTGGCGCAATTTATATTTCAGTTTCCGATGTTATCAAAATGCTTGCGTTTAAAGAACCTAGTCTCTTCACAATCACAAGAACCCGAAACCTCACAAGACCAGAAAGTAATCCAACTCGTTGATTTCCCCGGCGAAACAGAGGCTTTTGAGCTCTGTGCTAAGTTCTGTTACGGCATCACGATCACTCTCAGCGCTCACAACGTAGTCGCGGTACGATGTGCAGCGGAGTATCTCGGCATGACTGAAGAAGTCGAGCCTGGAGAGACAGAGAATCTTGTCCAAAGACTCGAACATTTCTTGACTTCTTGCGTTTTCAAGAGTTGGAGAGACTCACTTGTTGCTCTTCAGACCACGAAGGCTTTACCTTCGTGGTCTGAAGATCTTGGCATCACTAGCCGTTGCATCGAGGCGATAGCCAACAGTGTAAATGCATCTCCGGGTGACGATTTCGCGAACGTAATGGAGACAGGGTTGTCGAGAAACCGGTCAAGGAGAAGAAGAGATGAAAGCTTGTGTAATGGTAAGGCAGAGAACTCGCGGTGGTGGGGTGAAGATTTAGCTGATTTGGATTTGGATCTTTACCAGAGAACAATGGTGGCTATAAAGTCGTCGAACCGGAACGTTTCTCCGAGATTAATCGGTAATGCTCTTAGAATCTATGCATCTAAATGGCTACCAAGCATTGAAGAATGTTCTCCGGTTTTGGAATCGGTTATCTCCCTTCTACCAACCCAAAGATCCGCTGTTCCTTGTAGCTTCTTGCTTCAGCTACTGAAGACGGTTAACGTTATGAACGTTTCGCCTACTTCGAAAATGGAACTCGCGGTAAAAGCAGGGAACCAACTTGATAAGGCAACGGTAAGCGAGCTGTTGATACCCTTATCGGATAAGTCAGGTATGTTATACGATGTGGATGTTGTGACGATGATGGTGAAGCAGTTTCTGTCTCAGATCAGTCCTGAGAGAAGACCAACAATGACACAACATAGAAGATCTCGTTCAGAAGAAAACATGGAGGAGATACAAGAGATCAGAGGCTCTCTGTCTTCTTCTTCTTTTCCTCCGTTGTTGGTTAAAGTAGCAAAGCTTGTTGATTCTTATCTTCAAGAGGTTGCTAGAGATGTGAACTTAACCGTGTCAAATTTTGTTGAGTTGGCTGAATCTATACCTGAACTTTCAAGGATCAGTCATGACGACTTGTACAAAGCGATTGATATCTATCTTCAGGTAAACGATGTCACAATTAAATTCAGGGTCTTCTAATAGCATGTGCAAGTGAAACTGTCAAATAAACTTTAAACACATATAAATATAACTATTAACTTTTAAAACTATTTCATTACATTGTTAAATATACGGTCAATATTTTTAGAACAGGGCTTAAAAATAATTTGAGACACCAGTGCATTGATTGTTATATTTCACACCCTCTCTGTTTTCAGGTTCACCAGGAGATTGATAAGATTGAAAGAAAGAGGTTATGCAGAATCTTGGACTGCAAGAAACTATCAGTAGAAGCAAGCAAGAACGCTGCACAGAACCAGCTGCTTCCACTGAGAGTGATTGTGCAAATCCTCTTTGTAGAGCAAGCCCGAGCTGCGATTGTTACAAATACAAACAATATCACAAATAATGAGACAGCAGTTTTGAGAAGAAGCTTTACAACAAGAAGAGAAGAAGATGCAGATCTAGAAAGAGTTGAAATTAAACCTAACGGGGGATTTCAGAGCACTCCTTCGAGATTTATGGCGTTGTGCTCTATCCCAAGGCAACCTAAGAAGATGTTTTGCAAGTTATTGTCGATCAGCAGGAGTTTAAGCCAACGGATTTGAAAAGAAAAGATGGTGGGAGATTTTTTGTTCTACTGGTTTCTTGTCACTCAAGTCAAGTGTTTTTCATTGTCTCTTTGAAAGCTTATTTGATTTTGGAAAATTCATTTCTCATACCACATTGTAAAAGAGAATAATAAAGAAAATATGTACATCAGTTTTTTATTGGTTTTGAGAAAAGAGAAATGTATTTGAAAGAAACATATTCTTCAAGTTAAAAAAAAAACATATTCTTATGTCACAAACTACCGTAAACAAGGTAATGATGTGTTTGCAAAAAGCCCACCCGGAAATTAGAAAAACAAAACTCGAGCAGAACTCAGATTTGTTGATATAATGAGATTCTAGAGGCTTCTTATCTCCATCATCACCAGGTTCTCCTTAAAATCCAATGGTCTGAGTCACACCAGAAACAAGATTAATAACCATGGAGGTTCCCCATGAGACCCACCCATTTTCATCTCCATGTCGCTCAGCCTCAACACCGATCATTTGTTGGACCTCCGTCCATATGTTCCTCACAAATTCAATAACCGCTTTAGATCCTTGGTTAGGCACTTATTTAGACGATATCCGTATCGGGTTCTAGTCCAACTTAAATTTCTCCAGCTTCTTTGGCCTGTAAAACGAGTCTGCTATCGCTTGAAAATGGTTGTTCCTTTAATCAAGCTCCCTCATGTTCTTTAGGTCTGTGATTGAGTCAATGAAACCGATTAAGTTGTAAAATTGCTGCTTAGGTTTAGAACCTCGAGTTTCGTTAATCTCTTGATGGGATTTGGAATCCCATTGATCTCGTTTATATGTTCGTCAAGATGCTTTAGAAAAGGCATTTCGTTACTGAAGCTAGAAAGTAACGATGTTTCTTCAGCTGGATTGATAATCTCTCCAGATTCTGTGTTCCATATCCAATGTTTGTAGGTAATGAAGGCAAGTTGTTGAAACTTGCGTCTTGCTTAACAAGTGGCCTAAGTATAGAATCGATCCCAAACAGGATCTTTGAAATGTCAGGACAAAAATAGAAACTATTCAAACATTTACAATAAAAGACAAGAACCAAACTGCAATGTGCTATGCTTTCAGGGAGTACGGGTAGATTGTTGGCAGTCACATTAAGAATCCTGCTAAGCAACATTCATATAGACTCAAAAAGAGATTCAAGAAACTTTAAGAAACATCAAGCATTTCTCTAGATTCTTCTTCATGTTCAAGATTGCATCAGGTATATAAACTGTAAAAAGGTTTTTAAAACAGCTTCAGAACACAACAAATGAAATGCTAAACTGCACATATTAAGCAAGTTCATGGTGGAGTAATCAACCATGTCGGATGATTTCAAATTTTGGGAATTTATCAAGATCTTGATCCATGGTTTTGTGATTCTCGTTCGAATTAATAGAATATTAGAGAGGTTTAAATAAAAAGAAATTAGAAAAAAAGATTCAATGCTGAACAAGTCAGCATATTGAGTTGGTTTTTGCCATGTCTGTGATCAAAAGTTAAAGTTAGTTTAAAGTGTCGAAGTGGACCAAAGAATTTAATATGATTCCATGATGATAAAGTCAAACAGCCATCTTGTTAGAATGGTCATCTCAAGATCAATCCGGTCCACCTTATGTTTGATTCTATTGAATGTTGGCTTATGTAATTGAGTGGTTAAGTTAAACCCAAATTCTATAGTCTCCTTTTTGTTTTATAGTTTTCTTTATAGGGTAGTTTGCCCTAATTTCAAAACTCTCTCAGGCACTATTATCGAAGAGCCATCAGCCTCCATTTTCCTCAACGTCGGTGAGGCCTTCGGCCGCCGGCGTCGGGCCCTCTGCTCCGTCCAGTGCTCGTCACCCTCTTCTGCTCGTTCCTCATCGTGTTCTTCTCTGCTCCGTCTTCGGAGTTTTCAATTCAGTGTTTTGACCACCAGACCCGTCTTTTGGGGGTCTTCTCACTTCGTCATCATGTCTGTCAGCTTCAACCATCTTCGGATCTCTAGATCTATGTCTCGTCGACATGGTCTTCCACCAGCTCAACTGTCTCTTTCGTATCAAGTTGGTCGTGATACTCTTTCACCCTGTGTAAGTGGGACTCCACCGTGCTGCAGGGTTTCAGTTCCGATAGCACACTTCTTGCTAAAGACGAGCTCCTCCCGGACCAGTCTCACCAGATCCAGCTCGACAAACACATGTTTTAACGGTCCTCTTCTCTGGGATTCCGAGGAGACCCGACGTACCGCTCTTCCACTGTGTCTTGCTGAAGAACCCGTTTACTCCGAAGGTCCCACCTCACTACGCTCTAAAATGCACTGTCTTTCCTTTGGCGGCGGCAGGCCCATCTCCGGCGTGTGTCTCCTCTCACTTCCGTCATACCCACTCAATCGTGTGTCTAGGGTTGGGCCGAGAATGTCTTTTAGTTGGGCCTGGACTACAAAGTCTACAATATCTGCTAGCCCACAAACCAGCCATCCAAACCTGAAACCTACGGTATTGTTTTTAATTATAAGTGCAGTATTGGTGTTGGTTTTTTTTATAAGGATTTCTGGTGGATTCATCGGGGCCTTTAACTTGCGTATAATGGCATATCATATTTTTAAGAAGATATTATATGTGGACTCATTGAGACGGGATTTATTTCGTTCTCTCTTTTCTCTGGAGGAGAGTACTTTTCTACCATACATTCTTCTTGTGAAAGAAGATGTTTCCTCGGCATTGCTGAGCATTAGTTTCAACTTTATCACCGGTTTGTTATCTTGCGTAGCGGTCTGTATGGGGCCAGAAGATGCAACCGAGATTATCATGTGTTGTCTCGCAGGTGAGGGTTGGCCTTCAACGTTACATTATGTGACTAAGTTTCAGCTGTCCGATTTTGTCGGGAATGCTCTATCGACGCATCCAAGCTTTGTCTTGGATTCGCAGTCATCTTCCTTTGAAGACCTATATCTTTATTAATTTGGTTTGTTATTGTAGTTTATGCTTTTGATTTAAGAGGATGGATAATTCCCTGTTTGCAGTGAAGAAAGTTAGATGAATGAAATTTGTAATAAAAAAAAGAAAAAGTTAGTTTAAAGTGTCGAAGTGGACCAAAGAATTTAATATGATTCCATGATGATAAAGTCAAACAGCCATCTTGTTAGAATGGTCAACTCAAGATCAATCCGGTCCACCTTATGTTCGATTCTATTGAATGTTGGCTTATGTAATTGAGTGGTTAAGTTAAACCCAAATTCTATAGTCTCCTTTTTGATTTATAGTATTCTTTATAGCATAACCGCCGCCTGAAGTTTGAGAATGTCTTTAAAAGTATGTATAGCGATTATCCATCCATCACTGCAGTCATCATTAATTCCACTATATTCTGTATACGGTGCCTAATTTGGGGTTATACAGCCTAATTAATTTCCACCTCGTAATAGCTCCTAAACAATGCCTAATAGAGTCATTGCCTTAAAAATATCTACAAGTTCACGTCCCTGTTTTTAGGTCATCATTATTCCCTCCTCAATTTAAATCGTACTCGGTGTCTTCTCCTCTCCCACTCAACTAGATCCAACGAACATCATTTTCGGAAACTAATGTATTATACTTCCTTCTCCGCACCAGCTGTATTTCGGGACCCATTTTAATTAAAAATCGAATCTTATCATCATTCGTTATCACATCTTCCTCTTTTTATTCCCAAACATGATTTTGTCTTCTCTCAGGCTTATCCCCATTTTTTCGAATTTCATCTACCCCATAAAAGAAATCAGAGAAAATAAAAACGTCAGAATACATACCTCTTAGTTAAAAATTTGAATACATACCATAAACGAGTATACCGGTTACGCCTCTGGCTTGAATTTTTTTGTAGAGATTACCTGCAGATGACAAAGGGTGACTAAAGATGTTAGTTCAACAGAAATTATAATATACCAACAAAACATTAAAACCTATAAGCCACACAAAAAAATAAGCAAGTGGGAAAAACCGAGAAAAAAAAATGTTTAAAAAAAAATATATATTAATTAAAAGTAAACCATAAAAAGAAATACCTTAAGAAAAAGTGTTTGTTAAAAGAAAAAAAAGTAATTCACGGAAACGGACAACAGGTGTAATGACATCCGCCAAACGGTGACGGTGCGACAAAATCAGAATAACGCAACAGAAAAGTAGATAAGGCAGGGGATGACATATGTCGGAACGGTTAACGTTAACCGGAAGCAATTGAGAAAAGGAAGAATGAATTACACGAACTCACCCAAGTCACCAAGACAAAAAAGCTTTTAGGATGATTTCATTAATGGCGACGATCATCGTCACAGAGAGAGAGAGAGATCACGTACACCTTCTTTTTATCTCTCTTTCTTTTACACTTATAAAACGAAGATTTTTCTTTAAGTATATATGCGATTTTTCATATTTATTTTTGTTTTTTTATTCATCTGATGATTGTGGCTTGGGGTTATTGCCAGTGATTGCCGTTGTGGACGAGGTACATATTTCTCGAACTACGGTGGTGGACGTAGCAACCGTAGCACTGATTCTTAACCGTCGTTAACCTCGGCGGCGACGGAGGTAGCGGTGGTTTTGAAAGCGACGGAGATCTAGGACTCGATGAAGTGGAGGAAGATGATGACGTGGTGGACGACGGTAAAGCTAACGGAGGAGGCGATGCCGTCGATTTCGCAGATCTCGGCGGGTTAAGGAAGACTCTGATCTTCACTGAGGAGGAAACGAGGTCGTACTCTTCGATTAGATTCGCTAGATCTTCGTCGCACGTGATGGACACGAGCGCGTCGAGATCTTCCGTCGGGAGCTGACACCGTATAGTGACGGCGGATCCGCACATCTCAGCCATCTTCGACGCTAGCTCTGTCACACGCATGACACGCGCTGCCTTAGTTTCTCTCTCCACAAAATCGTTTTCCAAAAAAAAAAAAAATCAAATAAGAGCGGGAACTAACCGGAAAATGAGATGGAGCGGGGGACGGCGAGGACGCGGGTGTGGCCGCCGTTATAACGGAGTTTACCGTCGGGATAACGAGGTAAAATCTTCCCGCCATAGCTACAGAGAAATTTGATTGTGGAGTTCGTCACCATAATTACTAGAGGAAGATAGAGAGATTTGAAGAAGAAGAGTAAAGGATTCTTCTGGTAGGTTTGTCTGTGCAAGCCAAGTGATGAGTAACGTTAAGACCGTATTTATACTGATTTATGAAAATGTAAACAAACAATGGTGAGAAGAGAGAATAGCGAAGGGTATGGTTGTAATTTGGTGGACCCATTAGTTACGTAAGCCATAGTCTTCTCTTTTCTTTTTTAATTTCTTTAATAGAAAGGTGGGGAACCCCCGCCCCGAATAAGATAACATGATTTTATAATTATTTATATAAAAATAAATATAGCAATATTGAGACAAAGAAATTTAAGATAAGTAGATTTGTGATAAGGTTTTGATTTTTTTATTTGTATTGAGTGCTATATTCTATGAACAGTATTCATTAACATTCTCAGCCATATTATATTTCGGTGGAAAATACAAAATTTAGTGTTAGCTCAAATTCACTAAAAGTTTGGCCTAGAAAAATTAATGTGTTTCGAACATCATGCTATGGATCAATTTATGGGTGAAAAGAATTGTATAGTTATTAAATTAGCTAGTAGTAAATATTTGTAAATATTTTAGTTTGTATACTTTTATTTATCAAGTCAATACATATTAAATAATTGGATTAATCAAATGATACTTATATAATTTTGGGAATATTTAAGGGACAAATCTAAAGAAGAAATCCAAATCAATAAAAATATACTTTGAAATATTAACACAATTTATCATTTCTAGGTATTGATTTTTTTTTAAGATCAGTATTTTATGTTTATTTTTATAAAACTAATGTATGTATTATTTTTATATTGATAATTTACGTAAAATCATATATCCGTCTTTGTTCAATTTAAGCGTCCACGTATACAGTTAGACGCTAGACATTTATCTGTCACGTAAAAAGTGCCTATCACGTTTTAGAACACCGATAATAGTAGTATTTAATTTTTGCGAAAACCGTTTTTAGACCAAAAAATGGTAATTATGTCCCATTAGGTTAATTCTTATTTTGTACCATTTTTACCTCTAATGTCTTTTAGTATTTTCAAAAATAAATCAAATAAATAGTTTTACAAACTAAAAAAATTTGAAAAAATAGTAACTACCGATGAAATACCCATATAAATTTAGTGGTATTTTTTTTCAATTTTAAAAATGTTTAAATCATAATTTCAAATTATGTTCTACATAAAGTAGAATTGACATTCTATGAAGTAGAAAATGAAATCCACTTTTTCCATTGAATCCACTATGTTTAGAATACATGATCTACGAAAATTAATAGTACTCTAAAAATATTTAGACTACACATTCCGCACTTAACTTATCGCTCTAAAATCTGTAAAAATTGAATCTACAGATTACTATAAATCAAAAACATGTAGAAATCGAAATCTACACATTACTATAAATCTAAAAACCTGTAGAAAACGAGTTCTACAGATTTACTATAAATCTAAAACCTGTAGAAATCGGAATCTACACACTACTATAAATCTAAAAACTTGTAAAAACAGAGTTCTACATACTTATTGTATTTTATAGATAAGAATAATCAATTCCAAAAAATATGAAAAGAAAATATTTAAAAATATTCAGTTTCCATATATGAAAAAATGATTTTTCAGAAAAAATAAAAATAAAAAAAATCGTTTTGAAAATATTTAGTTTCTATATATGAAAAAAAAATTTCAGAAAAAAATAAAAATAAACAAATCGTTTTGAAAATATTCAGTTTTTCATATATGAAAAAACGTTTTTTCAGAAAAAATAAAATAAAAAAAAACGTGGGACATAAAGTGTAGGTTTAGTTTTTTTTTTATTTGAGGATTTGTAATGTTTTTTTTTATTTTAATTACTTTAATTATTTATTATATTTTAATATTTAACAAACATTTTGTTAATTGTAATTTCAAATTTATAATTGAAATTAAGGGGTATTATTGCCATTTTGAAAATAATTAATCTAATGGGACATAAAGTATATGAGATTAGTTTAATGGAACATAGTTACTATTTTTTTGCTTAAAAAACAATTTTATAACAACAATGACTCTAGGAGATGGATTACACCCCTCCACAAGGCCCATCGAATAACATGCCCTAATCCAGCAAGTCGGATCGATTTGGTCGGCTTGGCGGCTAAACCTATCGGCTTGACCTTAGAGTACTTTTAGCCGGTCGAGTAAGTCGACCAAAAATGCCCGGCTTGGAGGGAGCCTTGTCCAGGCCCGTATACTCGGCCTTTCACATCAAGGCCCAAAGAAGTACGATATTAGGACATCAGGGGCAGGAGTCCTATAAAAAGGTAAGGGGAAGCAACAAGAAAGAGACTTTTGGACGATTGAACAGACTGAGCGGCTAGATCTAGGGTTTTAGGCTATCTCTTTGATCTTGTTATTCTTTGATCTTGTTGCTCTTTCACTTTTCCTATCACTCTTGTAACCCTCCAGTTTAAACCTAATAAAACGTCTTTAGTCATCCCATTTCTGACTTCTTTAGTCGACTGAATCCCGTTCAAACAATTGGCGCCCACCGTGGGGCTGACTAAAGTAACGTTCTAGATCTACATGGTTCAAGACGACGCCACCTTCGGCGCTCCGGGCGGAGAACCGACTCCAACGCCCGAAGCCGCGCCACCCATCGCCGCAGATTTTATGAGCTCTATCATGGCTCGACTTGCTCGTCAAGACGAAGTCCAAAAGACGACCAACGACCAATTAGCTGCTTTGGTCGCGGCACTCACAGCTCTCGACGGCCAAACAAGCCGTCCCCAGCAGATACGCCGTCGCCTCTTTAACACCAACCCAACGGCGACCGGAGGCGACCATATCTCAGACGACTCGGAGCCTAATGAAACCCTTCTCGCCGACCACCCCCAGTAGGTTCTGATCTCGCAACCATACGCGAGCTCGCCGAGCTCAAACTCAGCTTCCAACAAATGAGCGAGAAGATCCATCAAGTAACCAGCGCGGCCCCGCAAATCGAGAGCGTCCTCGCCGCAACATCACGCACTCCGTTTACTAATGCTCTGACCAGTGTGCAACTCGGAAAGATAGAGAAGCTGCTCCTATCCGAGTACAAACCCGGTGGAGACCCAGTGGAACACATGACAGCTTTCAACATCGCGATGGCACGGGCTCGACTCCCCGACGAAGAAAAGGACGCAGGCTATTGCCAACTGTTCGTCGAAACTCTCCACGAGCAAGCCCTAACCTGGTTCTTTCAGTTAGAAGAAAACTCCATCGGAAGCTTCTGCGACTTGTCAGCAGCTTTTCTCAAGACTTACATTATGTTCACCAACCGCAGCGCTACCGCCTCTAGCTTGTGGAATCTCAACCAAACCAAAGACCAGAGCCTCCGCGACTACATGGAGAAGTTCAAAGCTGTAGTCTCGAGGATTGAAATTCCAGACGGTATTGCCATCGACGCCCTGCGGAACACGTTGTGGGTTCGTTCTAAATTTCGAGAGGATTTATACCAAAACCCAACTACGTCGCTCAAGGACGCTATCGCGCGATCTGACAATTTCATCCGAATGGAAGAAGATACTAACGCCATTCTCAGCAAAATGAACGCACCCAAAGCACCAGCGGCTAAAAACGCAAACACACGACAAGAACCGCGCCAGCATGCTCCAATCGACCAAAACGGACGCAAAGACGGATACATGTATGTCGTCAACGAGAACAACGTTCCGGTTTCAACTCTCGTAGTCCGCGGAGAAGGATGGAACAAGTGGGTAAGGGAGCTTGATTCGTCCGACAAACCAGTCGACGCCGTTTGCTCGACCCAGACTACAACAGCAGTAGGTTCAGCGGCAGGACCTTCCAGACCCGTCGATCTCACCAAACATTGCAAGTATCACGACGTCAAAGGGCACGATACGACAGAGTGCAAGTCACTCTATGCGCACTACCTCTCATCCTTAGCAAGTGGCGACTTCAAGTTCGAACCCCTAAAGGCTAAGCCGAAGAACGGCAAGAGCTGGAGCAAGAATAAAGAAAGGAGAGCCCAGCGCAAAGCTACAGGCAAAGGTCGACATAGCGAAACTCAACAACGAGATGACGAGGAGGATGCTCCGAAGAGTAACGGCGAGGCGGACTCCTCGGCCGACGAAGAGCAACCAGCTAACCGCAGACGCATTGAGGTCATACTTTCTCAGCAAACCTTGTCGTCGGACGATGAGAACGATGACACACCTGTACTCGAAGATTTGAGAGATGTTCTGAAACGAAAGTTTGAATCCGAAAATAGCAACAGCTCCACGCGCAATGATCTCCGAACAACGTTGAATGCACGGAAGTCGCGGCGTATTTCGGCAGTTGACCCAGATCCCAAAGAACGCTTGAACGGCGACCTTAGGGATAAACTCAACGCAGGAGCATGCGATCTCCGAATCCGCCTCAATCGTTCGAAGCCCACTGACCTCCGGAGGCGTTTGGAGCAAACTAAGATGTCAAGTAATGACACTCCATCATAAAAAAACGACAGCAGTGTACCAACCGATTTACGCGCTTTCTTAGACTCCAAGCATGTACAAACGCGACGTCAACTAAATGTCAACATGGGCGGTTCTCCTCCTTGCGGCAACTCTGTTCGTTCCGTTAAGGATTACCGCCGGCAGGTCGCGACTTCGCAGAGATGGCCGACTAGACCGCCAAATCACCCTCCGATAACCTTTTCGCCGGATGACGCTGAGGGGATTCACGTACCCCACAATGACCCTCTTCTTGCAGTTCTTGGAATTGGGGAGTACGACGTCACCAAGGTCCTCATCGATACAGGAAGCTCCGTCGACCTCATCTTCCGAGGAACCCTGCAGAAGATGAGGGTCTATCTCGACGACATCAAACCATCCTCCAGAACATTAACCGGCTTCAACGGATCCTCCGAAACAATACTGGGAACAATCCGCCTTCCGGTATGTGCATGTGGAGTCACTCGGACTGTCAAGTTCGCCGTTGTAAGCACGAAGGCTCCTTACCACGCCATACTTGGAACCCCTTGGATACACTCGATGCAGGCCATTCCATCTACTTATCACCAGTGCGTCAAGTTCTCCGGTACGGATGGAAAAATCAAAACACTGCAAGGAGATCAAAAAGCCGCTAGGGAACTCCTAGTCGCCACAGTTAAACTCCAACGATCATCTTTATCGGTTAACTCCGTCACTCCTCCAACCTATAAAGCCTGCTCCCAGGAAGTCTAAATTCTCGAGTTACCTATTGATGATACCGATCCAAGCCGGACCGCAAGGATTGGTGCGTACATGTCTGAAGAAATGCAGCGGTCAGTTCTCGACTTTCTCAAGGCAAATGTGTCCACATTCGCGTGGTCCATGTTAGACATGAAAGGAATTGATCCGGCCATAACATCTCACGAACTAAACGTCGATCCGACAGTCAAGCCTATCCGATAGAAGCAACGCAAGCTCGGTCCAGATAGGTCAAAGGCTGTAAACGAAGAGGTCGACCGGTTGCTTGGCGCTGGCTCAATTGCTGAGGTGCGCTACCCTGAGTGGTTAGCAAATCCAGTAGTCGTCAAAAAGAAGAACGGGAAATGGCGCGTCTGCGTCGACTTCACAGACTTAAATAAAGCCTTCCCAAAGGACAGCTATCCTCTTCCCAACATCGACCGTTTAGTCGAGTCCACGGCTAGAAACGAGATGCTCACCTTCATGGACGCTTTCTCTGGGTACAACCAAATCATGATGCACCCAGACGATCGCGAAAAAACGGCATTTATCACAAATAGAGGAACCTACTGCTATAAGGTCATGTCATTCGGTTTGAAAAACGCAGGAGCAACCTACCAATGGCTTGTGAACAAAATGTTCGCAGACAAGCTGGGCATCCTCATGGAAGTATACATCGACGATATGCTTGTCAAGTCGCTACACGCTGCTGATCACCTCTGTCACTTGAAAGATTGCTTCGAAACCCTCAACAAATACGGCATGAAACTGAACCCAGCAAAGTGCACGTTCGGGGTTTCCTCAGGCGAGTTCCTTGGATACATAGTCACGCAGCGGGGAATCAAAGCCACCCAAAGCAGATCTCTACGGTCATGAACCTTTCAAGCCAAAAAAACAGTAGAGAAGTGCAACGGCTTACGGGTAGGATAGCACTCAACCGGTTCATCTCCAGATAACCGACAAATGCTTGCCATTCTACGACCTCCTCCGAGGTAACAAAAGGTTTATCTAGGATGAGAAATGCGAGGAATCATTTATCCAACTCAAGCATTATCTGACAACACCACCCGTTCTCGCCAAGCCAGATGTCGGCGACGTTCTATCTCTTTACATCGCAGTATCACAAGCAGCAGTCAGTAGTGTCCTAATAAAAGAGGATCGTGGTGAGCAAAAGCCAATATTCTACATGAGTAGGCGCATGACCGGACCAGAAACGCGATACCCAACTCTAGAGAAGATGGCACTGGCAGTCGTCGAAGCGGCGAGAAAGCTTCACCCTTACTCTCAGTCACATTCGGTTGAAGTATTAACCGACCAGCCCCTCCAAACGATACTTCAAAACACAAACAGGTCTGGAAGACTAACGAAGTGGGCTATTGAACTCGGTGAGCTTGATATCACTTACAAGAACAGGACTGCAGCAAAATCTCAGGTTCTCGCAGACTTCTTAATCGAATTGGCCCTGGAGTTAGAGCAAGATCTCACACTCCCAAACCCAAACAGGACACTGCATGTCGACGGATCTTCGACTAACAGGGGCGCAGGTGCTGGAGTTCAACTGCAATCCCCGACCGCCGAACTGATCAGGCAGTCTTTTAGCTTCGGCTTTCCAGCCTCGAACAACGAAGCAGAATACGAATCTTTGATCGCTGGACTCCGCTTAGCAAAAGCTGTCAAGGCCAAACGCCTAAGCGCCTACTGCGACTCGCAGTTAGTCGCCAGTCAGTTTAGCGGCGATTACGACGCCCTCAACGATCGGATGGACGCCTACCTCAAGATAGTACAGGGCTTAGCCGCAGAGTTCGAATTCTTCGAACTCATCAAAGTTCCCAGAGGAGAAAACGTGTGCGCCGACGCCCTTGCAGCCCTTGGAAGCAAGCTTCGTGACCAAGTTAAACGAACTATTCCAATACACCGCATTGAGAAGCCGAGCATCGATATCTCGACGGACCAAACCATCGTCATAGCCCCAATCGCCGAAACCGACACGCTCGTTACCGATGAGTTCGGCCCTGACTGGCGAACTGAGTTCATCGACTATCTCTCAAAGGGGGAACTTCCAACCGAGAAATGGGCAGCCCGCCGACTAAAAACGCGCAGTGCCCATTACGTCGTCCTAGACAACGAACTCCATCGATGGACTGCGAGTAAAGTACTCTTCAAATGTATCCATGGTGAAGAAATGGTCAGGGTTATGGCCGAAACACACGAAGTCGCTGGGGCAACCATTCGGGCGGACGAGCATTAGCAATCAAAGTGAGAAGCCTAGGCTTCTACTGGCCGATGATGAACGCAGATTGCGAGTCCTACGCCAGAAGCTGTGACAAATGCCAACGACACGCACCAAGCATCCATTGTCCAACTGAAATGTTACGAACGACGGCCGCGCCGTACGCGTTCATGCGATGGGCAATGGATATCATAGGACTTCTTCCATGCTCCCGCCAGCGGCGTTTCATTCTCGTCCTCACTTACTACTTCACCAAATGGATCGAAGCTGAAGCCTACGCTAAAGTCACCGACAGAGAAGTCCATGAGTTCGTCTGGAAAAACATTATCTGCCGCCACGGTCTTCCGTACGAAATCGTTACTGATAATGGATCACAGTTCATGTCGGGCAATTTCAAGGAGTTTTGCAGCAAATGGAACATCCGTTTGAGCCCCTCTACCCCTCGTTGCCCACAGGGAAACGGCCAAGCGGAATCCTCCGACAAGCTCATCATCGACGGCATTAAGAAACGTTTAGACCTGAAAAAGGGCCACTGGGCCGACGAACTCGACGGAGTTCTATGGAGTCACCGCACAACACCACGAGGGTCGACCAAATCGACACCCTTCTCTCTTGCGTACGGTGTCGAGGCTATGGCTCCCGCAGAAGTTAACGTTTCAAGCCTCCGACGCTCGAAAATGCCCCAGTACGTTGAACTCAAAAAGGAGATGCTGCTCGACGCCCTCGATGAAATTGAAGAACGACGGGACCAAGCTCTGCTGTGAATCCAAAACTATCAACATCAGATAGAGAGTTACTACAACAAAAAGGTCTGAACCCGACCCCATGAACTCGGTGACCTTGTCATGCGTAAAGTGTTCGAACTCGGCGCTAGGTGGGAAGGACCTTACAAGATCATCAAAGTTGTGAAACCAGGAGTCTACCGACTTCAAACGTCAAGTGGAGAAGAAGTGCCTAGAGCATGGAACTCAATGCATCTAAGACGCTTCTACTAAAAAAAAAAAAAAAAAACCGAGTAGATGCACCTCCGCGGTCACTTCTACTCGACCGAGTAAATGCGCTTCCACCGGCCGAGGTACGTAGGCAGCCTTAACCGGTCCAGCTGTAACAAAACCAAAGTCAAAATCTTGTTCTTTGTTTTGACTCCAATCGAGTAAACACCGATTGTCGAATCCAACGGCTCCCGTACCCCCAGCAGGAGGTACGCGGACACTCACGTTCCATCTCCTAGCTATGTCCTGATCAGACACTTAGCCTAAGGACCCAACGGTCGCGAGTCACCTGTGCCTAAAGAGCACTGACCGACCAAACGGAGTGAATCATTAACTTTTTCTCGACTAAACGTGTAACGGGTTAGCTACCCATTTACTCGATAGTCTTTGAGAAAACGCGTAAAAAGAACCTTCTACTCTTAGATTCAGTTTCTTGTTTTCAAAGTAGAAAAACACGTCTAGACGTTATCTTAATCGAAACACAACAAGAGCTAAACAAAATTCCTTAGCGGGTTGTGTCGTTATCTATTTGCAAAAGACAAAGGTCAAAAATCTATTGTCTCTAAGCGAACACACCGCAAGACTCTAAAGATAATTGAAATTTACTTGGACAAGTTGTAAGTACAGATAGGGAACACAACAACCCGCGAATCTAAAAGTCTGCTTGAAAACAGCGACTTGCCGATAAAACAAAAGTACGTCTAGTAATACAACAACAGGGTCTATCAAGACCACAAATACAGAAAGAAGAAAAGAACACAACTGAAGCATCAAGGCACAGAATCTTGATCGTCAGAACCTTTGGTAGCGGCAGCAGTCGGGTCTACCACCCGAGTAGAAACAGGGACAAGAGAGTCCACAGCAGGAGGTGGAGGAACATTTGTATCCCCAGCTTCGTAGGTCATCTCTTCCTCAACAGGCAGCGGCAGCGACGTCTCCTCGATTCTATCGTTTTCCTTCTCTTCATCCTCTCGTCCTTCGGAGGAAGAATCCGAGACAAGTACAGGATCCTCGATGCCCGCGTTCACGGTCTCTTCCTCTCAAGCCAGAGTATCGCCCATCTCGAGGTCGTCCTTTCCAGGTAACCCCTCCAGATCCTCATTCTCTGGACGCTCGTCAAAACCACTTCCCACCGGGGACTTGACGTGTTCAGCAGGGATACACGTAACGTCAACCAGTGGCTCCTCTGATGGCTCCTCAACAACTTCGAGCGAGGTAACAAGCCGAGAAGACGTCTCTGGCCCGATCAAATTTATGTTCGGCCCATAAGGATCGAATGACGTTCTGAACCTGTCCGCGACGAAACGAGAAGGAATGACCAGCGGAGAAAGAGTGAGATCGCTATCAGACAGCGGCCCTACTCGGAGCTTCATAGCCTCTGCCTCGTACAATTTCTCCTGCTCAGCGAAGACATCGATCATTTCTTGGGGAATCTCCGTCCCACTTGCCTTTATAACCTCGAGGCACTTCTTCATTCCCGAAGCTTGACCATACAGGTTCTTCGCCTTCTCAAAAGCCTCCAGACAAGTAAAATGGTCGCGCACGCGATCAAAACGGCGACTTGCTTTCTCAACCATAGCATCTTCGACTCTTTCTCTCTCACGAGTAACCTCCAAACCCCGGGAGTCCCTCAAGCGTTGCCTCTCTCGGATCAGTTTGTCTACCGCAGCGTCTCTCTCTTCGACTAGCTCGGTCTTCTCCTTCTCCAGGTTCGCGGCCGCTTGCTTCAAATGATTGTTCTCTCGGACGAGCTCTTTCCTCGCCGCTCTGGCAGATTTGAGCTTGCCCTCCAGCTCTTCGAACTTCACTCGAAGAATCTCTTTCTCCTCCGCAGCCTTCTCGTTAGCCTTCTTATGCTCTGCCCTTACTCTCTCGATGGCCTTCAACCTCGCCTGGGCAAGCTTCTCCGAAGATCCCAACTGGATCATCGTCTGTTTCAGAGTACTGTCGTACTTCTCAACGAGGAAGTTCATACTCCCGTCACTCTGCAGAATGACAAACACGGACCACGTGAGATGAATGGACCCGACAAATCAAAGAAGGAGATAAAGAGTGAAAGATAGCACAGTTACCCGAGCTCTTGAGGAAGCAGCGTCTATGTACTCGTTCTTGAAGTAAAGATCGTCCAATTGTGGCATCTCCTTCGTCCCACCACGAATTTGGCGCGTCAACTCCGTGCACCTAAGAGGATTAAGGATTAAGGGAGTCGTCTCGTTGTAGGAAAACTCGACGCGATCGGGGAACTCGATCTTCCCCCTCCTTATAGTAGAACCTTCTGAACGAGACCCTTTCCTCACGGACGGATCAGGAACAGATCTCTCGCTCGCAACAGGATCACTGCCCCGCGCTGAGACCTCTCTTTCCACAGGAGGGGTTTCGAGAGAAACGCCACCTCCCGCGACAACTTCGACCAGGCCCGCCTCCGCATCAGAAGGACGCGGCTCCGCCTCGATTGATCTCTTCTTCTTCTTCTTTCTGGGACGATCTTCAAGCGCCACTTCGGAACGGTTTGACTCGACGGGACCCTCTGCAGTGCCTTCTCGCCCTACTGCCGGCGCCTCTCCGTGATCAGCAAAGGAAGCAGCCCCTTCGTAAGGTCTCTTCCTTCCCCCTTTTCCTTCCTTGCTTCCAAACCCTCAGATGTTTCATCGAGAGAAGCGATCTCTTCAAGAGGAAGCTCTTCGGTTGTTTTCCTCCTGGATTTCTTGCTCTTCTTCTTCTTTTTGGGATCCGAGGCAGAAGGCTCTGCCCCAACGTCCTCGTTGACCAAACCAGGAGCTCCTTCCTTGGAAGCTTGGCCTGCGTCAGAACTGGTCGACCCTTGCACATCGGCAAGAATTGACTTCTTCGAAAGCAGTTGCAGCTTCCCCTTCAATAACGCGCTCAGATCCGGCACTCCGTCCATCTTTCTAGCTTTGTCTAGAAGCTTCTGCTGTCTCCGAGTAAAAAGGGATAGACGCGACTTACGGGGCCCGAGTTCAACAGGAAGCCTCGACTCCCAATCAACTGTAGAAAATAAAAAGAGACTAAATTGTCAACAGAAACATAGCGCCGGTGCAAATAAGTTGTTGATAAAGCTTTTCGGAGAAAGACCGATGAACTCACCTCTAGCAATCCGAGCTTCTTGACGTCTTATCCACTCTCGACTAAGATCAGGCCAACGGAGATGGCTGTGAGCCGCGATCGCTTGGGCACTCTCGAAGAATTTCTCCGGGTATGCGATTGTATTCGGGTGCCGAACTGCAACAATAAGAAACACGCTGTTAGAATACTCGAATAATGCATAATGACAACAAACACTATCTACCAAGCGTTTTGTTCCATAGAACGTGGTAGTCGTCCCCAGGTGGCTCCGAGAAGGCATGCTCGTCGGACTTGATATACAAATATGAGTGCTGCCAGTCCTTCATCTTGTTCGGATGCCCAACCAAGACGTTGTAGCTCGAGCGCATCTTCACTGAAAATATTCCATGTGGCTCCGCCTTCGTGAAAGTTAACTCTTCAAATACTCTCACACTCATCGAAACGACTATCTCCGCTGCCATCACCATCAGCATAACCGCAATGCGCAACGACCCATTAAGCAACTGATAGATTGCGATGTCCCGACGAAATGCGTAAGACGTGATCAGTCGGGGAATCGGAAACCAGAGCTTCGTATGGTCTCAAAAAATATGATTCGTAGACACACTGATAGCCAATCAGAGGCGACCAAGGACGTTGTCCCTTGGAAGGGATGATGTATGTAACGCCGGCACCTCCACTCCGCCTCAACAAATCCCTCACCGTCTTGTGAGAGGAGCAAGAATCGAAGACATTCCCCCATGACTGAGCCCGCGGGTCACGAAGCAATTTAAGCGGGAGTGGATAGAGTTCCTCGAATATCCCGCCAGGATGATAGATCGTGGGACGGCAGTCTATCTGGTCGAAAGGAACCTCCCGACTAGCTCGTCTCAAAGGTCTTGAGGCTTGGCTAGACGCTTCAGAGCCGCTACCGCTCACGTCACTGCTCCTGACTTCAACGCGATCCGCGCATTCATCACGGATCATCCTATGAGCATCAGCAACCAGAAGGCGTTGAGATAGGGTCATGTTATCTGAATCCCGAAGAGCGTCACGATGAATCAAGTCGAAATCATCCAGTGGACTGTCAGTCGCCCGTGCATCTCTGATCGGACTCGGAGAATCTGCGACGCCCTTCCCTTTTTCTTCTCGCGACAATCGACTTCTCGGAGGCATGATCCTAGATTTAGGGGACGACTACAACCGCCAAACGATACCGACGAGCCTATGCAAGGAGAAACCTATCTAGAGAGAGAAAGTAAAAGTAGAGAGAAGGGAGAGAAAATGGATACCTGAATCTGCAGAAAGGAATGACGAAAGCGAGGGAGAGAGACCTATTTATAGCAAAGACGAAGGCACGTTTTCCTGAGCGCAATTATTAGGTCTATGAAGGCCTAAATGGGCCTCAAAGGCTACCTGAATGCCCAAGAACTTACTCGCGACGGTTCAGCTTCTCGCTGAAACCGGTTTTCGACCGGGTCATCAGACCGGCATCAATTCTTGATCTCTGTTCAAACCAGTCTCCGGTTAACCAACAAAACCGGTCCCTGCCTTTTCACCAAAAACGACATATCGCCTGAGTAAACTGCATCTCATCGTAAAGCTTGAGAGGCGAAAGCGCGCATCAACAACTCAACGTTACTCGAAGCGACTAGAGATGCTCACAGGACATCATGCGACTAAAAGCACATACCGACGACTAAACGGGAAGAGTTATCCCTTGTATTAGAGCCTGTTATCCGAATAAACCTGATCCACAAATTCACTGAGACCGCCATGTCGCTCACAAGTGAACTGGGGGGGACTTATTGTAGGAGATGGATTACACCCCTCCACAAGGCCCATCGAATAACAGGCCCTAATCCAGCAAGTCGGATCGATTTGGTCGGCTCGGCGGCTAAACCTATCGGCTTGACCTTAGAGTACTTTTAGCCGGTCGAGTAAGTCGACCAAAAATGCCCGGCTTGGAGGAAGCCTTGTCCAGGCCCGTATACTCGGTCTCTCGCATCAAGGCCCAAAGAGGTACGAAATTAGGACATCAGGGGCAGGAGTCCTATAAAAAGAGAAAGGAAAGCAACAAGAAAGAGACTTTTGGACGATTGAACAGACTGAGCGGCTAGATCTAGGGTTTTATGCTATCTCTTCGATCTTGTTACTCTTTGATCTTGTTGCTCTTTCACTTTTCCTGTAACTCTTGTAACTCTCCAGTTTAAACCTAATAAAACGTTTTTAGTCATCCCATTTCTGACTTCTTTAGTCGACTGAATTCCATTCAAACAATGACCAAAAAAACATGTTCAGAGGATCAAAGGTGGCCGGTAAATTTGATTCGGCTTGATCAGTGGTTTTTGGCAAAACTTACCTGAACTTCGACCAAATTTTTCATTTGAATTAGTTTGATGCGATTAAACGCCACATCTAGCGTCAACTAGTGGACATTGCTCCAAACTGTTGTGAACAAATTTGTCAAGATAGAAAGAGAGCTGTTGGGACCCATATCACGTGGGCCACATATGGAAATGGTCCATAGGGCTTGCATGGGCGTAATGTAAAACCCCATCCAGGACATTTTAGAAATCCTGATATCCGATAATTTATAAATAATGTCATTACATACAAACCACTTGTAAATTGTACGGATTAGGAATATAATTAAATTTTTCTAACTTACGAATACGCCTATAGCCATCTAATATAGATATACAAAATAATAATAAGAATGAAACAGTGTTTCAACTACATGTAAAACAATATAAAAGGTGGATAACGAAAGGAAGGAGATAAACGTAAAGTGGAAGAACAAATTCAAGGTTACATCAACATTATACAATGATGGCATGTAAACACACGCATCCACAAATATGTAAAAAATGAAAAAAGAAATCGAATATTCTTTTGGATATATGCTTTTTCCTACAATATTTGTATGACTGTATATGAAATAAAATTGGAAATGAGAATGATTATCTTTTTCTTTCTTTTTTGAGAATGATTATCTTGTGCATACGTGTGTATCAGTAACGCCCCGATCCCATTGACCAGTTATTCTGAATGGTCCTACTATTTGCAACGAATTAATAACTATATTTAGTATGCAGTAGCATCCAAAGACAGGCAACGAGGTTACGTATTTATCAGGATCTTAAGAAGTAATTTGACCTTGTCCCTTCGATCATAAGCGTAAGAAATGCTATTGTATGCTCGGGCTTAGTAATTTTTCTCTAAGAACCAATATTGGAAGTGCAAGTGTTTTCCTAGAAAGCCCAGTGAGCGCACATGAATAATTTTAAGTTTAGTGACAAGTGCACATCTTGTTTTTTTTTTGAAACTTAGGGCACATCTTGTTGTGGTAGCAAGATGGTTCCCTTTTCTAGCACTCTCTTCATATACTGCCATCTCCATCCTTCTTACATGATCTTTTTGTTCTCCTTATGTTCTGTCCCTTTTTTCTTCTTTGATAAGCCTTTTTACAGAAATACTTCCTCATATTTTCGTTTATGAGATTGTTTTCCTCTCCTATTTATCCCATTGTTTATCATTTGGCAGGCGATGGGCAACTGAATCTTATAGTATGATGAATAATTTCAATGTATGTATTATTGATAATGTAGTAGTTTGTGGCCTGAGGACTCCCTCCTTTATGTAAATCTTTGTGTGGTTCTACTCTTATGCATTAGCTAGTGTTAAAATAAAATATATATATATATATATATATATATATAAAATAACAATCACATATATAAAATAGTCTCTAACAGTATTATAAAATTGAGATACCATTATAGATTAGTTATAATTAGTTTTTTTTCTTTTAAATAAAGAGTTTTTTTGTTCGTATGTAAGTGGTTAAATGGTGTGGCGCAAAAATTCATGACTTTATAAATTCCCTTTTTAGGTTTGAATCTCCTTTTAAAACATCCATGTGTAAAATTTGCGAGTTGTTGTTATTTAAAATGTATACATGACTAATTGTAACTAAATTTGCAGCAAAATGATATGAGTATGAATTGGACATCAGCTATAAACAAATGAATGATGAAATTCATAAAAACTAGGTTTAGTTTTTACGAGAGGCTTGGTTTTCTTTCTCTTCTCTTCTGGTTTAGCGGAACAAAAGAAAATAAAAGAGAGGATTGCCCAAAAAAAGAAAAAAATTAAATAAATAAAAGAGAGGATACATAAGTTCATTAATAATGTAATTTATGCATCAAACTATTTCTTGTTCATGTCAGACAATCCCCCGGCATTCAATTTTAAAGGTACAAGAAAATCGAAATTTTATTTTGCAAACTATATAGAGATAATTTTACAAAAGGACAGGGCGACACGTATTGTATGAATGGAGAGATATCGACGAGTCGTTATTTCTGCGGCAGACACGCAAATAACCATTGCTTCTCCCATTGAAAAGGATAAAGCCCATCTCATCATAAATATTGGAGGTATTTATACTTGGTTTCCCATTTTTTATAAAAAATATATACAGTACAAATATTTTAAAACATACTGTAATCACGTAATAGAACCTTGATTGATTCCTTTGAGTCAATTAGTCAGCGTAAGATACTTGTTTTAATTAAAAAAAAACGCAATTCTGCACTAACTACCATTAATACAGAGTCCATTGGACTTTGTCACAAAACTTAATATCATCGCCATCCAACATCTTCTATTGGGCGTGCGACGTGTGCATGGAATGTGTAACACGTTGTGGATTATAAGATTTTTTTTTTTTTTATAAACACTATCGGCTGATTCGGCCGGCCCCGAAAAAAATGCATTTAATATTACAAAGTGGATTTGCTATTACACTGTTTGATCCGAGTTAGAATACCTTTCAATTAATACCAGTGAATGAACCGATCATTTGTTACGATACACCATGTAAATCACTTAGACTGGTCATGTAATGATAATTTATATGACATATAGATCTAATCAAATCATCAATTTGTTATAGATGTATAAGAATCATCAATTAAAAGTTTTATTTTTTTTATATAAATATAGGAATTTTCATTAACAAAGTACTGATACAAAAAGAAACAATCACTTTTGATAAAGTCAAATCCTAGTGTATCTAAAATAGCTAATCAAAGCAAAAGTGTCCAGAGAGTATTAAAAAAAAAAAATCTCAAACAAAAGAAGGTTTAATCACAATTCTAAAGACATAATTAAAGCTTAGTTAAAGTAAAATGTCAACAACCATTCAGTTCTAATAAATTTCAACTTTAAGTTGATATTGAAACTTGCATCAAAAAATAAATCATTGGATAAATAGCCGTACAACAGTTTGAAGCACCGGAGACCATTTTAAAGATGACTGAAAATATGATAGGTGAAGCAGGTTGTTAAAGTTCTGGTCTGACAATCACACCTGGTGAAATCCACACCAAACGTTGCACACGCAAAAAGATGATGAACCTGCTCCATGTGAATCCTCATCGATGAGGAGAAACCAGAAGTTAGAAAACCAATGTAGTACTGGCTGATAGAAGCGGAGGTTTAACGTCTTAGCTCTGATTTCATCACGCGGGCAAAACACACAAAAATTAGCTGCAGAGCATCAAGAACACAAGTAATGGCGGTCGGCTTCCTTCCGAAACTTTGAAAGGCAGAGAGCTGGATGCTCCCATCAGCAGGCTGTAGAGGTGAAAATAGATGTCTTTTGGTGCGAAGATGAAGAAGAGTGACAACATGAAACCCTGAACCATCTTGTGCCACCAATCAGATCTGAACCCAATGAACACCATGGTAGCTGTTGTGACATCATAGTAGGAAAAAGTCTCTGGTGAGCGCCTCAACGTTGCATGTTCATTTTGGACCAGTGAAACTATATGGGAAAGTTTTTACATGAGCAACGGATAAAAGAGGCAGGGGAAGACATTGGAGGCAACGAGCTGACCAAATTAGAAGAAGCAGCAATATTATTCATCTATGGTGAACGCTCCGATGAGTATCTGACCCAGATCCAACTAAAATCAAACCCTAGATTTATCATCCAGATGGCGCTTCTGCTAAGATTTGTCATCCACGAACTCACCTTCACTCCGAAGTAACTGAGTACACAACCAGAAACTGATTTATTTTGCTGGATCTGACCGCTATCCAAACGAAGAACTATAGTTGATAAAGTAAGAAAGAAATGGGGAGGCTGGACAGAAAGAAAAACTTTGGGATGGCGGACCGTCAGTCACCGGAACGATAATCAGAAAATCTTCGACATAAAAATAAAGATTAATGGGAAGAGAGAAAAGAGAGAACTTCCCTCACTTCTCAGTAATTTTATTAACACTTTTTAGTTTGAGAGAATTTGTGATATAACCAAATCTCCAACAAAAACTAGGAATGCAGCAATTCTATTTGGATAGCTAAGATGTTGATAATTTGGGAAGATTCTTCCGATATTATCCTTATCACTAGCAGGTAAACGGTATAAAAATAGATAAAAAATGACGTCGATGATGAAACATATGTGGACAACAGTTGCTATTCATGATACTTGGATTCATGAAAAAATTATGCCAAAAAGGATGAACAGACGCAAACATGAAATCCGAATACAATATATATATATATATTTGGTTTCATTAAAATTTCAAATATTCACAAAAGAAAATGAAACAATTATTGTTTGTATATAAGAAAATTCTAAATTGTAATTCATATAGAATGAACACTTTTTCTCAAGCATCGAATGGAGTGGAACATTATATAGTATAGTACATATTAATGAATAGCCGGAGAAGAAAAGTATCAAATTTATTTAGATTTTAGTTTTAAAAAGTAACATAATTTCATGTTCTAAGAGATACATGTGATACTGCATGTATATACAAGAAATGCCCAAATGACAATAGCTGAAGTTGAACAACAGATTTATCTA
Organism: Brassica napus; assembly: GCF_020379485.1. NCBI lineage: Eukaryota > Viridiplantae > Streptophyta > Magnoliopsida > Brassicales > Brassicaceae > Brassica > Brassica napus. The sequence continues at coordinate 38,781,315 of NC_063450.1, forward strand.
TACTATTAAAAAAGAAACATTCTAAAAAATCTACCTATAAAAGGTTGTTTCATTTTTTTATTATACTACTAATATTTTGGTCTTACCTTAAAATATATTTTTTCTATTATTTACTCCTACAATTTCTTATCTAACAAACTAATCAATCAAATTAATTATAAATCTGTCTCTATTAATTAATTATCATCAATTATCATTTTACATAAATAGGTTTTCACTCCATCTCACATATAGATTGTTCAATCCATGCAAAATTATTTTTTGGTCATATCATTAATTAATTTAAATATATAATATTTTAAATAATTTTTCACTGAATTATATTATTACTTATCATTTCATGTAATATACATTTTCTCTGAATATTTTAAATTTATTTTATAAAGAGTATTTATAATAAAAATTTGTCATTTAAGAAAAAATTAAAAACTATTAAAACCATATAAATCTATACTATTAAATTAGCTAAAAATATGCTAAGTAAATCTTAAGTCTCACCAAATCAACAAATATAATTCTTATTAGGTTCTAGACATTTAGAGCCAACTAGGTATTTCAAAATTTTCAAATATTTAAGATCTAAAAAGATATAAAATATATAAAAAACTTAAAAGTACATGAAACCCCAACAAATACCCAAAAATATTCAAATACCAAATCTCTCTCTCTCTCTCCCCCCCCCCCACCCAAATTTTACCAAGAAACAAAAAACACACTCAAAATTTTACCCCAATCCCCAAAATATATTTTTTAAATTTGAAATTTTATTCAAACCCCGAAAGTATACCTAAAACCAATGTTTTTAAACCCGACCCGAACACTGAACTGAACGACTTACCGGGTAGCTGGGTCACTGGATCGACCGCGGGTGAACCGCGGGTTAATAAATAAATAAATTTTATTATAATATAATATGTTAGCTATGAAAATAAATATATAAAAACTAAAGTTTAATATTTTTTAAATATTTTTTAAAACATAAAATAATAGTTTGGATATGTAAATATTTTATGTTTAAAAAGTATTTTGAAAATACTTAACCTTAGTTTTTATATTTTTAATTTTATTTAACATACAAAATATCAAAAAAAGTTTAGACTATTTAAAATTTTCTGTAACAAAGTAAGAGTTATGACATCTAAAAAAAATCAAGACGGGTATGACTGGTAACCATCATATGAATAATAGGAACTGATAGGAAAGGACTGAGTAGGAATAAAATTTTAGGAATGATGAGGAATGATGGTTCCTTATCAAAATTAATGAGGAATTGATTTGTTTTATAATTCTCTGCAAACAAAGGAATGAAAAGGAGTGAAAAAAAAACTTATTCCTCATGGTAAAAAGCTTAAGGAATATTAAGGAACATAGTGTTCCTCCTCATTCCCTTGATCACCAGTCACACGATATAAAATTTATAAATATTTAAATGTCTAATGTGAATAATAAATCAAACTTCAAATTCAAAATAAACCAAAAGTAAAAGATCATTGTAATAATTTGTCAATAACGGAAATAAACTAACACCAAATCACATCAACTGATTTTGCTTCTCTCTACCATCGTTTACTTTATTTTCTTCAGGTGGCATAGTAAAATCTTCATCAAAATCTAAAAATCACAAATGTAAAACTGAAAAGAGAAAACATATTCTTTTTTTGTCAGCAGACTTAGCACCGAACTTCTTAATTGAAAACTTAGAATATAAAACATAATCTAAAAACTAAAATAAATAAATAAAAATTATTTATTGGTTCAACCGGTGGTTCAAGTGGTATCGGGTTCCGGGTTTTAGTGGTTTTTGTGGGTTTTTACGGGTTTTTAAATATTAGAGTTTTCACAAAATCTAAACCAGATTTATCGGTTCAACCGCGGGTCTGGGTCAGGTTTCAAAACACTGCCTAAAACCAAACTCAAAACTTTAAAACATATTCGTAATACATAAAACATATTCGAAATACCCAAATATACCTAATATAAACAAAACATTTTAGGTATTTTAGGTACCCGGCCGGGTCTCGAGCAGGACCCAGACTCGAACCAAGACCCGACCCAGACTCAAACCGAGACCCGCGGGTCCAAAAAAATATCAAATAGGTATTTTACCATGGACCCGGATCCGAACCAAACTTATATTTTCAAGTCAATTTTGATTTGGTTTCTCGGGTCCGAATAATATGTCAGGCCTAAAAATAGTTAAATTAGAATGTACATACAAAAATCTTTTAAAAAAAAATAATTCATAAATTATATAGTTTTAAACATATTTGGTTTTTCAATATAATACGAGCTTGTAACATTAATATATAACCATTTCAAAATACTTATTCGATATGAAACTTTGTTTATATTCGGAAAAACATGTTTTTGAAGCGCGGATGAAAATCTAGCTTGTTTCATTAAAATAGTATAAAAATACGTGAAAAATATAAAACTATATATATTTTAATAGTATAGTAACATTACACAATAGCAACAAAATTAACTATATTATAAAAATACCTCAATTTTGTTTCCCGAATTTCTTCTCCTATTGTTCCACTGATGTAAGTCTGCATCTCATTTCTCATCGATTTCGATTCTGAAACCCCGGTTTTTTACTCCAGTGAATCTGATTTTCAGAGTTGGGATAATTCTCTTTTCTTTTTGAAAGATAAATCAGAGTTGTTAACATTTATTATGGAACTTCATTTTACACAACTCATCTTTTTAACTCACACTCGATCGCTTCAGTAAAGCGTCGGTAAAAATAAAGGTATATATTGTCATTATACATACTACACAAAAAATATTATAACTACGTTATCATATTGGTTAGATGGTGAACTATAATAATTTTGTTTGTCACAAAGTACAATTTTCCTTTTAGTCTTTATGTTACCAAAACAAGCTAATGATTTGTGTTTTATTGTTGTATCATTATTGACACTTGAAATAATTTCTTGCCGGTAGCTGGCAGTTATATGTTATCCCAAACTAAGAATGATGAACATTTGTTTTGTTGGTCATAGAACGCGGAACTTAGATATCTATATGTCATTCTCAGAAAGTGTTTAAAATATTTGTAGTGTGTGCATTTTTTATAAAAAAAATATGGAAGTAAAGTATAAATGTTCATCATGCCAAATCTACAATTTTTTAAGCTTCCCAATGAACCATGATCGAGTATCTAGTCATATTGATGGACTGTGAATGCGTAACGTGGTCCCGGTAGGGCCGATAAGGTGACTAGGATAATGAGAGAAGCGTTGAGCAAGTTGGATGGAGTTTGCAAATAGAAAGCAAATGTCGATTTGGCATGCTCGGGCAACACGTGTATCCACCGAGGCAATCCCAATTTAGGGTTTTCTACTTGGTCCTTAATATTTTGGTAGAATGTAATCTTACTTCTATTGTACTACGGTTATGTGTGGGAATCTTTGGATCAGTTTTGATAAAGGTACAATAATATTATGGTTCCTTTTTCGTTTAAGGAAGAAAAAACAAATTGGAGCAATAATTTATTACTTGATAACACCAATTGTTTAATTTGTTTTTTGAATTCCGGTTTTGATTTACGGTATATTCTTTTGTTCTTCTTCTGCTTCTATTGAACTGTGAATTTTGTATCGTTCATGCACACAACAACGCAGAGCTGATGAATTTTATTTTTTTTATCCCTGGGAATTTTATTAATGGAACTGAACCCAAAATGGCTAAGCCCAACACATTACAAGACAAAAAGGCAACGCAAGCCCAATTAACAAAAAGATGAAGGCCCAACACACAGGCCCAAAACACAAAAGGTAAACCGTCGAGGAAGTAAGCTATGGCACGTCATTTTCCACGTGTACGATCGCCCGGCGATCAATGAACACAGGTCAAGACGAGGAACCACTTCTTTCCACCGGAACCAGAGGAGGCGACAGAACTCCGCCGACGGCGAAGACGAACCACGGAAGAACCAATCTTCACAAGGGCTCGAACCGAAGAGCCAAAACTGGTGGATCTACGAATCGGAAAAAAACATCGACGCCTACAATCGATCCTTCAATTCCGACTATCTTGCATGAAAAGATCCGGCATCTTTGAAGATAAAGATAAGCTTGAAGATGCAAAAACCAAATCAATTGGGGAGAAGAATCGTCAGAGGTACAGAGCGAGAGGCAGTCGGTCAACGAAGAACTGAATCGTAGATGGATCGGTGCCGGTGCGAACGATTCTAAGTAAGACATCGTCTCCCGGAAACAGAGGCCAGCGAAGTCGGCGCTATGAAAGCTGTCGCTTCCCAGAGGCAAAGCCGCACGGTCATCGGAGGTATTGATCAACCGTCGGAGACAAGAACCGGTCGGAAGTACCGAAACCGGTAAACAAAAAACGACAACCTCTCACTCCCAAATCAACTCTAAACCTTCTGAAAGATAAAGGTGTGATAAGAAGGTTAGAGGAATAGAGAGAAATTCTCTCACTAGGGGAGGAGAAAGTATTTTCCTTAATGGCTGATGAATTTATTTGTGTGCTTCTACTTATTGTCGTATACTCGTATGTAATATTCCTAACACTAGTCAACCATGAACCATAGGTCCATAGAGATGGTGTATTATACAACTATTTAAACTAGAAGTTTACCAAACATTATCTCGACAGAACCTTAAGATTACAGGAAAGACTTACCCTGGATACTGTCGCAGAACATATACCAGCTTTTGGGGAATATTTTTCTTAAACAGGCTCGTTAGGTAACAAGCTACTTAATATATTTCATGCACCATTGCGCATTTGAGCTGGGTCAGGCTTTGTTTAAGAACCAGTGAACCACAATCAGACTTCGGACAATCATCCTAAATTATACCATACCAAGATAAATGGGCTTTTGAAAAGTTCAACTAACTTAAGCCCAAGTCTATTTTAGAAATATTCAAGATTTTTACGACATGAACAAATTATCCACTGCAACATTTAAGAGACTCTTTACTGATGAACAAACAATGTAGCTTAAGTGCTTCTGCATTGGACCCACCGGCCGGCATTCCATGCATGTTGAATCAAATCAGTATATCAAAACTTGAAAACACTGATTCAACATATGTCTGACGTTTGACAATTTTAACATACTAAAATTTCTATAAATTTGTAAACTCAATAAATAAATAGGTTTTTGGAGTTTTACATAAGGTTTACAATAGATTTATATGTATAAATTAATATAATATTTTATTTATTATAACTAATTAATAGTAATTTCACTATATATATGTTTTTATTAAAGAAAATGAAAAGTTGCAGGCAACAGAGATAATTTTGAAACAAAAAATCTAATGTTTTTTGGAGTTTTTAATAACCCCCCCCCCCCCCCCCCCCCCCCCCCTCTCTCTCTCTCTCCAAACTAAGACGCAATTTATAAAGCATATCGTCATATTTTAAAATTCGTCATGTTTTAAAATTTTCAAAAACAAAGACAATCTATTTCCTGTTCTCCTCATTTCTTCACACGCACACCCACATTATCTGTGGCCCTAGTATAAATTGTCATGATGGTTGTAGGACCTAACTTCGTAAGAAGTTAAATGTGGAAAGTCCTGATAATGATTATTATGTTTAGTGGGTATAAATGCCAGAGAGACGTGGACGTAAATGGTCGGAGAATTACGAGGGAAAGTGAACGTACCGACCAAACTTAAATATGTGATCTCTATGAATTAGAATCTTGAACTCTTACTTGCTCCAAACCGACCAAGGATCTGATCGTTGTTTGGGCCGTTGAAGCTTTGTGGTTGTGTAAAACCTTGAAAGCTAAAAAGTTGCCAATCAATTCTTTTAAGTTTTAGAAATTTACAAAAAACTGTTTTTTCACTATTTTCAACAGACATCTTCTAAGATTTTTTTTTAATTCATTTTTTTTACAAAAAAACGTGGAAAACTTCTTTTTTTTGTTGTATTTTGTTATTTTTGACCAGAATAAAGAAAACAATAAGTAAAATAATTAATAAAATAATTATCATTAATTAGTTATGTTTTTTACATGAAGAAAAAGTCATAACTTACTATTATTAGATATCAATTTATTAAAACATAGAAACTATCATAAAGGTAACTGAAAATATTTACGAAAGATTCAAAACAAAAAAAAAATTAAATTAAATACTATTTTAAGAATATTTTTTCAGTGTAAATACAAGAAGAAAACTTCATTTCATCAAATACACAAAACAAACAGGTACAACAATTTCATTTGATTTTCCTATCAACAATCAATATATATATATATAGTTTTCTAAGTGTTACATTAAATTAATTTAAATCGTTTGTTTTTACAGAAATATTGTCGTCTTCTTCTCAAAAGGTAATGTATTTATATGTTAAATGATTTTAGTACAACTTTTATGGATATTATGTTATATGAATATAATGTATTTTGGTTTAATATTTTTATAGAAGAAGATCACATGGAATGATAACAAGACTCGTACATTACTTGAAATGTTTGTATCCGAACAAGAAGAAGAGAATTGGAAAGAGGCTCTCCTTTCAAAAGAAGAAAAAGAACGATTAATCGATAAATTTGAGAAAACAACGGGATATAACTGGTATGGAAAAACTTTAAGAATCATTATGATAGTTTGAAAATACGGTACACTGCATACAAAAGGTTAAGCAAAAAAACTGGAGTACATGTTAATCAGACTACCAAGGAAATCGAGATGGATTTGGCATGGTGGGAAAGAGATATCACCTAAATCGGTTCCAAAATCAAGCAGAAAAAAAAAACTACAGAGAAGTGTTTAATCGTCGTCATTCATCACTTTGGTCAGTGAAAGAAACAACTTTTGGAGTATGGAAAAAAAGTGGCGTATTGTGAAAGACGAAGCGAGGTATAACATATCTACAATACGAAAAATTGTGGTGGTAACCATGGTTCTCCATAATTTTATTCGCAAATCAAATCTTGTGGATCCTGATTTTCAGTCAGAAGAAAATGAAAACGAACACACGACAAATGAAGAAGAACTTCCAAATACGATGGAACAAGATCTCAGTTCAAGATAATACATGGAAGGTGTTCGAAATGAGATTGCAAATAGCATATGGGCTAGGATCCATTAAATTTTAATATTTTTTTGTTTAATAAATTTTAATCTTATTTAAAAATTTAAAATAATTTTTTTTGTTAGAATAAATAAATTAAATATATTTTTTGTTAATTTTTGACTAATAAATAAAAAGTATATACAAAAAAATAAGTAAGACATTTTGGAAATGAATGTGAAATATATATATATTTATAACAGTCACAGCTTCTAAAATTTTTGATGACAATCAAGCTTTTAAACTTTTTAAAATAACAACCACATCTTTTAAAGTCAAATTCTCTACAGCCATATTTCTAAAATTAAAGCCTAAATTGAAAGTCTTTACCAATCGGACCCCAAGCCATGTTAACTTAAAATTCTGAAAAATGAAAAAGACTATATGGCCTACAAAAATATGGCCGGGCGACCAAAAAAAAAACGGGAGAGGCATTTGCTAAAGCTTTGTGGCAAAGAAAAATGAATAACAAATTAATATAGGAGAGTTCTGTCATAATTATGTGGTAGTATATACACGAATAAAACTTCGTTCTTTGATGAGGAGATTACATTTTTATTTTGCAAAACGAGATTACATTTTTTTGTCGTACGTGATATATAAGTGCTTTATGTTCTAATAAATTCATCAACAACAAACTTTTTGATGTGGTCACTACAAGAAAACAGCGATATTCTGACGGACATTCCGACGGAAAATGAAATCCTCGGAATATACCGACGGGATTCCGAGGAAACTACAGTCCGTCGGAATATTCCGAGGAAATTCCGAGGAAAACTCTGTTCCTCAGAAAAAACCGATGAATTCCGAGGAAATATTATAGCCGTTGGAGAGCCGTTGGGGGATTTTACAAAATTCCGAGGAAATTCCGACGAACTAGTTTTGTCCGTCGGAATTCCGTCGGAATTTCCTCGGTATGTCGGCAGGATTTAAACTATAAATACAAGCACTCCTCTTCCTCTTCATTCACTTCATATCTTCATCCTCCCTCTTACTCTATTTACACACGAATTTGATTCATAAAAAATATGTCTTCTTCAAATTATTTTCGTTCTTGGATCGATCGACCTCATTTGGATCCGAACACGAGATTGCTTACGGAAGAATACCAACGAGGTATAACTGAATTCATGGGGTTAGTTCACCGACAACCGGAAGCAAAAACAGGTATGTTAAGATGTCCTTGCTCTAATTGTAAAAATAGAAAGGTTATTAAAGAGTGGGATGTTTGGACTCATCTATATTTGAGTGGGTTTACACGAAGTTACAAAATTTGGTATCATCATGGGGAAACTGATTATGAACATGGTAGTACTAGTGAACCTCAGCCAGCGGTTAGATTAGAAGAACCAATTAGAACGGATGTAGATTATGGTGTAGGTACTGAGCAGATGGTAAATGATCATTTTAGAGGGGAAGATTTACCCAATGCAGAAGCTAGGAGATTTTATGATATGTTGGATGCTGGAAAGCAACCATTGTACGAAGTTTGCAGAGATGGTCATTCAGCTTTATCATCTGCTACAAGATTGATGGGCATTAAAACAGATTATAATTTGGCTGAAGACTGTGTGGATGCGATTGCTGATTTTGTAAAAGGTATTCTACCCGAGGATAATGTAGCTCCTGGTTCATACTACGAGGTTCAGAAACTCGTAGCTGGTCTTGGTTTATCGTATCAGGTAATAGATGTATGCAGCGACAACTGCATGATTTATTGGAGGGTGGATGAACAGCGGGTTACATGCAAATTTTGTGGAAAGCCTCGTTATAAAGATACAATTGGAAGAGTTCCAGTGCCATATAAAAGGATGTGGTATTTACCTTTGACGGAAAGGTTGCAGAGGTTGTATCTGTCTGAACGCACAGCGCAACCAATGAGATGGCATGCGGAGCACTCAACAGATGGTGAGATCAGACATCCTTCAGATGCAAAAGCGTGGAAGCATTTCCAATCAAAGTATCCCGACTTTGCGTATGAGAGAAGAAATGTCTACCTTGGATTATGTACTGATGGTTTCAGTCCGTTTTGCAAGAGTGGAAGATAGTATTCTCTATGGCCCGTCATTCTTACACCATACAACCTCCCCCCAAACTTGTGCTTGCGACGAGAGTTTTTGTTTCTCTCGATTCTCGTTCCCGGACCAGAGCATCCTAAGAGATCACTTGATGTGTTTCTTCAGCCACTAATATATGAGTTGCAACAACTATGGGCTCAAGGTGCTGAAACATACGATGTTTCGTGTAAAGAAAACTTTCAAATGCGGGCAGTACTAATGTGGACAATAAGTGATTTTCCAGCATATGGTATGTTGTCTGGATGGACAACGCATGGAAGGCTATCATGTCCATATTGTCAAGATAACACTGATGCTTTCCAACTAAAGCACGGAAGGAAAACGTGTTGGTTTGACTGTCACAGGAGATTCCTACCATCTGATCATCCATATCGTAGGAGTAGGAATTTGTTTACGAAGAACAAGAGGGTGTTTGACAGTCCACCTCCGGAAATTTGTGGGAAAGATTTGAAGATACAACTAAGAGATTTTGGTGCAGAAAGGACGCCAGAAGTCGGTGGACATGAGCGTTTTCCGGTAGATGCTGTTGGAGAACTACATAACTGGCACAAAAAAAAGTATTTTCTGGGATCTGCCATACTGGGAGGATCATCTGCTAAGGCATAATTTAGATGTCATGCATATTGAGAAGAACTTTTTTGACAATCTCATGAACACGATCCTTAATGTTATTTGGTTTATCTAGCAAGGCAAAGCTGAATACGAATTAAAAGCTACACAAAACACAACCAAATAAAACAAAGAAACCATGTAAAAGAAATACGAACTCATAATTAAGAAACCTAAAAAAAACTCAGTTCAAAATTAACAGAAAATAAGACCATAAAACGTTAGAATAGAAAATAAAATAAAATAGCCGGTGATAGCTCCTACTCCTCGTCTCCTGCTCCAGATGTTCCTGCATCGTTGGGTCTCTTGGACCTCTTTCTTACCCTGTGTGTACCACTCGAACCCGAACCAGAGCTGGATGGAGAGTTGTCCCGATGAACTACATCATCCTTTTGGCAACGACACGGCCTGATACGTGAAATGGCAGCCCAGATCTTGTGTAGCATGTCGTTGTTTGTCTTTATGCTCTGATCTCTCCAATGTTGTTGCTGGCGCGAAGTGGCGTTCGGTGGAAGCTCTTGCAGCTTGTACTGGCTGGAGTCTGATGGGAGTAGCTGATGGGGTTGTGAATCATCTGGAATGGCTTGTGCAGCCTCATCTTGTCCTTCTTCATCAACCACGCCCTTGCCTTTGGTCTGATATTTTGGCGTGAAGAATGATGGCTTGTCTACTAGTGCGGTAGCAGGGGGTAGAAACTCAACTGCAGCCTCTGAAAGTAGAGCAGTCAGGCCGATCTGAGGCAGGTGGCAGTAGAGTGTTTTCTTCGCTCGGTCCTGGAATACGTAGACGTAAGGACCATCCCGATCGATCCTCGAGTGGGGACCAGCTATGAACTCCTTACTTACTAGAGAAATGACATCCAGGTAGTTCCAAGCAATGTTGTTCGATCTGTCCAGTGCTACCTGGTGGTTCTCAAAGTCTACACCCACATGTCTAAGGATCCGAGTAATCACTGCACCAAATCCACATGCATTGCTCTTGGATTTGGTTACTTTCCCCTTGTATCCTGCTAAGTTTGCGGCCAGCACCGCTCCCATGTTGAAGGCAGTAGCAGGTGGAAATGTAGAGTTTCCAAATGCCGGTAGCAAATGCCTCACACCTTGGTATAGGAGGCACAACTCCCATTGCGTGACTGATGCGGCTGTGGTTGTCCCGTATAGCAATGAGCCAATGAGGCGTGTCGCATATCTCAGTACTGGGCTCCGGATAAGTGACTCCTTTGCCTGAGAAGATCTATAAACCCCTGTGCCAATCGTTTCCCAGAAGTTCAACAGCTCTGAAGTCCAATAAAGACCATATGTCCTCTCCCCCGCACTCAATCCAAATAGTCCGCAGAGGTCTGTGAAAGATACCTCATAGTATACTTTCTGCACTACGAATGCCAGAAAACCTTCCTGATGGCTATCATCGGGACGGGTGACGTATGCGGATGCTATGAACTGGCGTACCAACTCCGGATAAGTGGGTTCCTTGAGGTTGCATAGTTGGCCTAGACCCATGTTCTGGAACAGTCCTTCAATGTCTGCTTTGATTCCCAATATTGTCATCGTCTCAGGACATGCTAGTTGTGTAGCCGGAACGGCTACCTTCTTCATGTTGTTGTAGTGGGTGGTATCAGACTTATCCCACTTCTTTGGCCTTTGCTTCTCCAGCTGTGACGAACCCGCTTCTTGTGTGTTTTTCTTTGCTGATGTTTTCGTGCGCTTCATTCTCTACAAAATAGAATCATTGCTCTCAACATGGTTATAATCAATTAAGAAGGCAAAGCTGAACATGAAAATGAAAAGCAAAATCGAGTTGTGATAAAAAAAAACGAAATTGAAAAAAACTCTCTATCCCTAAATCATCTCAAATCATGTTCCAAACTCGTTGATCACAGACAATTGTGTTCTATTCCATGTTTAAACATCTGTTTCATGCATATTTGATCAAGGAATCAACACGGAAATAAGAAATTCACAAAACCCAAAAAATTGCTCAAGAACACGATTTCAGAATGTGGAGATTCGCGGAGTATACCTGTCTTAGGGTGAAGACGAGTGTAGGAATCAGGTAGAGCTCGAAAAATCAAGTGGAATAGAGCCCAAAATTGTTCAAATCGGATGATTATAGAGAGAGAAAGGGGGGGGGCGAATTATAGGGGAAATCGGAGGGGATGAGAGTTCTAAGGTTTAGATCCAAAAAAGGTCGGGTTTTGCTTATAATTCTGTTTTCCGAACACGCATCGATCGATGCGTTTTGTTTCTATAACGCATCGATCGATCACATTCTTACGGCCCGGGCCATCTTGGTAATCGATCGATGCGTTTTTGTTCTATAACGCATCGATCGATGCGTTTTTAAAAAAACATACAAGATTTTCCGAGGAAATTCCGAGGAACAATTCAGATTGTCGATCGATCGATGGGATACTCTCATCGATCGATCACAATCTTACGGCCCGGTCCATCCTAGTAATCGATCGATGCGTTTGTGTTCTATAACGCATCGATCGATGCATTTTTAAAAAACATACAAGATTTTCCGACGAAATTCCGAGGAACAATTCAGATTGTCGATAGATCGATGGGTTACTCTCATCGATCGATCACAATCTTACGGCCCTGTAAATCCTAGTAATCGATCGATGCGTTTTTGTTCTATAACGCATCGATCGATGCATTTTTAAAAAAACATACAAGATTTTCCGATGAAATTCCGAGGAACAATTCAGATTGTCGATAGATCGATGGGTTAATCTCATCGATCGATCACAATCTTACGGCCCGGTCCATCCTAGTAATCGATCGATGCGTTTTTGTTCTATAACGCATCGATCGATGCATTTTTAAAAAAACATACAAGATTTTCCGAGGAAATTCCGAGGAACAATTCAGATTGTCGATAGATCGATGGGATACTCTCATCGATCGATCACAATCTTACGGCCCGGGCCATCTTAGTAATCGATCGATTTGTTTTTGTTCACAAACGCATCGATCGATGCGTTTTTTTTTAAAAAATTACGTTTTGAAACCCCAAACACTAGTTCGTCGGAATTTCCTCGGAATATTCCGAGGAAATTTCGAGGAAGAAGAGGGTTTCCTCGGAGTTCCCTCGGAATAATCCGAGGAAATTCCGAGGAAATAGGGTTTTTAAACCGAAAACAACGTTTTGCCGTTTGAATAACACTTATATAACCCTTATTAAGTGTCTTACGTTCATTATGAAGTCAAAAATTTGTTCCTTACCGTATAATTAACACTTTTCCGATTGTATGAACGAAATCTCGCAACATAAGAGAAACACTTATACCTTTTAACGAACGGTAAAGGGAATACTTTCAATTAGTTTTGAAATTTGTTATTTCATGGTTTATGCTCATGTATACAAAGAATCCTCAATGGTATGCATTACAATTGTATAAGAAATGAAATACGGCAAAAAAAATTGATGTTTTGAAACCCCAAACACTAGTTCCTCGGAATATTCCGAGGAAATTCCGACGGATATTTTACTATCTGTCGGAATTTCCTCGGAATATTTTCATTTTACCGGGCAAATATTTCGCGAAAATTGAAATTAGAATTCCGACGGAATTCCGACGGATAATGTCCGTCGGACCCTAGGTTTTATAACCACGAGCCCCTTCTTCTTCCCCATTTCTCTCTTCTTCCTCTGCGCGACTCCTCTCTTTCTCTCCGGCGATTTCCCCCTGAAATCCGACGATATCTCCGGCGATCTCCCTCTTCTCTTACACAAATCATGTAAGGACCCTATCCCACTCTCTTAGGTTCTATTTGTTAGGTTTTTGTGTAGTTTTGATAGATTTTTGTTAGGGTGATTGGTTAGGATTGTGATTTGGTTGTATAATAGGTTTAGAATTGTGATTTGGTTGAATAATTTGTTTTGTTGAATTGATTTAGAATTTTTTTATTTTTTGTATTTATAAAATCAATTTTTGTATATAAAATCGATTTTTGTATTTTACAAAACGATTTTTCTATATAAATTCGATTTTTTGGATTTTACAAAAAAAATTTCTATATAAATTCGATTTTTTGGATTTTACAAAACATTTTAATTATTAAACAATTTTTATTTATTAAAACTATTTTTGTTTATTAGAACTATTTTTATATATTTATTAAAAAAATTTAATATATATAAATCTTTTTCTGTGATTAAATTATTTGGGATTTTTTTTTAATAAAAAAAATTAATTTATATATTTCTGTATTTATTAAATATATTTTTTTTAATTTACAGGTCTCATGATGATCAGACCCGGCCTCGACAGCGTCGTGGTCGTGGTGGTACGGGGAGCCAGTCTCGGGATTCCAGCCATTTTCAGGATTCCCCTTCGCCCCACAGCTCCAACCATACATCTCCCTCTGCTGCACCCGCTCATGCTCCTCTCGCTCCCGCTGCTGCATCCGCTCCTGTTCCTCCGGGTCCTCCGGGAGTGATGAGGGTTGCGGAGTTGGTTCAACAGCCCGGTCGTGACCATCTTCCGTATCTCACTCCGTATCCACATGGACGGGGTCAAACATGGTAATTAAACATTTTTTTTTCTTTAAATTTGGATTCATTATTAACCGTTTGTTCTTTTAATAAGGTTCAACCGATCCGGGAACGGGATCAGCGCATGGATCAACCGTATGATGTACTCGGCCCTCGACAGTGGACATCCGACTTTCACTCACTTCCCAACCGACAAGCAGGTTCTGTGGTTTCGTCAGTTTGCGGTAAGTATTCTAATTTTTTACTTATATTTTTAATCTTTAATATAAATTTTCTACTAATTGTGTTTTTTTTTCAGCAAGAGTTCAACTGGAATTCCGATGAGACGCTCTTTATCTATCACCACTTCGTCCATAAAGTAATGGACAACTATGGGAAGCAGATCCACGAGTGGAAGAAGAAGTGGGAAATCAATAAGGTTCGATTTAATTTATTAAACAATTTTTTAATTTATTAAACTATTTTTTAATTTATTAAACTTTTTCTTTTTTTTTAATTAAAAGGTCCCAAAGTCGATGAACGATACGGTCTGGAAGGAGTTGTGTGCGCATTGGGATAAGGAGGAGACGAAAGAAACTTCTTCCACCAACTCCACCAACCGCAGGAGCGACCGTAAAGGGAAGGGCATCTACAAGCATAACTTGGGTGCTCAATCTATTGCCACTCTCGGAGATCGCATTGTAAGTTCAACCGCTTTTTCTTCAATTATTTGAGTTTTAGAATTTAAATTTATTGTGCATTTCTTCTAATTTCTAATGTTTCTTTAATTTTATGTTTTTTTTCAAGGCGGAAGAAAATGATGGCGAGCCGGTCGATGATCTCGCCCTAATGAGGAGGGCGTATACCAACAAGAAGACCGGCCAGATTGATGACGGTCTTGTGAGGGACGTGGTCGACCTGGTCCAAACTCAGGTGGTAGACGAAGTGTCTCAGCTTCAAACCGAGGATGACGCTTCGACGGCTTCGACCAACTTGTCCCGGTTTCGAATCAACGAAATCGTTGAATCCGTAAGTTCTTTTTTTTTAAGTTCAATTCATTTATTTCTTGGTTTAAATTTCTAAATTTGGCTTTTTTCTATTCAGTCGGTTCCAAAGAAGAAGGGACGTTTGTTCGGTTTGGGTCGTCGCACCCGGTCGGTTCCTCCTTCTTCTGCACCACCGCCCTTTGTTGATCCAGAAGTACTTACGGCTCAGTTGAAGGACAAAGATGATCGAATATCTTTGTTGGAGACCCAGATGGCGGCTCAACAGGCGGGCTATGAGGCACAGAGGAGGCTGAACCAGCAAATGATGGAGATGATGCAGAGGATGTACCCGAACGAGGTGTTCCCGGACGTGCCAGACCCGTAGTTTTTTTTCCCCAATCTCGGAATGTTTTATTTTTATTTGTGAAACTTTGAATATTAATTAGTATGATTTCAATTTTACTTTTAATTTCATATTTTCGAATTTAAATTTCAGAAATTTTATTTTTTCAAAAAAATTAATATTTTTTACATTTCGAGGAAATTAATTATATTTTTCACTACATCGATCGATGCGTTTTTGAACAAAAACGCATCGATCGATCCGTTTTTTTTTTTAAATATAGCGAGGGACATTTCCCTCGGAATTTTCCGAGGGACAACTCCCTCGGAAAATTCCGAGGAACGGATCCCTCGGAATATACCGAGGGAACAGTTCCTCGGAATAAACCGAGGAAAAAGTCCGTCGGTATACTCCTATCGATCGATGTATATATGTCCAAACACGCATCGATCGATGAACTTCCGAGGAATAAATCCCGACGAAGTTCTACCTCGGTATATTCCGAGGACTTTTCCGACAAACAAGGGATCCTCGGAATTTTTCTCGGAAATTTATTTCCTCGGAATTCCGTCGGAAAATTCCGAGGGATTTCAGAGGAAAAAAGAAATTCCGAGGAATTATTTCCGACGACGTATTTCGTCGGAATTGCGTCGGAATAACGATATTCCGACGAAATTCCGACGATTTTTTTCCTCAGAATCCTTGATGTTTTCTTGTAGTGGGTTTACAATCTATACCAGTTTTGGAGGATTCTTTTCCAAGATGATATTGCGCATATCATCATTCTAACTCCATATTCAAGGATAACATTATTATGATATTAGTGAGTCTATAGATCATTATTTGGATGTTCCTTAATAGTTACTTAATATGTAATGTACGGTTTGTTCGGAAACATACACTAAAATTATACTATAACACATTGACTTCAAAATTAAATTTGGGTTAAAAGTTTTTGGACAGAATTTAAAAAACATTGAAGGCCAAGTCCAAGAGATTACATTTTCTAGTTATTTTTGGGAGAACAAATTCGTAATAATAAGACAACACAAAATTGGCTGGGATGCACCGAAACAAAAAATCAGGCATGTGCACACACTGATGTACTCCTTATTCGGAATATCTCTCAATCAATTCGGGTATCGAACTTAATTTCACCGTTATATGAAATTAGGAAACTAAATGTTTTATTATCTTATTGCTTTTTGCTCTTATAGATGTAAAAAAATGCTTTTTAAAAATTAAAACTAATTTAAGAAACAGATCTAAAATTTAACTGGTTTCAAGTTTTCTTTTAGATTTTATTAGGAACAATCGACATCAACTTCTTCTTTTTTTTTTGTTTATAAAAAGTTTGCCATCAATGGCAAAGCATATAGATTGGATTTATATGGAAAGAACAAAAAGGAAGGTGTGAGAAATTAAGTAATGCATGGTGCGGTGTACGAATGGTCCAACGTTGCACATGGCAATTTGCATCTTGCATATATGAAATGCATCTGCATGTGTATATAATAATGTCTTTAACTCTTTGATCGTGGTTTGGTAAGCCTAGACCTAGCTAATAGTGTTAGTTATAGCCTATCTTCGCAAACTTCTACGTATAAACTATCAAAACTTTGGTCACTTGTGTAAGTTGTAACGAAACTTTGTATTTGACACTCTATTTTCAAGACAATTATGTAAACAACTAAACATGGTGAGGTTAGGTCTAGAATGGTCCGTGTCCACTCGTTTCGAGAACTTCCTATCCAATTTACCCTACAAGATTTGGCGAATCTATATGCCCATCCATTTGATTTCTATTCACGTTTCAAAAGCAAACAAAATGATATCGAAATGCCGAAAATGTCCCCAGATATTCCCGCCGAAATGTTGGAAGAAGAATTCAGAATTCAGCAAAATAATAAATGTTGAACATGGAGCGAATCGATCAAACATGTTGCTAGGGACCGACCCTTTTTAATACCACTACAATAAAACGCTAAATTGAGAAATTTGAAAATTGAAAGCTCACGCCATGTATCCGTGGAGTTATTTCTGTTTTCTTCTCATTTTAATGAAACACTAGAAATAACGAGGTTTAGTTGTATTACCATAGTACATGTCTATATAAAAGTCTATTTTGGATAATTCTTGTAAATAATTAGTAATATATATGGTGATTTGTTATCAATAATCCAGATTCCTGCCCCAAACTCCACTAGTTAAAAAAAGGAGAAGAGTAAGAGCATGAGATTTTCATTTTCCCATGTTTGAACAGTCATGGGTTTGCTTGCTCTCTATTGAGGAGTGCCCATTCCCATCTAGCCAATTGAATTGTTTGATCTAAGTAGACAAAACATTGGCTTTTTAGGACATCAGCAGTGGTTAGAAACTAATGGAATCTCTTAAATAAATATTTAATCATATTTTATCTTTCTAATAATCGAAGGCGCTAAATTTGTTATATTTGGCATTCGAGTTTTTCGAAATTTTAAAGAAGTTTTTTCTGCAAAAACTATTAGAAGCTTGGGTAATTCACATTCCCTGGTTTTATCATTCATAGTCATCAGTACCGTACCGTACCGTACAATACAATTGCACAAAAGCATTCCAGGGAACTAAAACTCCAACGACAAACCCAAATACACAATAAAATCAACATACAACGATTCATCTAAAAAAGATCCAACGACCCCATTACGATGCGAAATAAAAACAAATCAAATCATATTGAGTTTTGGCAGTCTTCAGTAATCAGTGGTGGGCAATTGCTCGTGGCCGTTTTGGTTGATGAAGACAAACTCGTAGATGAGTCCAGCGAGTCCACCACCGACAAGAGGACCAGCCCAGTAGATCCAGTGGTTGGTCCACGTCCAGCTCACGACGGCTGGTCCAAAAGCCACGGCTGGGTTCATGGAGGCTCCGCTGAAAGCTCCACCGGCGAGGATGTTAGCTCCAACGATGAAACCTATGGCGATTGGTGCGATTGTTCCGAGACTACCGTTCTTGGGGTCAACGGCTGTGGCGTAGACGGTGTAGACGAGCCCGAAGGTCATCACGATCTCGAAGACGAAACCGTTTAAGGATTCAACTCCAGCAGAGAGACCAAAAGCTGGAACTGCCTGAACATTTAAAAAAAGGAAGGTTTGATTACTTGTCCAATAAGTTAGGTCAAAAGCGTGGTTTTAGTTGGAATATTCATACAAACCGAACCCAAAAAAAACTTGGTCCAAAACAATTTTAACTAGTTTGATTGTTTTTATTTTTCATTTATGTGGAATAAGATCAAATCCACAAATTTTAACATTCTTACGTAATTAGGTAAAGTAAAACACATTTTACAAGAAAATTAAACCTAATTGTACTCATTTTCTAAAAGACTAAAACCATTAATATTAATAGCGATTTAGTAATTAGACAGTAAGGACGTTACCAAGCCACCGGTGGCGAATTTAAGGAGGAGACAAGCGACGACTGAGCCAAGAAGCTGAGCAATCCAATAGAGGATACCACGGAGGAGAGTGATGTTTCCACCGACGAAAGCACCGAAGGTAACGGCTGGGTTAACGTGACCACCAGAGATGTTAGCACCGACGGAAACAGCGACGAAGAGACCGAAAGCATGAGCTAAAGCAGCGGCGACGAGGCCTGAAGGAGTGGTCGCACCATTGTCAGTGAGCTTGTTGAAAGCGATTCCGGATCCTGAGCCGGCGAAGACAAAGATCAAAGTGGAGATAAACTCAGCGAGTGCCGCCCTAAGTGCGCTGGGGTGAGTCACTTCTCCTTGGACTCCGCCGATGGCGATGTTTCTGATCGGCATGATCGGTGAGAATTAATTGGTTTGAAGTTAAAATGTTTTGAGAGAGAGAGAGTTATGGTTTATTTGTGTAGTGATTGGTCTGATTTTCGTTTGTGTGTTTAGGCATATATATAGCCAAGTTTGTGTGTGTGTCAAAGTGTAGATAACGGCGATACAGAATACAAACTACTAGGCTACTATCTTTGTAGAATATTCGAGCCAAAAAGGTTTATATAGCATGGAACTTCTAAAAATATCTGAGTGTAATTGTTTTTGAAAAACATAACATAACATGTTGAATTGTCTCTCATAATTATATAGTTTACCAATAAAGATACTATTCCAAAATATATTTCTACCATTTATTTCATATTATTAGGAGTACAAATGTTTATCCGAACTTACTTGTTAAAGAAGTTAAAACCAAAGGTGTTTTATTTTTCTATGTAAACTAGACATGGTCGGTTAATGTTGTTCCTAAAAATAACTCTTTTACTGATCAAATTTTGATTTAACCATACAACAAAACATTATACTTTGTTGCGATCGGAAAGAATACATGCTCCTATTTCACAGTAAAAAGCCATATTGTCAGTATAAGTTGTTGAAAAGGACTGCTAAAGTTCTTTGTTTTAGCAAAGAAATTGGCAAAGATCGTATGATACGGTCGAACCAGACCAAAAAGCGGTTTGCCATCAAACCGCGACGATTAGAGGAAAGGGAAGTCACATGGTTGGTCCCATTTTGATCACGTGTCGGTCGGTTTATAGAGAGATAAGGTTAGTGAATGGGATACAGTTGGCTTTGTCACTGACCAATCACAAGTGCCAGCCTGTCCTTACTCCTTTCCACTTTTGTAGACCATTACTTTCCTTAATTTTCTCATGTTTTTATTTTTCTTTGGTGCCCATATTCATATCTCTTGAATCTTCTGATTAACTGTGTTCATCTATAATCATTTTTATTATTTTCTCCTTTTCTTTTGCTGGGAAATTATTTCTAGTTACTTTCTTGATTTCTCTCATTCTTCTTATATTAGTTCTTGATTTATCTCACCCTTCTCATAAACCATTGAGTATATGCTTCGAAAATGAAATAACAAATAAGTGATCCTATTATAGATTCTGTTTCATCTTGGTTCAACTATTTTTGTAATAAAATAATGAATCAGCAATTGTTTATACTATATCTATTATTACTTTTCTTTTAAGATAGATTTAAGAACATTTTTACTGAAATTATTTTTAAAGTTTTTCACTGATAAAAATGAAAAAAAATATTAAAATGAGATGAGATTTAAAAAGTTCAGAAATTCTGAAAACAATTGATATTATATCAATAAATTATAATAAACAACTATGTAATAAGAAAATTATGATAAACAACTATGCAATTTAAAATGTATAAGCATATTGTTAGTAAATCAATAAGATACTATTACTATCAACAATGATGTTCTTGGTGCAACAATTGTTACGAGACCGAGACATTATTATTCACTATTGTCAAATCAAACTAATTATTATAGAAGAACGCAATAATGGACGGGCCTGTGAAGCTTTTTCTCCATTATAGCCGTCCTGACACAATGGCCGGTGGCCAATTTAGACCTCTCAAGTTTTCTTTTGTTCCCAGATATTTAAATAAAGGAATGCTTTACGAAGATGTTGAAATTTCGTAAAAGTTTTACATAAATATTACCGTTAGAAGTTTTTTTTGGTTCAAGGGAACCTTTAAAGTTATGCAGCTGTGATTACATTGCTTAAAAATTATAACAGTGGTAAAATAAATTGTGCGAAAAATATAGTTTATGCAAAACGGATAGCGGATACAAAAGACTAACGAACGACAACAATGAATAACGAGTAAATTGACTGCATGTAATTAATAACTATTGAGTTTTGACCAAATTTCATACTGTCAAGACTGTATTAGACGAATTTGAACTCAAATGGTTGCGCAGATGATACTAACATAAACCCTAAGTTATAAGCTTTGAACAGTGATCTTTACAGTATATTAGTTGATAACACTATATAGCTAGTTAAAACGTATGTTCAAAATGAGTAAAAACCAATCACGTGTAGTGTAACATATTTTCTATATGAAGAAACCCGTTTTACTGTCTCTTTGTTATTTTAAAGAACTCTTGCATGGTATAACAATTACCGATATAAATCATTGATATACTAATAGAAACATACATAAGTAATAACCCACAAATTTACAGCATTTGTGAAACTTGTTTAAAACATATGGAACTCATAAGGCAATTCTATAATAAAAAAACATACGGAACTTATATAAAATAATTTACCAACAAGAACATATATATTTTTATAACATATTGTTTTTACCAACAAAACATATATATTATCATAATTCTGTATGTTGGATTACAATCTTCCATAAACTAATACAGTCGTGCTACTATGATTACATAATTTTACTATTTGAAGACTGTATCGCCAGCTTAAACCATATCGATTTTTAGCCGAGGCATTGCTAAAGAAAAAAAACATATACAGACAACTGAAAGAAAAATTATTTGAGTGATCAGGATAGAGTAATCTATTAGACCGGAAAAGGCCAAAATAATACTACTATTACTAACGATTGGGTCACAAGAATATGCTTTTAGGAAATGAGTCTAGCTAAACTTACGCTTTCATAATCAATCAAGGACAAACAAACAGATTAGGTAAAGTATATTTAAAGATAATGAGAGAATCTAATCATTTCTATGAACTTTTAATACTTCATTAAGCATTAACGAAAACAAACAAATGGTCGCGGTCGCGTAAACGTGGAAATGTGTGGGTTTATTTTTGGATTCTTTAAAGTTTAGATAGGGTTTAGAAATCTGAAGTTATCTACCTATTTACAAGACACGATAAATGGTGTGGAAGTGCTCTTGTTTCGTGGCCGCTCATGCTCATATGCTTAATTAGAATTACTTGTGTAGAGTTTATATATATGGTTTCTTCTTATAAATTATGGATACTGTTTTTGTTTGAATTGAACATAATATATGCGGAGCATAAGATGGTAAATAGTTTTAGTGGACATAATGATCTGATGGACAACAGCAATCTAGAAGAAGCCCCAAGACTACTAACAATAGGGCTCTTGAATAATTTTCCAACATCTTAAGAGCAACCTCGTCAGGGTTTCTTTCTCCTAAAATAAGAAACTTTCGGTTAGATTTCCCGTAAAGCTTAAAACCCCGCAATTACATACGCATATATAATATATACATACATATACATGTATTTTAAGAACCTAGAAACAAGAAACCTCCAATAAAATTGCTCTAAATGCTACAACCAGTTGAGTTTCCAAAGTAATACATGTGGATTACATTCAGTTGAATGTTTTCAACGCGCTGAATAAAACTAAAATTGGCCCAACAATGATACATTACAACATATGAAAGAAACTGACATTTCATTGGGCTCTGCATGCAACATTTCATTGGTTAATAAAATTTGTGTCATTTATTTTCTCCTCCAAATTATTAAAACTTAATTATTTTATGGTGACTTATATTTTCGTAAACAAAAATTATACCAAAATTCATCATTTTTATGATATATACATAGAGATTAGATTCTTTTTGGATGTATAATTTTTTTTGTCATTTTGACTATTTTGTAATTTTATTTGTTTAATAGTGATTTTTATTTTTGTATTTATTATTTTTAAAATATAAAATAATAAAATATTTTAAAGTTTTAAGGTTTAAGATATTTTAAATGTGAAATATATTTTAATATATGTTTACAAAATAAAAATTAGAAAAAGTATGAAATAAAATATTAGGGTGAGTGTTGAATTTTATTAAACAAAACTATTGTAATTGAAAAACCAATTTCATATATAGAAGCATTTTCAACTTCACTATATAAAATCTTCTCTAAACTTACTTCATTTTCTAATAGAGTAAATGAGATTGTTTAAAAAAGGAGTAAATAAGATTATTCTATAAATAAAATAATAATATGCCTTCATTATTTCAGTTTTATTTTAAAAGGGAGTAATGTTAAAAGTAAAATTCCAATTCACTAATTTTTTTCCCAAAAAATGGAGGTATCAGGTATGCATTGGTAAACTATACTCTCTCCGTTACAAAATAGATGATGTTTTGGAGAATTTTTGATGTTTCAAAACAGATGATGTTTTAATATTCTTATATTAATCTTAATTTTATTGAAAATTGTGTGGCAAATGATATTTTATATTTATTTTTAATAATTTTGATTTATATTTTTAATATTACTTTTTAGAAAAGAGTGTATACCTTAATTCGTGTGTATACACCCAAAAAATCAAGTATTTTGGAACAGACGGAGTATAATTTATAGAACTACCATGATAATTGCTTGTTAAAGCAATCTCTATTATTTTCGTTAAAACTATATAATTTATGTTTGGCCGGTCGACCATTCATAAAAGTTTGAGTAACATCCTAATAAATTATTTTTGGTTGACAAAAAATCTTATTTTAGAAGAAATAAGAATAAGACAATGAATTGAGATTTGTTTTTTTTTTTTTTTGGTTGATCTTTTTTTTTTTGTTATATATAAGTTTCTCTCCTCCTTCCTAACGGGACATTATTTCGAAATTACAGAAGAAAAGAAATAGAAGATAAGGCTGAATACAAAAGAAATGTGAAACACATGCCCAGCAACAAATTTAACAGACTAATGTCTTGATTGAAGTGATCTGGATCACAAGGAGAAGTGATGAAACCATGAATGCAAGTATGTGTCAATGGTGTTATGCCTGATCGAATTGAGCCTGTTGTTATTCCTAATGTCCTGATCCATACCATATAACTTTGCTTTCAAAATAATCTTGATCTCCTTTGTAATCAGCCGAGGGGGTCTAGCCACTAAAGTATGTAACCTTTTGTTTCTCTCATTCCAAATCGCATAGAAGACAGCCTGTGCAATTAAGCTGACGGGATCTCCAACGAATTGAGATTAGACTACTACCAAACAGATAACGTGTTATATTGTAAGTATACTTAGTGGGAAAATAATATAGAGAATGACTTTGTACAGGGATCGACAATGGGACTGTTATATAAAAAATATTTTTTCTTTTTTTTTTGGGGCAAAATAAAAATTATTTTTTCTTTGTTCTACTTTTGACAACAACGCACCTATTCTAGAGTACACATGCATTATGGTGCGGTATTCATCTACATCTGCGGTTTTTGTTTCAAGTTTTATTTTTCTGAACTTTAATTTTCCTTTTTAACTTTCTATTGTTATATTCAGCTCACATATTTATACATATGATTGTTTTAATACTAACCAAAACTTCTAAAAATATATTTTATTAATTGAGATAATTAACTAAAATATTCAGAATGGTCCGTATATTCTTAAATATAAAATATTCTAAGTGAATCAAAAAGAAGTGGGTACTTTTATATGTAAAAACTAATTTATATGCCTAAAATAGTAAGGAAAAATTCTACTTTTACCTCATTTTTGATATCATTATTCATGTTTACTTTTACATTTTCACAAATAACTAAAGTATTAGGTTTCGTTAAAGAAGCAAAAAAAAATTCTATCATTGCTTTATAGCTATATAGAAATTTTTTTTGTCTCTTTAACGAAACCTAATACTTTAGTTATTTATGCAAATGTAAGAAGTAAACATAAATAATTGTATCAAATATAAAAACGAAGTGGTGGTAGCATATTGGTAATCTTTTGGGGTTTGGTGTGCATCCACATCAGTTTTGAGTTCGGTTTCAGCTGGAAACTAAATTATCATTACTTGACCGGTCTGGGATTGAGCTCCGGCCCAAATGGTTAACATGGTGGATTGTAACAGACGACCGGTCTACCCCTGATATTAGTCGGAAAGTATTCCAAACTCGGATAAGGCAGTGTGATAGCCAGTTCACTCTGTAGCACTAAGTGCGTTCCTTTTTTATCAAATAAAAATGCACCATATAAAATAAATTACTTCTTTTATTTATTTTTAGTTAAAGCACCTATATAAATAGCTTAATAAATAATTATATAAAATACATAAACCGCAATCACATTTTTTATCAAAATTTTATTTAAAATTTTATATTTATCACTAAATAAATAAATTTTGTTTTTACTTATATTAATATATTTATTTTATATTATTTTTTCTGTAAAAACATATTTTTAATCAAAACCGCACTTCTTTTTCTATCAAAACCGCACTACTTTTCTATTAAAACCGCACTTGTCCCGCAAACCGCATGAACCGCAGTTGAACCGTACAACAGTTTAATTTCGTCCCGCTTATATTACTAAATCCGCTGTTACCATTAGGACCCTGCATGTAACAACATCTCGTGCGTTCATTAACGACCCCGTCTATAACTTCGTTTTCTGTTTTTGAATTGCTTTTTGCTTATTTTTCTCAAATAAAGTATATGCTAAGAAATTTCTTTTAACCTAGAGTAACTAGATTATTAGGTTAACCTTTTTTAATTAGGTGAACATATTTAACATGTCTTCAAACTACTATACGAACAAAACACACACAGTGGCGGATCTAGAAATTCTTTTAATTGGAGGCACAATATTATAAAATTTAATATTAAAGTTTTAGAAAATATTATTTCCGTATCACTAAAATAGATGTTTTAGAAAAAAAAAATTGTTTCACAAAAATAGAAGTTTTATGTTTTCTATAAAAAAATTATAAACTTCAATAAAATTAATTGACTTTATTGAATTACTATTGGTTAAAAATTATTGAAACTTGAAAATTACAGAAAACGATACATTTAATATAATGATTTAATGTGTTTTCTTAATATGTGTGAAAACACTAGAAAATATATCTTTGTGAAACGGATGGAGTATTATATATTAGCCAAATAGTAATTAAATATTTCTTTTAAAGTATAATTCTTTTTTATTTTTTGTGAATCATCTTTATGTTCATGAAAAAATACTTAGGTTGTTTTAAAAATTTATTCTCTATCGACTCTAATATAAAAATAATTGAATAAAAATATGAAATAGTTTCAAAGAGCAAGAAGCAACAAAATCATACAAAACAAACCAAGAGCTCTTGGCCTAGTAGTAATGGAACTCCAGCTGGAGTGCCCGCCCTGGGTTTGAGTTGCCTTGGCCACCTTCCCGCCTATAACCGTGCGTGCCCGGATGGAAGGCCTCGTGGAGATTAGTCTGGGCTTACTGCCTGGGATCCTCCACGGATATCAAAAAAAAAAAAAAAAAAAAATCATACAAAACAAATTAAACACACAGAGAGAATAGATTACGTTTCATTCATTTAATGGGACCGCAAGAAACTAATATGGCAGGAAACAAAATGTTATATTAAAAGCTTCTGGCGAGGAAAATCGAACCTTCCTATTTCACACAAGCTAGAAACGGGGCACACTTAAACAACTGAGATATTTGACCAAAGAGCATGAACATTAAACACAAAATTTATATAATCAGCCGGGGGCACGTGACCCCGTACCCATCAACGTACGTCCCCCCCCCCCCCCCCCCCTGCACACACACACATATAACACTACGACTTGAACTGCCTTTTTTTTTTTTGAACTACTATTCTGAACTGCCTTTTTTTTAAACCAAAAGTATAATAGATGAAAATCACATTCGTTTTTACAACTGGTTCTGCACTAACTTATAGTATCAAATGACATGACACACCATTGATATTTTTGATAGAGCTATCATCTGTCTAACCCTCGAGGGCTTTATACATCAGACTTCTTTAAATCCTAGACTCTGAACATTGCAAAACAGAGATTACACACGAAAGAGTGATAAATCGGATTTCACAAAAAATACCACAACTCGTGATTAATCTTCATTTATAGCCTAGAAAGGTGAACAAATTGCATTATGGACTTCCACTAATGGAAAGCTGCATGGTCCAGTGCCAGGGGATAGTTTGACATATCTAATAATTGATCATAGAGATTTGAAAACCTGACATTAAAACTTGTAAGATCTGTATTGTATGTAATTATGTATAAAAACAAATAAGACTTGAAACCGAACTAGTATCTCCGAGTGTAACACTTCCAAAGGGAAAGGCTTGTGCTCTGTTTTAGAGAACCGCAATGCTGGTTTCTTGGGAGTAGACATATAGAGTCATAGATCCTTTGACCTGATTTTCATTGTAAACATTGTTATGGTTTTGAGAAGCAGACCATGCTCGTTCATTAACACCATCAGTGATTTGAAAAAAAAAGAAGTCTTGGTACAAAACATACTGATAATGGAGAGAAGCATGATTCTGTAACAAAGAATACTAGGTTAAGATCCGCGCCTTGCGCGGGATCAACATTATATATATAAATTATTTTATGTATTAAATATTTTTACATATTATCAAATAATAAATATATAATAAATAATTAAAAGTCAGTAACTATTAAAAATATAATTAAATTGGTGCGAACATATAAATCAATTGTATTAATCCAAAAATTTTTTTTATTTGATAGGATATGTTATTAAATTTAAATGATACTAACATAGATAATATATTTTAGTATATTTTTAATATTAATGTCTATTAAATGATGATTTCTACTCATATAGTTTTTTGATCATTTGTATCTTTTATAGAAAAAAATTTAAATTACTGATAACAAAATTTTCATTGTGGGATTAATAGTTTTAGTAATTTATAATTTAAAAAAAAATAAGTTGTCAATGATCGTTCAAAACTTTTATCAAAAAAATTGTTCAAAGTAAATTTTGAAACTAAAATATTGTATTTTATATGGTTTATAGTTTAATTTAAAACGATATATATATTAATCTTATTAATTAATTAAATTAGACTTTTTACTTATATAATTTTTGTAATCATTTGTATTTTGTCATAACAAAAATTTTAAACCATGAATCATAAAATTTGAATGTGAGACTTTTAACAGTTTTAGTAATTTATAGCCGTTTGTAAAAATTCAAAATATAACATATACATAAAAATCTAAAATTTTATTATATGGTTATTGTGGTTGTTTAATAGCTTAAAATTAAACAAATAAGATAGAAGATACACTATTTTTTATCAAATTTTTATTATTCAAAATCATTAATTGCCATATATACTTTAGCCACATTAGGCAATTCCGTAAATTTTATTTAAGGAAATAATAAAGTACATTAATGATGAATTTATTGTTAGTTTAATAAAAAACTTATTATATAATTAGATGGACCAACATATTTCTCTAATGATTCTAAGAATCATTATAGTGATGACATGTGGCTACAAAAAAAAGTTGTAATGCTTCTCAAATAATATATTGGGGATTATGGAGTGTCTTCACCAACACTACTAATAAACAAGAAACAGAAGTCATCCTATCTCAGCAGAATTATGTCAAACTCCAATCACACTCGTGTTGTATCCATGTCACATGCGCTTGCTGCCTCATTTGAACATCTGAAACAGACTATTTTTTTTCTTGAACAACATGATAATGGGGCCGTTAGTTTAACCGTCTGTCATCTCCATCCAGATGATCCATTTATATGATCTATTCAGATGATCCATTCAGATTTTTGAGACTGTTTGTTTGTCCATCGAGATGGTTCATCTAGATGAATCATCTAAATGAATTTTATGTTTGTTTCTTTCATTTCCATTCAAATGAGTTCAGTAAACAAATTACCAAGATACCCTTGTCTTGATTTAATCATATGTTAAAAATTATTACAATAATAACTTCTAATACACAAAAAAATTGATAAACATGTATTTGAAAAAAAACTTTAGAGTTTCAAACTAAAAGAGTATTAATAATAAACCGACTGTAACTTCGGTTTTGGCGAAAAACAAATTTTTTCGGTTTTGGCGAAAAACGAATTTTTTCGGTTTTGACGAAAAACACGATTTTTTTATTTTGACGGGAAAACGAGATTTTTCGATTTTGGCAGGAAAATACAATTTTTGGTTTTGGGGAGAAAATGTATTTTTGCGGTTTTGGCGGAAAAACGAGATTTTTCGGTTTAAGCGGGAAAACGCGTTTTCGGTTTTTCCGGGAAAACGAAAAACGAGATTTTTTTGGTTTTGGTGAGAAAATACAATTTTTGGTTTTTGCGAGAAAACATGTTTTGTGGTTTTGGTGGGAAAACACGTTTTTGCGGTTTTGACGGGAAAACGAGATTTTTGGTTTTTGCGGGAAAACAAGTTTTTAGGTTTTTGCGGGAAAACAAGATTTTTCGGTTTTGGCAAGAAAACGACAATTTTCGGTTTTGGCAGGAAAACATGTTTTCCGATTTTGGCGGGAAAACGTGTTTTTGCGTTTTTGGCGTGAAAACACGTTTTTGTAGTTTTAGCATGAAAACGCGTTTTTCGGGTTTCGCGGAAAATGTGTTTTGGCGGGAAAATATGTTTTTTGCGGTTTTCACGAGAATCAGTTTTGGCGGGAAATACATTTTGATGAGAAAACACATTTTTCGGTTTTGGCAGGAAAACACGTTCCGGCGGGAAAACATGTTTTTGTGTTTTGGCGGAAAATGTGTTTTGGGGTTTTGGCGTGAAAATGTGTTTTTGTGATTTTGGCATGAAAACACGTTTTTGCAATTTTGTGCAGAAATGCAGTTTTAGGGTTTTGGCATGAAAAATTTAATTTTAGGTTTTCGCAGGAAAATGCGTTTTTGTGGTTTTGTCGGTTTTCGTGTGTGACAAAATGATATTATTTTTATGTTTGTAATTTGTGAATTACATCAGGGACATAATAGATATTATACCATATTAAATGAAATATCTCCATTCAAATGGTCTCCAAATTGGATCAACTGAATGAACTTTAAAATTAAACTTAAATTTCCGAAAGTCATCCGGATGATAAGTTACACTTTTAATGCCTAAACGAATAAAACTCTCCATCCATATGGAGAAACGAACGGGCCAAATGTGACAAATAATGTCTTCCAAAATCACATACATGTCAAGAAAAACACGAGTCTTTTACTCATCCAGCATACTGTTAGTTTTTAGCTTTGAATACATGAGAAAGATGGAAAAAACAGGAGGACATTTGAGGATTTGCGTAATAAACCAAAGGAAGAATAAAACTTGAAGTCTCTCT
This sequence comes from Brassica napus, assembly GCF_020379485.1. Taxonomy (NCBI): domain Eukaryota; kingdom Viridiplantae; phylum Streptophyta; class Magnoliopsida; order Brassicales; family Brassicaceae; genus Brassica; species Brassica napus. The sequence goes on from NC_063450.1 coordinate 38,811,767, forward strand.
CAAGCACGTCTTTTACTGAGACGCCATGAGTTGGGCTCGTGATAACGATCATACAAAGGCTCTATGCGTTCCTGGCGCTTACGCTTGCTCATATGGGTTGGATCAGCCACTTTGAAAAACCTTGGAGCTAGCTCAACAAGCCACTTCGGGTCAATCACGGTCACCTCTCGCATGTACTCCTTGGTCGTCATCACAAGATCGTGATATATCACCCAATCTGGTTGTCTCTGGAACAATGCACTGCTCGGGTGTATGTAAACCGGTTGATTCTCCACTAGCGTCCTGTAACCTTCCTGAGGATCTTTTCTTGCTCCATGGAAGAAGAATCCTGCTGTGATCGCTTTCCTTATCTTCGTGAAGTTCTTTCCCGCACTCACCACTTCTAGTTTATATCTGTAAACATCAAAATCACACGTTTAGAAACTGGAATTGTAACATACTAGCAAACTTAAGTTCGATGCTAGTTTAGGTTAGTTTATCAAAATCACACTTTAGAAGACTCGACTTGTCAACCACTAGCAAACTTAAGGTCGATTCTAGTTTAGGTCAGTTACTTAATCAAACCCAGACGCTAAGAGACTGGACTTGTCAAACACTTATAAACTTAAGGTCAATGCTACTATAGCTTAGTTACTTATTCAAAATCAGACTTCAAGAGACTCGGCTTGTCACACACTAACAAACTTAAGGTCAATGCTAGTTTAGGTTGATTATCACACTTAAGAACTTAAGACCAATGCTAGTTTAGTTTAGTTTAGTTACTTAGTAATAATCAGACATTAAGAGACTCGACTTGTCACACACTAACAAAATTAAGGCCAATTTGGTTTAGTTACTTACTTGTCCATAATGCTGAGAAGCTGTTTCCTCACGTCTTGAGCACGTCGTAGTGATCTTGACTGTATGAAGTTCTCAAAACACCATGGACCTGAGAAGTTCTTAGCTTTCCAAGCTTCATATACAGCTAGCAATGTCAAGTGGTCACCTTCAGGCTGGAAAAACTTTGCCCTCTTCTGGTCTGCTTGAGCTTGCTTCTCCCTCGGTCTATAAAATATGTTTCCCGTCTGGATCATAGCAATCATCGTCAAAATCTCATCGCTGCACCCAAGATCCACACTCGCCAGCAACATTTTAGATAGCGGTGGTTCAAGAGGAAACTCAGCCATTTTTCTACCAAGCTTTGTCAACAGTCCTTCCTCATCCAAAGCTCCCAGGCTGTACAACTGTTCCATAGCAGAGATCAACGCCTGCGGTTGGGGTGGATCCATGAAATCAAACGACAACAGGTCATTAATACCCATTGCTTTCATGGTCAGGGTTGTCATTCCAAGGTTAATCCTCTGGATTTCAGGGATTGATGTAGGAGGCATCTCATTACGGTATGCGCTCTCTGTGTAGAGACGGTAACATTTCCCTGGACCAGTACGGCCAGCGCGTCCAGCCCTCTGCTTCGCCGATGCCTGTGAGATTGGAGTTATGACAAGCGATTCTAGTCCTTGCTTTGGATTATACACGTTCTGCTTTGCAAACCCAGGATCAACAACATAATAAATTCCATCTATTGTCAAAGACGCTTCTGCAATATTTGTAGCTACAACCACTTTCCGGGTACCAGGAGGAGGAGGATCAAATATTCTAGACTGCATTTCACTAGGGAGGGCACTGTAAACAGGAAGTATGATGAGTTCAGGAACGTTTTTACCCAGATTTTTCATCCTCTCGTACAGAGACTGGCATGCAGAATCGATTTCTTCCTGACCCGTCAAGAAGAGAAGAATGTCACCCTCTGGCTCAGTCAAGTGAATCTGAAGAACTGTGATCAGAGCTGCATCCAGGTAATCGCTTTCTGGCTGTTTGGTATACAGAATCTCTACAGGGAAGGTTCTTCCAGGAATTGTAAAGATGTTGCAGTTGAAGAAATACCCAGAGAATTTCTCTGCATCCAATGTGGCGGATGTGACAATCAGACGAAGGTCAAGCCTGCGTTTCAACAGCTTCTTTAGAAGACCAAACAACACATCAGTGTGAATTGTCCGCTCATGAGCTTCATCAAGCATTATAACAGAGTACTGAGAGAGGTTTTCATCAATCAGAATCTCCCTTAGAAGCATACCATCAGTCATGTACTTGATCACCGTATCTGGTCCAGTACAATCCTCAAACCGAATTGCATATCCTACTTCCTCTCCCAAACGACAACCAAACTCCTCAGCTACTCTCTTTGCAACAGACATTGCTGCAACCCTACGAGGCTGAGTACACCCAATCTTTCCTTTCGTTGTGTAACCTGCTTCTGCAAGATACTGAGTAACTTGTGTCGTCTTCCCTGACCCAGTCTCACCAATGACCACCAAAACTTGGTTGTCGTGCACAGCCTGTATCAGCTCCTTCTTCAGCTTGTATATAGGAAGGCTCTCCCTTTGCTCCTGGATAGAAAGCTTTGATCTTTGTCCAAAAGTTGGAGTTTTACCGAAAGCATCCTTCTTCCACTCAGGCATGTCATAAGCAGATAACCCGACACCTCTAAGCTCCTGAGCAAGATGCCTTTCACCAGTTTCAGGCATAGGGTCTTCCCAAGGACGATTCAGATCCTTGGGGATGGAGTCAAGCATTGTTCTCTGCTGCTGTTCCCTCATTTCTCTCCTCTCCTTGGTGAGCGCAGACTGAAGCGCAGCAGCACGACTCAAGGAACCTTCTGGATTTTTGAAGATCTTAACAGGAGACATGTCAACAGAGTACCTGGTCTGCCCTTGTAAAAAAGCAGGTTCTTCTTCATTCATCTCAATCTCAAGCTCTTCTTCAGCACCTTCCTCCTGATAAAGCATCCCATCTCCATCCTCATCGTAATCAGGAAACTCACTCGCTTTCAAGGCACCAGCAGCAATGAGCTGTTTCGCTTCCCATCTCTCAGGGGAACTCATCTTCTTCAATGGCCTACGTGAAGGCGCGACATTACTCTCCTCAACAATCCGAATCCCTGAAATCCCAGTCTTGGTGACTTGCCCATCCTTTGTTCTATACGACGGATTACTCCTCCCTAAATCATCATCATCTGACGGCTTCTTCAGCGGGATCAAGTCTCTCCCCGTGTTCTGATCAACGTCCTTCATGGAAAGACTGTACTTGCCACCCTCTTTAATGGATACTACTTTGACGTAAACTTCCATATCCCGCTTCACCACACTCTCAGCCCTATCAACCCTTCTAGTAGCCATCTGCGAAACATGGACCAAACCTTCTTTCCCTCTAAACCTATCAAACTGAACAAAGCAGCCAGAGTCCATCACCCTAGTCACTCTTCCTTTGTATACCTGATACAGCTCAGGCTCATTCGCACCAGTGTACTCATCCTGCACACCACGATCTCTACGCCTATCACTTCTTCCCTCTCCTCCTTCATCATCGCCACGTGATCTCCCCCTATGCCTATCACCTCTTTCATCATCTCCACGGTCTCTTCCTCTATGCCTATCTCCTCTTCTATCATCATCACCACGGTCTCTTCCCCTATGCCTACCACTTCTTCTATCATCACCATCTTCATCTCCACGATTCCTATCTCTATGCCGATCCCTTCTATCATCTCGATCCCTATCCCTACCGGAACCTCTCCGATTCCGATCCTCCTCTCTCTGTCTCTCCTGAGCTTCCCTCTCAATCTCCTTCTCGAGCTCCTTGACCTTATCCTTAGTATCCCTAATCGCCAAGCCTTTGAATCTCCCTTTTTCTCCGCCATCTTCTTCCACATCGTCGGACTTGGGCTGCGGAGGGTAGATCCCGTGGATTACGGTTAACAGCGAGCGGACGAAATAGTCAGGAAGCTCTGCGCCGTCCTTCTTAAGCTTCTTGTCGAGTTCGTCGGAGGTCTCGGAGTTGCGGCCGAGATGGATGATATACTCGGCCAAATCCTTCGGCGCTTGACCTAGATGCGTCTCTAACTCGTTGCAAATGTTGGAGACGAGAGATAGATGGTTTAGCTTGTTCAACTCTTTCTTCTCCATGGCAGTATGAAACACAAGATGAATCGAATCGAAGAACAAGTTGGTATTTATCGATTTCTAGGGTTTCCTTTTTACTCTGATTTTTTTTCTTTTGGTTTCTTCTGTTTAATTAAATTAGCCGACTCTTCCCAAAACGCATAGTTTTAATTAAAAGGTGTTTCCTTTTTATGGTTTTGTTGTAATTGGGCAGAGATGCAAATCCTACTTCTGCTTTGCTTTACTTTTTTTTGTGGGTTCTATCTTTGTAAAAGCCCAATAATTCCATGTTATTACTTGTATGAAAGTTTGATTTTTTTTTTTTTTTGGATGAAATTTGAAATTTATTGATCAACAATCTGAAATTTTTACAAATGATGAAGAGTTGTTAAATGTCTAAGGTGCAAATGAGAAACAAATCAAAATACTAAAGAGTAACTTGAAACCATCTTCTTAGCAACCTTTCCAATTTGTGGCCATGAGTGTATCGCAAAGAACAAATGCGGTTTCGTAGTGCCTTGTCTATGAATCTTCTTAATTGATCAGTCTGAATCCCTCGATGCTGATGACGCCTTGAGATGAAAGTTTGATTTTGAAAGAAAGAAGAAACAATTTACAGCTAATGGACTTACACATATTTTATAAGAAGATTTCCATAATTTTTTTGGCAAAAAAAAATTATACATATTTTATTTATAATTCAAATATTTTTATTATGATATGGAACATTTGTTTACAAATTATTTGGGTCAAATATTTGTTTGCAATTATGTTGATCTACAAGAAGTACACAATCATGATTTATTGAGGCAGTTGAAAAACATTTTTTTGCTTGTAACTGTAAATTCAAAAATTTGGATTCAAACTCTAATTATGTGGGATGTCTGTTTTTTAGATTCTAACATTTGATTTGGTCTAGTGTACGATTAAACAACTAAATACTATATGTATATAATAAGAGAAATACTCTAGAATAGCATTAAAAAAGTTATGGTCACAAAATAGACCACAATGAAAAAAATGATCAAAATGTTTCATTAAAAAAATAAATATACATGTATAATCCTAGGATTAACTAATTCAAACCTTAGGGTTTAGAGTTAGGTGGAGATTTGAGATTGAGGTTTAAAATTTTATAAAATAAAAAATAAATATTAAAAATTTGAAAATAAAAAATTTTAAAATAGTTTCAAAAAGTATTTTTGAATTACAAAAAAAAATCGAAAAAAAATTATAAAAAAGTTCGAATTTGAAAACATATAATCTAAAACTATAAAAAAAATTTCTTTTTTTCAATTTTATTTTTTATTTTTTTATTTTTTTAATTTTTTTTATATCTATGATATTGGTGTCGTTTTACCTATTAAATGAAACATTTTGGTCATTTTCTTCTTGTGGTCTATTTTTGTGACCAAAACTTGAAAATGATCTATTTAAGAGAATTGTCCTTATATCTACTCTATTAAAAGAGAGTCCTAAATTTATCTACCATAAAAGTTGTCATTAAGTTTTGGACCCTTTGAAGTCTGTTAGAAAGTTGCTTTATTTATGGACCATTTCAAGTTTGTTACAATTTAATTATTATATAACACGCTGCTATTACAAATGAAACCGAATAACTAAAATTAAACCGCTATCTATTAAAAGTAAACCAATATATTGACACGAATTAATTTAAATCGAGACCGAGTGTTATATACAATTTTTTATCTATACAATAACTCTCATTGGACCTCTTATCGTATAGATGATACTTGGCGCCTTTTATACTCTTTGCTTCTAAGTTGATTGATTCTGATATCTTACAAACATCATCATCATACAAAGACATAAATATGTTTTATTCTCTTTGCTTCATAATTAGATTATCAATGCAATAACTCTTATTCGATCTCATTTTCATATAGATAATAGTTGGCTCCAAATTGGCTGATTCTTTCTTAGATTTAGAGAAACCTGGCATTATGAACACAATATTGTCAGTATATAAACTTCAATCATCTCATGTTCACTATTTTACGTTTTAACATCTAATAAGATTAGAACTTAGATATCATATGTATTTTTGAATTTAAATAATATTCATATCTACCAATTCTGTAAATATAATCCTTACCTAGAAGAACATTTGAAAGATATCATTGAGAAAAGATTTGATCAAATCTACACTAACTTGACTTCCACACCAAATAATCGATAACAACTTGATAGGATTTGATTCAAACTGTATATTCGAAAAAAGTTGATATTAAATTTTCAACAAGATTTACCTCCTTATATTACGACCTCCCTATTAGTCATGGTCATATTATCCGAAACCCGAAAACCGAACCAAAAAACCAAGACCGAAACCGGACCGAAAGTTACAAAAAACTGAATGGTTCCTATATTTCTAAATCCAAAAAACAGAAACCGAACCGAGACCAAACCGAGAACCGAACGGGCACCCGAATATTTGAATATATTAAAAATATTAATTATTTTAAAATATAATATATATAAAATTTAATTTATAAATAAAATATATAAAAAAATCTAAACTACCCGAATAACCCGAGTATTTTTCGGGTTTAACTCGGCTTTTCGGGATTTTTGGGCTTTAAACCCAAACCAAACCCAAATTATTTGTAATGCGGTCCCACTTCGGATTTTATAAAAAAATAGAAATCCGACCCGAGCCCGACATTATGCGAACTGAACCGATCCAAAAAATGACCGGTTCCTAAACGTTTCCCAACCCGAATAACCCAAAAACCGAATAAACCGAACCGACCCGAACCGCCCGAATGCCCATGACTACTCCCTATTACTCAATTTTCCATCTACATTCATAATCTTGCATATCTTAACTCCGTATAACAACCCCAACAAAATATGTTAATCAGAGTATGCCATCCATTCTTTTAAAAATGGAAATTGTAATATACTCAGAACATTCATTATACCTAATCGTTTGCACATCACTATAAATAAGCTTCCATCAATTTATTCTTTCTACACCCGCGATACAAAAAAAACTTAGACTCATATGGCTATGGTTACCTCAGACACGATCACTTTGCTAAACGATGTCAAACCATACAAACCAACTTGGAAGGTTGAAGTAAAAGTCTTGCATTCATGGATACTCTTCTTAGCTGCAGTTCTTACTCGCAGATAAGACCGTTCATAATCACAAATAAGACAGTAAGTTTTTCTATTTTATCATTTCGGTACTGGTTTAAATGAATATCTAAACTGAGATTTATATCCTCTGTGAATGTAGGGTGTTAAGATAATACATTGTACCTGCAAGAGACTTTTCTTAGCTCGTGTTCAGAAACTTCAGGTTGGACAATGGAGGTTCATTGAAAATTTCTCACTGACCGCAGCTGCCGGAAAGTACCAACCGACGAGTCATAAGTATAAAATGGCCATCATAAGTAACTCCAACATCACCAATTCCTCCCTAAAAACTGATGATAATTTTTTTTATCACTAACCTCTTCCACAGAAATCATTAACAGTAATATTGATTCAAATTTTTTGATTGGTAACTCATAAATGTTTTCCTTATAACGTTTTATGCTTCGGGTTATATGAACTAATCTTATTATTTTTTAATAATGTTGTTGTAGATGTTATTGGTTAAGCTATAAATATTGGGGATATCCAGGTTGTGTTTGTGCAAGGTAAAGAAACAAAGAAACTTGAACTAACTTTGACAGATACGGAATAAGTTATATATTACCTTTTGCAAATATATATTTCATATATTATATAGGCGTGTGTTTTAATATGTTAATCTTCTTATACAGCTATCATCAATTAGCACGTTGTCTTTGGAATCGGTTTGTGGAACACATGTTGTATGCATACGAAGTTGGTCAAGTTTACAAGGGCATGTTGTCTACTAATCGATTAGTATATATATATTATAATGTAATTTTGAGTCACTTTATAATTTGTTTTTTTTTTCAGGACAAGTTCAGACTACAAATGCGTTTGATTCTTCCACAATTGAAATAAACATGTTGCGGATATATGAGATTGATTTTGCTTCTGGTATTTTGAAATATGAGTTTTCCTTATCTAAAACTCATTTTCTCAATTCTCCCTCTGATCCAAACGTTTTAATATCCCATACTCGATCTATCAATTCTCCTTTTGATCTACACTGTTTGTATATCTTTTTTTTTGTGTACCTCACGGTTTGTATATCTATATCCACAAAAAGATGAACAAACCTATTCTTAAAACATTTCATATCCAATTAAGTTTAAAAGTAAGGGTGAAGATTATAACCTTTGTTTTTTTGCCAATTGATAGATTAAACCTCATGCATGTCTTCATAAACAAATAAATTGTAGATGAGAAGATGGATTTATTCGTAGATTGTATCTGTCTAGATGAGAGAAATTTTAGATCGGACCATCGAAGCAGAGAGAGAGACACGAAGAAATTGAAGATTTGAAACTTTACATCAACAATAATTAGTTAAACAAAAGCTATTCACTTTACACGTTTTTTCCCGAAATAAATTCCGTTACACTTTGGGCTTAAAACTATATGTTTATATGTTAAATTGTATTGGGTTAATAATTGGGCTTAATTCATAAACAAATTAGTTAGCCCAATCCTTTTTATCTTCTAAGTAAATCCATAAAATCTTGGGTCATATATATTTGATCTTTTTAACAACTAAAATAACTAGTAATATGTCATATGTATTTCTTTACATAGTTTAATTAAATACTATAAATAAATAATAATAATTTATATCAAAGAAAATAAAATTGAAATTTATCGAGTTTTAAAAATATAATTTATAAACAAAACATCTAAAACTAAAAGAAATAAAACACCATGTACCGCACTTTAACTTTTTGCATTAAAAAAAACCCCACCATGTACAACATATTTATAACACCATTACAATTCAATATATGTACGGACATATATTATATAGAAGTCAATAACAGAAAAAATATTATATACATATATTATATACCACTAAATATATATAATAATTAGAAGAATAATATACGCGCACAGCGCGGCTCTATCTCTAGTAATCTTATAAAACCGAGATCTACTTATTTTTTTCAAATAAATAAAGTCGTCGAGTAGTTTGTTTATCATGTTTTTTATGCAAACCTTAATTTCATTCAATTAAGTTCAGTTTGTTGGTTCCTTCTTCTCCAACCGAAACCAATGGAACATGAAGATGATTTGAAGAACAACGCTTGTTTCTAGATAATATCGATTTCTAGGGTTTTCTTTTGACTTTGCTATTTTTTTTTTGTTTCTTCGCTCTGAAAGGAACTAATCGGCCGACTCTTTCGAAACACTGCATTTTGTGGACATTTTCTTGTATGGACGTTTTTCTTGTTAAAACTAGGAAGATGCAAATTATTTTTGTGTTTGCTTCTTTTTTCCTTTTGGGGTTTAGTATTTGCAAACCCAATAACATTATATTATGACTTCTCTATATATGAAAGTTTGATTTTGAAAAAAAAAACAATTTATAGTTAATGGGTGTTTATAAATCTTGTAATTGTAGTAATACTAGAGGGTTGTCTTTGTTTTGCCTAGGAGTTTATCTTCATCATATATTTTGATTTTTAATTTGAAGATTTCAGTTTCATACTATCTATAATATTATTTTTGAATTGAATTTGCTGATTTATCGTATTCTCCATAATTTTAGGTTTAGTCATATTTTATGCTTTATTATTAATCATAATAAATAATTTTAGAATTTAGCTGATAATTTATCATTATCTTCAGAATAATAAAAAATTATAACAATAATATTATAGTGAAATCAATATTATATTTATTTTAGTATATTAAAATATTATATATATATATATATATTTATATTATATTTGGTTTAGTAATATTAAACCGACTCAATTTTAATATACAGATAATTTTAAGATAAATTTACTAGGACAATCAAAATCATTCATTGTGATAATTTTTGAAAAATTTGGCAAATGTTTTATAAATATTTATACTATTATTTGCAAAATTATTTTTTTGCTCTCGCGTTAAAAGTTAGAACGTTTAAAGTCTTTATTATCTTTAATAAATAATTAGATTATATTTGTTAATATATAATTATCCATAAATTAAAAATGAATTTCATAACTTAATATTCATCATAATCTAAAAAGTAACTATATTATGTTATCCAAAAGTATTTTGCATCATAATATTTTTGATAGACCATGAATTTTACCTATTATTAGCCTTGGTATATAAGTGTTTTAAGGTATATTTACTACGATATAGAGTCTATTTAAAGTAATTACAGGTTCATGTACTTACTTGAAGAAAATGATGTATTTGGAGCAATTTAGAGATTTTTTGAGAGCTTTGCTGGAAATAGAGAAAAAGTCGATTATTTGTCAGAATATCAACCGACGATCACCATGAACAATCGGTCGATGAATGACTCGTATCATCGATCGACGGCGAAGCCACCCACGAGTTAATGACAAAATTAGAAGATTGCAAGTTTCACAAAGTTCCAATAATTACATTTTGAGTCTCTGACCGCCTGTTAGGCTATTTGTTAGGATTTTGTATTATTTTAGAGGCAGACTTGCCTAGAAACCATTTTAGACCTAGTTTGGAGAGAAGCAAGAAGCCACCATTGGAGGGAGAGAGCTTAGGATTGGAGAGATAGATCTGAACTACAAAACATGGAAGATTTTGAACTCTTTTGCTTTCATTTACTTTATTGCTTACTCTTTATTATTCATTTATTTAAGTATTATTCAGACCATCATAACCATAACCATGTGCTTTATAAAAATATGTCCGAGTAGTCTTACTGTTAGATTTAGGGTTCTCAATAGGTTGATAAATGTATTACTAACTTAAACTGTTGCTAGGGTGTTTAAAAATATAGTTCTTTCATCTAGTTGCTCTTAAAGCTAAGTTTAAGATTGATCACCCTTCAAACTTAGATCTTAGGATTAATTGAAAATAAGCCATCGCTTGACTCAATACCTGAAAATAACTAGCATGATCTAACTGACTAGATACACACGAGAGTTGGTGTAATAAGTTAGAGAATATAAATCAAACATGTCCGTAAAGCTTTCTGGAAGAAGCATCGATCGACACAACGATATATCTGTCGATCGATATTTTAAAAGGTGTATCGATCGATATTCTTTATGAATCATCGATTGACATTTTCTCGCGATTAACATACGAGAGTTGAAATCCGAGATCCAGATTAGATAATCTAATTGATTATATCTGAGTTTAAATTCAAGAACAATTAATATCAATAAACCCCTACAATCCCAAATTAAGTTATTTACTTATCATACATGTACCTGAATCTAGCTATTCACCCAACTGATAACAAGCTCAAATTAAACCAATCGAACAATTACTTTGCTCACCAATTCATTTACTGCTTTAAAACCTATTAATCTAACCTTATTTCAAAGACTATAAATCTATTGTATAATCTTAAAGTCTATGTGGATTAGATCCCTAAATACTACATCTGAACCTCTTATTTGAGAGAGTAATTCATTCATTAGGGTAATTTGAGCGATATCAATTTTTAAAGTATATATAAATCCATGTATACATTCACCAAGTTTATTTTACGTAATAAAATATATTTTCTTGAAATAATTTTTTGTATCGTATATAATTTTTTAATATTTAATTAATTATTAAATATTTCAAAATTATGCAAATAATTAATTCTGTTGATTTTTAATTGATAATATATCTATTTTTTAAAAAAATTAAAATTGTTAAGCCCGCAAGTGCGAACAAAACACCTAGTAGTATTATGTATGAGCAATTCTTTTTGTAGTTGCATTTTTTTTTTATCTCTTTTCACTAATTTGTTAATTGAAAAATAAATCAGTTTTAGTTTTGCTATACTTAACTAAATTTTCTAATATAAATGTAGAGATGATTTAAAAGGTATGATTTAAAAGCAATATTAATTGACATAAAGCAATATACTAGGAGAACTTGAAATTTGAGTTATTGCTTTATGCGTTTAAATTTTAGGCGGAAGTAATGTCTATCATTGATGATGTAGGTTCTCCTATGCTAGATGAAACCAATTTTGGGTGGCATGATGAGGTAAAAGACAATTGTGTTAAAAAGTTTGTGCGGATGTTGAAAGTGAAGAAAACAAAATACTAGATACGTCTCGTTCGCCAAGAAACCGATACATAAATCAACCAAACATATGTTTATCTAACACACAGTTGAAACCGAAATCAACATAATTAAATTACTAAACTGGATTCACGAAAGATTCCAAGTGATAGAATATATTTCAAAGAAAATAAAACCCAATGGAGAGATTATTGATCTGAGAAATCTAATCAAGCTTCTGTGACAAGCAAACAGAATGTCATAAGAGAAGATAGTGTCACCTAACTTTTAATAACATGAAGAAGGCATCGTATAAGTTCATTTCAGATATTTTATGGAAAAAAACATTATGAAAAAAAAATAAAAAATTATACCACGTTCAAAATAGAAAAAGCTAAGAAGTGTCACCTAATTCTCTTCTTTAACTACATCCAAAGAACAAAAATTCCCTCCTTTTTCTACTTTAGAAGTGGGTATTTGCGAGGTCCAGAAGCCCAACTAAACGAGCTTCTCTCTCTCTCTACTGTTTACTCAACGCTCCACAAGAACCACACAAATTCATAACGCTTATGCTAACACAAAGAAGCATCCAAACTCAATCCTCTCACCTCCACCTCACGTTCCCCGGCGCCACCACCACTACTAACTCTCTCTCTAGTCTCCTGAAATCAAATTCCACCATGCAACACCATTTTCTTCATTATCAACATCACCAACATATTCTTCACCATCCTTGGCCCATATCCCATCTCTGTAGATTCCCATCTCTCTACCTTCTCCTCATCTTCTCCTCTTGACTCTAATACATCTAATTCCTTCTTCTTCCCAGACATGACTCTCCCTTATGGTTTCTCTTCGGTTAGGAACCACTCGCTTATGCTTAAGACTTCTCACCTCTGCTTACCTAGATCAGCTATCGGTTGTTTCTCTCCCAAGGAATCTCCTTTCTTCAAGAAGAACAGTGCCATATTCCTTTCTCCTCAGAAACACACTAAACTCGTCTGCCCTTTAGCTAGCTTCTCTTCTTATGCTGAGGGAGATGAGCAACACCATGGCGATCAACAGATACAGAATTCTCACGACTCTTCCACCAATTCGAACGAATCAGATGGTAAAGATAATCCGGAAGCTACTGGCGACTTCTCTGGAATGGCTAATGCCTTTAACATCTCGTCCAAAACAGCCAGGGCAATCACCATAGTCATCGCCTTCTCCACTCTCTCTTTACCACTCTTCATGAAATCCCTGGGACAAGGACTCGCTCTCAAGACCAAGATTCTCTCCTACGCGACACTACTCTTCGGTTTCTACATGGCGTGGAACATCGGAGCTAATGATGTGGCCAATGCCATGGGGACTTCTGTTGGATCCGGAGCCCTAACAATCCGGCAAGCTGTGATCACGGCTGCAGTTCTTGAATTCTCAGGTGCCCTCTTGATGGGAACTCACGTGACTAGCACGATGCAGAAAGGGATTCTCATGGCTAATGTGTTCCAAGGGAAAGATATGTTGCTCTTCGCTGGTCTTCTCTCTTCCTTGGCTGCAGCTGGAACTTGGTTGCAGGTTCCCATCTTCCTCACTAGTTTCAATAAATAGATTTAGTAAAGTTAGTACCTTTAAGTATGGCAATGACAAATGATACAAGTACAGAACCTAATCGCAGTGCATGAAAAACATTTATGCTTCTTCAAAACGATACAAGTAGAGAACCTAATGGTGAAAACGATTGTGTAATATTGTGAATTTTTCACAGGTGGCTTCTTACTATGGATGGCCAGTATCAACAACTCACTGTATCGTCGGGTCAATGGTTGGGTTTGGACTGGTATACGGTGGAGCGGGTGCCGTATTCTGGGGTTCTTTAGCTAAAGTGGCTTCATCTTGGGTGATCTCTCCTGTAATGGGAGCTCTAGTCTCCTTTCTAGTCTACAAATGCATCAGGAGAGTAAGTAAACCAAATCAATCTTTCTACTTACTTAAGTCAAGCTCATGCTTTCTATTACCTTTAGCAAACTCTTCTTTTGCTCCTATGCAGTTTGTTTACAGCGCACCAAACCCAGGTCAAGCCGCCGCCGCCGCAGCCCCCGTCGCCGTGTTCGTAGGCATAGCAAGCATTTCCTCAGCCGCATTCCCTCTAAGCAAGACCTTCCCCATAGCTCTATCACAAGCCTTAGCCTGCGGAGCAGCAGGAGCCATAATCTTCGACAGAATCATCCGCAACAAGCTCGGCCACCTCCTAGCGAAAACCAAACCACTCGACACGGCCCAAACCCAGCCCAAAGACATAGGCTTCCTCTCCGAGATCGCAGGCCCAACAGGCACGCAGCTGAAGATAGTCTACGGAGTCTTCGGCTACATGCAAGTCCTCTCCGCCTGCTTCATGTCCTTCGCCCACGGAGGCAACGACGTCTCCAACGCGATCGGCCCCTTAGCCGCGGCGTTGAGCATCCTCCAACGAGGAGCAGGCGCCGGAGGAGGAGGAGAGATCGTGATCCCGATCGACGTGCTCGCGTGGGGAGGGTTCGGGATCGTCGCGGGGCTCACGATGTGGGGGTACAGAGTGATCGCGACGATCGGGAAGAAGATCACCGAGCTTACGCCGACGAGGGGGTTCGCGGCGGAGTTCGCTGCGGCGACGGTTGTTCTGTTCGCGTCGAAGTTGGGGCTTCCGATATCAGCGACGCATACGCTGGTTGGGGCGGTGATGGGGGTTGGGTTCGCGAGGGGGCTTAATAGCGTGAGGGCGGAGACGGTGAAGGAGATCGTGGCTTCGTGGCTTGTTACGATTCCTGTGGGGGCTACGCTCGCTGTGGTCTATACTTGGGTTTTCACCAAAATCTTATCTTTTGTGTTGTGAGACTGAATGAAGGGCATGAGAGTGGTCTTCATCTTCTTCTATGTTGTTGGCTTTGATTGATTCGAATTCTAAAACCTTAAAACTGTATGTGGAGATTGTTCCCTCCTTGTGATTCTGATGTTTTCACCAATCGGTGAAGTCTCAATGTATCGGTAAGGTTATGGGCATTTATAATTGGGTCCGAGAATAACTAAACCTGAATCGAGAATTTCAAATATGTATCGCTTCAAAATGTATTTCCGGTTTAAAGTATTACATGAATTCAATCTAATCTGAGACGGACATTACACATTTGAAAACTTTTAAAACTCAAATTTTGGAAATATTTAAAGAAAATCCAAAAAGTTAGCATAAAATTCT
Organism: Brassica napus; assembly: GCF_020379485.1. Lineage (NCBI taxonomy): Eukaryota > Viridiplantae > Streptophyta > Magnoliopsida > Brassicales > Brassicaceae > Brassica > Brassica napus. The sequence goes on from NC_063450.1 coordinate 38,827,091, forward strand.
AAATTAATATTCAAAATAAATATCTAAATTTTTATTTTATTTTTATTCGAAGGCACCACTAAATAAAGTTCAATTCAAAAAATTTAAATTTTTTATGTAATTTGAACGGACAAGTCTAAATGTCTTTTACGATAGAATTGTTAACCGGAGGAGAAGACTTTGATGATGAAACACAGCAGAATTTCTATATCCCAGCGTGGCTGATGGTTTGAAGATCCTTCCGGTGGTATGCACTTTCTAAAAATGCGATTTAGTGTTCAAGTTTCACATTTCATTTAGATTTGTGTTTAGTTTTAGGCTGAGGATACAAAAAGTAATTGCCGAAGGAGGATGATCTCAGTTCGGAATGCGCCTTTTGGTGATGATACTATGGTGCATAGACTAAATTCAGAACTTTTGGAGACCATTAGGTTGGATTTAACTTAGAACCCGTTGTGTTCTATTGACATTTTTCGCGAGGTCGAATTAGGGGTTTAAGAAACGGTTCAGTCCAGATTCTGGAATGAATTCGTTTTTACTGTGGTGGAAAATACAGTATCATATATGGTTAGGTAGTGTACGATCTTTTTAAATATCTTTAGGTGATATTAGATCTTCTAATTGTATATGGGGTTAAAATTTTGTGGATGTTGTAATCTTGTATTCCATATCTGGTTAGTATAGAGCTGAAGTTGAGAAAAAAATGATCAAAAGATTCAACTATTCAAGCTTTCTTGCTCTGTTTCGTCTCTCGTCGTCCTGGTAAAATCGAGTTAAAGTGGGTGTCGTTTAATTTATACTAAACTGACTTGGTGTTTGTTTCCCCATCGGAGAAACGTAAGTCACATATGTCATGTTGTTTTCGTGAGACGCGCGCATCTCTTACTTTTCGTACACGCGTCCTCTAGGAAAATCGACACGACTTCCGACTTAAATGACTAAAATACCCTCACACGCATCGTCTGCTCAGCGATCTCAAATTAAAAATCCGAGGGTACTGTAGTCAAATGAGTAACACTCACCACGAATTAGAGATATCTCCCGACCAAAGCTATCTCTTTGCTTCTCTGGTTCTGCTTCTTCCTCATTTTCATTAGTGTTTTCATGGCGGCGGTCATCGGAAACGTGGCGCTGTTACTCGACGTTAACTCTCATCGTACGGTGATCACTGATCGGAGAATTCGATTAGCGGTTGTTGACGTCGTTCTGAATCTACCGAAGAGAGACTCACACAACAGTTACGTTTCTTCTCACTACGCGGCTCTCTCCTCCAACAAGCCTCTTGAATCGGAAGGAGAGGCTCGAGTTCGCCGGGGATTGAAGCGCGGAAAGGCGAATTCCAGGGCTAACGCCGTGGATTACGACGAGGCGGGATCCAGCGACGAGGGTGACGGAAAGGAGAGCGACGACGAAGAAGAGAAAGCGTACGATGTTGAGAAGGAGATGAAGAGGAGAGCTAAGGAGTTGCAGGATATGAAGGAGCTTGAGAGGAAAGCAGAGGAGTTGCAGTATAAGATTGATGAAGAAGGTGGTGATGATGATTCTGAGGAGAAGAAGAGGATGAGGGTTAAGAGAGAGCTCGAAAAGGTGCGTTCTTTTAGGGTTATGTTACTTAATTAAATGTTGTTTGTTACTTGCTCATGAAGCTTTTAAGATTAGTTTAGTTGAGATGAGGTCATTGAAGAGATTGGTGAGAGCAGGTAGCTCAGGAGCAAGCGGAGAGGAGAGCAACTGCAGAGTTGATGTTTGAGTTGGGTCAAAAGGCTTATGGTAAAGGCATGTATGGACGAGCAATAGAGTTTCTTGAAGGAGCTCTTACCATTATCCCAAGGCCAACGCTCTTTGGTGGTGAGGTTGGTCGATAAAACACCATTTAGGTATTTTCCTCTTTTTTTTAATAAAAAATTATTAGCTAATGATTTGTTGATTGGCCAGATTCAAATTTGGTTAGCTATGGCATATGAGGCCAATAATCGCCACGCTGATTGCATTGATCTTTATCAGCAACTAGAGAAGAGACACCCGAGTCCTGGTATCCGTCGTCAAGCCTCTGAGCTTAGGTATATCTTGCAAGCTCCTAAGCTCAAGATCTCTCAGGAGGAGATGGTTACCATACCCATGATTGGTTCAAGCTACGACAGGTATTCATTTATGTTATGTGTCTTTTAGGCTCATGCGTATATCGACATCACTTGTAGTGGTCTTTGATATTATGTTGTACACAGCTATGCAGTGACATGGAGTGACAAGGAGAGGGACAAGGACAGGAGAATGAATGCATCGACTACGAATCAGCTCAACTCGAGTGAAGACTTTCTAGGAAAGCTCTTGGTTTGGCGACCGCCTGTCGGGATGGAGAAGAACAAAGTCTTTTGGCTTTCTTTGACATTGTGGTTCGGTTTAGTTGGAGCAGCACTTTTACTGCAAAGATAAGTGAAAGAGGAGGAATAAACTCTTTCTTCCCAGGCGTGGTACTGTTTCGTCTCTCTCTCTCTCTCTCACTTGTCTTGTAATTATATTTGAATATATGGATGTATAAACTTGCAAGTAGATGTAATCATATCTCATTGTAGATAAAAAGTGTTTGATGCCTGGAGCTATATCACTTTGTTCTGTATTACTATTGTAATTGTTTATTTAATGAATTAAAGAAGTTTGAAAACTCACGTCACGTGTCTTGAGACAAGCATCAGTTCACGAGTATGTGTATTGACTTCTGGTTCACGTAATGGAAGATAACATATACAATTAATTGTGGATTATTCATCGTACTAAATCGTATAGTATAAACTCGCCTCGTGTGGAGCCATGTCTTGTGCTAAATGAAAGAAAATTGATAATTTTATTGACGAGTTGTTTATAGATTTGTGTACTCACTGGTTCTTTACAATATTAAATGGTACATTGCCGTTGTGTATCATAGGAATGTACGAGACTAAAGTGGTAGAGTACGCTACAGAACAACATATCGATGCTTGTGGGTTGGTCAACATATTGGAGCCGGTTTATACTTGCTTCCAGTGCCATTACGTGGTCCATCGGAGTTGTATCGACTTACCCCAGCTAATTTTAAGTTTTCCTTAAGCAATATATCCCCTATGTATTATTTGTGAAACATTACAACTTTTTTTTTGTAGTCACGTGTCATCACTAAGATGATTTTTAGAATTATTAGAGAAATAGGTTGGTCCATCTAATTATATAATAAACTTTTTATTAAACTAATCATAAATTCATTATTAATGTCATTTATTATTTCTTTAAATAAAGATTACGGAATTGCCTAATGTGGGTAAAGTATATATGACAATTAATGATTTTGAATAATAAAGATCTGATAAAAAAATGTATCTTCTATCAAATTTGTTTAATTTAAAACTATTAAAATATTTTTTTTAAAAACACAATAACCATATTATAAAAATTTACATTTTTCTGTATATTTATATTTTGAATTTTAAAAAATGACTATAAATTACTAAAACTGTTAAAAGTCTCACATTCAAATTTTTCGATCCATGGTTTAAAATTTTTGTTACGACAAAATACAAATGATTACAAAATCATATAAATAAAAGTCTAATTTAATTAATCATTAAGATTTAAAATATATATGTATATATATCATTCTAAATTAAACTATAAACCATATTGAATAAATAAATATTTTAGTTTCAAAATTTACTTTGAATAATTTTTTTTGATAAAAGTTTTGAACTAATATTGATAATTTTTTTTAAATTATCAGTTACTAAAATTATTAATCCCACAATAAAATTTTTGTTATCAGTAATTTAAAGTTTTTACTATTAAAAATACACATGATAAAAAAACATATGAGTAGAAAGCATCATTTAAAAAAAATAAAATAGAAATTAATATTAAAAATATATTATGTATGTTAATATCATTTAAATTTAATTACATATCCTATCAATTTTTTTTAAAAAAATGTTTGGATTAATAAAATTGATTTATACGTTCGCACCAATTTAATTATATATGTAATAGTTACTGACTTTTAATTATTCAATATATATTTATTATTTCATAATATGTAAGAACATATAATACATAAAATAATTTATATATATAATGTTTATCCTTCTAGTATTATATTATAATGATTGAGTTTTTGCTCTCTGTTCAGTGCGCCACGTCATCGTTTTGTGGGTCCCACTTTTAAAAGTGTGAAAAAAGTGTCAAGCACATGGTTCGAATCCGGGTTATTGAGATATAAACATCAACGTTTATAAACTAAATGATACTTTGTACATTGATGGTCAAAACTAATATATATTTATGAAGGTCGGAAATCCTTGCTTCTTCGATTTTTTCTGTGGGCCGGCCTACAAGTGTATTATGAGTTTCATTTTTAAATGAGATTAATCACGTTATATGAAGAAAAAAAAACAATTATAGTTTTCTCATATTGTCAACTGTCTTTGTTTAATATGCGTTAGGGTTCTTTTCATCATTGTCTTAGACAAGTCTGAGTTACAGAGTTGCGCCGTGTGTCTGTTCGTAATCTATTTTTCACCGGCGAACTCTTCATCTCCCCATCTTAAATTGTTTGATCATAAATATTCATGATTTGTAGTCCTTCTATAAACCCTATATATATGATGCTCATCTTTGATGAACCCAATTTGCATCTCCACAAAACTCATTGATTCCTCTTAGCTTTAACCATCTTCTAGAAAATGTCTCTTTCTGCCTCTCCAGTTCCTCAAACCGGCGTCCCCGGCGTCCGTCACTCAACCTTCGAGTCTCTCCGTCTTGGTCGTAGTAGTCAGAGCATAGCCTCTAACCTCCTCGCTTATGGGATTCCCTGAATTTCAAGAAAGACAGTGAGTTTATGGGAATCACAGTTCTCTTCCTTGATGAAAATGAAAAGGTAATTTAATCTTTGATTTATCACATTTATTTAACATAATTGTTTTTAATTGATTTCCTGATTCTTTGTTGAATAATATTATTTGCAGATTCCGTGATTCATGGGTTTATTCCCGCCGGACGTGCTAATCATTGCATGTCATCTTTGAAAGACGGTTCCATTGTGAAAGTCGATCGTTTTGAGGTTGCTATGTGCTCAAGCATGTACAAGATAACTGATAATTCATTCCTCATTCGTTTCAACTCACCAACTATTAATGATGAAGTCATCACAGGTGCTCCTGAGATCAATCTCCAGTCATAACTAGACTGTTCGACAATTTCCAAGTGATTGCAAACACAAACCTATAACTCCTAGGTATATTATCATATTGTATCTGGGTTTATATTATGTTTTGATATCATAACTGATATTTAAACTTGCAGATGTGGTTGGACATATCCGTTCTGTCCAGGGCTCTGACTTACCAAAGAAACAACTCGAGTCCTTATCTGTCTCCTCATTGATCCGTAAGAAATAATCAACACACAATTCCCTTTATATTATTATCTATATTGTGCTAACATTAATAATCAAAAATATTTTCTATTTTGTGATCGTCTATTTATCTCCCTTACTCATCAAACTAATTTTACACAAACTTTTATTTTACAGTTTAAAAGAAACCACAACAACCCAAACAATCAAAACATCAAAAACTAGAATTCCAAAAAACAACGAATCATTAATGATTAGCTCTTTTTTTTGTCTAATCTTAGAAATAAACTTCAAAACAAATATACCAAACCAATCACCTCAACTAAAACTCAACGACATACATCAAGCCAGCTAAAAAAAATACAAACTACACGGCCAACTATTTAACAATTTACAAACTTACTTTCGCAACGAAGAAGACGAAGACGGCAACCAAAATCAGTGAATTTACCTAAACAAAAAAGCAGAGTAAATTACGAATTTTGATAAATACTACTAACAATAATTTTTGTTTACATATTACCCATCAAATAAAAGATAAACAAACACAGCTACACCAAGAGATACAAGAGACAATCCCGATAGACACAAAGGCAACAACAACATCTCCACATGCTCACTACTCTTGTCTTATAAAAATAGCTTACATGCCCAATGTCAACATGCCAATACTATTGTCTTCTTATGAGAAATGCATAATTTCGTTTAAAACTGATTAAAGCCCAAATACTCAGAACTGTCACTCATTTTATAGTTATTTCTACAAGTCTTCATGTATTTGTTTTAAAGGTCGGTAAGAGCAACAAGTTTAAAAATAAAATAAAAACATATAACAAACATAATAAGGATAATTAAAATTATTACTTAATATACACAACTAAACTGAAGAAAAAATATATAGAAACAAAAGGTATTCTCAACAACTTTAATATAATTTATGTACTCTCAACAGTACAAAAAACAAATTAAAAAGACAAACAAACAATAAGTCTCAGTGACACAACAAACAACACCACGAACTATATCAATCACATTATTAACACAATTTAGTCCCTTCATAAGTAGAGAACAATGCATAAACAGTTCATCATCACAACTCTAACCCTATAACAATAAAAAAAATTGAAAAACAACTCAAAACGCAAAATTCACAACCACAATAACCCTAGCAAATATTGAGATGAAACAAGAACTCTGTCCACAATGTCCCTAGTTATTATAAAATTTAGGGTGAAATGCCTTCAACTCTAAAATTAAGATACAAAGTGCTGTTGATCCAAACACAAATGGCGAGCTGAGTTTCTTTGATATGAGTACTAGTTTACGTACGTAATGTCTTTTTAGTTCGAGAGTTGCTCTATTTCCGATACTTCTCCTCCCCACTCTCTTATCCTGTCATCAGCCATTGCAGCCTACATAACAACACACATCGCGTTCAGCTAGAACATCGAAGAGTTTTATTTAGAAACAAAAGTAAAGACTTTTTTCAATGCTGTTGAGTTTTACCTCCTTGGCCCAATTTGTTTTGCAGATCATCCACGTCAAGACTATTGTCTGAACCACAGTTCCCGTTAACATCCCACACCAGATTCCCTGATACATCAAAGATTTTGCAACATTGGTCTTTTGAGTTCTGATTTCTGAACTTTTACGTTTTCAAAGGTTGTATAAATTAATATGATGATAGACGTGAACTTTGGGTATCATTTTTACCTTTACACCAAAGTCGAGCTTGTATCCTAACAATAGACCAAATGGGATTCCAAACAAGTAGTAGCAAGCGATGTTAACGTACGCCACCACTGCTTGCCATCCAGCTCCCACAGCCACCCCTGATTTTTCCATTTAATCATCATATTGCCATCGGATTTATTAAATAAGTTTCTCCCATGCCAACGACACAGCCCAGTGTAATTTATTAGATGTATATTTCCTTATATCTAACAATTAGAATATCGAACATATATATATTCACACAACAAGGATGTGATATTATAAGAAACTAACTAAAATTAACTGAAACAATAGAAAAACAAGCAATTACCAAAGAAAAATAAAAATAGAACAAAAGACAATGTTGGTTTGTTTAATAAACCCAAGCCTAAACAAAAAGTTTGTCTAAGCAAAATGTTTACCTAAACAAAACTATTAGTTCGGACATACTATTCACAAACCGTAACCGAAACTCCAAAACAAGAACCGCACCAAAAGACCAACGTCGTCCAAACTTAAATCCATTAGTAAAACTAGAAAAGAAAACTAAACTTATTAAGCTAAAAGATAAACTATGTATGATCTAAGGCTAAAATACGGAAATTGAATCAAAGCCCAAATGAACAAGTTTTTATTTTGAGATAGTTAGACGGATTACCTGATAAGACAGGTTGCACATTATTGATGACAATGGAGAGTGCAAGTATTGGTGTGAGTTCTTTAACCAGAATGATGACTTCTTCATCGCCCACAAATAACGATGGATACTGATTCCTAAAGATGAGTAGAACGGTCGATACAATGACTCCAATCAACGTCGATGTTATCACTGCTACTACTAGTGAGAACTTGGCTGTTCTTGGATGGTTTGCTCCTAATTCGTTTGACACTCTCACACTGCACTCGTTTGAGATCGTTTCAAATGTTTATATTCTTAAAAGTTATAGGCCAGAGAAGTTCAATGAAATTTTTATTTGTGCATGTGTGAAAGACACGTGGTTTTACCTGACGGCTGTGTTCATCCCAATTGCAACCATGGCGGTCCATCCCAAAATGTTCATGCTACAGTTTCAATTTATTTTAAAAATGATTAGATGCATAGATTCAAAGAATAGTCTTTTTTTACTATACAATATTTTTACGATCATATCAGATTATACGTATGCCGACAAAAAAAATAATGAGCAGAAGGACATATTCGACATCCGTTTTTAGTTTTCTTATTGGTCCTTTCACCTTTGGTGTGTATAGTACAATATGATAACAAAGTTATATATTTTATATAGTACAATATTTAAACTTTGAAGAAATGAAAAAGTTTAATAATTATCCAATCAAACTATTTAACTAGTAGGGTTTCACTGCCCAAGAAAGCAACGGCTAAAAGATAAACGTACACTTAAGTCTGCCATGCTGCATGGTCTATGCACGATGTATTAATTATAAATTTCCTAAAGAAGATCTTTGATTGATGATAACTTTTTAAAAGAAAGAAACTGAACATCAGTAGTGCGTAAATGACGTTCAGTGACTTTTAAACAAAAAAAAAATGACGTTGAGGTAACGTGTATAATAACAAATACTAAATAAATTTTAATATTTACCAGATGGAGAGTGCGGCTACTGAGACTTCAGCATTCTTCAAATATCCAGCAAATAATATGATTGCCATAAAATACCAAACCTCCAGACTTCAAAAGTAAAACAAAAAATCAATTAAATTAACGATCATTCGTAACAATATTAATCAAGGAGACAGGTTGGGTATAGACTCACCAGAGCATAACAGCAGAAGCCAAAGACAATCTAACGAAACCCCACAAGTTGTGAAAAGCTTCCCATGATAAACCAGACCAAGCTTCACCGCACGTGCCACTAAATATGTACACGAGCTGTGCCACGTCAATGAACCACCAGGAGCCATTAAGCACGACGGCTAGACCCGCCATGCCCCACTTGAGCTTCTCCATGACAAACCACGTGATGGGCACGTGGAGAGCCAGCGCAGCAGCGGAAATAGCGGCCATGACCATTATCTTGCTTTGTGATTGGAGGAACTTAGCGGTTGGGAAATTAACGGCGTAAGCGAAGATTTGAGGGATCATGTAGATGGAAAAAACTCCCGCGGCGCTAGAGATCGCCGGAGTTTGGCCGATGGAGGCGAGGATTGGGGCGGCGAAGATATAGAGGAGAGTGAGGATAAGAGCCGTCACGTTTAGGATCACCCATGATCGCTGCAGGTAAACGCCAAGCATAGATAATTTCCCCGCTCCAAACGCTTGCCCACATAGCGTTTCCAACGCACTTCCCATGCCAAGCTAATCACGTTCACAATCACACCCATACGTTATTACAAAAGAAAAGAAAAGTATATGAGTATTAAATGTGAACGTTTCGTTAAATACATAACTATTTACATTGATATACGACTGGTTGATTACAAAGTCTTTTTGTTGCAAATGTTAAGATGTTGATCATAAAATCAAATTTGTTTCCAAATGTGTAAAGGTGTTATATTTGTTTTGACTGGAAAATAATAGAAATAATTTTCATTTGTTTGCCTATAACCAAATCGGATGATAAATCGATCAACAAAAAAGTATGTTTTGTGTGGCAGGGGTGCATACTAGACGTCCTAACATAAACCTCGTATATTCATAAATAGTTGCTATTTGTTTACACCCACTGCAAATAAATATCTAAAAAGGTACTAAAAATCCTAAAACTAACTTATGCCTGGTTCGATTTATGCATTTGGATTAATGCCGATGATAAACAAAATTGAATCTTAAATTAAACATATGACCATATTAGTATATAACTGTTTAAATTAAATACTTGGCCTTTGAAAACAAAAATATACTGTGGTTGAAACTAATTTATATTGCGAGGACAATTTTACTCGGTTCGTAAATGAGACCATAAATAAATATACATAAACGGCCACTCACCTAAAAAGTCACTTTATGGTATTTATCGTAATTTCTTTATGCACTAATGTGAAAAAAATTTGAATATGTTTTTTCTGAAAGGAAGATTTTTTGAATATTGAAGAAAACAAATAAGTTTGTTATATTTTTATTAGTAAAATGCAAACATTTTCCACGTTTTGCAAACTCGCAAATGTTGTAAGGGGTGTGATGTAATTTACCATGATGCCAAAGGAGAATCCGGCGATAACAGAATTTTCCACAGAGACGGCGGCGAGAGCGATGGTGCTGACGTGACCGGCGAATACCTGAGTAACGGCGCCAAGAGAATATTGGTTAACGGACGTGAAAATGGCTGGACCGGCTAGGTACCATAGCTTTTTGGCCTCCACGTTAAACTCCTTGACGAATCCACCAATGGTTGTGATCCGAGGAATATCATTAGCGGGTGAGAAGGGAAGATGGGTCGTCGGGTCGGGGTTTTCCGCCGTAGAGAGAAGCGCCTCCGTTAGATTTTTGTCTTTTCCCATGTCGGATAGAGAGATAAGGAGAGATTAAAGGAGGCCAAAGTGAAGGACCAAAGAATGAGGATCTTGGGATTAATCATTCATGAATTATATAGAGAATTGGTGTTGTTTATTATATTGACAAAAAGTTGGCATATATATTACATATTCAAATGAAGAGAGAGTAACTATTTAGCAACTAGCTTTAATTTCAATTAATTAATTACCAAATGTGGGACAAATATTGTTGTGTAGTGGAATCATCTCTTATATATTAAAAAGTATGCATTATAACATTTTACCTATCGTGTCATCAATACGATGATTTTTAGAATTACTATATAATTAAGTTGGTCCGTCTAATCATATAATATATTTTTTATTAAAGTAATCATAAATTAATTATTAATGTATAAAAGGATAATTTTCTTCTTTTTCAAATAAAGACCACATAATTACCTAATATAATTAAAATATATTTTTCAGTTTACTGATTTCGAATAATAAAGATATGGTAACAATTTTTATATCAATCATCTTTTTGTTCAATTTTATCTTATTAAAATTAAATTAAATAATCATATTCACCATAAAATAAAATTTTAGATTTTTTCCCATATGTAGTATTTTGATTTTTTTTTAAAAAAATTAAATTACTAAAAAAATTTAAAGTATCACATTTAAAAATTTGTGACCAGTGGTTAAATTTTTGTTATAAAAAGATACAAATGATTATAAAACTACATGAATAAAAATTCTCATTTAGTAGATATTCATATTAAAAAATATATATATTTTAATACATTTTAAATTAAACTATATATCATATAAATTAAATATTTTAGTTCTTGAATTTGCATTAAAAAATATTGAGAAATTAATATTTTAATTTTGCTATTTGCATTGATTTTTAAATATTATTATAAATTACTAAAATTAATAAATGTCCACACTAAAACTTTTGCTTTCAGTAGTTTTAATTTTTTGTCATTAAAAATACAAATGATTGTAAAATCATATTAGTACGAAGTACTATTTAAGAGATAACCATAGTAAAAAGTATACTATATATGTTTTTTTAGTATCATTTAAATTTAACTATATATCATAGAAAATAGATAAATATGATTTTTTTATTTGTTTATCATAACAAGATTGTAAATAAAAAGAGTGACTGTTTTGATTTATGTGTTCATGACAATTTAATTTTATATATATATAATAGTACTACTTACTTCTCAATTATTTTATAATATGTAAAAATGCAAAAATAAATAATTGTGTATGTATTAAAATCTGTATACTGAAAATTCGTGTTGCGCAAGACGCAGATTTTAACTTACATATAAAATATAGAATGAATTCAAAGGTGTTTTGGTTACCATACTAAATTGACATGTGACCTTTGGTTAAAATTTTGGTGAAAGTTAAAAAATATTTTTAGTCTATTACTTACTAAGCAAATTTTGTTCGTATCGAGAAAATGAACGTGACGCTGATTCACAGAAACCAATAATATAAATTTGTTATTATAAAGACGCTTAATTAGATAATGACGAGACGACGAAGGAACATTTCTTTGAATCGCGATGGCCACGTTATATGTTAATTTAAAAGACCTGGCGGCTAAACAAATTGGTAGTAAAGAATCATCAGAGGAGAAACAGTTCATTTTGGTGTGTAGTAGTACCGCGGATCAAACAATCGGTTTAAAGTTAAAATGAGATTTAAGCGACGAAAAACTGGATTTACAGCAAAGATCTAAGAGGATAAAAATTCATTTTGACAAAAGCAGCCAAGAGAGACGACGTCCTCTTCACAAACTCTAAACCTACTATCTCGAACACAATGAATAGTTGTTAACACTAAGCTAAACGAGAAGAGAGCCGGGATCACCTGTTTTTTTGCTTGTCCTGTCACGTTTACAATTTGGACTACTCTAACAACCACTTTGCTCGGCTCTATAGCTTCTGTGGACTGGTCCACCACGGTGGCCTCTCTGAAGCGACAGTGTCAAAACAATATGGATGTTATTCTACTTAAGATGGCTTTTCACACTACTGTGTATACCACTTGGCAAGAAAGAAATTAGAAAGGGCATCAGGGAGTTTGGTTGACAACGGAAACCATGATTCGTCGCACTGATAAAGCTATCAGGAATATGATATGCTCTTTGAAGTACAAAGGCACCCATAAGCTGGAAGTTTGCTTCGTCGATGGTTTGAGGTGTATTCGAGATGATATATTGATTAGGTGATCTTTTTCTTTTAAGCTCAGTTTTTGATCTAGATCCAACTTTCCATTTGTAAATCTTCATTATTTTTTGATTAATCAATATAAAATTTAATAGAAAAAAAAACACTAAGCTAAACACTGCATTTCCTAATGCCTCAAACTTTGAATGTCGTGCCAAAAACCAATTATCAGTTCATGAAAATGCTTAAACAACCGTACAAATAACAACCGTACACCACTTGCTAAAATTAAGTGTTTTAACGTTAGCGTTGTGTTGTAAAAATAGTATATGTTTTGTTTTTCTGCCACTTCTTTTTCATATTATTCTTGAAAAAATGTTATTGCGTTTCTCTGAATGTCCTGATTTCATACATACTATCTTTGTTGATTCTTTTAACATGAGATTCATTAATAGTTAAGATATTTTCATTTTTGTTTGTCTTCAAAAATGTAAAGAAGCGAAAAAGGGTTGGTGAAATTTTCTATTACACCTTCTCAAAAAGAAAGAAAATCAACAACGGGCTGAATCAAATGCCCGCTGCTGGCTAAACCGAATCCACGAAGATTCGTTCCTCAAGCTCAAGAATATATTCCAAACTCCACTGCAAAGCTCTAATCAAAAATCGCAATAAAATAATGGCGAAAAGAACTAGTCAACATAAGTCATAGCCTATGTAATATTTAAATTAATTAAAAAAACTAGTTAACAATAACATAGTGCTTGCGTAGAAGCATATGTTTTTGCTGGAGCGTATAAATTAATAGTTGATACTTGACTACTATTACATCGTTCTACGAGAACCCCAAAAAGTCACAAAAACCCTACAAAAAACACATGGAAGATTTGAAAGGACATGAAACCGTAAATGCAAAAGCTAACTCACAGAAACAGAGTAAACCAGAGAATATATCTACAAAAATCCCTTATATATTAATTGAGGAACATTTGAAAAGATGTAACCTCAATTTTGTATTAATTAAAAGAGGCCCCAATGCATAGGTGGCACTCAATTAGGTAGTCAATTACATTCAATTGAAAAATAAGTAGGTCCACATTCGATTTTTATATGTTGTTAGATACATAAGTTGGTCAAACTATATGATATAATGATATGATATGATATTTTCTTTCCTTAAATAAAACCTACGAAATTACCATAAATGACTAATATATATATGACAATTAATGAGTTTAATAATAAAGATTTGATAACAATGTATATCTCCTCCATCATTTTTTGTTTAATTTTATATTATTAAAATAAATTAAACAATCAAATTAGCTATAAAAATAAAATTTAGATTTTTTCGTATATGTTATATTTTGAATTTTTAAAAACGACAATAAATGACTAAAACTATTAAAATTATTATGTTAAAAATTAATGATCAATGGTTTAACATTTTTATTATAAGAAGATACACATGATTTTAAAACCATATGAGTAAAAAATATCATTTAATAATAAAATAAATAAATATATATATATATATATATATATATATATAAACACTATATACCATAAGATTACATAAATATTTTAATATTAAAACTTTCAATGAATTTTCAAGAACATTTATAAATTATAAATTTATTAAAGATTTCAGATTGAAAATTTTGTTATCGATGATTTAAATATTTTGTTATAAAACGATATGAACGATCATAGAACTGTATGATTATAAATTCTTATTTAATAAATAACTATACAAAATATACTATTCCTAGAAAAATAGGTTGGTTCATCTTAACTTATATTACACTTTTTATTAAACTAACTATCGAATTGATAAATAACGTACCAAAAAATATTTTGCACTTTCCTTAAATAAAAGCTACGAAATTACCTAATATGATTAACGTATATGTGAAAATTAATTATAATGAATAATAAATATTTGATAACAATTTTTGTATCTTAGTTCTTTTTTTAATTTTATATTATTAAAATATATTTAAAAATCACATTAAATATATAATAAAAACATTTATAATTTTTCTTATATGTTATATTATGAATTTTTCAAAACGTCTATAAATTATTAGAAATTTGAATATCCCCACTCTGAACATTTTGTGATCAATAGATTATTTTTTTGTCATAATAAGTTACAAATGATCATAAAATTGTATTAATATGAACTTTTATTTAATATTATAAGAAGATACACATTATTTTAAAACCATATGAGTAAAAAATATCATTTAATAATAAAAAATATATATTTATATATATATATAGATTATACTATATACCATAAGATTACATAAATATTTTAATATTAAAACTTTCAATGAATTTTCAAAAACATTTATAAATTATAAACTTATTAAAGATTTCACATTGAAATTTTGTTATCGATTATTTAAATATTTATAAAATGATATGAATGATCATAGAACTGTATGATTATAAATTCTCATTTAATAAATGACTATATAAAATATACTATTCTTAGAAAAATAGGTTGGTCCATCTTGACTTACATTATATTTTTTATTAAACTAACTATCTAATTGATAAATAATCTACCAAAATTTTTTTGCACTTTCTTAATTAGAAGCTACGAAATTACCTAATATGATTAACGTATATATGAAAATTAATTATTATGAATAATAAATATTTGATAACAATTTTGTGTCTTAGTTCTTTTTTTAATTTTATATTATTGAAAGATATTAAAAAATCACATTAAATATATAATAAAAACATTTATATTTTTTCTTATATGTTATATTTGAATTTTTCAAAATGTCTATATATTATTAGAAATTTGAATATTCCCACTCTGAAAATTTTGTGATCAATAGATTATTTTTTTGTTATAATAAGTTACAAATGATCATAAAGTATAACGCATATGAATTTTTATTTAATAAATATTCAAACTAAATAATATATATATATAAACACTAATGATTTAAAGCAACAAGATTGGCTGATCAATTTAGTCGTCCAGTTGAAATCTTTCAAAAGTATGTGAAAGACTAAAGTCAAAGTAAATATTGATTTAGAATAGTAGTTATATTTTACTAACCAAATACCGAAAAAAACCGAACCGAACCGAAACTAACCCGATATCCGGGTTGAACACCCGTAATCCAAATGAAGCCAAACTATTGTTTCATTCTCCAAAATATAATAAAAATAATAACTTAATCCCGCGCAAGGCGCGAGTCTTATCCTAGTATGTATTATTACTAGTATTTTTTTAAAGCGAACTTACAAGTATTTCTTTAAATAGAACTCGAACAAGATCAAGACTCTTATTAACTTGTTTCTCTAGCCTTACACGTCCTAAGATCGAGTACAAGATCTCTAGAACCTCTACTCCTTAGCCCTTAGTGTTATTCATTCGCTTACAAGCTTAGCAAATATATCTACAAAGATATGTATTATTACTAGTATTTTTTTACAGCGAACTTACAAGTATTTCTTTAAACAGAACTCGAACAAGATCAAGACTCTTATTAACTTGTTTCTCTAGCCTTACACGTCCTAAGATCGAGTACAAGATCTCTAGAACCTCTACCCCTTAGCCCTTAGTGTTATTCATTCGCTTACAAGCTTAGCGAACTCCACTCTTATGCTAAGAATACAATTCTCTCGCCAACCCTAATCCACATGTCGAGTATGACTATATATACAATACAGCCAAGTCGGCTATCCACGTCTATCTACCCAGTATTTCCTATCTACCCAAATAAGGCAAGTTCCCTAAAACCTCTCTAAAGTCTTTTAGAAAACTTCCATCGTGAGATCTCCCTTCTCCAAGGTGAATCTCTTCAAGCTTGCTCCCCAAGATATCTTCGTATCAACTTAGCCTTGATCCTCAATCCATTCTTCAAGTCGCAATCTTCATCTTGATTTGTTCATCCGCACGTACACTTCTCTGTTGCAGACTGCTCCACTGCTGTACTTGCGTCTGTATCAGAACGTCCATCTGATCTTTGCATCTACAATCTCCCCCTTTTAGCTTTGGATGTCTCTCAAGTACCTGCACAGATCCGCTCAAACAACCACACATATTCGAACATATATATCCTGAATAATATGTGCATTAAAACTTGAAATGAGGTTCAAAACATGCGAGTTCAAGAGTTAGAGATAAACATAAAAACAAAACACCAAAAACCAACAACATTGTTTTATCTCTCACTCCCCAATAATTAAAAAAACGAGAAAAAACTAAATTTTTCTCCCCCATAATCTAGTTCCCCTGGTCATCATGCTGCTGCGGATCAACTGCCTCTTCTTCTCCCCCTGCTTGAGAGCATACAAAGTTAAAATTCATAAAGATCAGAGCAAATAAAGAACCAGATATACAACTTACTTGGAAACATCATGCTTGCAATTTGTCCCATGACGCTAGTCAGAGTCTGCATCGCGGTTGCAAGCTGTTGAATTGCTTCGGAGGTAGTATCTAGAGCAAGCTTTGCTTCTTCAGCATCTATCAGTTGTCCTGGAGAAGCAACTGATCCGAGGTGAATGATCTGGAACTTTCCAGTAGCCCGCAGAGACTGTCTTGGTGGCACATACCCAGAAGGATCAGTCCTCTCAAATCGAGGAGTACTTGGAGGTGGTTCAGAAGTAGGTGTTGCAGTTGATGTTGATGCAGATTTCCTTTCCTTCTTGGTCTGCTTCTGAGCCTTCTTCTCAGACTCTCATGCTTCCTTTTTATTCTTGAGATACTCTTCTCCCAGACGAGGGTCCTTCTTATATGGAATCACATGCATAACTTTTTCTCTTGGTCTTCGCTGAACCATGTGCTGCATCTGAAGCATACCATAGATAGTACGAGGGAATATCAACCACCTTGTATCCTTCTTTTCTCCATCTTTTTGAATAACTCCGAGGTTAAGAACTTGATTGTAGACCAACACTCCTACGTCAACACGGACTCCATGAAACATCTTGTAGACAAGTTTTGCACGATCAATGGACACCGCATTCTTATTAGATGAACGTACCCAGTTGTATGCTGCAAGAACCAGCAACGCAACTTTACACGGAGACAAGAAGCTTGTCGTGAGATTCTTCATCTCCCGTGTTCCCTCGGTCAGGAAGTCAACAAGCTCATCACTGTTGACTTCATCCATGGTTGCCTCTACTTCTAACTCCTCTCCTTCAAGTGGTGAAACATCGAAGTATTGATCAATCATAGCTGGAGAAAATTCATACTTTTGCCCTCGTACTGTCACTATGACTTCTGATCCTCTGGTCATCTCTCCAGGCAATGCTGCATAGAATTCCTTCACGATCTCTCGAATGTAACCTCCTAGGCCTGTAACAGTCTTCTCAAGTTTCCCTTTCTTGATTATACTCAGATAACCCCATGTGTCTTCTGAGCTTAGATCCACAGAGCGTTCTGGAATAATCTCTCTAGAGGCAAAACTTGCATACCTTCGCTCTGCAAGACGTTCTGCACCTGAAGTTGTTTTGGCCTTCGCTTGAGATTTGATTCCTGAGACAGAGGTTTTCCTGGTCGATTTTCTCACATGATTGCTCTGGGTTGCTGATGATGGAGCTTTCCTCTTTTTCTCTTTTTCTTTAACATTGATTGGTGGTTCCACGTCTTCAGCATCAACTTCTTGAGCTTCGTCTGAGTCAGTGTTCTCCGAGCCATCTTCTTCCTCAGATTCACCTGAAGAGACTTCGATTGCTTTTCCTCGATTTTCTTTGCAAGCCTTAGTTGCATCAGCTTCCTCTGGAATCGCTTCAGAGGATTGTTTACTTCTTCCCTCCTTCACGTTCTTCTTCTTCCTTGTTGATCCCACTAGTTCTGACTCGACATCTGATTCAGGATCCAGTTGTTCGGCTCATGTATGAAGATCTTTGGACAATGGTTGAGACGTCTGGCTCTGTTGTGGCGTCGTTTGCTCTTCATCATCAGAGTAGTCTACGAGATTCAATGATGGTGGGTTTGAAGATTTTCCGGCGGCGGAAGGGTTCTTGTTCATCGACATAATTTCTTGAGAGAGAGAGAGAGAGTTTTTCTTTCTTTTGGAACTTTTGAGCTTTGAGAGCAAAGAGAATTGTGAGAGAGATAAGTTGGCGTCTAGGGTTTATCAAGGGGTAATCATTTCCTTTTTGGTGCATTACCCCATGATCTCCTAGATATTCGCAATATCTCCCACTCTCTCCAAAATGGAAGTTTTTCAAATTTAAAAAATTCGAAATCTTCCATTTAGGCTCACACGATCTCTCTCTTCCCTTTCCTCTGATGTTGACACGTATTGCCCACTTATGACTTGCTCGGATCGAATCTTCACTGTTCCACTGTGACACTCGATGATATAGACTAGTGATATTAACTCAATGACTTTAGCTGACACAACCACTTAGACAAAAGAACATTTAGTACATTAAACATGCAAGCAATGAGAGAACACGTGTCACACATATTAATTTTTTAACTTTGAGTTCAACAAGCATATTTGTTTTACCTTTCCCGTTAGCAACTGTTCGTCGAGTGATCCAGAGGTTGACATAGCTTCTGCTACAGATGCACCCTTCTGCTCTACTAGATCCTCATCTGATCATCATGCTTATTTCATGTCTAGCTTTCGCACAAATATGCCTTTATCATGTCCTGACTCAGTTTTTAACCTTTATTCGTCATGAGAAAGCTGGGGGTTGTTACTTCTTTTCTTTTTCTTGCCTTTTTTTTTTCTTTTCTCTTTTCTTTTCTAAGAGTTTTTCTCGTGCTCCCTTTTTTTTTATGATGGGAGACACATGACATCTTCTCCCCCTTGTTACTTGATTGCTCTCTCGATGCAAAACCTGTACTTTTTGAGATCATGACGGCATATTTGGCAGCTCTTTTCCACTACTCACTTCTGATGTAAGACAAAATCTGAACTTTGGGTGCCTCTGCATCAGCTCTTCTGTCATCCCCTGTACATTTACACAAACTTGTTACATCTCACAAACCCTAATGAAGTTTCAAAGAGTAACAAAACGGTTAAGATCTAAAGGTTTAGTGAAAAGATCAGCCAGTTGTAATTCTGTGACAACGTGTTCAATCACTACCTGTTGTTCATCGACTAGTTCCCTGATGTAGTGATGTCGAATGTCAATGTGCTTGGTCCTCTTGTTGTCACAGTAGACCAGAAATGATCCAGTATCCATGCCATAGTCGTGCAGCAACTCCCCATGGCAATGTATTCTGTTTCTGCGGTAGACAATGATACAGAGTTCTGCTTCTTGCTTAACCATGCAATCATGTTGTTTTCGAGAAAGAAACATCCTCCACTGGTACTCTTCCGGTCGTCTACATTTCCTGCCCAATCTGCATTGCAGTTTCCAGGAAGATTTCCATTCGATCCCTTTGAGTAGTAGATCCCAAGGTTAGTCGTACCTTTGACATATCGAATGATTCTCTTAGTTGCCTCCAGATGAGACTTCTTAGGTTTTGCCTGATACCTAGCACATATCCCCACGCTCAGACTTAGATCTGGTCGACTAGCCGTGAGGTATAGTAAGCTCCCGATCATTCCTCTGTACAGCTTTGTGTCTACTGGTTCACCCTCCTCATCTTTGCAACTCTTGTTTGTCGAGCTCATTGGAGTTTTTGCCTCCTTGCAATGATCTAGTTGAAATCTCTTCAGTAGTGCCTTTGCATAGGTACTTTATGAGATGAACACACCTTCCTCTGTCTGCTGTATTTGTAGCCCGAGGAAATATTTCAACTCTCCCACCATGCTCATCTCAAACTCTTTGGTCATGTCTCGAGTGAAACCATATACAAGTTGTTTAGATGTTCCTTCAAAAATGATGTCATCAACATAGATCTTAACCACCAACATTCCTGTTTTGTTCTTCAGCACAAATAGTATTTTATCAACACTTCCTCTGATGTATCCTTTGTCAACCAGAAAGTTGGTCAACCTTTCATACCATGCTCGAGGTGCTTCCTTCAACCCGTATAGAGCTTTGTTGAGTTTGTACACATACTCAGGATTAGTTGCGTCTTCATAACCCTTTGGCTGATGCACATATACTTCTTCAGATAATATCCCATTCAGACATGCACTCTTAACATCCATTTGGTACAGTATGAAGTTCATGATGCATGACATTCCAATGAACAGTCTGATAGACTCCAATCTAGCCACTGGAGCAAACGTTTCTTCAAAATCAACTCCCTCGATTTGCGAATACCCCTGAGCCACTAATCTTGCTTTGTTTCTGACTACAACTCCATTCTCATCAATCTTGTTCTTGAAGATCCACTTAGTCCCAACTATGTGACCATCAGATGGCTTCTCTACCAACTCCCATACATCATTTCTGATGAACTGCTCTATTTCCTCCTGCATGGCTTGAATCCAGAACTCATCTGAAAGTGCTTCGGTATGATCTTTTGGTTCAATATTTGAGACAAAACATGTTGACTGCACCATTTCTCTGAAGTTGATCTTCACACCTCTTGTTCTTCTCCCTTCATTCACGTTTCCAATGACATCGCTAGATGAGTGATTTTTGTGAATGTTTGGAGTGATCGTCTCCTGAGTCAATTCTGAGGAAGTTGTTGTGTCATTCGTTGATTCAGTTGATGGGTCTTTTGTTGCATTTGATAGCGTAGCTTTCTTCTGTTCCTCATCGTTTTCCCATTCCACTGATGTGACATCATCGAACACAACATTTATTGATTCTATGATCATCAAAGACCTCGAGTTGTAGACTCTGAAGGTTGTGATGTTTGCTGAGTATCCTAGGAACATGCCTTCGTCGCTTCTTGCATCAAACTTGCCAAGATGCTCTTTGTCGTTCAGGATGTAGCACTTACACCCAAAAACATGAAAGTAACTGAGGTTTGGTGTTTTTCCTTTCCATAGTTCATAGGGAGTCTTGATAGTTCCTCTTTTGACATAGACACGATTTATGATGTAGCATGCGGTGCTAATAGCCTCTGACCAGAACCTCTGCTTTACATTGTTAACATGCATCATAGCTCGCGCCATCTCCTGAAGTGTGCAGTTCTTCCTTTCTACTACTCCATTTTGTTGAGGAGTTCTAGGTGTAGAAAATTGTTGAACTATTCCGTGATGTCCACATAAATTACTCATGGCTTCATTCTGGAATTCTCCCCCATGATCACTGCGAATTTGCTTCAGTCGTCTCTTCTCATTTGTAACTTGAAGAGTCCAGATCTTGAAGCTTTCCAGTGTATCAGACTTTTCACGAATGAATCTGACCCATGTAAACCTTGAGTAGTCATCAACCAGAACTAGAACATACCTCTTCCCTGCTATGCTCTCTGTCTGCATAGGACCCATGAGATCCATGTGTACCATTTCAAGCATATTGTTTAACTGAATATCTTGAATCATCTTATGTTGAACTTTGACATGCTTTCCTTGATTGCACGGTCCGCATACAGGCTTCTCTGTTTCCTCTAGTTGAGGAATGCCTCTGACTGCACCTTTTCTGATGATGTTGGTCATATGACTCATGTTCATGTGACCAAGTCTTTGATGCCACAGATTTGTTTCATCATGTGCAACAAAGCACTATTGTACACTCTGCCATACATAGCAATTGTTAGCAGATCATACTCCATGGAGCATGACTCTGTTTTCCTCATTCACGACTTTGTACTCTCTCTTTGTGAAGTGAACTATCAACCCTTCATCACACAATTGACTGATGCTGGTTAGGTTTGATTTTAATCCCTTGACTAAGAACACATCCTTCAGAGGTGGTTTGGTTTCAACAGTCTTTCCCTTGCCTTTGATCGCCCCTTGGCTTCCATCTCCAAATGTGAGTCTACCCCCTTTCAATGGCTTTATCTCTCTGAGATTTTTGCGTGTTCCTGTCATATGACGAGAGCAACCACTGTCGAAGTACCATGGATTTTTATCTTTGGATATCAATGCTACTGCTTCTGATATAAGTGCCATGCTGCATCTCGGTCCTTCGTGAATAGATCGTTGAGTTGGTTTCACTGTTGTACGTCCTAAATCAGATTTCCTGATCCAGACTTGATTTCGAGAGCCATTCCACCAGTACTTTCCCTGTCTCAGCAGCTGATTTACTTTTTCCCGAAAGTGATAGCATTTCTTCTTGATGTGACCCGGTTTCCCATAGTAGCAACATCCTTTTTCCTTCTGAGTCTCTGATCGTCCCACCTTCTGGAGATTCTTAACTTTCCCAGCACCAGTTTTTGAGGTAGTAAGTTGTTGTTCTCCCTGTGAGGTTTGAGCTTGGCACAAATTTGATGGGTTCTGTATCACTTTTTCCATACCCAGTGTATCCTAGACCTCGAGAAGTCTGATCCTGTCTTCCCAGACTCATGATTTTATCAAGTTCCTTTGACCCAGTGAGCATTCTGACAGTCTTGTAATGATGTTCCAGCTTGGCATTTAAGTCCGATGATCGAGCCTTCCCGTTTTTCACTTGTTTCTCCAGTAATTCAATATGAATAGCAAGTCGTACATTCTCCTTTTTCAGATCTGAGGTATTTGCCTCCTTCTTTCTTTCATCATCAAGTTCTTTCCTGAGGTTTATCACCGCGTCTTCCAGCCAGCTTTTCTCCTTTTTGAAGCATAGATTCTCCTTACCAATCTGAACTACCGTCTGACACAGTTCTTGATAGCTAATTCCATCATCACCATCTGCACTTGACTGATCATCATCAATATCAGTTTCTCCTTCCACAAATTCTGTGATGCCAATGAATGCTACGAAGTTAGCCAGCTCCTCTTCATCACTGTCTTCTTCTGAGTCTATCTCATCAATTCCGATCATAGATTTCTCACGTCTCCTCTTCTGATCGTTGACGCATTCCAGTTGAGTGTGTCCAATTCCTTTGCACTTGTAGCACTTGATTTCTCTCCTTCGAACAGTTGGACAATCAGTTTTGTAATGTCCATACCCCTTACACTCATGACACTGAACCTCCGCTTTATGATCGTTCTTTTCCGACTCAGATGTTCATTTCTCACCTTCTGCAGCACGTTGTGATGTACTTCCTCTTCTCTGACCTGATTCGGCTATACGAAGGACTCTGTCAAATCGCCTAACAAGCATACTTACTGGATCATCGTCATCTTCTTTGTCATCTGAATCTTGTGATACCAGTGCAACTCCCTTTCCTTTCTTTCCTCCGTCAATCTCCATTTCATGTGCTCTCAGCATCCCTACTACTTCATCTAAGCTTATCTCATCTGTGTTCAGTGAGACTGAAATAGCTGCCTTGTATGCGGTATACTTAGATGGTAGACACCTTAGAAACTTCTTGACCAGCTTCTTATCCTTGTATTTCTTTCCCATTACCAAGGATTCATGAGCTATGCCACTGAGCTGTGAACTGAATTCTTCAACTGATTCACTTTCTCCCATTTTGAGATTCTCAAACTTGGATGCTAGATAATCCAGTCGTGAGCTCTTCACTTTTGACGTTCCTTCGAAGTGAGTTTGCAGTATTTCCCATGCTTCCTTGGCGGTCTCACATCCTTGAATCAGCTCAAAGTGTTTCTTTGTAAAACTGGCGTGTATAGCTGAAAGTGCTCTGGAGTTGAACTTCCCGATCTTGAGTTCTGTCTCGGTCCAAAGTTCCTCTTCTTTGTTGGATTCAACACCATTCTCGTCCTTAGCCTTTGGTTCTGACCATCCAGTTGTCACAGATTTCCATGCCATGGCATCAATCCCTCGAATGATAGACCTCATTTGTGACTTCCAAAGTCCGTAGTTGGATCCATCCAACATCACCCTTGTGCTTGACACCAGCTCATGATAGTTCTCCATTTCTTCCGCAGGATCTCACCTGTTGTATAATCGAATGAGTAACTGCTCTGATACCACTTGTAAATGCAAGAACTAACTCACAAAGTAACGCACAGAGTACACCAGAGAATATCTCTACAAAGATATGTGTTATTACTAGTATTCTTTTAAAGCGAACTAACAAGTATCTCTTTAAACAGAACTCAAACAAGATCAAAACACTTCTTGACTTGTTTCCCTAGCTTTACACGTCCTAAGATCGAATACAAGATCTCTAGAACCTCTACCCCTTAGCCCTTAGTGTTATTCACTCGCTTACAAGCTTAGAGAACTCCACTCTTATGCTAAGAATACAATTCTCTCGCCAACCCTAATCCACAGGTCGAGTATGACTATATATATACAATACAGCCAAGTCGGCTATCCATGCCTATCTACCCAATATTTCCTATCTACCCAAATAAGGCAAGTTCCCTAAAACCTCTCCAAAGTCTTTTAGAAAACTTCCATCGTGAGATCTTCCTTCTCCAAGGTGAATCTCTTTAAGTTTGCTCCCCAAGATATCTTCGTATCAACTTAGCCTTGATCCTCAATCCATTCTTCAAGTCGCAATCTTTATCTTGACTTGTTCATCCGCACGTACACTTCTTTGTTGCAGACTCTGCTCTATTCACTGCTGTACTTGTATCTGTATCAGAACGTCCATCTGATCTTTGCACCTACAGAAACGATGATATCTTATGATGAACGTATTTTAATTTAAACTAGCATTTGACCCGCGCGCCCGCGCGGGTTTTATATGTTTTTCATGTTTAACAATGTCATAAATATAACTGTTTATGTTCTAGCTACAGATTCATATGTTTATGTTCTTGCTACATATTCATATGTTATTGAGTTTTGACATTGGTGTATTTTGTTCAATGTGTTTAGTATCCGAACTATAAGGTTGTGTTTTTTTAATTGTGTTTTTATTCATTTTAATCATGTTTTTAATCGTGGGTTTTATTAAATTATACTACAAATACTGGGATTTAAAGTTGAATATAAAGTTCAAATTTTATAATGAGATTTTTTGAAACAAATACATTATTTAGATAGAAACATAAAAAAAATAATGAAAGCAAGTTGCAAAAAACATTCAAAAATAAGTATAGATTATTGTAATCATCCGAGTGATCTGTTTAGAGCTACACTTTTGCATAACCTTCCAAAGGACATAAGAAGTAAAAGGGTCTACCATCAACTCACAGAAGATCAGAGCTACCTCTCCATATTTGTTACGGGAGAAGTAAGTGTAGTTCCCTAACAGCTGTTGCCAAAGCAAAAGTGTAACATTTGGACTTTAAGATCCACCACATAGTTTCTGAAAGATAACATAATATTGGTGAGTAAACAAAAGGGAGAGATAAGAATACACATAATTTCATCGCACGTTTACGCAAAAATGTTCACATAGAGTCTCAACACGTTATGATTATCTCATGAATCAAATATTGGATTAGCAATCAAATATTGGATTAGCACCTGACGACCATTACCAAGACATTTCTGAAGCATGTAGCAGCCATGTTCATCCATTGATAGCAGAAAATAGTTATAAGGGGGAATTTCAAAAAGAATATGTAAAGAACAAAAAAACAGTGGATAGAAAAAATTGTCCTATTCCAAGACTACATGTTTGGAAAAAATGATTCAGAGACCATCATGTGTCATGACTAACTTTACTTGTACCACAAGCAATACAATAACCATGGTCAGACTTGCTACAGAATATACCATACAAAGATTGGAATATGTTTTCAGTCATATGACTTCTACATAAAATCATGAACAGAAGAAGATAGTCACTACTTAATTGAAGAGGCAACTTGAGACATCAAACTGATTCATATACTTTGATTTGCTGCAATATATTTATTCAACTATATGATAAAGAAAGTGACCTACAGTTTCGAAAAAGACAGAGCCCTTTCAATAAAGGTGAAAACTGACTCCATGGCTATAAACAAAGACTCATCGCATAAATATTTTTTACTAACTAACTTAACTGTTGAGATATAATGATATGGTAAGAAAATACTTCAAGAACTAAACCAGAGTACTATGGATCAGATGCTTACTCGTTTCTGCGAAGGATAGAACTGGTTCAAGTATCGCATAATCACATGTTTAGTACTGTTGCTCCTTGTAAATGGAAGTACTCCCATGCTTACAGCTGTAACTACTGGCATAATTTGTTCTTCAGAACGAAGACACCTCAATAGAGACTATATCTAACGGAGTCTATGATCGATGACAAAAACAAAGAAAGTCACCAAATAAAACAACACTGGTACAAGCATTATCTGTCTTACTCCAAACTAAGACAATAACTAAGCCTAAAAGTTATTACATTATAAAATTAATGGTTGTGATCTTTATTAACATTACAAGCATCTCTGCCTTGCTCTTAAACTCAGATGGCAGACCAAAACAACAAACAAAACCACTTGAGAATAAACGTAACTGTAATTACAAACAATTTTTTTTATTTCATCATTCCTATAGCTCCATACACAACTTATTCAAGTTCAATGATACCATCTTTCAGATCTAAAGATTAAAGAAGAGGAGTGATTGATGAAATACCTGAATATGAGGCGTTTATCCAGGTTTTGTACACATTTAAGGCGGTGGAGGAGCTCGTACATGAGATCCGCCGGAAAGCCTCGCGGTTAAAATAACCGTTTCCGGAGCTGTTGTTGGTTGAATTGAACGGCTTCTCGACGGCGGACTTTCGAGCTTCAACAAATTGAGAAGGTCAACGACGATTTCAATATCCGGCTTGGCTGTGATTAATGGTAGGTTTACACAAATGTCCTTAATGGTATAGTTTAGCGAAATAATAGGTTAGCAAATGTATAAAACGAATGTGTTTAATACAAGTGACATAAGCTGGTAATTATTGAGGAAAACTCAGGAATAAGTACAAAACGTACTCCTATTTTAATAGATTAGATAGCATGAGTTCTTCATGTATAGTTTAAAATTCTCACTTTCTCTAAGAAAATCAGTGTACAAGCTAGATGCTATTGCTACACTATTTGTTATATTTTAAAAGTTTCTTGGAATGTAATATTCTCCTACTATTATTATGTCGTAAAATGACAAGAAGGATTGTTAAATCTCGAACAAAACACCCACGGGCGTTCATTTTAATGGCTTTTTCTCCCTTCCGCATTAATCTACTCTTAAAAACACCCGTGAGCTGCTGTGTACTTCACGCGCCGGTCAAATCGTAATCATAAGTCATAACCGTAGAAAAGAAAAAAACGGAACTTGGAGACGAGCTCTCTACTTCCCTTATCACGGCGGAGCGCCTCCGTGAACGAAGGTAAATCGTTCAAAACATAGTGCAGCGAGGTGGCAAGAATGGCCGAACATGATCCGGTTGCTCAAGAAGAGTTCGCTAGACAGAGTGTGATTAAGCGACTGGTTAATTTGCTTTCACTTTGTGGATGATCTTGAGTCGAGTAAGCATAGTTGTAGCATTCACTCTCTTGTTCAGATAAACAAAGTTTACAGACCGTATAAAAGAGTTCTAAGTTGAGTGTATATAGTAGTGACATTGGTGGTAGTGGAAGTGTTAAAACAAGTAAGGAAAGGAGGGATAATGAGAATCCTAAAGTGAAACATGAGCTTAGGGTCAACTGCGCTGAAGCTCTATGGATGCTTGCTAGAGGGAATGTAGCAAACAGTAGGAGAATAACTGAGACGAAAGGGTTGCTTTCTTTGGCCAAGATTTTGGAGAAGGAAATAGGAGAATTGCAATACAATTGTTTGATGACTCTAATGGAGATAACCGCTTCAGCAGAGAGTCAAACGCTGACCTTAGACGAGCAGCTTTCAAGACGAATTCACCTGCTGCTAAATGCAGGAACTCACAGTCAAATGCTATCATATGTTGGTCCTTAGAAAGCAAGTACAGTTCTACAACTTGATTAAATTCTAGTACAAACAGAATCTCCATTGTTAGATGCTTACATATAAAGAGCAAAAGCAAAACAGAAGAAGTATATCTAACTTTGTGATCATTTGCTTGATCAATCCTGCATTGTAAATTAAACGAAAAAAATAGATGAAAACATAATAAACCTGACTTTAGTCTGTTAATGAAATAACTCAAGACGTTATTTATTCTGTTTTTTTTTTAAATAAAAAAATGAATAAAAACTGGGCTTACATTGTCACAATGGAGCTGTGTGTTATATGGCCCAGTCCAAAACACATTTATTGAAAAGGAAAATGAAAACAAGGAACATTTCTTTCAAGCATTTTATATGTTTAGTTTTACTAGTGCATGGTGTATGTGGTTTTATCTTGGAACCATAAGTTCAAATATTTGCTTTTGTATTATATTGCTTTTCAAAATGTTCAAAACTACATATATAGTTTAATAACTTGTTCACAGTCTTCACAATTTGCAAAATCAGTGTACAATTGCGGGTTGACAGGTACGTAATGAATTAAACGTCATAAGTAGAATTGCAAAAACACAAACTTATCAATTATAAAGTTGTTTTTCTCTGACAAACCATTATATTTTGTAATAGAATATCTCATGTATTTCCAATAGGTATGAAATTTTCTTATTTAAGTATATTTGAATTGATGAATATCATCTTGATCACTACTTTACATATACTCTAATTAATGTCTTGCAGGAAGAACAAAGATATCTTAACATACCGGTACTTGCTTCCGGTTGTCGTTGAACAAACGTCATGAATTCGTTAATGTGCCTCTTGAGTATTCTTCCGTAATTAAGTTGGTGTTTGGATCCATATGAGGTTTATTCATCCACGAACGAAAATAATTTGAAGAAGACATGGTTTCTTTATTTTTCCGGAATTGGAGAATAAAGACAGCGAAGAGATTGAAGATAGAATGAAGAGTGAATGAGGTGAATGAGGGGAACTCGTATTTATAGAAAAAGTTTCCGACACTTCCGATGAACATGTCGTCAGAATTCCTTCAAAAATCTCAAAAAATTTAACGGCTATAAAACGGTAAAAAAATGTTGTCGGAATTTTGTCTGAATAATTTGGATAACTTGTCGGAAATTCGTCGGATATCCAATAATTCAAAATATTTGCAACGGTCAAATGCGTTTCTCGGAAATTCGTCGATAATTTCCGGCGACTTTCTGACGACCTTCTATATATTGAACCGACAAAAATGTTTGCTTAATAGTTATATATTTTTCTTGATATTCCGTCGATATTTTGTCAGAAGTTTCCGACGGATTTTTAGTTCGTCAGATATCTGTAGGAAAATACCGATGAATTTTTGACGACTGTCAAAATAAGCTGTTCGTCAGATTTGCGTCGGAACACCGTCGAGATATTCCCACGATTCTTGTTGTCGTCTCCATCAGATTACACCTAGTTTTTTTTGTAGTGTGGTGTGGAGGAGATCTCCACAAAGAGTTCTATCGTTGTTCTATCTGTGGCTTTTGCTTGGATCTTGATTGCTCTCTCAAAAGTCCACCTCAAACCATCACAAATCCAAAAAATCATCATCAATATCCACTTGTTTTCTTCCCTTGACCATTCTTTACTCCCGTTTGATGCTTGTGGGTTGGTCAACCTTTCGGAGCCAGTTTACACTTGCTTCCAGTGGCACTACGTGGTCCATCAGAGTTGTATCGACTTACCACGCGAGATAAAGATAACTTGTCATCCACATCGACTCTCTTACACTCCATTCTTCCCACCTGATTTTTCAACATGTCATATCTGCTACAAGAATGTTGATATCAAGTATGGCCAATATTTTTTGCAACCACGAGGGATGCTCTTATCTAGCTACAACGCATGAGAAAGTATGGGATGGAAATGAGCTCGAATGGGAACCCGAAAAAACAAATGAAACTGAAGATATTACGCCATTCGAAAAGGTAGGTTTGGGTGTGATCAAATATTTTTGTCATGAACATCATCTAAAGCATATTAGGATCCTTTATGTATATGAAGCATGGATTTACATTGCACTATGGTGATGAAAGTCTGGAAGTCGTTCGTAATAGTAGTAACAGTCGACAAATTTGATGTTGTTATGGCAAATGTTCTATTATGAATAGAAAGCGTAATTGTATTCATTGACAAAGTCATGTATATATACAAGAGATTATGTTAACCCTAATAGGAGAAGGACTAAGTAGATAACAACAATACATACTAGAACTTATCTATAATATATATGTCATTATCTCTATACCCCCCCCCCCCCCCTCAAGTTGGAGATGAGATATCTTGAATCCCCAGCTTGAACAGTAAGTAGTGAAATGACGATGGATGCATAGCCTTTGTAAGAAGATCAGCAGGTTGTTCAGTAGTCTTTATATGTTCAGTAGATATGAGCTTCTCCTGTACTGCATCTCGCACTTGGTGACAATCACTTTCAATATGTTTTGTACGTTCGTGGAACACCGGATTTGCAGCAATGTAGATGGCTGACTTACTATCACAAAATAGGTTCATCGGTTGTTTGTGAGATATCCCAAATGCACGCAGCAGCTGTTTGATCCACTTGAGTTCTCGCAAGGCATAAGCCATCGAGCGATACTCTGCTTCGGCAGAGGAGACTGACACTGTATTTTGCTTCTTGGTTTTTCAAGATATAGGCGAGTTTCCAAGCATGACAACATAGGCACTGAGAGAACGTCGCGTTAAAGGACACGCTTGCCAATCAGAATCGCAGTATGCATTAATTTGAAGAGAGGAGTCAGACCGTAGAAGTATACCCTGAGAAGGAGTACCTTTGAGATATCTTGCGACACGTAGAGCAGCATCCATATGACCTTGCCGAGGAGATTTCATGAACTGTGTAAGAATGTGAACAACATAACTCAACTCCGGCCTGGTGAAAGTGAGATAAATTAGACGACCAACAAGCCGGCGATATGACTCTGGTTTTGGAAGAGAAGGACCGTCAACAAGGGCTAGCTTATAATTGGGCTCAATGGGAATTGTTGCCGGTTTAGAGCCCAGCAGTCCAGTCTCAGCAACAATATCCAGAGCGTACTTGCGTTGTGACAAGAAGATTCCTTCCTTGCTGCGAGCTACCTCGATACCCAAGAAATACTTCAACTTCCTAAGGTCTTTCATGTGAAAGGATTCACCGAGATAGTTCTTGAACTTCTAGAGAGTCGAGATGTCATTGCTTGCTATTATAAAATCATCCACTAGATGAGGATATGTAGATTGATAGAACCCCGAATGTAAGAGAAATGTGAGTAGTCTGCTCGGCTCTGAGCAAATCCGTAGGACTTCAAGGCACTGCTGAGTTTGGAGAACCAGAAGCGAGGAGCTTGCTTAAGCCCATAGACCGACTTCCTGAGACGAGCTACTATAGTAGGATCAGGATCTTGAAAGCCCGGGGGAAGTTTCATATAGACTTCCTCTTCCAAGTCTCCATGTAAAAACGCATTATGCACGTCCATTTGGTGTACTTCCCATTGTTTAATTTCCACAATCTCAAGTAATGGCGTACTGACGTAGGCTTAGTGACGGGGCAAATGTATCTTTATAATATATGCCTCCTTTTTCCGATTACCACACGCGACCAGTCTCGATTTGTGACGTGAGAGTGTGCCATCTGAGTGGTACTTATTTTTATATATCCATTGACAGGAGATAACCTTCTTTCCAGGTGGTAATGTTGTCACGTCCCAAGTACCATTCTCAATGTGTTTTTGATGTTCATCTGTCATTGAGTCTCTCCAAACTTTGTCACGTAGAGCTTCCTGATACGAGGCGGGTTCATCCTCTGATGTGATAGCTGCTAAGAAAGCTTTGTGGTTCGAAGAGAAGACAGCATCAGATATGTAGTTAGTTATGGGATATGGGATGTTACCTGAGACCGTAGTAGAGGCGCCAAGATCAGAGTCGGAAGAGTCGTGAGAGGAGTGTGTATTCTTGACGTGAGACGAGTGAGTCACATAGTTCTTTACTAGTACATATGGTTGCTTCTGACGATGACCGCGACCAAGCAATTCAGGTAGTCCTGGAGAAGGAGGTACATGTTGTGTAGTGGAAGGTAGTGTATGAGATTTAGGAGATGACTGTCCTGTGACGTCTGAAGGCGAAGTGACTGCAACAGGGGGGTTGTAGGGTTACTTGTCTCAGTTGCAGGCTGAGGGGTTTCAGGTGTAGCGGGTAGTGTGTTGTTAGAATAGGAGTCAGGTACAATAGGCGACGGTTTTGGAGTATTAGGCATAGTAGGCGTAGTAGATGTAGAAGGTGTAGAGATTGGTAGTGCAGGGTCTGAGGCAGTAGGAACGGTTACTGGTGTTGAGGATGCTGGAGCGTCTACTGGAAGAAACCACTCGTCAGTTGCAAACTCCAGTTGTGATACTTGAGGATGGTCCTGGCTAGTAATGCCCAAAAACTCTTCTTCGAGGAAGACCACATCTCGGCTAATAAAGAATTCGTTTGTCTCTACGTCATATAGGTACCATCCTTTCTTTTCGTGGGGGTATCCAACAAAGAGGCAACGACGGCTACAATCACCAAATTTGTCTTTATCGCGGTGTCTGCGATGAGCGTAAGCTAGACAACCAAAGACACGGAGCATGTCGTACGAAGGAGGTGAACCATGGAGCATCTCGTATGGTGACTTGCCATTTAAGACACGAGTAGGTGTACGATTTATCAGATGCGCAGCTGTGAGGATGCTTTCGCCCCAAAAGGTGGTAGGTAACCGAGCTTGAAATAGGCATGCTCGTGCTACGTTTAGTATGTGGCGATGTTTCCGTTCAACTCGTCTGTTCTGCTGTGGTGTGTCAACGCATGATGTCTGATGGAGAATCCCTTGTTCTTTGAAGTAGTTTTTAAGAACCATGAACTCTGTCCCATTATCAGTTCTGAAGGCTTGAACAGAGTGTCCAATTTGTCGAGAACTCATGGCACAAAAGTTTTTGATTAGCGTAGAAACCTCAGATTTTTTCGAGCATCAGATGTATCCAAACTGCTTTCGAGTAGTCGTCAACTATAGTTAGAAAATAGACAGCTCCACAGGATGAGGGAGTTCTATAGGGACCCCAAACATCACAATGCACTAGAGAAAAAGTTGTAGAAGCTTTATTATAACTCTCATGAAAAACCTCACGCGTTTGTTTTGCGCGAAAACATATGTCACACGCATGTGTGTGTTCGAAATCTAACTGAAAACTGTCTAATGATAAAGAAGATAACACTTTATTAGTAGGATGCCCAAGTCTCCGATGCCACAATGCTGAAGAAGAAGAAGATGTTTTCTGTCCAG
Organism: Brassica napus; assembly: GCF_020379485.1. Taxonomy (NCBI): domain Eukaryota; kingdom Viridiplantae; phylum Streptophyta; class Magnoliopsida; order Brassicales; family Brassicaceae; genus Brassica; species Brassica napus. The sequence continues at coordinate 38,860,872 of NC_063450.1, forward strand.
TTTTGTTGGCTCTTGCGACTGTCACACCCAAAAAGTAATACAGACCATCTCGTTCCTCACCGGCTCCAATCAGGGTCCTCGTAAAACGGTCCTGCAAGAAACATAGAGTGTCAGTGAATACTGCGATACAACCGGTCTGTTTAAGGAGTTTAGAGACAGAGATCAGGGTGCAAGTAAAATCAGGGATGTAAAGAACGTCTGTCAAGAAGTAGTTGGGGCCAAGATGTATTGTTCCCGATTTGGTAGCTCGAGATGCCCGTCCGTTTGGGAACGTTACTGCAGACGGTAGTATATCACGGACATCTCCTAGTATCGAGATATCACCAGTCATGTGGTGAGACGCCCCTGTGTCAATAATAACGTCATGTAGATTAGTATTACCAGTCATACGATCTGTTGAAACTTGCGACTGTTGGTTTTGTAGAAGGTTGATGAGCGCAGTAATTTGATCCGATGGTAACAGTGTTCCTGGATTAGTAGTTGACGTGATACGAGAAGCATTGGATCGCCCACGACCACGTCCTCCAGAATTGTTGTTGCGACCACCACGACCCCGTTGAGAATTTGTAGAAGATTGTCATGTCCGTTGTTGTTGTTCGTTGAACCAGTCAGGATAACCATGTAGAAGGAAACATTCGGAAGCTTCATGTCCCTTGCGATTGCAGTGAGTACAGAACCAGTTAGGATCACGGCTTCAGAATGTGTTAGCAGCAGCAGTATTAGGAGTAGAGGAGGTTTGTATGGGAGACTCTGTTTTGACTGAGAATCCAATGAGGTCTTGCTTGAGTTCTGACGAACGCATGGTGAGAAGATGTTGTTCAGCTCTTATGACTCGAGAGTAGACGATGTTAAGATGCGGTAGTGGTTCTTTGTCAATGATCTGAGATCGAATTGTCGAGAACCGTGGTTCGTCGAGACCAAATAAGAACTTGTGTACCTTTGCATCTTCACGTTCTTTTTGATAGCTGAGGAAGCATCACACGTACAAGATTGAGTAGGTTGGAAGCTGTGCAGCTCTTCCCAAAGTTTGGACAAGCGACCGTAGTAGTCTAGAACTGTTTGTCCATTCTACTTACAATTAGTAATTTCATCTTGTATTAGATGCTTTCGAACACCGTTTTTAATTGAGAACCTTCGTTTGAGTGAATCCCATAGTTGATGCGCGTCTGAAGCATGACTTATAGTAGATCTAACTTGTGGTTCAATCGAAGTCCTTATCCAGCCAACGATCATTGAGTTTGAAGCAGTCCAACGAGATAGATCTGGATTTGTTGATGGCTTTTGGATTGTTCCATCTAAAAAACCTATCTTCTGTTTTGCCTGTAGTGAATTCCAGATTTCTGTAGCCCATTCCGAGTATTTGTCTCCTTTGAGAATCACAGGAGTAATTAATGCCCCTGGATTATCAGAAGGATGTAGTTTGTAAGGTGTCTCAGACTTTGGGGGAGTAGTAGGAGAAGAATTGGTAGTTGTAATGGCAGGAGAAGCAATAGAGGAGGTAGGGCTAGTATAGTAGACATGATCGAATATTGTCAATCACGTGAGTAAAAAAAATTTGATGCGGAAGTGTTGTTGGTATAGGATTGTTATTGCTCTGATACCATGAATAGAAAGCGTCATTGTATTCATTGACAAAGTCATGTATATATACAAGAGATTATGCTAACCCTAATAGGAGAAGGACTAAGTAGATAACAACAATAAGTACTAGAACTTATCTGTAATATATAGGAGATGTATGTTTGTCGTACAGCGTGTTTATGGTATGTAGGTGTCTGATACAAGGCGATATGCCATTATTGGATATCTTTGTTATTCTCTTATTTTAAGATTTTTCCCAAAAACCTTTGCTAAACAATAACTTTTTTTTTTTTTGAAATTTAATCAATTACTCCTGCAAAATTAATGTTACTCTACAACTTGTCATTCAACGCAGGTATATGTAGATCATGTATGGTTTTCGGAATCCGCTAAACCGTTGAATGAATATTATGTCTTATGTCTAGTGGCGGAGTCAAAATTAGGTAATTAAATTTCATCATTTAGTTTTTAGTGTGTTTGATTTTTTTGGGGTCAAAAATAATATTTTCATGGGGTCAGCACATTATTTATCTTTAAGAATACATATACTTTTCAAAATGAGGTGGGTCAGCTGACCCCCTACTCCCTTCTTACATCCGCCCCTGCTTATGTCTATTGTCTTTTCAAAACATATCTATATACAAAGGCCAACTTGTTCGTTGACTTTACTTATGACGCCTAGTTTATATAATATGCATGTACTTATTGAATCTTGCTATAACATTTAGCTTCAGAAAACTACGATTTCCAATTTAAAGCCTTGTTACGATTTCACCCTTCGGTTTTAGTTTTAGAAATATGATATAAAATGAATATACCATTCCCAAAAGCAACAACAACCCATACTTGTAAAAATAACTTTTTGCATTCCTTTACTTAGTTCTAGTGCTTCACGACCGTGTGTGACATACCGGACATCTCTATCAAATTTTTGAAAACGGTGAATGCATAATTAACTGTTTGTAAGTGCTCTTGACCCAAACACAGACAGTGAAACTGAGTTTCTTTGATATGAATACTAGCTTACGTACAGTCTTTTTAGTTTAAGAGTTGCTCTATTTCCGATACTTCTCCTTCCCACTCTCTTATCCTGTGATCAGCCATCGCAACCTAGATAACAAAACATATCGGTTTCATTCAGCTCGAACACCAAAGGGTTTTATTTTGAAACAAAATTATAGATTATTTTCAATGCTGTTGAGTTTTACCTCTTTGTCCCAATTTGTCCTGCAGATCATCCACGTCAAGACTATTGTCTGAACCACAGTTCCCGTCAACATCCCACACCAGATTCCCTAATACATCAAAGATTTTGCAACATCGGTCTTTTAAGATCTGAACGTTTACGTTGTCAAAGGTTAAATAAATTAAATGCTGATAAGCTTTGGGTATCATGTTTTACCTTTACACCAAAGTCGAGCTTGTATCCTAACAATAAACCAAATGGGATCCCAAACAAGTAATAGCATGCAATGTTAACATACGCCACCACTGCTTGCCATCCAGCTCCCACAGCCATTGGCGGAGGCAGAAAATATTTCTGTTGGGGGCAAAAAAAAAGGTATGGAAGCAAAAAATAATTATGAGTGGGGATATCATATAGATTGAGCTTTAAGTTACACTATTTTTTTTAATCTTGTTGGGTTCATTGCCCCCATGTTGTTGCATGTGGCTCCGCCACTGCCACAGGCCACAGCCACCCCTGATTTTTCCATTTTATCGTCATATTGCCATAGAAATTATTGAATACGTTTCTCACATAACCAACCCAATGTAAATTGTTAGATGTATGCTTCCTTATATCTAATGATTACATTACCGAGCATATTTAAATTCACACAACACGGATGGAAATTAAAAGAAACTGACTAAAATTAACTGAAATAATAATAAAAATAAGCAATTAAAAAAATAACAGAACAAAAGACAATGTTAGTTTGTTTAGTAGACTCAAATGTTTAGCTAAACAAAATTAGTTGTAGTTCGGACATACTATTCATAAACAAAAACCGCAACCCCAAAACAAGAACCGCACCCAAGAAAACTAATGTCCACCTAAATCCATAAGTCAAGCTAGAAAAGAAACCTTAACTTATTAAGCTAAAAGAGAAACCATATATGATATAATTAAGACTAAGAAACCAGAAACTGAATCAAACCGAAATGAACGAGTTTTGATTTTGAGATAGTTAGACGGATTACCTGATAAGACAGGTTGCACATTGCTGATCACAATGGAGAGTGCAAGTATTGGTGTGAGTTCTTTAACAAGAATGATGACATCTTCATCGCCCACAAATAATGATGGATATCGATTTCTAAAGATGAGTAGCACGGTCGATACAACGACTCCAATCAGCGTTGATGTTATCACTGCTACTACTAGTGAGAACTTGGCGGTTCTTGGATGGTTTGCTCCTAATTCGTTTGACACTCTCACACTGCACCAGTTTCAAATGTTTATATTCTTGAAAGTTATAGGCCAGAGAAGTTCAATGAAATTTTTGGTGTAGCAGGCGTAATGGGGCCACAGAGATCACCATGGACTAGCTCGAGAGGGTGTTTGGCTCTGTACGAAGTTGACTGTGGGAAAGATCGTCTTGTTTGCTTGCCCAGCAAGCATGCAACGCAGGTTTCTTTCTCGACTGTGATTTTAAGCATGTCGTCGACTAACTCCTTATTGATCATCAGCTTCATTGTTTCTGTATTGACATGGCCCAAGCGAGCATGCCACTTCGACGATTCTGAAGAAGCTGTCAACTGCAAGTATTGAATGGTGTCGGCCTGTAGAACAACTTTATAGAGTCTATTTCTCGACCTCGTGCTCTCGATCATTAGTTGTCCTGAACGATCGAATAGCTTCAGTGTCTCTTTTTTCATATTGACCTCACATCCTGCTTCAGTGGCTTGTCCTAAGCTCACGATATTGCTTCTCAAACCAGGGATGTAGTACATATTGTTCAGTAACTTCTTCTCACCTCCCTTTAGTCTGAAAAGTATGGATCCTCTTCCCTTAATGTCAATTCGTGAATCATCTCCGAACCGAACCTTCCCTGTGACTCCTTCATCAAGATCCTTGAAGAAAGAACAATTCCCACTCATATGATTACTTGCCCCATTATCTAGATACCACAAGTTGATCATATCTTGTTCTGTCTCGAACAAACTCGGTTTGACCTTCTGTTCGTTAAGGTAAACAACTTCATGTACCATCAAGTTATCAGCTTCCTCTGTATCTTCGTCTTTCTTTTCAATGGTTTCTTGAAGCTTTAATAATCTGTCGGGACAATCGACTGCAAAGTGTCCAAGCTTGTCGCATCTAAAACACGTGATGTGAGTTGTTCCTCTCTCTTGCCCTTGTTTGTATGCATCTCTCTGTTGATAAAAGCCACCAAATCTTCCTCTACCTCGTCCTCTCCAGCCTGATCGGCCTCTTCCTCCTCGACCTCTTCCATCGCCGTGCAAATATTCCTGTTGAGAGTCGGAGTTTGTATACATTAATTTCGCGGGATCATCAGGATGCTCTTCTTCCTCTTCACATATCCTCTCCTCATAAGATTTTAGCCTACCAATAATGTCTTCGAAGCTTGTTGTATTTAAATCCAATACTTGTTCAAGAGATGCGACGATATGGATGTATTTTTTTCTTGGCAAACTCTTCAAAAATTTCTTGACGAGTTTAGGTTCTTCTATAATTTCTCCAAGGGAAGCGGATTTGGACGAAATCTCGGATAACTTGCCGACGAAGGTATCAATTGTATATGCTTCCTTCATCTTAAGTCTATCGAATTCAGCCATCAACGTCTGTAATCGTGCTTTTCGAACTCTCTCAGCTCCAACGTGCCGCGCCTTGATTGCTTCCCATACTGCTTTGGCCGTGTCGAGATCACCTACCTGAGGCGTTAGGGCCTCGTGTATGGACTGGGAGAGTAAAGCAGTAGCCATATTGTTCTTCTCCTCGTGTTTGCTTCCGGGGTCTATGGTTTCCCATACCTTGTTGACCTTGAGGGCTATCTTCATACGCATCGCCCACACAGTGTAATTTGAAGAGCTTAACATGGGGAATTTGATCGAGGACGGACCCACCCCCTTCGCGGGAGTATTTGTTTCTTCTTTGACATCAGCCATCGTTCTCTGCCGTCAACTTTCAATTTGTTTGCTCTGATACCAAATATAGAATTCAAGAATGAGATTTATAAATAACGCTCTTTATTAATGTCTTAGAAAAATTACTCAAAAACTAAGAATTGTTGTGAAAGTAATGGAAAAGTCTATCTTTATTCATAACATAGAGATTTCTTATATAGGAGATTACACCGTCATAAATAAATGGAAAGATTACAAATCATAATCTCTTGGTTATGAGCCATCCACAATCTGGTTCATAACACTCCCCCTTGGATGCCATAACCATTTAGAGCTTGTAATGTGCTTTAATGTTGCCTCATTAAAACCTTACCAGGAAAACTCAATTGGGACAAAACCTTGGTGAAGAAAAAAGAGTACAACACACATTACTCCCCTTGATTTTGACATTACTGAAGGTCCATTGGACCTCTCCAATTTTCTGTAATCCATGGGTGATGAAGATCTTGGGCAGAATATGCTTCGTCCTCGAACATGATAGTTGGTTCTTCTTTACCATCGGCCATGCCACAATCTGATCGTGAGATCTTCCTTCTCCAAGGTGAATCTCTTTAAGTTTGCTCCCCAAGATATCTTCGTATCAACTTAGCCTTGATCCTCAATCCATTCTTCAAGTCGCAATCTTTATCTTGACTTGTTCATCCGCACGTACACTTCTTTGTTGCAGACTCTGCTCTATTCACTGCTGTACTTGTATCTGTATCAGAACGTCCATCTGATCTTTGCACCTACAGAAACGATGATATCTTATGATGAACGTATTTTAATTTAAACTAGCATTTGACCCGCGCGCCCGCGCGGGTTTTATATGTTTTTCATGTTTAACAATGTCATAAATATAACTGTTTATGTTCTAGCTACAGATTCATATGTTTATGTTCTTGCTACATATTCATATGTTATTGAGTTTTGACATTGGTGTATTTTGTTCAATGTGTTTAGTATCCGAACTATAAGGTTGTGTTTTTTTAATTGTGTTTTTATTCATTTTAATCATGTTTTTAATCGTGGGTTTTATTAAATTATACTACAAATACTGGGATTTAAAGTTGAATATAAAGTTCAAATTTTATAATGAGATTTTTTGAAACAAATACATTATTTAGATAGAAACATAAAAAAAATAATGAAAGCAAGTTGCAAAAAACATTCAAAAATAAGTATAGATTATTGTAATCATCCGAGTGATCTGTTTAGAGCTACACTTTTGCATAACCTTCCAAAGGACATAAGAAGTAAAAGGGTCTACCATCAACTCACAGAAGATCAGAGCTACCTCTCCATATTTGTTACGGGAGAAGTAAGTGTAGTTCCCTAACAGCTGTTGCCAAAGCAAAAGTGTAACATTTGGACTTTAAGATCCACCACATAGTTTCTGAAAGATAACATAATATTGGTGAGTAAACAAAAGGGAGAGATAAGAATACACATAATTTCATCGCACGTTTACGCAAAAATGTTCACATAGAGTCTCAACACGTTATGATTATCTCATGAATCAAATATTGGATTAGCAATCAAATATTGGATTAGCACCTGACGACCATTACCAAGACATTTCTGAAGCATGTAGCAGCCATGTTCATCCATTGATAGCAGAAAATAGTTATAAGGGGGAATTTCAAAAAGAATATGTAAAGAACAAAAAAACAGTGGATAGAAAAAATTGTCCTATTCCAAGACTACATGTTTGGAAAAAATGATTCAGAGACCATCATGTGTCATGACTAACTTTACTTGTACCACAAGCAATACAATAACCATGGTCAGACTTGCTACAGAATATACCATACAAAGATTGGAATATGTTTTCAGTCATATGACTTCTACATAAAATCATGAACAGAAGAAGATAGTCACTACTTAATTGAAGAGGCAACTTGAGACATCAAACTGATTCATATACTTTGATTTGCTGCAATATATTTATTCAACTATATGATAAAGAAAGTGACCTACAGTTTCGAAAAAGACAGAGCCCTTTCAATAAAGGTGAAAACTGACTCCATGGCTATAAACAAAGACTCATCGCATAAATATTTTTTACTAACTAACTTAACTGTTGAGATATAATGATATGGTAAGAAAATACTTCAAGAACTAAACCAGAGTACTATGGATCAGATGCTTACTCGTTTCTGCGAAGGATAGAACTGGTTCAAGTATCGCATAATCACATGTTTAGTACTGTTGCTCCTTGTAAATGGAAGTACTCCCATGCTTACAGCTGTAACTACTGGCATAATTTGTTCTTCAGAACGAAGACACCTCAATAGAGACTATATCTAACGGAGTCTATGATCGATGACAAAAACAAAGAAAGTCACCAAATAAAACAACACTGGTACAAGCATTATCTGTCTTACTCCAAACTAAGACAATAACTAAGCCTAAAAGTTATTACATTATAAAATTAATGGTTGTGATCTTTATTAACATTACAAGCATCTCTGCCTTGCTCTTAAACTCAGATGGCAGACCAAAACAACAAACAAAACCACTTGAGAATAAACGTAACTGTAATTACAAACAATTTTTTTTATTTCATCATTCCTATAGCTCCATACACAACTTATTCAAGTTCAATGATACCATCTTTCAGATCTAAAGATTAAAGAAGAGGAGTGATTGATGAAATACCTGAATATGAGGCGTTTATCCAGGTTTTGTACACATTTAAGGCGGTGGAGGAGCTCGTACATGAGATCCGCCGGAAAGCCTCGCGGTTAAAATAACCGTTTCCGGAGCTGTTGTTGGTTGAATTGAACGGCTTCTCGACGGCGGACTTTCGAGCTTCAACAAATTGAGAAGGTCAACGACGATTTCAATATCCGGCTTGGCTGTGATTAATGGTAGGTTTACACAAATGTCCTTAATGGTATAGTTTAGCGAAATAATAGGTTAGCAAATGTATAAAACGAATGTGTTTAATACAAGTGACATAAGCTGGTAATTATTGAGGAAAACTCAGGAATAAGTACAAAACGTACTCCTATTTTAATAGATTAGATAGCATGAGTTCTTCATGTATAGTTTAAAATTCTCACTTTCTCTAAGAAAATCAGTGTACAAGCTAGATGCTATTGCTACACTATTTGTTATATTTTAAAAGTTTCTTGGAATGTAATATTCTCCTACTATTATTATGTCGTAAAATGACAAGAAGGATTGTTAAATCTCGAACAAAACACCCACGGGCGTTCATTTTAATGGCTTTTTCTCCCTTCCGCATTAATCTACTCTTAAAAACACCCGTGAGCTGCTGTGTACTTCACGCGCCGGTCAAATCGTAATCATAAGTCATAACCGTAGAAAAGAAAAAAACGGAACTTGGAGACGAGCTCTCTACTTCCCTTATCACGGCGGAGCGCCTCCGTGAACGAAGGTAAATCGTTCAAAACATAGTGCAGCGAGGTGGCAAGAATGGCCGAACATGATCCGGTTGCTCAAGAAGAGTTCGCTAGACAGAGTGTGATTAAGCGACTGGTTAATTTGCTTTCACTTTGTGGATGATCTTGAGTCGAGTAAGCATAGTTGTAGCATTCACTCTCTTGTTCAGATAAACAAAGTTTACAGACCGTATAAAAGAGTTCTAAGTTGAGTGTATATAGTAGTGACATTGGTGGTAGTGGAAGTGTTAAAACAAGTAAGGAAAGGAGGGATAATGAGAATCCTAAAGTGAAACATGAGCTTAGGGTCAACTGCGCTGAAGCTCTATGGATGCTTGCTAGAGGGAATGTAGCAAACAGTAGGAGAATAACTGAGACGAAAGGGTTGCTTTCTTTGGCCAAGATTTTGGAGAAGGAAATAGGAGAATTGCAATACAATTGTTTGATGACTCTAATGGAGATAACCGCTTCAGCAGAGAGTCAAACGCTGACCTTAGACGAGCAGCTTTCAAGACGAATTCACCTGCTGCTAAATGCAGGAACTCACAGTCAAATGCTATCATATGTTGGTCCTTAGAAAGCAAGTACAGTTCTACAACTTGATTAAATTCTAGTACAAACAGAATCTCCATTGTTAGATGCTTACATATAAAGAGCAAAAGCAAAACAGAAGAAGTATATCTAACTTTGTGATCATTTGCTTGATCAATCCTGCATTGTAAATTAAACGAAAAAATAGATGAAAACATAATAAACCTGACTTTAGTCTGTTAATGAAATAACTCAAGACGTTATTTATTCTGTTTTTTTTTTAAATAAAAAAATGAATAAAAACTGGGCTTACATTGTCACAATGGAGCTGTGTGTTATATGGCCCAGTCCAAAACACATTTATTGAAAAGGAAAATGAAAACAAGGAACATTTCTTTCAAGCATTTTATATGTTTAGTTTTACTAGTGCATGGTGTATGTGGTTTTATCTTGGAACCATAAGTTCAAATATTTGCTTTTGTATTATATTGCTTTTCAAAATGTTCAAAACTACATATATAGTTTAATAACTTGTTCACAGTCTTCACAATTTGCAAAATCAGTGTACAATTGCGGGTTGACAGGTACGTAATGAATTAAACGTCATAAGTAGAATTGCAAAAACACAAACTTATCAATTATAAAGTTGTTTTTCTCTGACAAACCATTATATTTTGTAATAGAATATCTCATGTATTTCCAATAGGTATGAAATTTTCTTATTTAAGTATATTTGAATTGATGAATATCATCTTGATCACTACTTTACATATACTCTAATTAATGTCTTGCAGGAAGAACAAAGATATCTTAACATACCGGTACTTGCTTCCGGTTGTCGTTGAACAAACGTCATGAATTCGTTAATGTGCCTCTTGAGTATTCTTCCGTAATTAAGTTGGTGTTTGGATCCATATGAGGTTTATTCATCCACGAACGAAAATAATTTGAAGAAGACATGGTTTCTTTATTTTTCCGGAATTGGAGAATAAAGACAGCGAAGAGATTGAAGATAGAATGAAGAGTGAATGAGGTGAATGAGGGGAACTCGTATTTATAGAAAAAGTTTCCGACACTTCCGATGAACATGTCGTCAGAATTCCTTCAAAAATCTCAAAAAATTTAACGGCTATAAAACGGTAAAAAAATGTTGTCGGAATTTTGTCTGAATAATTTGGATAACTTGTCGGAAATTCGTCGGATATCCAATAATTCAAAATATTTGCAACGGTCAAATGCGTTTCTCGGAAATTCGTCGATAATTTCCGGCGACTTTCTGACGACCTTCTATATATTGAACCGACAAAAATGTTTGCTTAATAGTTATATATTTTTCTTGATATTCCGTCGATATTTTGTCAGAAGTTTCCGACGGATTTTTAGTTCGTCAGATATCTGTAGGAAAATACCGATGAATTTTTGACGACTGTCAAAATAAGCTGTTCGTCAGATTTGCGTCGGAACACCGTCGAGATATTCCCACGATTCTTGTTGTCGTCTCCATCAGATTACACCTAGTTTTTTTTGTAGTGTGGTGTGGAGGAGATCTCCACAAAGAGTTCTATCGTTGTTCTATCTGTGGCTTTTGCTTGGATCTTGATTGCTCTCTCAAAAGTCCACCTCAAACCATCACAAATCCAAAAAATCATCATCAATATCCACTTGTTTTCTTCCCTTGACCATTCTTTACTCCCGTTTGATGCTTGTGGGTTGGTCAACCTTTCGGAGCCAGTTTACACTTGCTTCCAGTGGCACTACGTGGTCCATCAGAGTTGTATCGACTTACCACGCGAGATAAAGATAACTTGTCATCCACATCGACTCTCTTACACTCCATTCTTCCCACCTGATTTTTCAACATGTCAGATCTGCTACAAGAATGTTGATATCAAGTATGGCCAATATTTTTTGCAACCACGAGGGATGCTCTTATCTAGCTACAACGCATGAGAAAGTATGGGATGGAAATGAGCTCGAATGGGAACCCGAAAAAACAAATGAAACTGAAGATATTACGCCATTCGAAAAGGTAGGTTTGGGTGTGATCAAATATTTTTGTCATGAACATCATCTAAAGCATATTAGGATCCTTTATGTATATGAAGCATGGATTTACATTGCACTATGGTGATGAAAGTCTGGAAGTCGTTCGTAATAGTAGTAACAGTCGACAAATTTGATGTTGTTATGGCAAATGTTCTATTATGAATAGAAAGCGTAATTGTATTCATTGACAAAGTCATGTATATATACAAGAGATTATGTTAACCCTAATAGGAGAAGGACTAAGTAGATAACAACAATACATACTAGAACTTATCTATAATATATATGTCATTATCTCTATACCCCCCCCCCCTCAAGTTGGAGATGAGATATCTTGAATCCCCAGCTTGAACAGTAAGTAGTGAAATGACGATGGATGCATAGCCTTTGTAAGAAGATCAGCAGGTTGTTCAGTAGTCTTTATATGTTCAGTAGATATGAGCTTCTCCTGTACTGCATCTCGCACTTGGTGACAATCACTTTCAATATGTTTTGTACGTTCGTGGAACACCGGATTTGCAGCAATGTAGATGGCTGACTTACTATCACAAAATAGGTTCATCGGTTGTTTGTGAGATATCCCAAATGCACGCAGCAGCTGTTTGATCCACTTGAGTTCTCGCAAGGCATAAGCCATCGAGCGATACTCTGCTTCGGCAGAGGAGACTGACACTGTATTTTGCTTCTTGGTTTTTCAAGATATAGGCGAGTTTCCAAGCATGACAACATAGGCACTGAGAGAACGTCGCGTTAAAGGACACGCTTGCCAATCAGAATCGCAGTATGCATTAATTTGAAGAGAGGAGTCAGACCGTAGAAGTATACCCTGAGAAGGAGTACCTTTGAGATATCTTGCGACACGTAGAGCAGCATCCATATGACCTTGCCGAGGAGATTTCATGAACTGTGTAAGAATGTGAACAACATAACTCAACTCCGGCCTGGTGAAAGTGAGATAAATTAGACGACCAACAAGCCGGCGATATGACTCTGGTTTTGGAAGAGAAGGACCGTCAACAAGGGCTAGCTTATAATTGGGCTCAATGGGAATTGTTGCCGGTTTAGAGCCCAGCAGTCCAGTCTCAGCAACAATATCCAGAGCGTACTTGCGTTGTGACAAGAAGATTCCTTCCTTGCTGCGAGCTACCTCGATACCCAAGAAATACTTCAACTTCCTAAGGTCTTTCATGTGAAAGGATTCACCGAGATAGTTCTTGAACTTCTAGAGAGTCGAGATGTCATTGCTTGCTATTATAAAATCATCCACTAGATGAGGATATGTAGATTGATAGAACCCCGAATGTAAGAGAAATGTGAGTAGTCTGCTCGGCTCTGAGCAAATCCGTAGGACTTCAAGGCACTGCTGAGTTTGGAGAACCAGAAGCGAGGAGCTTGCTTAAGCCCATAGACCGACTTCCTGAGACGAGCTACTATAGTAGGATCAGGATCTTGAAAGCCCGGGGGAAGTTTCATATAGACTTCCTCTTCCAAGTCTCCATGTAAAAACGCATTATGCACGTCCATTTGGTGTACTTCCCATTGTTTAATTTCCACAATCTCAAGTAATGGCGTACTGACGTAGGCTTAGTGACGGGGCAAATGTATCTTTATAATATATGCCTCCTTTTTCCGATTACCACACGCGACCAGTCTCGATTTGTGACGTGAGAGTGTGCCATCTGAGTGGTACTTATTTTTATATATCCATTGACAGGAGATAACCTTCTTTCCAGGTGGTAATGTTGTCACGTCCCAAGTACCATTCTCAATGTGTTTTTGATGTTCATCTGTCATTGAGTCTCTCCAAACTTTGTCACGTAGAGCTTCCTGATACGAGGCGGGTTCATCCTCTGATGTGATAGCTGCTAAGAAAGCTTTGTGGTTCGAAGAGAAGACAGCATCAGATATGTAGTTAGTTATGGGATATGGGATGTTACCTGAGACCGTAGTAGAGGCGCCAAGATCAGAGTCGGAAGAGTCGTGAGAGGAGTGTGTATTCTTGACGTGAGACGAGTGAGTCACATAGTTCTTTACTAGTACATATGGTTGCTTCTGACGATGACCGCGACCAAGCAATTCAGGTAGTCCTGGAGAAGGAGGTACATGTTGTGTAGTGGAAGGTAGTGTATGAGATTTAGGAGATGACTGTCCTGTGACGTCTGAAGGCGAAGTGACTGCAACAGGGGGGTTGTAGGGTTACTTGTCTCAGTTGCAGGCTGAGGGGTTTCAGGTGTAGCGGGTAGTGTGTTGTTAGAATAGGAGTCAGGTACAATAGGCGACGGTTTTGGAGTATTAGGCATAGTAGGCGTAGTAGATGTAGAAGGTGTAGAGATTGGTAGTGCAGGGTCTGAGGCAGTAGGAACGGTTACTGGTGTTGAGGATGCTGGAGCGTCTACTGGAAGAAACCACTCGTCAGTTGCAAACTCCAGTTGTGATACTTGAGGATGGTCCTGGCTAGTAATGCCCAAAAACTCTTCTTCGAGGAAGACCACATCTCGGCTAATAAAGAATTCGTTTGTCTCTACGTCATATAGGTACCATCCTTTCTTTTCGTGGGGGTATCCAACAAAGAGGCAACGACGGCTACAATCACCAAATTTGTCTTTATCGCGGTGTCTGCGATGAGCGTAAGCTAGACAACCAAAGACACGGAGCATGTCGTACGAAGGAGGTGAACCATGGAGCATCTCGTATGGTGACTTGCCATTTAAGACACGAGTAGGTGTACGATTTATCAGATGCGCAGCTGTGAGGATGCTTTCGCCCCAAAAGGTGGTAGGTAACCGAGCTTGAAATAGGCATGCTCGTGCTACGTTTAGTATGTGGCGATGTTTCCGTTCAACTCGTCTGTTCTGCTGTGGTGTGTCAACGCATGATGTCTGATGGAGAATCCCTTGTTCTTTGAAGTAGTTTTTAAGAACCATGAACTCTGTCCCATTATCAGTTCTGAAGGCTTGAACAGAGTGTCCAATTTGTCGAGAACTCATGGCACAAAAGTTTTTGATTAGCGTAGAAACCTCAGATTTTTTCGAGCATCAGATGTATCCAAACTGCTTTCGAGTAGTCGTCAACTATAGTTAGAAAATAGACAGCTCCACAGGATGAGGGAGTTCTATAGGGACCCCAAACATCACAATGCACTAGAGAAAAAGTTGTAGAAGCTTTATTATAACTCTCATGAAAAACCTCACGCGTTTGTTTTGCGCGAAAACATATGTCACACGCATGTGTGTGTTCGAAATCTAACTGAAAACTGTCTAATGATAAAGAAGATAACACTTTATTAGTAGGATGCCCAAGTCTCCGATGCCACAATGCTGAAGAAGAAGAAGATGTTTTCTGTCCAGTTTTGTTGGCTCTTGCGACTGTCACACCCAAAAAGTAATACAGACCATCTCGTTCCTCACCGGCTCCAATCAGGGTCCTCGTAAAACGGTCCTGCAAGAAACATAGAGTGTCAGTGAATACTGCGATACAACCGGTCTGTTTAAGGAGTTTAGAGACAGAGATCAGGGTGCAAGTAAAATCAGGGATGTAAAGAACGTCTGTCAAGAAGTAGTTGGGGCCAAGATGTATTGTTCCCGATTTGGTAGCTCGAGATGCCCGTCCGTTTGGGAACGTTACTGCAGACGGTAGTATATCACGGACATCTCCTAGTATCGAGATATCACCAGTCATGTGGTGAGACGCCCCTGTGTCAATAATAACGTCATGTAGATTAGTATTACCAGTCATACGATCTGTTGAAACTTGCGACTGTTGGTTTTGTAGAAGGTTGATGAGCGCAGTAATTTGATCCGATGGTAACAGTGTTCCTGGATTAGTAGTTGACGTGATACGAGAAGCATTGGATCGCCCACGACCACGTCCTCCAGAATTGTTGTTGCGACCACCACGACCCCGTTGAGAATTTGTAGAAGATTGTCATGTCCGTTGTTGTTGTTCGTTGAACCAGTCAGGATAACCATGTAGAAGGAAACATTCGGAAGCTTCATGTCCCTTGCGATTGCAGTGAGTACAGAACCAGTTAGGATCACGGCTTCAGAATGTGTTAGCAGCAGCAGTATTAGGAGTAGAGGAGGTTTGTATGGGAGACTCTGTTTTGACTGAGAATCCAATGAGGTCTTGCTTGAGTTCTGACGAACGCATGGTGAGAAGATGTTGTTCAGATCTTATGACTCGAGAGTAGACGATGTTAAGATGCGGTAGTGGTTCTTTGTCAATGATCTGAGATCGAATTGTCGAGAACCGTGGTTCGTCGAGACCAAATAAGAACTTGTGTACCTTTGCATCTTCACGTTCTTTTTGATAGCTGAGGAAGCATCACACGTACAAGATTGAGTAGGTTGGAAGCTGTGCAGCTCTTCCCAAAGTTTGGACAAGCGACCGTAGTAGTCTAGAACTGTTTGTCCATTCTACTTACAATTAGTAATTTCATCTTGTATTAGATGCTTTCGAACACCGTTTTTAATTGAGAACCTTCGTTTGAGTGAATCCCATAGTTGATGCGCGTCTGAAGCATGACTTATAGTAGATCTAACTTGTGGTTCAATCGAAGTCCTTATCCAGCCAACGATCATTGAGTTTGAAGCAGTCCAACGAGATAGATCTGGATTTGTTGATGGCTTTTGGATTGTTCCATCTAAAAAACCTATCTTCTGTTTTGCATGTAGTGAATTCCAGATTTCTGTAGCCCATTCCGAGTATTTGTCTCCTTTGAGAATCACAGGAGTAATTAATGCCCCTGGATTATCAGAAGGATGTAGTTTGTAAGGTGTCTCAGACTTTGGGGGAGTAGTAGGAGAAGAATTGGTAGTTGTAATGGCAGGAGAAGCAATAGAGGAGGTAGGGCTAGTATAGTAGACATGATCGAATATTGTCAATCACGTGAGTAAAAAAAATTGATGCGGAAGTGTTGTTGGTATAGGATTGTTATTGCTCTGATACCATGAATAGAAAGCGTCATTGTATTCATTGACAAAGTCATGTATATATACAAGAGATTATGCTAACCCTAATAGGAGAAGGACTAAGTAGATAACAACAATAAGTACTAGAACTTATCTGTAATATATAGGAGATGTATGTTTGTCGTACAGCGTGTTTATGGTATGTAGGTGTCTGATACAAGGCGATATGCCATTATTGGATATCTTTGTTATTCTCTTATTTTAAGATTTTTCCCAAAAACCTTTGCTAAACAATAACTTTTTTTTTTTTTTGAAATTTAATCAATTACTCCTGCAAAATTAATGTTACTCTACAACTTGTCATTCAACGCAGGTATATGTAGATCATGTATGGTTTTCGGAATCCGCTAAACCGTTGAATGAATATTATGTCTTATGTCTAGTGGCGGAGTCAAAATTAGGTAATTAAATTTCATCATTTAGTTTTTAGTGTGTTTGATTTTTTTGGGGTCAAAAATAATATTTTCATGGGGTCAGCACATTATTTATCTTTAAGAATACATATACTTTTCAAAATGAGGTGGGTCAGCTGACCCCCTACTCCCTTCTTACATCCGCCCCTGCTTATGTCTATTGTCTTTTCAAAACATATCTATATACAAAGGCCAACTTGTTCGTTGACTTTACTTATGACGCCTAGTTTATATAATATGCATGTACTTATTGAATCTTGCTATAACATTTAGCTTCAGAAAACTACGATTTCCAATTTAAAGCCTTGTTACGATTTCACCCTTCGGTTTTAGTTTTAGAAATATGATATAAAATGAATATACCATTCCCAAAAGCAACAACAACCCATACTTGTAAAAATAACTTTTTGCATTCCTTTACTTAGTTCTAGTGCTTCACGACCGTGTGTGACATACCGGACATCTCTATCAAATTTTTGAAAACGGTGAATGCATAATTAACTGTTTGTAAGTGCTCTTGACCCAAACACAGACAGTGAAACTGAGTTTCTTTGATATGAATACTAGCTTACGTACAGTCTTTTTAGTTTAAGAGTTGCTCTATTTCCGATACTTCTCCTTCCCACTCTCTTATCCTGTGATCAGCCATCGCAACCTAGATAACAAAACATATCGGTTTCATTCAGCTCGAACACCAAAGGGTTTTATTTTGAAACAAAATTATAGATTATTTTCAATGCTGTTGAGTTTTACCTCTTTGTCCCAATTTGTCCTGCAGATCATCCACGTCAAGACTATTGTCTGAACCACAGTTCCCGTCAACATCCCACACCAGATTCCCTAATACATCAAAGATTTTGCAACATCGGTCTTTTAAGATCTGAACGTTTACGTTGTCAAAGGTTAAATAAATTAAATGCTGATAAGCTTTGGGTATCATGTTTTACCTTTACACCAAAGTCGAGCTTGTATCCTAACAATAAACCAAATGGGATCCCAAACAAGTAATAGCATGCAATGTTAACATACGCCACCACTGCTTGCCATCCAGCTCCCACAGCCATTGGCGGAGGCAGAAAATATTTCTGTTGGGGGCAAAAAAAAAGGTATGGAAGCAAAAAATAATTATGAGTGGGGATATCATATAGATTGAGCTTTAAGTTACACTATTTTTTTTAATCTTGTTGGGTTCATTGCCCCCATGTTGTTGCATGTGGCTCCGCCACTGCCACAGGCCACAGCCACCCCTGATTTTTCCATTTTATCGTCATATTGCCATAGAAATTATTGAATACGTTTCTCACATAACCAACCCAATGTAAATTGTTAGATGTATGCTTCCTTATATCTAATGATTACATTACCGAGCATATTTAAATTCACACAACACGGATGGAAATTAAAAGAAACTGACTAAAATTAACTGAAATAATAATAAAAATAAGCAATTAAAAAAATAACAGAACAAAAGACAATGTTAGTTTGTTTAGTAGACTCAAATGTTTAGCTAAACAAATTAGTTGTAGTTCGGACATACTATTCATAAACAAAAACCGCAACCCCAAAACAAGAACCGCACCCAAGAAAACTAATGTCCACCTAAATCCATAAGTCAAGCTAGAAAAGAAACCTTAACTTATTAAGCTAAAAGAGAAACCATATATGATATAATTAAGACTAAGAAACCAGAAACTGAATCAAACCGAAATGAACGAGTTTTGATTTTGAGATAGTTAGACGGATTACCTGATAAGACAGGTTGCACATTGCTGATCACAATGGAGAGTGCAAGTATTGGTGTGAGTTCTTTAACAAGAATGATGACATCTTCATCGCCCACAAATAATGATGGATATCGATTTCTAAAGATGAGTAGCACGGTCGATACAACGACTCCAATCAGCGTTGATGTTATCACTGCTACTACTAGTGAGAACTTGGCGGTTCTTGGATGGTTTGCTCCTAATTCGTTTGACACTCTCACACTGCACCAGTTTCAAATGTTTATATTCTTGAAAGTTATAGGCCAGAGAAGTTCAATGAAATTTTTGGTGTAGCAGGCGTAATGGGGCCACAGAGATCACCATGGACTAGCTCGAGAGGGTGTTTGGCTCTGTACGAAGTTGACTGTGGGAAAGATCGTCTTGTTTGCTTGCCCAGCAAGCATGCAACGCAGGTTTCTTTCTCGACTGTGATTTTAAGCATGTCGTCGACTAACTCCTTATTGATCATCAGCTTCATTGTTTCTGTATTGACATGGCCCAAGCGAGCATGCCACTTCGACGATTCTGAAGAAGCTGTCAACTGCAAGTATTGAATGGTGTCGGCCTGTAGAACAACTTTATAGAGTCTATTTCTCGACCTCGTGCTCTCGATCATTAGTTGTCCTGAACGATCGAATAGCTTCAGTGTCTCTTTTTTCATATTGACCTCACATCCTGCTTCAGTGGCTTGTCCTAAGCTCACGATATTGCTTCTCAAACCAGGGATGTAGTACATATTGTTCAGTAACTTCTTCTCACCTCCCTTTAGTCTGAAAAGTATGGATCCTCTTCCCTTAATGTCAATTCGTGAATCATCTCCGAACCGAACCTTCCCTGTGACTCCTTCATCAAGATCCTTGAAGAAAGAACAATTCCCACTCATATGATTACTTGCCCCATTATCTAGATACCACAAGTTGATCATATCTTGTTCTGTCTCGAACAAACTCGGTTTGACCTTCTGTTCGTTAAGGTAAACAACTTCATGTACCATCAAGTTATCAGCTTCCTCTGTATCTTCGTCTTTCTTTTCAATGGTTTCTTGAAGCTTTAATAATCTGTCGGGACAATCGACTGCAAAGTGTCCAAGCTTGTCGCATCTAAAACACGTGATGTGAGTTGTTCCTCTCTCTTGCCCTTGTTTGTATGCATCTCTCTGTTGATAAAAGCCACCAAATCTTCCTCTACCTCGTCCTCTCCAGCCTGATCGGCCTCTTCCTCCTCGACCTCTTCCATCGCCGTGCAAATATTCCTGTTGAGAGTCGGAGTTTGTATACATTAATTTCGCGGGATCATCAGGATGCTCTTCTTCCTCTTCACATATCCTCTCCTCATAAGATTTTAGCCTACCAATAATGTCTTCGAAGCTTGTTGTATTTAAATCCAATACTTGTTCAAGAGATGCGACGATATGGATGTATTTTTTTCTTGGCAAACTCTTCAAAAATTTCTTGACGAGTTTAGGTTCTTCTATAATTTCTCCAAGGGAAGCGGATTTGGACGAAATCTCGGATAACTTGCCGACGAAGGTATCAATTGTATATGCTTCCTTCATCTTAAGTCTATCGAATTCAGCCATCAACGTCTGTAATCGTGCTTTTCGAACTCTCTCAGCTCCAACGTGCCGCGCCTTGATTGCTTCCCATACTGCTTTGGCCGTGTCGAGATCACCTACCTGAGGCGTTAGGGCCTCGTGTATGGACTGGGAGAGTAAAGCAGTAGCCATATTGTTCTTCTCCTCGTGTTTGCTTCCGGGGTCTATGGTTTCCCATACCTTGTTGACCTTGAGGGCTATCTTCATACGCATCGCCCACACAGTGTAATTTGAAGAGCTTAACATGGGGAATTTGATCGAGGACGGACCCACCCCCTTCGCGGGAGTATTTGTTTCTTCTTTGACATCAGCCATCGTTCTCTGCCGTCAACTTTCAATTTGTTTGCTCTGATACCAAATATAGAATTCAAGAATGAGATTTATAAATAACGCTCTTTATTAATGTCTTAGAAAAATTACTCAAAAACTAAGAATTGTTGTGAAAGTAATGGAAAAGTCTATCTTTATTCATAACATAGAGATTTCTTATATAGGAGATTACACCGTCATAAATAAATGGAAAGATTACAAATCATAATCTCTTGGTTATGAGCCATCCACAATCTGGTTCATAACACTCCCCCTTGGATGCCATAACCATTTAGAGCTTGTAATGTGCTTTAATGTTGCCTCATTAAAACCTTACCAGGAAAACTCAATTGGGACAAAACCTTGGTGAAGAAAAAAGAGTACAACACACATTACTCCCCTTGATTTTGACATTACTGAAGGTCCATTGGACCTCTCCAATTTTCTGTAATCCATGGGTGATGAAGATCTTGGGCAGAATATGCTTCGTCCTCGAACATGATAGTTGGTTCTTCTTTACCATCGGCCATGCCACAATCTGATCGAACATATTGAGTCATCGACCTCAAATACACACACACGAAATCTTGGATGATGTTGCTGTGATATGCGTGTACCACCATGTGTAAAACATAACCTGTCTGAAAACAAATCAATAAAACCAAATAACCCCTCTTTGGGCTGGCTAGTATAAAATAAACCAAAATCAAAGGCTTCTTCATCGTCCTTCTTATGGACCAATCAGATCAGTGTCTAAAACAAGACTTCTGCATCGTACATCTGAGGACTAAATGAACTTCTTTATCGTCCATCTTTGGACTGAATAGATCAGTGTCCAAAACAAGTGATCTCACGCCCATGTACTAGATAATGGGTGAGACTGGTCCATATAAATCTCTTGAGTACCCTTTTCTGTATATACTATTTGATGCACAAGGATTTCATTGCTAATGTACTCAAGCTGTAATCCCAAACAAAACTTTGTTTTCCAAGATCTTTCATCTCAAACTATTTCTTGAGATATTCAACTGTTTGGAAAGTTGTATCCAGGGGTTCCTAGGATATTCAGATCATATACTTTGATGATTATCAATATTGTTCTCGAGAACTTGATGTACTTTCAGCTCAATGCCCTCTAGTACTTTCATTATCCAGTGGACCATATAAATATGCAGTCACTACATCAACTTGCTGCAAGTCTAATTTTCTCTCTTATATAGCCAGACTTATGAGAAATCTAAAAGTAGTTGCATCCACCACATGGGAGTATGTCTCCTCATAATCTATTTCTGGTCTTTGTGAGAATCCTTGTGCAACATCAGCTTTATATCTCACGGTTTCTATTCCTCACAAGATCCATTTATATCCACTGGTTTTAACATCATATGGCGTCTTAATCATATGGCCAAATACGTCTTTCTTCCTTAAACTATTTAACCTCATGTTTCCATTCAATCCAATCTGTTCTACGAGTGCACACTCTTATATTGACGTGGATTCATGATCCTCGCTTATATTCATAAATTCAAGTGCTACCTTGTATGAAAATAAATCATCTTATGTCAACATTCCTTATTGGTTCCATTATGTTCCAGACATGGTATAATCGATTGAGATTCATTATTATCAGGACCTTTAATACTTTGCAGCTTGGCGTCCCAAGCTACATTGTTTCGTACCTGTACCTTAGAGCCGGCCGGCCTTATCTCCATGTCTGGGATGGTTTCCTTAGTACCTCGGATTTGGATTTTGATTATCATTCTCTGCACCTTTCTTTTGTTTCCGAGGATTCTTATCTTTTGGAACCTATTTGGTCTACCACGTTTCATACGTTGTCTAGACTCTGTAGCAACTTGACTGTGTCTCTTCTTGGACATCAAATTTGTTGGTGCTTTACAAGCTTGTTTATATATGACTTAGTCATTCTTTTCGGGTCAGCAAATGTGTCTGGCATTTGATTAGCTAGCTTTGTAAATGTATAATCTTTGGATGTCTATTTCACATTCTTTAGTCAGATGATCTTGCCAAGACATTGATGGTTGATTCCATTCTATTTTTTTTACCATTCTTTTACCAGCTTTATTATTTTTTTCTCCTTCTGGTCTTAAAATAATCCGTGTACCTGGCCTCAAATATAATCACCCATAGTTGGCTCAAAGTACTTTATTATTGTTGGAGAATCATATCCAACATATATCCCCATCCTCCTTTTGAGGTCCCATCTTAGTTCTCTGTGGTGGAGCAATTAGTACATAGACATCACATCCAAATGTCTTATGATGGGGTATGTCTGGCTCTTGACCCGTTAATAATTGTGATAGGGGATATCTATACTCACTAAATGGCTTGATACGTATTAACTTAGGTGAATGTAAATTTCATGTGGCCCAAGCTGTGAATGAGAGTTTTGACCATATAAGTTATGGTCTATCAATCAGCTATTTGCGTTTTAAAAGATTTCGGCCAACCCGTTCTTGGTATGGACATGTATCACAGAATTGTCCACACTTACCCCCATGGACATACCATAATCATTTAAACGCTTGGGACATGTATTCACCAGTATTATCTAGACATATAGTCTTTATTTATGAAAAAGGGGCTCGTAGCCGTTTTACTGGTGATGGCCTAATGAGTTTCCCTTGTGTACATGCTACACACGTGAGATTCTTTGGGATAACTCTTCTTATCTTTTAATGTGTGCCTTTTGAATATCAATTTTTGCATCATGTTTGGACCAGGATGGCCAATCCAGTCGTGCAATAAAGTGTATATTTTCGCAGAATTTTAGCCTCTATCATACTGATTTATGCATAGTCTAGGTCAGTAGAGAATGCAGGTATAGTATTTAGGACTTATTATGGCCTTGGGCGATTTATACATATATCTGAAGGAACTCTTTGTTTCCTTCGCCCATTGTTTCAATATGAAAACCATTCATTCTTATATCTTTAAAACTCAATAGGCTGCTCTTGCTCTTAGAGCTGGGTGAATATAAGGCATCACTGATTTCTAGATGCATACCCTTAGGCAATAGTATATTAGCCTAGCCATAGTCTTCTTTCAGACTGGCGATACCTGCTTTAGTACTTATATTGGCGTTTTCCAGTGTACTCATATAGAAAAATCATTCATTCATTTAATCTAAGCAGACAATGTAATAGAAATAAATTCAAGGAGATAAAAATCAGAGAAAACATACAAGCAAAGCAATCACACAAGTTTGATGTCGAAATCAGATTATCAACTTGATTCTTTTAGGCAATAATAAGTCTCATATTCCATAAGATCATCTTGATCATGTTCGAAATTATTTTCACCATCTTTATAGACTAAGTGGGTTTCAGGATTCTTCCCTTTCAGACTCTCTTTGATATAGGTCACAAAAATGTTTGGGAGTCCTTCATATCTTAGCCCAATGGTTCCCCATTCCACATTTATGGCACACTGATTTGGTCGAGCTTTGTGGTTTAAAGGATATACCACGGCCACTGCCTTGACCATGGCTCAAATTGGGTTGATACCCACGGTCTCTGTCATAGTGATTCCCACGGCCAAATGTGTTATAGTGGCCATGGCCACGTCCTTTCCACCCTCCACGGCCATGGCCGTGTGGTCTATCATTCTGGACGTAGTTACCCTTTTTTTCTGCGGCCTTATTGGTATCAGGTAATGGGGTTAATCCAGGAGGTCTCAATTCACTATTTCTCATCAGTAATCTATTATTTTGCCCATCTAGCAATAGATTCATCCACGGACTTATAGTCCTGGATTCTGTGATTCCTCCAATCAAATAGGGTCTTTGGTAATAACACCGTTCTTTGGAGATCATATCTCGATTTTTTTTAACTCTGTCCAAAGGTCTAGAGGATTCTCTATAGTCAGATACTGATCTTTGAGACTTTTAATAAGATGATGACTAATAATTAATATTGCCCTGTATCAATCTTTCTCATTGGCATTATTGCATTCTATGATACATTCACCAAGTCTTCTTGACTCTAGGATAATCTTTGTATCCAATGCCCACCGTAAATAATTATCTCCAGAGAGATTTAGGGCAGCAAATCCAGGTTGATTTTCGACATCTCAAATCATATATCACTCAATATTTAGGTATAATTTTCATGTGGCCTTACTCTTAAAAACAATCAATTCGGATTTCAATCTTGTGAGGACAATGAGACTATCAATCTTAAAGGCATTTAATCAATCAGTCAATTTCTAGCAAGTCTCAGCAATACTATTTCTATGTGCTCATAATATTATGGTTTATCAAGACTGACAAAAATGGATTCAATTAATCATGCAATTAGGGTTTAACAATCAATGGATTTTCGCAAGACTAGTAAAAAGATTTATTAATCACTCAATCAGTTTCAAGGTTGATTTTAGCAATACTAGAATATAGATTTCAAGCATGAATTTCAATGAATCAGTTTCAAGGCAGATTTTAGCAATACTAGAATATAGATTTCAAGCATGAATTTCAATGAATCAGTTTCAAGGCTGATTGGTATTTAGCATAAACCATGTGTAAATAATTTATCTAGTATCTGAATTTATCAAACCTCAAAAACATATAATCTGATCAATCAATTTAATCGAACTTAGCATACAATCTTAAACCTCAAGACATTAGATTTTATCATGAATCTATCAACCTAGCATAAGGATTCTCAATTCTCAAAGACATCCAAATGAGATCAATATAACCTATCATACGGATTATTTAGGGTTTCTATTTAAAACAGATCAGATTACAAAACTATCAATCCTAGCAGATGATATTAAACCTCAAGAATCATGCAATCAGATCATTCGGATTTTAAACAAGTAAACCTCAATCAATCAATCAACCTATCGGATTATATAAGCAAAGCAAGTTAGGAACCTATCGGATTCAATCAATGTTTTAACAGGCTGGTCGGTTTAAAAATTTTTAAATCAGATGAACAATTAACCAAGCAGGATGAGAAAATAAATATATCAATTTAACGGTCAAACAGTTCTAGCAACATAGCATCAGATTCAATCAGATTTAAAACCTCAATAATCAAAACCGAAAACAGTTTTGATTTCAAAATATTTGATTAGGATTTTAATGTGATTTGATAATTATAATATAGTTAATTATGATACTTATATTATTTAGGGTTTATAGATATAGGGTTAGGGTTTATCAGATTTTAACTTGTAAAAACCGATTTGGGGTTTTAATCATGTAGGAACATGATTTAGGGTTTCAGGTATCGTTTAGAGCTTCGATTTACTCAATTAGGATTTTTGATCTATTACCCTATGGTTTTTAGGGTTTTAAGGTTTCATTCTTTATCAATCAATCCATGTTCGATTATGGGTTCTTAGGTTTTGAATCACCTTTTAACCTTAGATGATTGTTGAATCGGACCACCAAAAGAGTTGAGCCGCGAGCTGGACATGAACGGGACGCAAGCTGGAATGGATCGAGTCGCTTCTATCGGGCCGCAGACGTCCTTTGTTGCTTGATCGGGAACGCCTTGATCATCGGACGCGAGCTGTCTGATGCTGTCGCGAACGAGGAAGAGGTCGCGTGCTGGAGCTGCTCTCGGGTCGCGAACGTCTGAGCTAGGATCAGGAACTCCTTGGGCTGAAGCTGATCGGGGACGCGAGCTGGAACAGATGCAGGAACAAGAGACGCGATCGGGGTTTAGGGTTCGTCGGATCGCCGGCTAGGATTAGGGTTTTCAGGTTTTTAGATTTGGGTATTAGCTTAGGGATTTAGAGTTTCGTACTGATAACGTGTTGTGAAAGTAATAGAAAAATCTATCTTTAATCATAACATAGAGGTTTCTTATATAGGAGATTACACCGTCGTAGATAAATGGAAAGATTACAAATCATAATCTCTTGGTTATGAGTCATCCACAATCTGGTTCATAACAAGACTCTCAATCACACAACTCGTGACTAATGCCTTTACTCGACTTAGGATCCGATTGGTAATGACTGTAGATTTAAAAATTTTGCTGTAGAAAAAAATCTGTTAACTTTTTGCTGTGGCTTTAAATTTTATTGTTGTAGAATTTTATGGAAAGCACTAAAAAATTGCTTTGGATATTTGGCTCTGCAGAGCACTTGTACAACTGTAGGTTATTTCAAAAGCTGTGGTTTCAAAAAAGAATTTAAAGCTTGATTGCTCTGAATTTGGTGCTGTAGAAATAAATATGGCTGTGGACAGCACCTACAGCAACTACCAATCACCCCCTTAGCCTTATATAGAGACTTTATATTTCATGTTCCTAATTGTAACACACAAATAATATGATCCTTATCTCTTAAGATCATAAACCAACTAGGAATAGGTAGGTTGACTCTCAAGCTTTCTCCGAGCTTATCTCAGCATTATTTAAGAATTGCGATGGTCAGGTTATATGTTAATTTAATAGACCTGGCCGCTAAACAAATTGGTAGGAAAAAATATTCAAAAGAAAAACAGTTTGTTTTGGTGTCTAGTACTGCGTGCGGATCAAGCAATCGGTTTTTAGGGTTAAAATAAGATATATATATATATATATATATATAAGCGACGAAGAACAGAGTTATGTTAATTTAATGGACCTAGCGGTGATTACGCGTTTAAGCACACACCAATTAACCTAATGTGCCAACAATACCACAATCGAATGGTATGTCATTGTAGCATTTTAGGATCGAATCCACAGAGAACTAGAGACTTATAACACCAAGAATACACAAACCTTCCTAATCTAAGCAAACAAGAAGATAGATGATTTGTAACAAACTAATATCCTAGAAATATAAACAAGTGAATCCATGGGCTAAGGGAATTGATTTCAAGTAACTAAGATCCAATCTAGGTGACAAGCTTTCAATCAAAGTAATCTCTTAAGTCTAAACACAATTCTAGACAAGTCCTATGTCTAGGTAAATGCCCATTTGCTTAGAAATCATTAAACATCAAATGTCTTTGGCTTAATTCAATCAAGCAATCTTTAAGTTCAAGTTCAATAACTATCTAGCAATTTTAACATCAAGTGTCCTTGGCTAATCTCACTAGAGCTTAGTTGAGTTGATTCAAACACTTCATCTAATCATGTCTGATGAGAAGTGTTTAGAAATCAGGTTTAGAGTGATCAAGACTAAACAAGCATTAAGAATACTCAACAAGCAAGTTCATACAAGGATCTAATACAATAACACCATAGATCTTCACTAAGTTACTCTAATCTCCCTAACCCATGAATTCTTAAGGAAACTACTCACTAATCTCCATGAAAACACTTAATCTCATAATAGATTGAAGCATATTCAAGTAGATACAACAGAGAATAAAGATAAACAAGGATTTAAACAAGCAAAACGAAATTAAAACTCAAGAACAGATGATGAACAATGAAGAACACTCAAGAACACCAAGAACAATGGTATTTCAAAGAGAGAGAGTTTTGACAAGTTAAATTATTACAAAGTTAGATTCTATGTTTCTTGCCCACTCTTTTGATAATAAGAAAGCAAATATTATACAGAAAAGTAGGAAAAATCGTGCAAAGGAAAGGTGGGTGGAAGATAGTGGGAAGTTGGTTGATCCCATCAACTTTCAAGTGGTCCCCGGCAAGGATTGATACACCTATAGTAAATCGATCATAACTTGTCCAATACAGCTTCAAATGACTTGAAACCACTTCCATTGGAAAGCTAACTCAATTTCCAGTGTCTCCACAAATTTTGAGCTTCAGAAGAGATTTTTAAGGCTTTCATCCGTGTTCATCTTTCACTCTCCGGATTCGGGAGCGACCTCGCTGTGTCGCTGTGAGAGGTCGCTCCGGATTCGTTGTCTCCGGGTGATCAATACGCGAGCGACTCTTCCCTGTCGCTCTAGTAAGGTCGCTCCAGTAGGGTGATCAGAGCGACTTGGTGGTGTCGCTCCGGACTGGTCGCTCCCATGCCTTGCTCGCCCAATGACCACTCTAAACACTCCTTTTTGAGCTCCAAATGCCTCTGAAAATCCCACCAATGGTCCTCTAACTCATCCATGGTGCTCTCCAACACCTGATATGTACAAATGCAATGATATGCAACCTAAATGTGCCTAAATGATGCTCTAAATGACCAAACCATGCAAGAATAAGAAGTTAAAAACATGTAAATTCACAAGATATCAACTCCCCCACACTAGTCCTTTACTTGTCCTCAAGTAAACTTTCAAGTCCTAAGAAGGAAGAAGTTTGAAAAAGGGAGCTCATAGCCAAAAGACACACATCCTAGCTCTTCTACAACATTCCAAATGATCATAGCAAACAATCATTGGTCATTCTTTTATCAGTCTAGCTTCTCAATGCCTATCAACCTCTTTTTATTTCTTTATACAAAGTGCAATGCTCATCAATCAACAAGTAACTTCAACCAATTCTCACATTCATTCACACACACACACAAGGTGGATTCTCACAAATGGGCACATGATCTCAATCACTTGGCTTGGTAGATTAATGGTCTTTTTTGAATAAAAAGAAAGGTTCAAATACAATCTTTTTAATGGTGGCAATCACTCAAGAACAAGGAGCATGATCATTATGCAAAATTTATCTAAGACTAGGAGCAATTCATGCATACATAGCTCATTCTCATCATTCTACTCTTCTTCCTAAGTGATTACAAATTCTACCCATCTTTTATATTTCAAAACCCAAGTATATACACTTCACTCACATTTCTCACCAAGTGAACTCTCTCTTTTTTTTTTTTTTTACATGATCAACCAACTAAGAACTTGACACTCTTTTTCTTTCCCCATTATGATTTTTCATTCTTTTTTTTTTTTTTTTTTTTTTTTTTTTTTTTGGGGAATTCTAATTGACACACTTAAGAGTTTTTCTTCTTTTATTTTCTTGGTTCCTATTGGTTTTCTTTTCTTATTGACACTCTTTGATCTTTTTCTCTTCTCTCAAACCCAAGATATAACAACTTAAAAACACACAAACTCACTCACCATCCTAGATGCTAGTTCAAATGAGGATCTTATGCTAGCAATAGATGAGAACAAACATATGTCGCTCCCAATACTCTCAAGATTTTGCACATGACAAGCTATCAATAAGAGACCTCACTCAACAAATCAATATTGGTTTCAAAGAATGGCAAGGGTTTAAGGGTAGGGGAGTGCCATTTGGGTTAATCAAAGGATAATAAATGGAATAAGATAACCCAAATGTGTATGAAATCCATGATCAAGTATGCAAGTGCCCATATGCAAGAGAGATTAAATTCATTATGCCCAAGTTCAGTTTGTAATTGGTTTCAAGAACAATGTCAATATCATATGAGCAACATGTTTCAAAAAGAGTTTTCAAGGCTCGAGAGATGCTTGTAGATATGTTCTTTTCATGGCAATTTCAATCATGGCTCCCTATGCATAATTCAAAACTCACATTTTTTTTTTTTTTTTTTTTTTTTTAATTTAGAAATCACAAAAAATCCAAAATGCAAATCATTAAAATCCACACAGATGCAAAGTGCTAGATATGTCAAATGCAAATCATCCAAATAAAAACAAGCAAAATGATCAGTTTTTATAGTACCCCCACCACACTCGAATCACACAGTCTCTTGTGTGACTTTGAATTTGGAGTGGTTTACATGATAAGTAAAATAAAAATTACTAGAGATGTGGAGAGAATTTAAACCGGATTAGAGTACTTACCTTGTGACTGTAGCGACTTGAGCATGTCACTATGGATATGTCGCTATGAGCATGTCTCCACAGCACTTGTGTTTCTTTCCTAGCCTCTTTTGAATCCTTTCCTTTTCCTGAGCACCTTCCAAACTGAAATCACACACAATTCACACAAACAAACACACAAACAAGGATAGTTCACACAATTTATTAAAAACATTCACACATATATACAAAGGATACTCTTGAGATTTCCTCCCAAGTGAGCTTGTTTTAAGTCTCTAGCTTGACTTTGTGTGCTTGCTAATCATAAGTATCAAAAGGCTGAGCCAATGCACCTTTGGTCCTTCTCCTCCAAGAACAAGGAACCAAGTATGCAAAGGAGCACACTACTGTCCATAGAAAATAGACAGATTTTTCCTCAAAGAGCTTCACTAAAGATATGACATGAGTTATGAAATGCTCCTTGAGGTTCAGATGATCATGAGAATCAAAAGCATTAGGTGGAAACACAAAATCAACTACATGTTCAAATGAGGTTTTAACAAAGTAGTCAACTCTATCTCCATCAATCAAATAATACACAATGTTCACATTCTCATGATAGTTTTCAGCATGGGGGTTTTCTATCTCAAGCAAGAGCTTATCCACATCAAGTTCATCCCCTAAATCAGGAAGTTCAAGAAGAGGTCTAGGTTCATCAAGAATGAAAAACTCAGATTCAAGATCAAATGAAGCACATAGATAGCTCTTGTCAAAACAAACTTCAATATGATCTCTAACAAGCTTTTCTATTCTCAACTCATCTAGTTTCTTAGTTTCACATATCAGATCAAGACATTCATTCATGAGCACAAGAGAATTAAGACCAGAGATATTATTCTCACCACAAGGCAAGCATATTTCCTCGAGTTGAAGTTTTAAAGTGGAAATTTCTATACCTTCCAGTTGGAGTGGTGGAGCCCAATACATTACCTCATTAAGGGCACAAGCAGCATCTAACTCATACTGGGTAACCTCCCTTTCTTCAAACTCTGCTCGGTCCCTAATGAGGTGTATCCGGATAAGTTGTGCTAGGTTTCTCTTTGTCTTGTCCCGATTCTCTTTCATTCTCTGAAGCCGATGCAACTCATCCCTTTGGTCTGGTGTGAGTATGCGTATATCAAAGGGTGGTGGCTCCACAAACACATAGGGCTCATCTTCAATGTGATCTTCAAATGTGTCATCCTCTTCTTGTGGCTTCTCAAAGTAGCTTGAAGCCATCACTACAAAAGAGAAAATCTAGAATAAAAGATTAGTAGCTATACAAAAGCAAAACAAAACATAAGAAAATAAAGCTTAGTCTCAAGAAAGATTGAAATCCTAATGATAAATCCACTAGTTCCCCGGCAACGGCGCCAAATTGATTACGCGTTTAAGCACACACCAATTAACCTAATGTGCCAACAATACCACAATCGAATGGTATGTCATTGTAGCATTTTAGGATCGAATCCACAGAGAACTAGAGACTTATAACACCAAGAATACACAAACCTTCCTAATCTAAGCAAACAAGAAGATAGATGATTTGTAACAAACTAATATCCTAGAAATATAAACAAGTGAATCCATGGGCTAAGGGAATTGATTTCAAGTAACTAAGATCCAATCTAGGTGACAAGCTTTCAATCAAAGTAATCTCTTAAGTCTAAACACAATTCTAGACAAGTCCTATGTCTAGGTAAATGCCCATTTGCTTA
The DNA here is from genome assembly GCF_020379485.1 of Brassica napus. Classification (NCBI taxonomy): domain Eukaryota; kingdom Viridiplantae; phylum Streptophyta; class Magnoliopsida; order Brassicales; family Brassicaceae; genus Brassica; species Brassica napus. Next base: position 38,893,032 of record NC_063450.1, read on the forward strand.
GAAATCATTAAACATCAAATGTCTTTGGCTTAATTCAATCAAGCAATCTTTAAGTTCAAGTTCAATAACTATCTAGCAATTTTAACATCAAGTGTCCTTGGCTAATCTCACTAGAGCTTAGTTGAGTTGATTCAAACACTTCATCTAATCATGTCTGATGAGAAGTGTTTAGAAATCAGGTTTAGAGTGATCAAGACTAAACAAGCATTAAGAATACTCAACAAGCAAGTTCATACAAGGATCTAATACAATAACACCATAGATCTTCACTAAGTTACTCTAATCTCCCTAACCCATGAATTCTTAAGGAAACTACTCACTAATCTCCATGAAAACACTTAATCTCATAATAGATTGAAGCATATTCAAGTAGATACAACAGAGAATAAAGATAAACAAGGATTTAAACAAGCAAAACGAAATTAAAACTCAAGAACAGATGATGAACAATGAAGAACACTCAAGAACACCAAGAACAATGGTATTTCAAAGAGAGAGAGTTTTGACAAGTTAAATTATTACAAAGTTAGATTCTATGTTTCTTGCCCACTCTTTTGATAATAAGAAAGCAAATATTATACAGAAAAGTAGGAAAAATCGTGCAAAGGAAAGGTGGGTGGAAGATAGTGGGAAGTTGGTTGATCCCATCAACTTTCAAGTGGTCCCCGGCAAGGATTGATACACCTATAGTAAATCGATCATAACTTGTCCAATACAGCTTCAAATGACTTGAAACCACTTCCATTGGAAAGCTAACTCAATTTCCAGTGTCTCCACAAATTTTGAGCTTCAGAAGAGATTTTTAAGGCTTTCATCCGTGTTCATCTTTCACTCTCCGGATTCGGGAGCGACCTCGCTATGTCGCTGTGAGAGGTCGCTCCGGATTCGTTGTCTCCGGGTGATCAATACGCGAGCGACTCTTCCCTGTCGCTCTAGTAAGGTCGCTCCAGTAGGGTGATCAGAGCGACTTGGTGGTGTCGCTCCGGACTGGTCGCTCCCATGCCTTGCTCGCCCAATGACCACTCTAAACACTCCTTTTTGAGCTCCAAATGCCTCTGAAAATCCCACCAATGGTCCTCTAACTCATCCATGGTGCTCTCCAACACCTGATATGTACAAATGCAATGATATGCAACCTAAATGTGCCTAAATGATGCTCTAAATGACCAAACCATGCAAGAATAAGAAGTTAAAAACATGTAAATTCACAAGATATCAAGCGGCTAAACAAATTGGTAGGAAATAATATTCAAAAGAAAAACAGTTTATTTTAGTGTGTAGTACTGCGTGCGGATCAAGCAATCGGTTTTTAGGGTTAAAATAAGAGATATATATAAGCGACGAAGAACAGAGTTTACAATGGCAAACGTAGCCACCGGTCCCATCCCAAGGCCAAGAGAGACGACGTCCTCTTCACAAGCTCTGAACCTACAATCTCGAACACAATAATGCCTCCAACTTTGAATGTAGTGGTAATGGTAATGAACTTCACTTCACAAATAACACTACGGGATCTGCACACTTAGCTAGCATAATTATTCCAGAGACCATCTATTTGAATAAAACTAAACTATATATACTCCGAGGAAAATTAACATTTGGTGTCTATTAACACTAATTAAACCAATCGGTTAAATTAATGATTAAAGACGGTTGTATATTAATAGAGAAACATTTAAAATGTTATAACATGTAATTTGTATTAATTAAAAAGATGTCCTGCTGAGTTGTCACGTAATTGGAATGATAATTTTACTTACGTGTTGGCGGTTTGATAATCAATTAAGAATTTTGTTAGTCCAAAATTAAATTGGTAGGAAATGTTATATTATATAGTATGTCCATTATGGACCATTCATTTATCAAGTTGAAATTATTATATAATCTTTACTTAAATAAAACCTACGGAATTACCTAATGTGATCAAGATATATATATGACACTTAATGATTTTAAATAATAAAGATTTGCTAATAATTTATTATTAAAATAAATTACACAATTACATTAATCATATAATAAAAATTTATATTTTTTTGTAAATGTTGTATTTTGAATTTTTCAGAACAAGTAAAAATTACTAAAACTGTTAAAAATCTCATATAAACTTTTGTGAACAAGGTTTAAATTTTTTTCTATAATAAGATACAATTATTATAAAATCATATGAATAAATAATTTTATTTTAATAGGTTTTTATGTTAATACACACACACACACACACACACACACACACACACACATATATATATATATATATATATATATATATTCATATCGTTTAAACTAAACTATACATCATATGAAAATACATACTTATATTTTGATATCTACGTTGAACATATATTGAAAAGTTAATATTTTAATTTTGAAATTTTCATTATTTTTTTTAAATGATTATAAATTATTGAAACCACTAAATATTTCACATTAAAAAAAAAATAGTTGGTGTAAATTTTTGTTACATAAATATGCAAATAATCATAAAATCATATGAGTAGAAACCCCATTTAATAAATATACATATTAAAAGTATACTATATACCTATGTTAATCTCATTTAAATTTAATTATATATCATATACGATAGATAAGATTGATTGTTTTGATTTATTTACCCTAAAATAATTACGAATAAACAAGAGCGGTCGTTTAATTTATATGCGCACACTAATTTATTACATAATAGTAACTGATTTTTTAGTTATTTAATATATAATTTTTATTTTATTATTTCATAATATGGAGAAAAACATAAAATAAGTAATAAATATAAAATATTTATTCTGCCCAATGCACGAATCTTAATCTAAGTATGTATCTCTTTAATAATTTTAAATCTTAAATATTTTATAAATTTCAGGCCAAAACAAAATAACGAAATGAGAATAAACTCAAAAATCAATATTTATATCGAGCAATAACCAAAATGAAAAAAAAATGACAAAAAATGAGAAAAATATTGAAGATAGATAGGAATGACACGTGAACGTAAACTTCTCATAACCATAATTACTTCTAAATTGCTAAATCATGATATACAACCGAGCTACCATAGTTTCATTGTAACCAAATAGTAGGCCTGAGAATCTTGGCCAAAACGTTAGGTTCTTATGCGATAAATGATTTTTTGACCTAAAATATTTTTAAAAATGAGATAAGCTCATCAGTAAACAAATTATGTAATTAACAAAAAAGTTTAAAAAAAATTGTTTAAGGGCCAAAAACTTTTATTCGGTCAAGGATATAAATTTTTATTTTTCCATACAATATTTCTTAAATAATTTTTATATAAATTCACCTTGCGCAAGACATTTTATCCTAGTGTCATATCCTAGTGTCACTGATATAAAGTAAACTCTTTTCTACTGTTAACAGAATAACAGTTTTATATTTTCTCTGACATTAATATGATCAAAGCCAATAATTCTTTTTGTCAAAGATTTTATCGTTCATCTTTTTCATTTTAAACTTCGATTTGCTTAATTCGAGCTCATATCTTCAAATCAGTAATCGTTGTCAATCGAGCTTCCATTTGGTTGACTATTGCAGTCGTTTTTCCGAATCCGAAAAAACTCACAAAACCCTAGATATTGTAGAATTTCAAAGACATGAAACAATGATACCTTATGATTACCGTGTTTTAATTTAAATAGCATGATTTATTCATGTAATGTTTAAAATGCTCACTTTCTCTCAGAAAATCATTGTACAAGTTAGATGCTACACTATATGCATGCTCTATTATGTCATACAGAATCATCTATCTTCTATACTACTAATAAAGTAAAGTTTTGTATCTCCTTGTGTGCAAAACTCGCCATGTGGCACTTCAACAAAGTCGAAGTCAACTTTTCCGCACACATATATCTGTCAGTCCAAAATGCTTTTGTTTGTTTAAATATGTGGCTCATGTAAATCAGGGCAACAAACCCAGCACTCACGTCATCTCCTCCCTTCTGCCTTCGCCTATGTTTTCTCCTCTTTCACCATTCTGTAACCGACGGAATTAAGGCGAGGCACCACTCCCCGGCGATTAATTTTTGATGTTTATGATGGCATTCAATCGTAGGCATTCAACGCTTTGAAATCCTTTCACTTCCCCTGGCTTCGTCAATCACTTCACCATATCTGTTAGTATTGACACTACTTATGGGTGGTGCTACACTTACTGCTCAAAATGTTATAGAAATCTTTAGCGTGGATTCTCATCCTTTACATGAGCATCAACAACGAAAAGGCAGTTGGTGTTCCAAAGTATACTCAATCAACTACTTTTTAGTCTTTTTTAACTAACGTTTAAAATTTTGGTTACAATCTCAGCACTACTAAACAATATAACGTATGTAACTTATGCAGGTACCGTGTCCAGCTCTGTGGGTCTGATGGGACGTACTATTGGGTTTGTCGCATTTGATGGACAGATGACTAAACTAACCAACTCACGTTCAGTCACTCAACTTATAGTAAACCAGCGTGAATCTTATACAACTTATGGTAACACCACTAAAGAAAACCTCACCTAAATTTTCTACAGGACCCAGGTTTGGAGGACCGCGATCAAAGACCCGTACCACAATGCTTAAAGGACTTGGTTGGTAGCACTTTCACTTTCCAGTTGAAGCTTTCACTTTCACTTCTTCTCAAATAATCAGTCCTTTCCCCATATCAAGAATATTTGACCGTAATCAACGCCCACCAATCCCAAACTTTGCTGGAAAAACGTAAGTTTAAGAACCTTACTAAACATGTTTTCAACTTACTCTTCTTAGGACTACAGTTTCTAATTTGCTTCATGAGCAGGGGATGGTAATAACCCCTGAGATGCAATAAACAGATGTGTTGGGATACAAAAACAAAATCTATACTATTAAAGCAGGATCCTATTGTCATAATTACCTTAGGGGCATGTTTCCTTCACTAACATTGCATGTTTCATTAAGGGCAATTAAGTAATATTAATAACAAATCTATATTGGGTCATTATTTTTGGATCCAGCCCAAATCAAATCTCTCTTGGGCCATTTGGGCCTATTAAAAAATCAGATTCAATTCTCACCCTTTTTTTTTCCTTTGGACCATTGAGTCCAAGTTCAAATAATTTTTTTTCAACTATTCTTAATTATTATTTTTTTCTTTTCTTAATATAATTTAAGCATTCATAAAAATAATTGAATTTTTTTATTGAAAAGTATAAATCTTTATTAAAAGTATATAATTTTTTAATTAAAATATTAACCCCATAATAAAATTAATTTATCAGAGTTATACCAACTTAATTCATTAAAAAAATAAAGTTTAATTTTTTTAACATAAATAGTCATTTAAAATGAAATACGATAAATAAAGATAAAATTTTTAAGTCTTTTATAAAATAAAACACAAATATATGAAAATGTGACATTTACTAAATATTTGTCAATTGAAAAAAAAAAACAAAAATAAACCCGCGCTTTCAAAGCGCGGGTCAAAATCTAGTTCTCTCTTCAAATAGAAACATTAAAGTTCTTCAGATGCAATAAACTGATGTGTTGTGAGAATTTTGTTGCTTACGATCTGTTTTTACCGTAAAAATGCACATTTAGTAGTCACATAGAAAGTTAAGGTTGTCAACCTTCTCTCATTTTCAGTTACCACACTTTGTTAAGAATGAATTAGAAATAATATATTCAAATTTAAATGATTTCGTAACTGTCATAAATTTCTTACATTAATCAATTTATTAATTTTGTGTTAAAGTGTTGTTTGGAAATCATATCCTAATTTGATTAGGAAGAAGTTGAAAATTTATGAATGGTGTTATTATTAAAAAATTTACCATTTTATAAAACCGAAGTTTGCCAAATAAGTCGTACCACAAGTTATGTAAATTTGTTTGAATATCCCATAATTAAAATATGGAAGGAATCACTGGATATCATCACATTCACAGTGTACAAAGATTCATGTTTTAACTTTATACTAGATCTTGAGCCGCGCCCCCGCGCGGATGTTGGATTTAAATTGCGTTCAATGTAAATTTATAAACCATTGATTTTATAAAATGTCCACTTATATTTTTATGTTTTGTAAAATATATTGAGAGTAGAATATATTATATTATAATATAGATGTTTGATAATAATTTTTAATCTGTACGTAATATTATATTTATAATTTTATAACTTGATGCAATTTGATGTAATTGTAATATTCATATATTAACCTATTGATTTTTTTTGTTTATTTATTTAAAAATGATTTATTTTTTTTACAGTAGGTTTTTATGAATTATTATTAATTTTATGATATTTGGTTTTCTTGAAAATTATATTGTAGTAGATTAATATATATTATATATTACAGTTTGTGTTTTTATTTTCAGCAAAAAGAAATAACAATTCATTGTAATTAATTTTATTTTTTTATTTTAAGTGAAGTGGCAAATTTGTAAATAAGAAAAAAATACAATGGCTAAATGTGTAAATAAAAAGAAATATTTAATTTGCTATCCGTGTTTCAAAACAATTCTCTGTTCTCATTTAATCTGCTATCCAAGTTTCCAAACGACAAAATCTGTAAATGAGAAAGAAATACAATGCCTAAATATGTAAATAAAAAAATATTTAATCTGCTATCCTTGTTTCCAAACAACATTCATTTAATCTACTATCTAAGTTTCCAAACAGTACCAAAAGGTACTTCACTTTTAATAATATAGATGCTTAATTAATATATATATAAACATACCTGAAGCAAAAAATAAATAGATTTTGATTAAATAAAAGAAGTTTCCACATCAAATTTATAGAAACATGGATATAAAACAGCTTAAGAAACAAAGTGATCACTACATTACATATTAACTAAAAAATTTGTAAAAAATCTTACAACATTATTTTAAAATGTTTGCTATAATAACTTTTCCTTCCATATATATTAACAATTATGAGTATTCAGTTGCGCAACAAATAACATATGAAAAGAAAAACGAGAAAATTCTATTTTAAACTAAACTAGATCATGACCCGCGCTTCAGAAGCGCGGGATATTATATGATTCAAAATTATATTAACAATGTTACAAATATTTTTGTTAATTTGTAAGAATTTAGTCTATTTAAAAAACTGCATTTTAATCAACACTTTTAAATCTTAGACCCTCGAGTCGGTAAACCCAGTACAATCAATTGGTTAAGGAGTAATATATTGCATGGTGATTATTGCATGTGGACTTATTAGATAGTGGTTATGAAATCTCAAGTTTAACATTATTGCACGTTGGTTATGAAATCGATTGGGCAAGGAGATATTTTTTTTTGAATATAAGGAATATGGGCCAACTGATAAAATGAATGCATAAAGTATAAGATATTAAGTTAGCAAAATAGAATAAAGAAATAATTTACTAACATTAATTGTTAATTAATAGGATCAGAAAATATATAGATATATATATATATCTATAAGTAAGTCCAACTTAAAAATCCACCTAGAAAAAGTCATAATGTTTCTGTTTTAATTAGAAGATGCTTACTTAGAGTCACAAAAGTGGATAGAGGTATGTAGTCTCCATAAATGTGCAGAGCAATGTGAAGAAATCGACGTAGCATTATTTTGTGAATAAAAAATGATACAATTTTGACATGAATATGAAAACGGATCAAAAGATAACCCTAACATAAGAATACAATCCAATTTCAGAACAACATACACATGAGATATCATTTCCTTAATTTGAAATCCAGAAAAACCTACATGAAAATTTCATCAAACACAACATGTTACAAAACACGTAAATGAAAATAATGAGAGGTTGTTAAATGTTGATTTTGAAAGGTTGAATTCCCACGCAAAACGCGGACAAACCACTAGTAAAATATAAATGAAAAAAAACAATGGTTAAGCATGGTACCTTGTCTTTCATCTTGCAGAAATGCTTAAACCAAAACCAAAGTCTTGCTCTAACCAAAGAAAACGCCAAACTAAAAATTAAAATTAACATAAAATGCAACAAATACAAGACTGCTGTTAAAAATTAAACATGGAAACTTCTTTATTTACAACTATACAATCGATGATATTGTCCATATATCGATCAAATCAACTTCTTCCAATGCAACATACAAAATTAATGCTTCCAAAATGCCCATCACATATTCAACACAAACTCCATCATTGTCCAACAACATACACATAACATATTCAACAATGTAAAAAATACAAAACACAATAACATATAAACAAAATTTCACACTCCAAAAATAAAATTTCATACAAAACTGTTTTATTCACATTCCTGCGCATAGCACGGACAAACCACTAATCTATAAATAGGAGAGTTTTTGCTCTTTCTTAAGACTATCCACCTCAGCATGTAGGTCCCACTCAGAAAAAATAATATAATAAAAAACTAACTGAATAATGAAAAATTAAATTATTTTGCTGCAATCATCGTCTCTTTTACATTAAACTATTCATCTTCCCCAACCTCTCCATCCCCCTCTCTTTACGATAAAAAATTCAAGCGAATAATCATAAAACAATGGGATCTCTATAAATAAGTGAGAGATTAGCTTTGAATCCAACTCTCATACACACAACTATCAACCTGTTGCTCACAATGCAACCTTTTACAATCTCGGCCTTGGTCGGTCTTCTCACGTGATTGTTCGTCGTCTCCTCCGTTTATGAGATTCATGAAACATCAAGAAGAATGGAGAGTTCATGGGCATCACCCTCCTGCTACTAGATGAAAAGGTGAGAACATGATAACCCTAGATTATCGCTCTATAACATTATCAACCCTTCCTCAACATAGTTAAAGTTTTACAAGTTTACTCCTCTCTTTGCGCATGATTTCATCATCCATGGATTCATTCCAGAAATTTTGTGCAGGACGTGTGAGAAATTTTGTAAGCCGCTGATGCAGTGGTTGGGACATGTGAATGTGTACTCTTATTGACTCGGTCCTGTCGATTTGGTAGCAGGGGTTGCAGAACGTCAATGGAGTTAATCCCATTTGTTGGTAAACATTTTTTTTGGGTTATTGTGGAATTATGATTACCAGTAAGTGTATTGACTTTTTCAGTGAATTAATTTTGGCATAAGGATGTACACATGGTCAAAATAGGATGTAGTTGATATATGTATGTTCATGATATACACCAAACACTTATAAAAAGTTGGTGCATGTTAAGAGATGATGTGTGGCTATAAGTTCTAGGGAGATGATGTTTTGTTTCTTTTATCTGGACTCTGTAATGTTGATCATAAGAGTTTGTTTTCACAATCCATATTGTATATTGTGAAAATGTTTCCACATTTGCTCTTATAATCGATCTCTTAGATTCAAATTTCCTATAGCTACAATCTTTAATGGATTTATTTTTGCTGTTGCTTTAGAGTGAGAAGAAGGCAAAGAGGCTAGAGGATGATTCAGTAAAACAAATGATCCCAACTTCTGCCACATGGTTTGGTAAACAACAGGACCTTCGTTTGAACTTGACATGTTTTGAATTTTCTCAATTTTGATGTATATGCTTCAGCTTTTCCCTAACCAATTTATCAACTCTCAGAATTGTTATTAAACTTTTCATGTATGTTAGTTATTTACAATTTGTGGTTGCCTTAAATTAATATGAAACTGTTTTTCTCGCTACAATAAAGTAAACACAAAATTAGATTTTGTTTGTTCTGTAGCTTCAAATACAAAAACATTTCTTCAGTGTGAGTCACCAGAGGCATACTCAAGCAACATAATTTTAAACTTGGATGCTATTAGGAAACTCATAGTTCGTTCCCTTTGTCTACAGATGTGTGCGAGTCAGCTAAACAATGCTCAGTCCCTCCATTTCAGTGTTCAATCACGCCAGGCCAGTCTCAAATTTAAGCATTGTTTGTGTGTTGCTTTTGGTACTGCTCAGTTTTCATTTTATCTTTGTTCTTTGTTGTCTTTTCTTCTCATTAGTAGATGTAGATAATATAACCTGTCAAATTCCTTTGTGACTATAGAAGTACAATACTTATGAGACTATGATCTAGAGAGAGGCTAGCGAATTTTTCGTGTGTGGGCAATCTATGGTAGAGCAATCTGGTATACCGAGCGCAAGGAAATATACTGCCAAAAACACGAGGACATCTACTCACTGCCGTCTAATTACCAAATCAGTATCCTTCTTCTTATGCATATACATTAAAATTATATCTATGTTTGTTTGGTCACTAATCACTATATGTAGGAATTAGGACTCTTCATTTCGTGATCCTTCATCAAATTATAGGGTATAAAATAGAAAAAAAAAAGCAGTAGAAGCATATACTTTGGAATACATGAGGTGTAGTTAGGTGATTATAAGAAAGAAAGGAATACAAGCTATGTAATGTATTTCGTGTTGTTGCTTGATGGCTTAATGTGGGTTAAGTAAAAAGAACAAGGATTTGAAAACACATAACAAATGAGGGAAAATGGAGAATCATGCTCCTCCTTCGTCGTTTTTTTTTTCCCTGATGTAAAAACCAAATGTTGTAACATCAAGAAATGCAGTTTCCAATCTTAGCAGTCGTAATATGCCTAAATTTATTTTGATAAGGACAAGAACAGAGCAAATGACAACAAATAAGCTAATCTACAACACAAACTACAACAAAAGAAACATTCAATAATAGTAGACTCAAAATCACACAATATGTTTGTCCGTGGGGAGTCGGATTTTCTTTTTTTTTTTACAAATTAATCCCACCTCAAAAAAGAAACACTGGTCAACGAGTGGTGATTTTAAAAGTGTCCTCGCGTAATTTACCAACGCTACCTACACCTTGCTGCTAATGCCCCACCTACAAGCAGAGGCGGACCCACGGAGGAAGATGGGGTGTCACTTGACACCCCTTAAATCGCTATAAATATTATTTTGGTTGAGAAAACAATGAAGAATTGATAGTTCTGCTGGTAAAGTACTCCTCCTGACCCCCCCCCCCCCTTTAACGTGGTTCGAACCCCTCCTGCGACACCTTTAAATACCAAGTTTGACCCATGTAAAATTAATTCCTGGGTCCGCCATTGCCTACAAGCCTATGCATATGCTAATATCTGCAACACAACAAGGCAAGTCTAAGAACATTATTACAGAGATTGAGCAACAAGTAAATACACAAGCGCGGGGTAGTGACAAGAATTGGCTGCTAAATCTCGGACGGAACTAAACACACCCACAGAAGTGAGTTCATTTTAACGCGTTCTTTTCTCCTTCCGCATTAACCTAATCCAAAGAACACCCCTAAGCCGTGTATTAAACGCGCCGGTTTAATCGAAACCGTAGAAAATAACAAAAAAAAAAATGGAACTTGACTATTTTTTCATGGCGAAGAAGACGACGAACACAGTACAATAGCATCAATAGTCCCACTTCGAAAAATCGAAACTTTCAGTTGAGCGATAGAGAAAGTTGGAACCTTTTGGTCCATTCTAATGGAAGAAGTGACCCGAATTGGAGACGAGCTCTCGGGCTATTTCTCTGGCTCGCAAGTGATAGAAGACAGAACGTGATCCGACGAGATGAGTCTCGGCTGCTACGATCCGATTCTCCCGTGGGTGGGTTTGGTTACTTGTTGCGTGATGGGGAAGTTGTTGTATAGAATGACGCCCCGCGAATCAGCTTGGTTCCCTAGTTGCTAAAGCTACTTAAAAAGAGTGCGAGAGCTTATCTATGGAGGCGCAAGTCTCGGCTGCTGCTACGGTGTTAGGCTTGTGATGAGAGTATAAGGTTCTTGGTTATTCTCTAGTTAGGGTTCAGATTAAGGTAGCTGCAAAACATGATGTTGTTGCTCAAGAAGAGACAAGTGTGGTTAAGCAACTAGTTACTTTGCTTTTGCTTGACCTCTTTGTGGATGATCTTAAGTCGAGTAAGCATAGTAGCTAGCCTTCATTCTCTTGTTCAGATAAACAAAGTTTAAAGATCCTATAAGTGTTCTAAGTTGAATGTATATAGTGGAAGGAGAGGAGGAATAATGAGAAGAAGTGGAAACATGAGCCTAAGGTCAACTGCCGTGAAGCTGCTTGCTAGAGGGAATGTAGCAAACAGTAGACGAAAACGGTTTTACTTTCTTTGGCCAAGATTGTGGAGAATGAAGTTGGAGAGTTCCAATAGAATTGTTTGAGATGACTCTAATGACACTTGAGATTACTGATTTGATCAGTTGGAGTCTACCTGCAAAGGAGAGAGACCGATGGGACCAAGCCAATAACCTACTTCGGATTCTGTCTATCAGTGGCTCATAGTCGAGCCTTGTCCAAGCCTTAGACGTTAGAGGAAGACCCAAATATCGAAATGGAAGAGACCATACTGTGAGCCCTCTGACCTCAGCATTTTGTTGCAGCAGGAGTTTATTTTGACCAGCAGAGTATATAGACGATTTAGCTGCATTAATATGTAATCCCGACATTCTTGCAAACTTCTCCATCACACTATGTACTCCATCAAGAGAGGAGACTTTTCCATCTGTGAAAACCAAGATATCGTCTGCAAAACTTAGATGCGTCAACCTCACTGTTTTACACATAGCGTGATACCCAAAGACTCCATCTGCAGCCCCCTTATTGAGTAATCTAGACAAAACATTGTTCAGAATCACATAGAGATAGGGTGATAAAGAGAAACCTTGTCTTATGCCTCTAGCACTGGTGAAGAACCCCTCTAACTCCCCATTTATAGCCACTGAGAAAGCAGCAGTGGACATACGTAGATGAAACCAATGAATGAATAGCTCCGGCAGTCTCATAGCTTGCAGAACATAAACAATGAACCCCCATTTCACATTGTCGAAAGCCTTAGATATATCAAACTTGACAGTAGATCGATCACTAGTAGAGATGAGATGATACCCCTTGACTAACTCATTAGCTAGACAAATGTTTTCCATCAGTAACCTCCCTTTTATGAAATCACACTGATTCGGTTCAATGACGGACGGCAAGATCATTTTCAGCCTGTTGGAAAGTAGCTTTGAGATCACTTTATATATCAAGTTGCAGCAAGCGATCGGTCTAAAGTCTTTCATTGTCTGTGCAGGAGTCTTCTTAGGAATCAGAGCTAGAATAGTGGAATTTACTCCTGTAGGTAGAAAGCCAAACTGAAAAAAAAGATTGTATCGCAACAACCAAATCTCTTCCTACTATGGGCAAGACTGCTACAAAAAACTCTTTCGTGTAACCATCCAGACCTGGAACTGTACCATTAGGTAGTGATAGCAAGGTTTTATGAATCTCTTCAGGTGTGAAAGCAGCAACAAGCATAGACGCCTATGTCGTAGAACACCTATAGCTGAGAAGTTCTTGCAGGTCCTCCATATCAGAAGTAGCTACACTATCTGGCTGGGACTGCACAAACCGCTGAAAATAGTTAATTGGTTCTCGTTTGGCAAAGGGATCAGTTAGAGTCTCCCCTTCCTCTGTGAGAAGAACATTGACATTATTCCTAGCCGCCCTTTCCTGACAAGCATTATGGTAGAATCGAGTGTTCTGGTCCCCTAGCGCCAGCCACTGGATTCGTGACTTCTGCCAAAACAGTTGCTCCTCTATGCGAGAAGATGATGCCAACGATCCGCTGCCTCAGATTCGGCTCTGAACGTCTCTGTGGTTGGGTCTGCCAGAACTTGTGATTGACAAGTACATAGGTCCTCAAACGCTTTCTTTGTTCGCAGAGGCAGGTCACCATAGCGAGTTCTATTGAGCTTCTGAATATCATGCTTGAGGGATTTCAACCTTTGATGGAATCTGCTTAAAGCTGTTCTAGAGTGAAATAGCGGACCAGTCTCAGCCCACTTATGAGCAACTAGCGGCATGAACTCCTCATTGCCTATTAGATAATTGAAGAACTTAAAAGGTTTCCTCGTGCTGGTCTGGTGCTCAGTTAAGGAAACCAGACAGCGCGCATGATCCGATACACCCCCAGCATCAAACTATGCATAGGAACGAGGGAAAGCTTGCAGCCATTCCCCATTTACCAAGACACGATCAGATTTTTTACCAACTGGATCCAAATCCCTCTTATTCCACCATGTATACACTGAGCCCACATAAGGAAGATCCATCAAACTACACCCCACCACTATATCCTGAAAGTCTCGCATGCCAGCTTGATCCACCATATAGTCTCAACATTGAGAATGTTCCTCGGAGGATAAGGTAACATTATAGTCTCCCAGCAGTATCCACGGAAGAGACAAGTGAGCATAGGCTACCCTCGTGCCTATGATTTCTTTTCATAATAACCAAGAACCTTATACTCTCATCACAAGCCTAACACCGTAGCAGCATCCGAGACTTACGCCTCCATAGATAAGCTCTCGCACTCTTTTTAAGTAGCTTTAGCAACTGGGGAACCAAGCTGATTCGCGGGGCGTCATTCTATACAACAACTTCCCCATCACGCAACAAGTAACCAAACCCACCCACGGGAGAATCGGATCGTAGCAGCCGAGACTCATCTCGTCGGATCACGTTCTGTCTTCTATCACTTGCGAGCCAGAGAAATAGCCCGAGAGCTCGTCTCCAATTCGGGTCACTTCTTCCATTAGAATGGACCAAAAGGTTCCAACTTTCTCTATCGCTCAACTGAAAGTTTTGATTTTTCGAGGTGGGACTATTGATGCTATTGTACTGTGTTCGTCGTCTTCTTCGCCATGAAAAAATAGTCAAGTTCCATTTTTTTTTGTTATTTTCTACGGTTTCGATTAAACCGGCGCGTTTAATACACGGTTTAGGGGTGTTCTTTGGATTAGGTTAATGCGGAAGGAGAAAAGAACGCGTTAAAATGAACTCACTTCTGTGGGTGTGTTTAGTTCCGTCCGAGATTTAGAAGCCAATTCTTGTCACTACCCCGCGCTTGTGTATTTACTTGTTGCTCAATCTCTGTAATAATGTTCTTAGACTTGCCTTGTTGTGTTGCAGATATTAGCATATGCATAGGCTTGTAGGCAATGGCGTACCCAGGAATTAATTTTACATGGGTCAAACTTGGTATTTAAAAACAAAAATGATTCAAAGGTGTCGCAGGAGGGGTTCGAACCACGTTAAAGGGGGGGGTCAGGAGGAGTACTTTACCAGCAGAACTACCAATTCTTCACTGTTTTCTCAACCAAAATAATATTTATAGCGATTTAAGGGGTGTCAAGTGACACCCCATCTTACTCTGTCGGTCCGCCTCTGCTTGTAGGTGGGGCATTAGCAGCAAAGTGTAGGTAGCGTTGGTAAATTACGCGAGGACAATTTTAAAATCACCACTCGTTGACCAGTGTTTCTTTTTTGAGGTGGGATTAATTTGTAAAAAAAAAAGAAAATCCGACTCCCCACAGACAAACATATTGTGTGATTTTGAGTCTACTGTTATTGAATGTTTCTTTTGTTGTAGTTTGTGTTGTAGATTAGCTTATTTGTTGTCATTTGCTCTGTTCTTGTCCTTATCAAAATAAATTTAGGCATATTACGACTGCTAAGATTGGAAACTGCATTTCTTGATGTTACAACATTTGGTTTTTACATCAGGGAAAAAAAAACGACGAAGGAGGAGCATGGTAGAATCGAGTGTTCTGGTCCCCTAGCGCCAGCCACTGGATTCGTGACTTCTGCCAAAACAGTTGCTCCTCTATGCGAGAAGATGATGCGAACGATCCGCTGCCTCAGATTCGGCTCTGAACGTCTCTGTGGTTGGGTCTGCCAGAACTTGTGATTGACAAGTACATAGGTCCTCAAACGCTTTCTTTGTTCGCAGAGACAGGTCACCATAGCGAGTTCTATTGAGCTTCCGAATATCATGCTTGAGGGATTTCAACCTTTGATGGAATCTGCTTAAAGCTGTTCTAGAGTGAAATAGCGGACCAGTCTCAGCCCACTTATGAGCAACTAGCGGCATGAACTCCTCATTGCCTATTAGATAATTGAAGAACTTAAAAGGTTTCCTCGTGCTGGTCTGGTGCTCAGTTAAGGAAACCAGACAGCGCGCATGATCCGATACACCCCCAGCATCAAACTTCGCATAGGAATGAGGGAAAGCTTGCAGCCATTCCCCATTTACCAAGACACGATCAGGTTTTTTACCAACTGGATCCAAACCCCTCTTATTCCACCATGTATACATTGAGCCCACATAAGGAAGATCCATCAAACTACACCCCGCCACTATATCCTGAAAGTCTCGCATGCCAGCTTGATCCACCATATAGTCCCAACATTGAGAATGTTCCTCGGAGGATAAGGTAACATTATAGTCTCCCAGCAGTATCCACGAAAGAGACAAGTGAGCATAGGCTACCCTCGTGCCTATGATTTCTTTTCATAATAACCAAGAACCTTATACTCTCATCACAAGCCTAACACCGTAGCAGCAGCCGAGACTTGCGCCTCCATAGATAAGCTCTCGCACTCTTTTTAAGTAGCTTTAGCAACTGGGGAACCAAGCTGATTCGCGGGGCGTCATTCTATACAACAACTTCCCCATCACGCAACAAGTAACCAAACCCACCCACGGGAGAATCGGATCGTAGCAGCCGAGACTCATCTCGTCGGATCACGTTCTGTCTTCTATCACTTGCGAGCCAGAGAAATAGCCCGAGAGCTCGTCTCCAATTCGGGTCACTTCTTCCATTAGAATGGACCAAAAGGTTCCAACTTTCTCTATCGCTCAACTGAAAGTTTCGATTTTTCGAGGTGGGACTATTGATGCTATTGTACTGTGTTCGTCGTCTTCTTCGCCATGAAAAAATAGTCAAGTTCCATTTTTTTTTTGTTATTTTCTACGGTTTCGATTAAACCGGCGCGTTTAATACACGGCTTAGGGGTGTTCTTTGGATTAGGTTAATGCGGAAGTTGAAAAGAACGCGTTAAAATGAACTCACTTCTGCGGGTGTGTTTAGTTCCGTCCGAGATTTAGCAGCCAATTCTTGTCACTACCCCGCGCTTGTGTATTTACTTGTTGCTCAATCTCTGTAATAATGTTCTTAGACTTGCCTTGTTGTGTTGCAGATATTAGCATATGCATAGGCTTGTAGGCAATGGCGGACCCATGAATTAATTTTACATGGGTCAAACTTGGTATTTAAAAACAAAAATGATTCAAAGGTGTCGCAGGAGGGGTTCGAACCACGTTAAAGGGGGGGTCAGGAGGAGTACTTTACCAGCAGAACTACCAATTCTTCATTGTTTTCTCAACCAAAATAATATTTATAGCGATTTAAGGGGTGTCAAGTGACACCCCATCTTCCTCTGTGGGTCCGCCTCTGCTTGTAGGTGGGGCATTAGCAGCAAAGTGTAGGTAGCGTTGGTAAATTACGCGAGGACACTTTTAAAATCACCACTCGTTGACCAGTGTTTCTTTTTTGAGGTGGATTGATTTGTAAAAAAAAAGAAAATCCGACTCCCCACGGACAAACATATTGTGTGATTTTGAGTCTACTGTTATTGAATGTTTCTTTTGTTGTAGTTTGTGTTGTAGATTAGCTTATTTGTTGTCATTTGCTCCGTTCTTGTCCTTATCAAAATAAATTTAGGCATATTACGACTGCTAAGATTGGAAGCTGCATTTCTTGATGTTACAACATTTGGTTTTTACATCAGGGAAAAAAAAAAACGACGAAGGAGGAGCATGGTAGAATCGAGTGTTCTGGTCCCCTAGCGCCAGCCACTGGATTCATGACTTCTGCCAAAACAGTTGCTCCTCTATGCGAGAAGATGATGCCAACGATCCGCTGCCTCAGATTCGGCTCTGAATGTCTCTGTGGTTGGGTCTGCCAGAACTTGTGATTGACAAGTACATAGGTCCTCAAACGCTTTCTTTGTTCGCAGAGACAGGTCACCATATCAAGTTCTATTGAGCTTCCGAATATCATGCTTGAGGGATTACAACCTTTGATGGAATCTGCTTAAAGCTGTTCTAGAGTGAAATAGCGGACCAGTCTCAGCCCACTTATGAGCAACTAGCGGCATGAACTCCTCATTGCCTATTAGATAATTGAAGAACTTAAAAGGTTTCCTCGTGCTGGTCTGGTGCTCAGTTAAGGAAACCAGACAGCGCACATGATCCGATACACCCCCAGCATCAAACTTCGCATAGGAACGAGGGAAAGCTTGCAGCCATTCCCCATTTACCAAGACACGATCAGGTTTTTTACCAACTGGATCCAAACCCCTCTTATTCCACCATGTATACACTGAGCCCACATAAGGAAGATCCATCAAACTACACCCCGCCACTATATCCTGAAAGTCTCGCATGCCAGCTTGATCCACCATATAGTCTCAACATTGAGAATGTTCCTCGGAGGATAAGGTAACATTATATTCTCCCAGCAGTATCCACGAAAGAGACAAGTGAGCATAGGCTACCCTCGTACCTATGATTTCTTTTCATAATAACCAAGAACCTTATACTCTCATCACAAGCCTAACACCGTAGCAGCAGCCGAGACTTGCGCCTCCATAGATAAGCTCTCGCACTCTTTTTAAGTAGCTTTAGCAACTGGGGAACCAAGCTGATTCGCGGGGCGTCATTCTATACAACAACTTCCCCATCACGCAACAAGTAACCAAACCCACCCACGGGAGAATCGGATCGTAGCAGCCGAGACTCATCTCGTCGGATCACGTTCTGTCTTCTATCACTTGCGAGCCAGAGAAATAGCCCGAGAGCTCGTCTCCAATTCGGGTCACTTCTTCCATTAGAATGGACCAAAAGGTTCCAACTTTCTCTATCGCTCAACTGAAAGTTTCGATTTTTCGAGGTGGGACTATTGATGTTATTGTACTGTGTTCGTCGTCTTCTTCGCCATGAAAAAATAGTCAAGTTCCATTTTTTTTTGTTATTTTCTACGGTTTTGATTAAACCGGCGCGTTTAATACACGGCTTAGGGGTGTTATTTGGATTAGGTTAATGCGGAAGGAGAAAAGAACGCATTAAAATGAACTCACTTCTGTGGGTGTGTTTAGTTCCGTCCGAGATTTAGCAGCCAATTCTTGTCACTACCCCGCGCTTGTGTATTTACTTGTTGCTCAATCTCTGTAATAATGTTCTTAGACTTGCCTTGTTGTGTTGCAGATATTAGCATATGCATAGGCTTGTAGGCAATGGCGTACCCAGGAATTAATTTTACATGGATCAAACTTGGTATTTAAAAACAAAAATGATTCAAAGGTGTCGCAGGAGGGGTTCAAACCACGTTAAAGGGGGGGGGGGGGTCAGGAGGAGTACTTTACCAGGAGAACTACCAATTCTTCATTGTTTTCTCAACCAAAATAATATTTATAGCGATTTAAGGGGTGTCAAGTGACACCCCATCTTCCTCTGTGGGTCCGCCTCTGCTTGTAGGTGGGGCATTAGCAGCAAAGTGTAGGTAGCGTTGGTAAATTACGCGAGGACACTTTTAAAATCACCACTCGTTGACCAGTGTTTCTTTTTTGAGGTGGGATTAATTTGTAAAAAAAAAAGAAAATCCGACTCCCCACGGACAAACATATTGTGTGATTTTGAGTCTACTGTTATTGAATGTTTCTTTTGTTGTAGTTTGTGTTGTAGATTAGCTTATTTGTTGTTATTTGCTCTGTTCTTGTCCTTATCAAAATAAATTTAGGCATATTACGACTGCTAAGATTGGAAACTGCATTTCTTGATGTTACAACATTTGGTTTTTACATCAGGGAAAAAAAAAACGACGAAGAAGGAGCATGGTAGAATCGAGTGTTCTGGTCCCCTAGCGCCAGCCACTGGATTCGTGACTTCTGCCAAAACAGTTGCTCCTCTATGCGAGAAGATGATGCGAACGATCCGCTGCCTCAGATTCGGCTCTGAACGTCTCTGTGGTTGGGTCTGCCAGAACTTGTGATTGACAAGTACATAGGTCCTCAAACGCTTTCTTTGTTCGCAGAGACAGGTCACCCTAGCGAGTTCTATTGAGCTTCCGAATATCATGCTTGAGGGATTTCAACCTTTGATGGAATCTGCTTAAAGCTGTTCTAGAGTGAAATAGCGGACCAGTCTCAGCCCACTTATGAGCAACTAGCGGCATGAACTCCTCATTGCCTATTAGATAATTGAAGAACTTAAAAGGTTTCCTCGTGCTGGTCTGGTGCTCAGTTAAGGAAACCAGACAGCGCGCATGATCCGATACACCCCCAGCATCAAACTTTGCATAGGAACGAGGGAAAGCTTGCAGCCATTCCCCATTTACCAAGACACGATCAGGTTTTTTACCCACTGGATCCAAACCCCTCTTATTCCACCATGTATACACTGAGCCCACATAAGGAAGATCCATCAAACTACACCCCGCCACTATATCCTGAAAGTCTCGCATGCCAACTTGATCCACCATATAGTCTCAACATTGAGAATGTTCATCGGAGGATAAGGTAACATTATAGTCTCCCAGCAGTATCCACGGAAGAGACAAGTGAGCATAGGCTACCCTCGTGCCTATGATTTCTTTTCATAATAACCAAGAACCTTATACTCTCATCACAAGCCTAACACCGTAGCAGCAGCCGAGACTTGCGCCTCCATAGATAAGCTCTCGCACTCTTTTTAAGTAGCTTTAGCAACTGGGGAACCAAGCTGATTCGCGGGGCGTCATTCTATACAACAACTTCCCCATCACGCAACAAGTAACCAAACCCACCCTCGGGAGAATCGGATCGTAGCAGCCGAGACTCATCTCGTCGGATCACGTTCTGTCTTCTATCACTTGCGAGCCAGAGAAATAGCCCGAGAGCTCGTCTCCAATTCGGGTCACTTCTTCCATTAGAATGGACCAAAAGGTTCCAACTTTCTCTATCGCTCAACTGAAAGTTTCGATTTTTTGAGGTGGGACTATAGATGCTATTGTACTGTGTTCGTCGTCTTCTTCGCCATGAAAAAATAGTCAAGTTCCATTTTTTTTTGTTATTTTCTACGGTTTCGATTAAACCGGCGCGTTTAATACACGGCTTAGGGGTGTTCTTTGGATTAGGTTAATGCGGAAGGAGAAAAGAACGCGTTAAAATGAACTCACTTCTGTGGGTGTGTTTAGTTCCGTCCGATATTTAGCAGCCAATTCTTGTCACAACCCGCGCTTGTGTATTTACTTGTTGCTCAATCTCTGTAATAATGTTCTTAGACTTGCCTTGTTGTGTTGCAGATATTAGCATATGCATAGGCTTGTAGTCAATGGCGTACCCAGGAATTAATTTTACATGGGTCAAACTTGGTATTTAAAAACAAAAATGATTCAAAGGTGTCGCAGGAGGAACCACGTTAAAGGGGGGGGGGGGGGGTCAGGAGGAGTACTTTACCAGCAGAACTACCAATTCTTCATTGTTTTCTCAACCAAAATAATATTTATAGCGATTTAAGGGGTGTCAAGTGACACCCCATCTTACTCTGTGGGTCCGCCTCTGCTTGTAGGTGGGGCATTAGCAGCAAGGTGTAGGTAGCGTTGGTAAATTACGCGAGGACACTTTTAAAATCACCACTCGTTGACCAGTGTTTCTTTTTTGAGGTGGGATTAATTTGTAAAAAAAAAAGAAAATCCGACTCCCCACGGACAAACATATTGTGTGATTTTGAGTCTACTGTTATTGAATGTTTCTTTTGTTGTAGTTTGTGTTGTAGATTAGCTTATTTGTTGTCATTTGCTTTGTTCTTGTCCTTATCAAAATAAATTTAGGCATATTACGACTGCTAAGATTGGAAGCTGCATTTCTTGATGTTACAACATTTGGTTTTTACATCAGGGAAAAAAACGACGAAGGAGGAGCATGGTAGAATCGAGTGTTCTGGTCCCCTAGCGCCAGCCACTGGATTCGTGACTTCTGCCAAAACAGTTGCTCCTCTATGCGAGAAGATGATGCGAACGATCCGCTGCCTCAGATTCGGCTCTGAACGTCTCTGTGGTTGGGTCTGCCAGAACTTGTGATTGACAAGTACATAGGTCCTCAAACGCTTTCTTTGTTCGCAGAGACAGGTCACCATAGCGAGTTCTATTGAGCTTCCGAATATCATGCTTGAGGGATTTCAAACTTTGATGGAATCTGCTTAAAGCTGTTCTAGAGTGAAATAGCGGACCAGTCTCAGCCCACTTATGAGCAACTAGCGGCATGAACTCCTCATTGCCTATTAGATAATTGAAGAACTTAAAAGGTTTCCTCGTGCTGGTCTGGTGCTCAGTTAAGGAAACCAGACAGCGCGCATGATCCGATACACCCCCAGCATCAAACTTCGCATAGGAACGAGGGAAAGCTTGCAGCCATTCCCCATTTACCAAGACACGATCAGGTTTTTTACCAACTGGATCCAAACCCCTCTTATTCCACCATGTATACACTGAGCCCACATAAGGAAGATCTATCAAACTACACCCCGCCACTATATCCTGAAAGTCTCGCATGCCAGCTTGATCCACCATATAGTCTCAACATTGAGAATGTTCCTCGGAGGATAAGGTAACATTATAGTCTCCCAGCAGTATCCACGGAAGAGACAAGTGAGCATAGGCTACCCTCGTGCCTATGATTTCTTTTCATAATGATCGTCTCTCTGCTACAAAATTTGAAGCATAAATAGCCGAGCATATAAATTGCTCCCCTGTAGCTGGAATATGTACTTCACAAGTAATTATTTGTGCACTCTTGTGTAGAAGAGTAATCACCACATCTTCCTTCCAGCAAAACCATATCCTTCCAAGACGGTTGAACTCATAATTTGTAATACACTTCCACCCTGGAAGAGCGGATCTCATCACCCCGACATGATTCTCAAACTGCACTCGAGTTTCTATAAGACATCCAAAACTCAACTTTTCAGTTCTATAAGTATCTCTGCTTTTGTATTATTATTGCTTTTCAAAATGTTCAAAACTACATATATAGTTTTATATAGTCTTAACAATTTGCAAAATCAGTGTACAATTACAGGTTCACAGGTAAATAATGAATTAAACTTCATAAGTAGAATTGCAAAAATACAAACTTATCAATTATAAAATTGTTTTTCTCCGACAAAGCATTATCTTTTGTAATAGAGTATCTCAGATATTTCCAATATGTATGAAATTTTCTTATTTAAGGTATATTTGAATTGATGAATATCATCTTGATCACTACTTTACATATACTCTAATTAATGTCTTATAACTAGTAGGGAATAGTGGTGTATTGCCAACTTAAGTTTGTCCTAAACTCGTAAGCTTTTAATTCACCAAACACCCAACTTTGGGTTTTGTCTTCTTTTGGAAAATTAGTACTAAACCTCCTGCATTCAGATATAAAATATGAAAATAATCCTTTGTTAACTAGATAATTATTGTTGCTTTCTATAGCTCCTCTTTGTCTCTCGATATATAGTTATTAAAATACCTTTTTGGAAAGTTCTTCTGTTATTTTAATAGTTTGTTAATAATTAGCATATACCACATAACGCACAGATTTTTTTTTAACTAATAGCTCACAGATTGATCCACACAATAATACAAAACAATTAGATTACAAGTTTCAGATTAATCAATATTTTTTCTTGAAATATTTTATATGGGGAATTCCGTATACGTAGAAAAGTGTAAAGTTTCCTAATGTATTAAACCTATATCTATATTGTGTCCCTAATTAAGAAAATTAATGTCATTTTTAATATTTGGTTTAGTGAAGTACATTGATATCATTCAACAAGCTTTTGGAACTAACTAATTATAGGTATAATGTAAGTTTTGGATAAGGACTTTTTGCTTTTATAATGCAAGAGTGCATAACTGTTGCTTATGATTGAGGAACAAGCAATTGCTAATATTACAGGTCACTGCCCATTAACTTATTTTAATAATTACAGCAATTAATCACCTTTTCTGTTAGGGTCTTATGAAAAATTATCCATGGCATAATATATGTCTTATTATTAATTATCAGCTCATTTAGTTTTCTTTTTAATATATGCAGCCACCTTTCTGCATATAAAGTAAATTAATACCTAAGATGTTTCATGCATCTTTCATGATGTATACATAAATACGGCATTGTAAATGTATGGTCATTTCTTTTATAATTCTACAACGCTTTTTTGGTTGGCATTTGTGTTACCATTTTGTATTTTGTGTAGTAGCACATTTAAATACTGTTATTAATTACATTATAGCTTTTCATCTTTCTATTAACTGGAACCTTTACAAAGAATTAAAATCAGGCTTAAATTATTGCTCACTAGAATTATTAATCAACAATGGACGGAAAGAATGTATTTTAAACCTATGAAAAGTGGAGAAAGACAGAAATCAAGTGTCTAGGTTGCAGTTGTTTCTGTGGATTTAGAGAGTGTTACACTGTGCCAGCATCAATCATGTTTTGGAAAGAACTTACACTAAAGTTCTCATTTTTTTTGATAATAATGGCTTAAAAGAAACTTAAACAAAATAAAAATGTGGATGCGGTGATGAGTATTGTATAGATACACCAAGAAGAACATGACTGGTAAGAAACTGGACTAGTATATATGTAGAAACCAAAAACCTTACCGCGTGCAGACTTAGATTTACGTTTATGGTTTATGTATAGGGTATTGAATTTATTTTGGTGTAAACCATACTTTTCCGAAAGACTTATAGGTAAATCACTCAGGCTCATATATGTTACCATGGAATCGCATTTACGTCCACTCAACCCCAAATCCAATAACAGTAAGCCACTACACATCCATTTTATGTATGGGTAATACAACTTACAAGACAAACTTTTCTCTTTTAAAGTTTAAAGGGTACTTCTGAAAATAGTTCAAAGGAAAGGGTCATTTTGAAAAAAGATTGCTATATAACTCGTCCATCAACTACATCTCTTATAACCATCTCCTTTCCCACCAATAGTCACAACAAAAGCATAAGAAAATATGAAGATAATAAAGAGTTCGCCGCTTTTAGCTATGCTGATCGGCTTCATTATCATAGCAGCCGCAATCTCCACAATCTCCGTTGAGGGTCGTAAACATCACGTCAAGAGGATCAAACCCAAACACAGTCGTCATTCTAAAGATACCCCTACCGGCTCTCCTGCACCCGCCCCTTATCCGTCCACCCATGATGGTGTTTTCGACATCCTCTCCTTCGGTGCCAAGGGCGATGGGATCTCCGACGACTCAAAGGTACGCACAAAGATAATTCATATATTTCTAATACCAACGATTTAATTTCAAAGCAAGAGACATATTAGTCAGACGTTGCATTTGCGCTTGTGGGTTACTTTTGAAATCTTTAAAAATACTAAATATTTCAAAAATAAAAATGATTACTTGGGTATATGTACACTATTACATAAAATAAACTGTTTTTGTTAATTGTAAATATAAACAAAACATAAGCGGAAGGAGAATTGTTTAGCATTGTGTTTTCATTTTGCAAAAATATTTTATGAAATATGAAAATGTATTATATCCCCCAAAATAATTATAAAAGAAAAAGATATTCATCATCAAAACGCAAATGGAGAAATTGGGGTTCTACAATTAAGAGCTTACGTATTTTGGAGCTCAATAGTAACTTCAAAACTTCTTGTAGCGTTTTCACTTGTTAGTACACAATCTATTCGGTTTAATTTATTTGGTCGCAGGCTTCAAATGATTTATCAAAACTAAGGTAGATTTACATCCTTGTTACACTGCTATCTAAAAATATTTCTTTCTTTTACCTAAGCTTAAAATGTATCTAAAATACTTGTCGGACCAGATATTTAGATCTTTTTTTGGTTTTAGATATATGTATAGACATTTTCTTTATTGTTATGACATTTGTATCATTGGGGAGCTGCGCAGGCATTGATCGGAGCGTGGAAGGCGGCTTGTAGAGTAGCCGGAGGGAAGGTGGAGATTCCGGCAGGGAAAGAGTTTATGGTGAAGGCGGTGACGCTGCAAGGACCGTGCAAGGAGGAAACGGTGGTTCAAATAGAAGGAACCTTAGTAGCTCCTACTAAGATAGGGTCATGGCCTAAGTCAAGCTTGTTTCAATGGCTTAACTTCAAATGGGTCAGTCACGTCACCATCCAAGGCTCAGGGACTCTTGATGCTCGTGGCTATAACTGGTGGAACCTAGACAATTATCAAACTCAAGTACGTTTTTATTTTCAAGTATTTAAACAGCATACTAGATTATTTTTGGACTTAAAACCCGGATACGAGATTCAACCAAGAGATTCCAGCCTTTACTTTTAAATATGGTTAAGATTTTATGCCTTAAATAATTCAAGTTATTAAGTTTAATTTAAAGAAAATTATATTTAGTCGTCTTTATTGTTGTTTTTTTAATATTCGTTAAAATACCAAACCCGAACCGGAATTTCGGAATCGATTACAATCTTGAATTAGCGGATTTATGATTGTTTGTTTGCTTTTGTCTTCCTTTTCAGAAGAGAAATAAGTATATCCCACTAATGAAACCAACGGTGAGTATATATATATATAAGATTATTATTATTGTTATCAGACTAATTTGTCACTTTTTATATAAAAAGAAAATTGGTAAGCCTACTTTTTATATAAAAAGAAAATTGGTAAGCCTATTGATTGGCTTATTTTATACGCATAGGCACTTAGGTTTTATTCAAGTGGTAACGTGATGGTCCGTGATATAAGCATCGTGAACAGCCCATTGTGTCACCTGAAGTTTGATGATTCTGATGGAGTCAAAATCAACAACATAACGATATCTTCGCCGGAGAATAGCCCTAACACCGACGGCATCCACCTCCAGAACACACGTAATGTCGAGATTCAACACTCCAACATCGCTTGCGGTACGTAACTCCCTTTAATACAAATTACCTCTTTTTTATCTAACAAAAAAACTACAAAATCGAGAAGCTTTCCTATGATCACTCTAAACCAAATAAATTAGCCGGATCAGATTACAGATCTTGATGTATTTTTCTCCACTTAAGCTTAAGCAGTACTTATACAATATTCTAATAAATACCTTTCAATGTTTTTGATTAGTGATTATGATTGATAATCCACATAATCTATGAGTTTTGTCATGCGCTTCAGTCGTTTTATAACCAATGGTAAAAATGAACATATAGCCTATTGCATATGGAATAATTTATGACTTGGAGTTTGCTCTGCCTTCTACCGCGGCATTGCTCCCATATTATGTGACTCATTATGCAGTGAAATTTTGAGTTAAATAAACTAAAATTTAATTGAACATAGTGGTCGCCACGTTGTATCGCCAAAGTGAAATGAATATCAGGAAAAATAGATAAGTAATGTAAAAACTTTTTAAAAGTATTATAAAATAAAGACCCGAACAGGTAAAGACATCATTGGCAACAACACAACGGTATAACTGTCACCCAAACTAACTTTTTATGCAAACAAGCAAGCATGCAGAACGAAAAAGCTCTCTTTTCTTTAATTTATTGGTAAAATTTATAGATATATTAAGATAGATGTGTGGACAAGATTCTAAATGTTTAAACACCAGAGATTCTAATGTACTTAAATGCTAAACCCAAATCATGATTTAATAATTTTAATAAAAATTATTAGTTATTTATTATATATGCATATACTTATACGGGTAGACTTTAGTTCTAAAGTTAAAAATTCCACATTTTGTTTAACAAGCATTGCCTTTTTTATACAGGAGATGACTGTGTATCCATTCAAACCGGCTCCTCCAATGTACACATTCACCACATCAGTTGTGGCCCTGGCCATGGCATCAGGTTGGTACACACAGTATGTATATATGTATATTTCATAATATTCTTTTTGTTTTCCTTTCAGTCTTACTGATTTCTTTTTGTGATCACAGCATAGGAAGTCTGGGGAAAGATGAGACCGTTGCATGTGTGTCTGATATCATAGTTGAGGATATCTCAATACAGAACACTCTTGCTGGTGTTCGAATCAAGACTTGGCAGGTACGTATGTTATATTTAATATATTACAAAGATATGTATCACACTATAATTAAACACTCATGTTTGTGTATAGATGGTTTAGTTCATTTTTATTCAATTTATCAACAAAATTATATCTTTTATTTCGAAAGACTATAATAATCCAATTTGTAAATATTCGACTATAAAATGAACCGGTTGCTTCGTTTTCCAATTAATATTGAAGCCCCTTTTTAGTTTGTTTTGGTTCCATTTTAACTACCTGAATTAATATCAAACTATTTTATTTCATATACAATACAAAATTACATCTAAGTTTCGGTGAATGACGCGAAATGATTATCCGCAGGGAGGATTAGGGGTTGTCAAGAACCTAACATTCTCCAACATACAAGTAACAGACGTGCAAGTACCGATAGTAATAGACCAATATTACTGCGATAAGTCCAAGTGTAAGAATCAGACTAGCGCAGTATCAATTTCGGACGTCAAGTACAACAACATCGTCGGTAGTTTCACGGCACAACCGGTACGTATTGCATGCAGCAACAACGTACCATGCATGGACGTGGATCTAATGGATATTAGGTTACGACCTTCCGGAGGAATCAGAGGGTTACAAACTCATCAACAGCAACACGCTTTGTGTTGGAACTCGTACGGCAAAACACAAGGGCCTTTGGTTCCTTCAAGCATTGGTTATTGCTTAAAGAAGAGTAATATTGATGGTTATTATCCCAAGAGATTTATTGCTTCGTCCCATGAAAAACTCTGCCCTTTATAAAACCTTTAATAGAAATTTAGAGTTATTCTATTAGCTGGAAAGATTTTATATATCTTTTCGTGCTAGATGATAAGATTTTAAATCAGTTATGCCACCGGTTCTATCCCAATAGGTACCTGTGTTTGGCATATATTTGCTTTTAAATTGTGTTTCTTTTGGGAGATCATGATGTTTCTTTTTGCTTCCCTTCTCCAACTTTTTGTGGGTGTGAGAAGGTAATGGCTCTTTTATCAGCTTTTTCTGTAGTGTTATGATGTATGATTCCAGTTTCAGAGGTTTGATGTTATTTTACTTGTTGCTTGTAATAAACATTTAATCTTAATTTTACTTGAACTTCTTAACAAAAAGAATTTTTTTTCACTAGTAATTTCCTACTTCACATCTAAAATATTTTTTGATGGAGAAATATACGTGAATTGAAGATAACATGTTTATTTGTAATTTGTCGATTAAACTAACCTGCTTTTATAATCTGTTGATGAACTATTTGATATATCAAAAAGAAACCAAATTGTAAAGTGGATGTGCAACTTTTCATAATAATGAACTTAAATAATAAGGTTGAAATTATGTATGAAGAGAAAATAGAGAATGCTTGAAGGTAAAATGTGAAATATTGGAAGACAATTTTTAAAATTAAAAAGGCTCAGAAGACAGAATTGAGAGAATATTCCCAAAAAAGAACAATAACAAAAAACCTTTAATTTCCTTAAAAGCTACAAACAAAAAGGAGGTTTAAACTTTAGAATCATTTGTTAGTGGAGGTAGAACCAAGTGATAATACTTTGGCTTTGGTGGAAAGGCCACATTCTCTCCTATAATTTTATGGCTACTAACCACGAAACCTAACTTTTAATATAACAATAGCCATCCATCGATACAAAACTATAGAGAAATGTAAAAATAAATATTTGAAGTGAGAATCTCTACAAAAGTCATGAGTGATGTGAGGCTGAAGATGAGTAGTGATAGAGTGTCCTCACCGGCCATTTTGGCTCTCTTTAATCAAAATCTATCTCGCACGCGCATGTAACATCTCTTTTTATTTCGTTTCTAACTATTTCTTTCCCTTTTATTCCCTTTTAATGAGTACAGAATTATAGAAAAATAGAAGGCTGAAGAACCTAAGAGAAGCACACTTCACTCATAAAGAAAACTAGTGTTTCAAAAAAAAATCATACAGAAAACTAAAAAAGCCGACAATTTTTCGAAAAACCTAATCAGTTTACCTAGTTATGAACAATCCATCATACATATATCGCTTATAATAAAGTTTTCCTTTATTTATTTATGTTAAGCAAAAAAAAATGTTTTCCTTTCTAAATGCTGTGCATGTGATATATATATCACGTAATGTTGATGGTGTTACTGTTACTTGATAATATAAACAAAGAGGGTTGTAAAAGAATGCTTTTAAGTTTCAACCAAGCGATTGAGCTCTCTGATGTGAAGTTCATGCAGGAGAAGAAACTGACTGGGAAGTACTTCGAGGAGATATTAGTCAAGAGAATTAAGGCAACACCGATTTTTCCTTTTAAGTTTTAACAAAGTTAACACTTAACGGTAATATTCTACTAATTAGTAACAATTAAAATCATCATTAATAAGCTTACCTTATGTAAATGTCCTCAAAATTTTCATAAACTGGAAAGTAGCCGTTGGATCATTGGAAAAGAAAAGGAAACTAAGAAGAATACAAATAAGCCAAATCCGTGTTCTTAGATTTCATAATTTTTTGGTATCTTTCTTCTCTCTGGAAAAAATCTGTAATGAATCCAAAAAGATGTGCTGCTTGCAAATATCTGAGAAGAAGATGTCCAAAAGATTGCATTTTCTCACCTTATTTCCCTCCAGGCGATCCTGATAAATTTGCATGCATCCACAGAATCTATGGTGCTGGAAACGTTTCCAAAATGCTTCAGGTATATAAATTGTTTTTGTGTATGTGTATCTGTTCTACATCCCAATCTAAGATAACTTCTGGTATTAAATATTGATGGTGGAATCATTTGACAGCAACTTCCTGTTCAGACAAGAGCTGAAGCAGTGGAATCTTTGTCCTTTGAAGCAAAATGCAGGGTAGAAGATCCTGTTTATGGATGTGTTGGGATTATTTCTTTACTCCAAACAGAAATTCAGAAAACCCAAACTCTTTTGGCCAGAACTCAAGCTGAGATTGCTGTTGCTCAAGCCAAACATAGCCAAAACCCAAGTTAATGAATTTATGTAATACTATCTCAGTTTCATCTATAATTTTCCGAATAAAAATCTCTTCTTCATCTCTGTTTCTGATTGCTTGTACTCTCCTTGTATGCATTTTGTTCAAACAATGCGCATTTTGTTCAAACAATGCTTGTCTGTGGAAGTTTCAAATATGACTTTAACGAAAGTTCCAAAGTTAATGATCGTTTTGAGAAATCCATTACCAAACTCATAATAATAACATGTCTATATTAAGACGATAACACTTTTCATTTTTCTACCTTCTACAATTATGGAACATTTTCAAGTAAACAGGAGAGCTAAGACATGAACTATACTTGTATAGTTACAAAGATTGCATATGAATCTGTTTAAAAGAGGAAAAAAAATATATGACACGAGACACTTAACCTTCAAAATCAGCTTGCATCCCACTTGGAGAACGTAATTTGATGCTGGTTCCAACTTTCGTGCCTTTCGTTCGCTCTATCCGTGCTTTCAACTTCAAATGAAGTGCTGATGTTTGAATCAGAATCCATAGAATCAACATAGCTCGAAACTCTGTTCACTTCCAAGGCTTTCTCCAACAGTTGGATCATACAAGCATTATGTTCTTCAATAGGTGTGATACCATAAACATAGATCATGCGTAAGAAGTACCTCAACCCTTCTTTCACATTCCCAGTGTTTGCACAAGCAGACAAGACACCAACAAAACTGATAGCATCCGGCTCCACCCCTTCTTCACCTTCCATCTCCCCAAACAGAGACAAAGCCTCGTCCCCCAAACCATGAACCCCCAAGCTAGTGATCATCGAGTTCCAAGTCGCTAAACTCTTACTCTCCATCACATCAAAGACTCTCCTCGCATCCTCCAAGCTCCCACATTTACTATACATATCAATCAAAGCAGTCCCAAGGAAACAATCAAGCAAGAACCCATTCTTGTGAGCGTAGTCATGAACCCATCTCCCCATAGACAAGCTCCCTAGCTGAGTCGAAGCTTGCAACATACTAACTAACGTAAACTCGTTAGGCTCCACGTCATCCACCTGCATCCTCCTGAAAAGCTGAAACGCCTCGTCGGGTCTACGGTTCTTAACGTAAGCAGCGATCATCGCGGTCCACGAGACAACGTTCCTCGTAGGCATTTGCCCGAACACGATCTCAGCATCATCTAATCTATCATTAGAGACAAGACCGTTGAGCATAGTCGTCCACGAGACAATGTTTCTACCAGGCATTTCATCGAACACCTTGCGACCACAATCTGGTCTCCCACATTTAAAGTAAAGATCCATGAGAGTGTTCTGTAAGAAGACATCCGAGAACAAACCGGTTGTGATAGCTAAACCATGGACTTGTGTGCCTAAACGAGGAGACGAATCAGCGAGGCAAGCTTTGATGACGAAAGGGAACGTGAATTTATCGAACTGCGAATGGATTGTGAGCATGAGGACGAAAAGGAGGAGAGCTTCGCGAGGCTTGTTGTTAACGGAGAGAGATCTTATCATGAGGTTCCAAGTGAACGTAGAGGGAGAGTGGAGCTGACGGAAGACGAGAGAAGCGTATCGGGTTTCTCCGAAGGAAGAAGAGAGGGTGATGAGGTGTCGAGCGAGGAGCTGGTCGTTGGCGAGGTCGTGGCGGATGATTTTGGCGTGGATTTGTTTGAGTTGGGGGAAGTTTGAGCATGTTCTGAGGAAGAAGTAGGCTTTTTCGGGTCGGAAGTGGGGAGGAGAGAGGAGGTTTGGTGGTGGAGACGGCGACGGAGCCGCCATGGATTAGTGATAATCCACCGGTTCTCTCTCTCTCTCCCTCTCCTCGATTGATCGTGTGTGGTGGATGGTGATGAAGCAAGGGAGGAGGTTCGAAACGGCGTCGTTTAGAGAAAAACATTTACAGTAAAAACACTAACAATTTATGGAGTAAAAAGTAAAATATACTGCTTATTTATAAATTTTATTTTCATCCATTTTAAAATTATTTATTGTTTTTAATTTACTAAAATATGTATATTAGTGTGTAGATGCATTATAAATACATTTCTATAAATAATATGTTAATAATAATGATAAAAATAGGAAAAAAAACCATTTGAAAGAAAATATAATTATATTCTACTTCTATGTATAAATTTTATATAAAACAATTTTTTTTTGAAAAAATAATAATTATTATTATTAACTTATGATATTAATAAAACGATATCTCATTTCATTAAATTCTGTTATATTCTAAAGTTGTGTAATTTGATTAAAATAACTAATTTACTATGTAGTAATTTATAGAATTTGACTCTATTTTAAAAGAAGAAAAAAATTAGTAAATGTCAATTAAAAGCCTTAATAGATATTAGACCATGACCACAAAGACACGTTGAAGAGACCTGTGAAAATGTGATCATATATAAATGTGAGAAGATTACAAAGATAGTGATTTGATAACCACAACCATACAAATGAGTAACAAAAAGCTATCCAAAATCTAATCTTCTTTTCCTCCGACTCATCATCATCATTTCCTTTTACTATATTACCACCTCTCTCCTTCACATCTTCCTTCTTTCATCTGCTGTTACAACCTTGACTTTGATCCTGTCTTGTCACCATGGCTTCAGCTACTTTCTCTGTCCCCAAACCATCTCTTCAGGTACCTCCCTTCTTCTTCTCCTGATGATGTCTCTTACAGGCTCTTTACAAGTTGAGTAAACGTGTTTGTGTTTTGTTGTCTTCAGGGTTTCACTGACTTCTCAGGATTGAGAAGCTCCTCTGCATCACTTCCCTTTGGCAAGAAACTTTCTTCCGATGAGTTTGTTTCCGCTGTCTCTTTCCAGACCTCTGCAGTGAGTTCTTTGTTTTCCTCCAGCATTATCTGTACCACTCATGTTATGTCTTTATGACATGTTTATACCAAGAAAACAGAATGTATGTTGATAGATCGGACATGTTCTGCGACCAGACTTTGTCTGTTTTGCTGTTTTGTAAATCATTTAGATGTTTGTGTGCATGTTGCTAGATGGGAAGCAGTAGTGGATATAGAAAAGGTGTGACCGAGGCTAAACTTAAGGTGGCTATCAATGGATTCGGTAGGATCGGGAGGAACTTCTTGAGATGCTGGCATGGCCGTAAGGACTCTCCTTTTGATATCATTGCCATTAACGACACCGGCGGTGTCAAGCAGGCTTCTCATCTCCTTAAATACGACTCTACTCTCGGAATCTTCGACGCTGACGTGAAACCTTCCGGAGACGCTGCACTCTCAGTAGATGGAAAGATCATCAAGGTTGTATCTAACCGCAACCCGTCTCTTCTCCCCTGGAAGTAAGTCAACAATACAATGCAGTTCTTTGTCTGAAACTTGATCAGTCTTTATAATCATTTGATGTTGGTGGTTGGTGGTTTCTTTAGGGAGTTAGGAATCGATATTGTCATTGAAGGAACAGGAGTGTTTGTGGATAGAGAAGGTGCAGGGAAACACATTGAAGCTGGAGCCAAGAAGGTTATCATTACAGCTCCAGGCAAAGGAGACATCCCAACATACGTTGTTGGTGTCAATGCAGATGCTTACAACCCCGACGAACCGATCATCAGCAATGCATCTTGCACTACAAACTGTCTTGCTCCCTTTGTCAAAGTTCTAGACCAGAAGTTCGGTATCATCAAGGGCACAATGACAACCACTCACTCTTACACCGGTGACCAGAGGTTACTAGACGCTAGCCACCGTGATCTAAGGAGAGCAAGAGCAGCTGCGTTAAACATCGTTCCCACATCCACAGGAGCAGCTAAAGCAGTGGCTCTCGTGCTCCCTAACCTCAAAGGGAAACTCAACGGAATCGCTCTCCGTGTACCGACACCGAACGTGTCAGTGGTTGATCTCGTTGTGCAGGTCACCAAGAAGACTTTCGCTGAGGAGGTCAACGCTGCTTTCAGAGAATCTGCAGAGAAAGAGCTTAAAGGTATCCTTGAAGTCTGTGATGAGCCGCTTGTGTCCGTTGATTTCAGATGCTCAGATGTGTCGTCCACCATTGATTCTTCGCTAACTATGGTGATGGGAGATGATATGGTTAAGGTGATTGCTTGGTATGATAATGAATGGGGTTACTCGCAGAGAGTTGTTGATTTGGCTGACATTGTTGCCAACAACTGGAAGTGATTTGAATGTTTTATAACAGGTTTCAAACAATAATAGTAATAATAATATACAGAGATGTAACGTTATACATTTTTGGGTTTTTTTTTTGCAAGAATACACAATCGTGCAATGGTCTTTTTTGCTACTAAAGCCATAATATGATAAAAGAGAAGAATGTACCTGAGAAACTGTTTCATAGCTCTCTTCGTTTTTTTTTACTAATCTACTTAAGCCTTTGAAGGGTGATGATGATGAGATGTCTTTTCAAGCATTCTTGTTCCTTCTTCTTCCATGGCTAGTTTACTCCATCCTGATCCTCTCATTGACAAAATCTTGGCCCGTTCGAGTCCGTTTCCTCTGAACCCTGTAATCTTCGACGATACCATAGGCATCACGAGAATGGCCGATGCGTTTATGGAGTCTTCCCCAAAGCCCAATGCCGCTAAACAAGCAGTCTACAACACAAAACAAAGAAGAGTTAAAAAAATTTGTTTTAGTGTTGATAAAGCTTTACTAGTGAAGATGTTTTGGCTTTGGGGGTGGGTACCTTTGTCTTGGCAAATAGATCAGTTGCTTTCATATACATTCCTTGTACGACTACTCTTGTGTCTTTGCTATGTCCATCTTCAGACGATTGTGATATCAACCTGTTGAGAAAAAAAACAACAAAATGTCAAATACAGCTAACTTAATTAACAGCTTCGGGATTAAAAAGTAGGCGTTATCAACCTGTCCTCCTCGGATGGCACGTCAGAGGACACTATTGAGTCAAGAGATGATGTATTGTCTTTTGACTCGTTGCCTCTTGTATCATCAGGTGCTAGTAAAGATATGCCTATGAATACGCATAGCATTCCTGATATGAACATTGTTGTTCTTAGCGCATCGAAAACCTGTTTAAAGAAGAAGAAAATAATAAGCCTGGTGATTCAAGTTGGCCAAACTAATCATCTAACCCTTCGTAGCCTCAAGATGTAGAAAAGAGAGGAAAATGATCACAGTTAAGTAAATAAATGAACCTGAAACTCTTGAAAGTAGATGAATCCTGTACAAATGGAGAAGAAAGTCCAAGCAATCTGAAACATTGGAACTATGAGAATTGCATCATACAGAGACAATCCTTCGTTTAATCTTGTCATCTGCAGCACAAGCACATAATAGACAATTTTTACTTTAGTACAATCCATCAAAGGCGCAACAAAGCAGACACAAATTTCATCAGCTTTAAGGCTTTTACCCAGAATCCAGCTGTACTGAGGAATAAAAGAAGCATAGAGTATGTGAACCAGCTGTGCAATTGATAGCTACTAGACATGGCTAGTCTCAGCAAATTTGAGCTGCAAGATGAAACTCATATTAGCACTTGAAGTCAAGGGCATAACTTATCAGTTTGTTCAAGAAAAGTCAGTAGATTTACAAACTCACAGTGACTTGGCGAATAAAACCGAGCATGATCCTATAGCGCCAGAGACCACAGCATATGAGAACGGAAGCAGCATTTTCCAATAGGAGCTAATCTCTTGGCCAGGTGTAGATAACAAAACCTCTCCCTTCCTGAATATTCCGATTAAAGATATCAAGAAAGAGGGCAGATAAATGAAAGATAGTGCAAGACTACAGTTTCAAATGCAAGACTCACCTATAGAGGAAATGGTTTACAGCTACGATTAGAATCAAAATCCCACAGTATACTAAGAATGTGACATTGCTGTACTTTTCCGCCAACTGTTCCGGTGTGAAAACTGTGCACATGGGACTTGCATTAGGTCACGCCTTGTGAAAAAAACGATAGATCAAAAACCTTCAAGTTCAAGAATAGTTTTACCTGGTGACTGATGATTACCAAATGCTACCAGGAAAACGTTTCCAAGAACTATAAAGGCTGTAGCAACAAGTACTCTGTGACAAAGGCATACCAAACAACATTAGAAGAGGTAAAGTATAATGTTAAAGATTGCAGAGAGGATGGTTGACGTACTTGACAGTCACCATTTTGTTCAATACAACATAAGCAAAGGCTATGTTGGATACAAACTGAATGGATCCAAGAGCTGCTAAAAGCGACTGCAAAGAGAGTACGTCAAGGCAAGAAAACCAAAAGAGAAAATGTTATTAGTGCAAGCAGGGAGTGTAGAACAAATGACTCTACCTGAGCAGCATAACCAAACGAAATGAAATTGAGGCAGTTCCCAAGAAGAAAGACAAGGATCCCTATAAGTTTCCAACAAAGACAGAGCTAAGAACTAGCTTCCTCATTAATGGGAAAGAAAAGATTTAAGATCCAAAGCAATACCAACTCTCCATGTCTGAAAATGTATAATGGGCTTCAACGGCGTCTTTCCTCCACCACCATCCTGTAAAGCTAACCTCTCTCTCTGACAATACACAAAAAATCAACAAAGTAAGGTCAAATGTAACCAAAACATTATTGCGGGAGGCAAATGCAGACCTCGTTATGTCCCAATTTGAGAAGGTTAGTGCCGAAATTAATAGCAACGCTTCCAAAAATATTGATGAAAGCTCCAATGACCCACTCTCCCATGTTTAAAGAACAGAGATACGGGTCAATTAAGGATCATCTAAAGCTGCAAACTTGGAGCAATCAGAGGCCTTAAGCCTTCGAAATCTGCAAGAGAAGAAGAAGAAAAAAGACACAAGCTTGCTGCTTTGATAAGGCACATAAAGAGATCATATGTTTCTTGAATCCTTGTATTGAAACAGAGATCAAACCTGCGAGGAGGAGAGGGTAGAAGAGCTTCTTGTTCAGATCCAGATTGGTTCTCTTAACAGCAAGAGCAGATTGCAAGTCCTCCTCTCCCAACAAGAAAATGAAAAACTATTTAAGAAAATTGTAAAAAAAAAAATGGTTTTAGCTTTTTCCTTTTGACCAAAACACAATGGCGTCGAGCAGAAGGAAGAATAAAAATTGGATCTTTTCTCTCAAATGGAAGGTTCTAATGTTAAATAAAAAGATTTGAATTTTCGCGAGGAAAGGTCCCAATCGCCGAGAAAATTCCCAACGACGGTGACGGGTTAAAGGAGGAAGAAGAAGACGACGAGGACGACGATGAGGATGAGATTCGATTCAAATGTTGATGATTGGGCCCCCCCCTTTGTGTGTGTGTTGTTATCTGTCTTCTTTCTGCTCCTCACGTTTTGTTGGGCTTTCTTTTTGCCATTTTTACCCTCTCTCTCTCTCTCTAGCCGACACATCCTTTGGCGGGTTAAAAAAGGCAAAGTTGACCCTTTTGACCTTTCGTTTTCTCAGAAACATAAAAAAAAATGGATGCTTTTGTTGAAGACGACGGTTTTGGTTCTCGTTTCAACGACGGTGTTGAAGAAGAAGAAGAAGAGGGGTTTAGTTTCTTTGACGATGTTGTTGTTGAAGACGAGAGAGAAGAGGGTTTTGCTTCTGATTTCTACAAGGCTGGTTCTGATTGGTCTTGTTTGTTGGAAGGAGAAGAGGAAGAGACCGATAAGGTTACTCCCGAGAGTAAGAAGATGAAACAATCCAATTTGTTTGAGGTTTGGGGTTTACAGAAGTTTACTCCTGAGACTGAGAAGAAGAAGACAACGAAACAAACCGACTTGTTTCAGGTCTGGGGTTTACAAAAGCCTTCTCCTTCCACTTCTTCTTCGTCCAAAAAGACGAGTACTGCTTCAGGAAAGAGACTCAGAGACTCTCCATGGGCCAATGACACGCCTCGGCAATGCCCTTTTTACAAGAAACTTCCAGGAACACCGTTTACTGTGGATGCCTTTCGCTATGGTTGTGTTCAAGGCTGTTCTGCTTACTTCCTCACTCACTTTCACGCTGATCATTACATTGGTCTCACTAAATCTTGGTCTCATGGTCCCATTTACTGCTCTTCTCTCACTAGTCGTCTTCTCAGACTTAGTCTCTCTGTTAACCCCTCGTGAGTTCTTTTTGCTAATGCATCATTGTTGTCTAGAGTCAATCCTTTCAAGTTTGTGTGGTGATTATCTGTGTGTGTGTAGGTTTATCCATCCGTTGGAGCTAGATGTGGAGTACACTATTAACGGGGTCAAAGTCACTTTAGTTGAAGCTAATCATTGCCCTGGTGCTGCTCTTATTCACTTTCGCCTCTTGGATGGAACCTGTTATCTGCATACTGGAGATTTCAGGGCTTCTAAGCAGATGCAAACTCATCCTCTCCTCTTTAACAGACGAGTTCATGTCCTGTATTTGGATACAACCTACTGCAATCCCAGATACAAGTGAGACCAAGAATTTTTAATTAGTAGAACTTACGATGGATTTGATCCATTATTCTTTAATGTTTTTGTTCAGATTCCCCTCTAAAGAAGATGTGTTAAGTTACGTTGTGAGAATCACAAAGGAGTTCCTGAGGAAGCAACCGAGGACTCTGATTGTGGTTGGTTCTTATAGCATTGGAAAAGAATGTGTTTATCTAGCTATTGCCAAAGCACTTGGGGTATAAGTTACTGGACCCTCTCTTTAGCCATCTTTTCTGGACTTGTTAAGTTCTAACCTCGTGGGGTTATCAGGTTAAGATATTCGCAAATGCTTCAAGAAGACGGATACTACAATCTTTTGGATGGGATGATATTTCAAATAGTCTTTGTACAGATGGGAAAGCCACATGTCTTCATGTTTTGCCTATGTCAGCATTGAAATTTGAAGTATTTCTCTGAAACCAAGATGCTTATTTCAAGTATTGTTAGTTAACTTCCATAATCTTATCTTTGTTCTGATAATTTCTCTGAAGAGACTTGATGAACACTTGAAGGTTTATAGAGAACAGTATGGAGCCGTTTTGGCATTTAGACCCACAGGTGAATCTTTTTTTTTTTGTTTTGCAGTTTTTGATTAAACCATTGGTTACGAAAAGTGAAGTTCGGTTTCAGGTTGGACATACTCCGAGAAGGTTGGTGAACACCTTGATCTGATAAGACCAACATCAAGGGGAAAAGTTACCATTTATGGTGAGTTTCATTGTTGTAATGGTATCATCAATGGTATTATGTACATAGCTCAAAGTATCATGAATATGGATTTGTCTGAGTGTCTGTACTTATTTTATCTTTGTAGGGGTTCCATATAGTGAGCATTCAAGCTTCACAGAACTTCGTGAGTTTGTTCAAGTGCGTACCGTGAATGCTGTTGTTGTTGTCTATTCGTGTCTGTCCTGGATAGGTTTAACACTTCTTTTGGCATTAACACAGTTTTTGAGGCCAGATAAGATTATTCCTACAGTGAATATCTCTAATGCTGAGAGCCGCGAGAAAATGCAGTCATGTTTCAGAGAATGGCTCAGACGCTGAGATTCAACTTTAGGTTGTTGGATAATTGCTTCCTATTTGGTAAGAAAAGAATCTAGCTTTACGTAAAAATATAAAGATTATCCTATTGGTAAGAACACTAATAACTTTTGAGTTTCTAGCTGTGATACTTGTTTTTTATTTGCAGTTATCTATTTCTCATTGAAGCTTGTAGGGATGCTTGATGCTTCCGTAACATCCTGGATATTGCAACTGTAGAGTTGAAGCGCTGTCTTGATTATTCTCTTGTAAAACTTCAACTGGCTAATTCTTTTAGTTATGATGATTGGTAAAGTAAAGGTTTTAGAAAAAAACAAACCATTCTATATGTTACATTTACTTATCTTTACTTTGACGAATGATTAGCATCAAGCTGCATTATGCAGCTCCTTACAAGAAGCAAACGAGGAGACGATTCAAAGAATGAATAAGATAACCAAATCAGATAGAACGGAGAGAGAGAGAGAGATCTAAACTCTGGAGGTAGAGAATTGCCATTAACCTCACTGCAATAACTGAGGTTGTCTTTTTGAGTTTTTTGTCTAGTGGTTGTAGCTGTTGTTCTTTCAGACAACAGGAGACAGAAGAACCCATAGATACAATGGCAGAAAGCATCTAAGACAAGCCTCTCAATATATGTTTTTCTATTCATTACATTTAAGTCACAGGGTACCCTTGGAACAAAAATCATTAGGCTTCTCATGTTTTAACTTTGTTTACAGAAGAAGCTTCTTCTCAACAATCCATACTACACAACAACTGAACAAGTTTGATATGCCTGAAGAGAAATGAAACTAGTTAACTACAAAGCAGTACCGAGAATCTATTTGACGTTCTCCTCGCTTTGAAATGCCTGAAGGGGAAAGAGTTTCTTCTTTTGAACTTCCATCTTCTGTCATCACTCTTAGAAACTCTTCAAGAGCACTCTGCATCCACTCATACCGACACAGTTCCAAAGCTTCTTTAACATTCAGCTGTGAGTTTATAGAACCTCTTATCAGAACATATACGACACAGACAAAAGCAAAAGAGTTGTGCAGCTTACCCATCTCCTCTCGCGGTTTTCTTGCTCTGGCCATGCTGCAAGTTCTTCCTTCACCTCTAAAGCAAACATGTAACCTTTGCATCCACCACAACATTCAGCTTCCTCACAGCTACTCTTGCTTCTAAATTCCCAAACTCCTAATGGATCTTCCTATAGACACAAAACAAAACCAGACCAAAAGACAATTCAGTCTAAGCAAAATCTATTCAAGAAGTAACTTTTGATGAAGAAGAAAAAGAAAGTTACTCTTAGTATTCCTTTAACTCCAGCTTCTTCCATGGCTTCACGAGAAGCAGCTTCAAGAACAGTTTCATCATCTTCCCATCCTCCCTGAACAATAACACAAAAGTGATTAGTTTAAAAAAAGCATCAAAACGAACACTTAATTCAGGAAAAGACAAACCTTTGGGAAGACAAGATCATGTCGGTTAGGAGATGAAACCATGAGAACTTGAAGCTTGTTTTCGAGGTCAACACTTGAATCCTCTTCATCTTTCACCAGTCTATACGGAATGCATCTGTCATTATATTCAACACACCAGTTTTTTTTCCAATTATTGATTTGCAATATTGAAATTCCATTTTTTTTAAAAAAACAAACCAATCAAAGCACATCACATCATATCAAGAAAGACAAACATTGATAAAGTCAACCAAAACACACTAAACTAAAAAAAAAAAGAAAAGGATGTTGTACCCAGAAACGAGACGGAAGTTGTTGTCATAACGTTGACGGTCTCGTCCTGTACGTGCTGAAAGATTCGACATTTTGATAAAAACCTGTGACGTGGATGGAAACTAACTACAAAGAAAATGCAGTTTCTAAGCTTTGGAGAAAACAAAAGATCCTGACTTTGTCTGTTGGTGTCAGCAAGAAACATCAACATAGCTTCCATGACGAATCATCTTGTTCAACAAAGTTCATCTTCTTCTTTTTCTTTACCCAGAACTAAAGAAGAGAGAGAGACAGAGAGAGCAAAAAGAAACTGAAACCCAAACGAAAAAATGTTAAAGAAAGGAACGGCTCTGGTTTGTTTTGCTATCTATAGTAAAGGAAGAAGCTCAGATTATTCCGGGAAAGAGCTGACGAAAGTGTGTGAGAGAGAGAGAGAGAGAGAGAGAAAGCATTCAATTCAATTCAATTATTTATTAACCCACCACCCATCTCCTTCTTCCACGTTTCTGTTAGTGTTTATTTACTAGCTAGGGGTCCGCCTCGAACCCCACCAAAAGATATAATCAAATCATTTACTTGGATAGAGCTCAAAATCAAAAATGCTCTCTCACCTGGTTCGTTGACTAGAGTCTAGAGGCTATAGAAAGAAACATGAACCGCGAACTAACATGGTAGCCTTTGAACATCGATATGTTTTCTTAACGTTTCATATAAAGAAAAGAAAAAAAAAAGAGTACAGAAAGAAACACAAGGGTTAGATTACGTGTGTAACTCTTACCATTCAATGGGGGGATCTTTTGAGTTTTATGCGTACAAATGACGATGAACTATATACCAAACACGTGAAACACCAAACTAAAACCAAGTTAACCCGGTTTAATTAGTTGGTAATCTTGTCTTTTTTTAGTAGCTCACATAAACCGGTGAAGCCACAATCAAACCCGGAATGCTTAACGGGCCAAAACGTTAGGCTATAGAGCCCATGCATCATGTACAAGGTTAATTCAAATTTATTGGGTCTAATATGGGCCTTTTGAAAAATGATAAGACGGTTGGTGCAGAACATTATTAATGTTTATTTTTTGCAGTCACTTTTCAATCATTTCCAGTTTGTATCATTTATTCATGATGGCCACGACCGCCGCTTCAATCATTGGTCTCGTTTCACTTTCAAAATTTCATTTTTTTTCTTCTTTTAAATAGAGGAAATAAGATTCAATAAAAAGTCAAAACAAATGTTAAACGCAGATTGATGATGGTACATATATAAACGCGAAACGCATATCGTGGAAATGTGGGTTGAAACGTTAGCGTCAGTAACTAACGGGTATATATATAAGAAAGAGTAGAAGCAAATGTCTATACAGCTGGCTTATGGGTCCCTTGACCCCACCTTTTTACTCTGTCGATGTAGAATGTGGTCCTACTCCTAATTATTTAATTAAATAAAAAAGCGAGTTTGTTGAATTGTTTATTATTTAAAGAATATTTGTTCGCTGGATATCTATTTTATCATTAATAACAACGTTCTTTTTATAATTTGCCTTTTTTAATCAGCATTTTACAATTAGTGCCAGATAAAACAACACTTTGCTCCTACTTTAAAAACCTCTTTAAAAATACAGTACAAAGTTGTCTTTTTCGATTATAGTGGTTGCGTTCAAGTTTCAATGAGTAACACTCCAAATTTTAAAACAATTAATATTTTGAAAATACTAATACTATGCATAACTGTACAAATAGTCAAATAGTTATAACATAAATGGTAAAATTGTGAACCAAAAAAGTTTGATTGAACTTAAAAAAGTAGAACATAATACTATATTTTGTAATATCATCGCAAATTATCAATACAAGAATTATTTAATTATTTTTGGATAAAAATTCACATCTGTCAATAGCTGCTTATTAATAAATGAGCAGAAAAAAATTATTGACATTCAAGAAAAAAAAAACAATTTTTACCTGTACTATTAACATTCAAGTTAAAAAAATCTGTAGATAGTGTTAATAAATGAGCAGAAAAAAATTATTGACATTCAAGAAAAAAAAACAATTTTTACCTGTACTATTAACATTCAAGTTAAAAAAATCTCTAGATAGTGTAAATAAAAAAAATCAATAAAAGGAAAATAAAAACATGCGAAAAAAGGAAATAGAGTAAAAAAACAGAGAGATTTGCGGAGTAAATAAAAGAGGGGGGGGGGGGGGGGGGGGGGGGGGGGGGAGGCAGAAACAGAGTGGAGTGTGTGTGTGTGTGTGTGTTCGTCTCTTTTATATTTTGCGGCGTCTGAAACTGAGTTACACGGCGGTTCACGTTTCTTTCTTTCATTTTTGTTTTCTTGTTCAGACCGAAAAATAAAATAAATAAAATTCCTTTGGTTGGAATTGCAAACTGGCGAAGTGACCCACTTGTCTTCAAAGGGGTTCTCTTTTTATTCCCCCCACCACAAAAATTAAACAATGGGTGTGGTGGTTGTACAATAGTAAAAACTCTCTAAAAA
Organism: Brassica napus; assembly: GCF_020379485.1. Classification (NCBI taxonomy): domain Eukaryota; kingdom Viridiplantae; phylum Streptophyta; class Magnoliopsida; order Brassicales; family Brassicaceae; genus Brassica; species Brassica napus. Next base: position 38,937,551 of record NC_063450.1, read on the forward strand.
TGTCACTTCCAAAGAGCATCTGAAAGAAAGAAACAGTAGTAAATAGTTTTGATTCTTGTTGTTGGGCGTTGTTGTTGTTGTTGGTTCACAGTAAGTAAAAGCTTCAGTCTTAAGAGAGAGAGAGAGAGTTGTTGTCTGAACGATGTCACTTTCTGTCGGCATTGTCTGCGTCCCAACACAATACTTAGTTCGAGAAGTTGCTGCAAAGATTTGATGTTTCAAACCTCTTCTCCATCTTCCATTTTCACACCCAAATCTTCTTCTTTTTTTTTCATTTTCCTGGGTTTGATTATTGAATCTGCCAAAAAAGATTTGATCTTTCTCACATTGAATGTTGTTGTGGGGGAATCAACGCAGTTATTCGCCGATGAAGTAGAGAGTTTCTTTTCCTGAAGATCTGTCAAGGTTTTTAAATGAAAAAATCATTTATCTCCTCCTCCCTCTTTTAATTTCTTATTTTATTACTGCATGTTTGGTTTGATTGATTCAATTTTTTTACAAGTTGACACCTTTTTCATGTATGTATGTATATCTACAAAAGCTTTGTTTGCTTTTAGTTTTGTCTTCTTCTTTCTCCTCTTCTTTATAATCTCAATCGTATCTTCTTTTCTTCGCCGACATTCTCGTGTTTTTTTTTTTTTTTAAATCTACAGGGCTATCGCATGGTTGTAGTAGTAGTAGCTTGGAGCATCGGAGAGACCGTCTTTGTTACCAAATGTCAGCAATTCCTGCAGCAGCCATTGGTGGTGCTGTTGGAGCTCTTGTCTTGATTGCTATTTCGTTTTTTCTCATATGGTTTTGCATCTTTCGCCGCAAGAATGCGTCAAGAACTTCTGATGAGACAGGCTCTTCTGATCCATCAACTCAAGGTATGTTTAAATCACAACTCCCATCACTTTCTCTCTCTCTCTATCTGTTGACTTTTCTTGGGTTCGAAATGATTCTATTGAAGGAAGAAACGTTGCGATTGAGTTGTCAATGAGAGAAGCTAGAAGGTTCGAAATGGAGGAGCTTGCTCAAGCCACCAAGAGTTTCACCAACAAAAGCCTTATCGGTATTGGCAAGTTCGGAGAGGTTTACAAAGGTCTGCTTCAAGACGGTGTTCTTGTCGCCATCAAGAAAAGACCCGGCTTGCCTACACAAGAGTTCGTCAACGAGGTTTCTTATAATAACTCTTTCAATGTTTGGTTAGAACACAAGTGTTTTGAGAAGGCTTACAATGTATATTTTTCTACAGGTTCGTTATCTATCGTCTATCAATCATCGTAACCTTGTAACTCTTTTGGGTTATTGCCAAGAAAGCAACACGCAGTTTCTTGTCTACGAGTATGTTCCTAACGGAAGTGTTTCCAGTCACCTGTACGGTAACTCTCTGTCCTTGTAGAGATATTTGGTAACTGAATCAGTTTTCGTAACTTGTGTTTAGTAGACAATGTAGTCCTCATTTTGGAATCTTGTCTTTTGATTAGGTGCTGGTGGTAAAGTACCTGGAAACAGGCTAGAGTTCAGAAACAGGCTTGCCATATCTATAGGAGCAGCTAAAGGTTAAAAAAACTCATGCTTCTTGAATCATATGCCTTCTTGTGTACTGATCTTGCTTGTGTTTATATCTCTAGGCTTGGCACATCTCCACTCGCTGAGTCCTAGACTGATACACAAGGACTTCAAAACTGCTAATGTTCTTGTGGACGAGAACTTCATTGCTAAAGTTGCGGATGCAGGAGTCCGTAATTTCTTGGGAAGAGAGGATGTTGGTACATCTTCTCACGTTGTTGCAGACCAGATCTTCCTCTCCCCTGAGTAAATCTAGCTTCTCACCTCTGAGGCTTCACATTTTTTTTGTTTACTGTTTGCATCCAAGTTTCTCATATGTTTCTATTTTTGACAGGGTTCAAGAGTTCAGAAGATTTTCAGAGAAAAGTGATGTATATGCTTTTGGGGTGTTCCTCTTGGAGTTAGTAAGTGGAAGAGAAGCATCAGAACCATCCCCTTCAAGCTCAACACAAACTCTTGTCGAATGGGTAATGTACTATGTAATCACAGAGAATGTTGATAATGAAGTGTATTCTGAATCTCACTTATTGATTTGCAGATGCAAAACATAACGGATTACACTGAGATACCAGGAATGATTGATGAGAGACTAGGTGGTACATACACAGCAGAAGGAGTGGAGGAGGTTATTACACTGACATTAACATGTCTTGATGTCTCAAGCGAGAAGAGACCAACAATGAGTTATGTTGTGACAGAGCTGGAGAGGATATTGGACAAAGAAGTGAGCTTGACAACAGTCATGGGTGAAGGTACTCCTACTGTTACTCTTGGAAGTCAGCTTTTTAAATGATCAAAAAATTACATTTATATATACATATATATATATTTAAGAGGAGGATGAAGGAGAAGACTGATCAGCTGTTTATGTTAAGTGTATAAAGAACAGCTGAGCTATTATTATTTGTTTGTTTGTTTATTTCCTCCTTTTTTTCTACTTCCTTTGGAGGTTATTTTCAGCAATTTTTTTAAAAAATGAGTGCAGAAAATATAACTTTGTAAAAAACATTATTTATTGATGATATAAAAAGGAAGCAATGAGTGTGGAATGTTGTGTGATTTCTCTCTGTTGTTGTTGTTGTGTTAGCAAATCCATCTGTTAGGACTAGCAGAAAATCACTAGCTGTTACAGTAGATATAATAAAGTTTGGACCAACAAATTTACAGTGTCAGAAAATTTGAACTCCCTGTTAGAAAGATGATGGTACTCCTTTGTTTCATGAACCCTACTACTTATTATGTTTGGACCCAAAAAGATTCAGAGTTACTTTTTTTTTTTTCCTATAAAGTAGCAACTTTGGGAAAACGATTTGACCTTAGCTTTTTCAACCCACCTATGATTTATAGCCTTTATTGCCAAAGTAGAGGACGGTCCAGCAAAACTTTGATCAAAAAGATTCCAATTACAAAACTGGTTGTGAGATGTTGTGAAGCAACTCTGTTTTATCTTTTGTCTCTAATAAGATTCTTCCTTTCTCAATGCTCTGTTTTCTTGTTCTAGTAATTAATTAATGTCCCTAAAAAAACCTTTGTGGGCACGCAGAACTATAAACAGTAGTCATTTTAAACAGATGCCAAAAGGAAATCAAAATCATGTTTGGGTCTGATTTTGTGTCGGGGAGAAAGATCTCAATGATAAAGACTCTTCTCTCTCTGTTGATGAGTGAACTCGTTAAATGATGGTTGGTGGGTCTCATTTCATTTATCTACCTTCCAGATCTTTGATGACCTCTTACAGAGAAACAGAGGTTCTGTTATTGCAACGACGTACGTCATATATTCAAATTAAATTAAAATTAAAAAAAAAAATTAGAGCCACTCGATTTTGGATAGACTCATTGAATGACACACACATGATTGTGTAAAAAGCCATTAGAGACTCTCTCTCTCGACAATGGCGACGAAGCTGTTTTCTCCGTCGCTGTCTTGTCCATGGGTGACTTCAAGAGATGTAGTAATCAAAGGGCGGAGACGTGACTTTGTCACGAAACGAAACAGAGTCTCCCCTGTCACCGCCATGGTTGTGGAGCCTCTCAGTGCTGTTTCTTCATCGGCGGTTCAGATTCATCAATGGTGGGAACAGAACCCTAGTTCGTTGCTGTTTATGGCGGAGACTGGTGGTGGTTACTCGTTGGCTAGCTATTATACGTCGTTGGGTTTGTTCGTTATTTCAGTTCCGGGTCTTTGGTCTCTCATCAAACGCTCCGTTAAATCAAAGGTTCGAACTTTGTGTCTCTCTTTCTCTAACTTTCACCATCAAACGCTCGAATCCAATGTTTGGAGCTTTTTTTTTCAGATAGTGAGGAAGACGTTCGTTGTTGGAGAAGGAGAAGGAGTCAAGAAGGAGCCAAAGCAAGTTGCTGGAGAGATTCTCTCTTTCTTCACTAGGAAGAACTTTAACATCACTGATCGTGGAGAAACGATCACGTAAGCTGCTAATTCAGAAGAAAGCTTCGAACTTTTTTAATTTTTGTTTCAGTTACTGACATTGTTTGTTTGTTTGATTGTGATAAAAGTTTTGAAGGAACAATGGTTCCCAGTAGAGGACAAGCTGCTCTGCTCACGTTTTGTACATGTATAAGTTTAGCAAGTGTGGGTCTTGTCTTAACCATTACTGTGCCTGATTTTGGAAACAATTGGTTCTTCATTACCATTCTTAGTCCACTCGCGTAAGCTTACACAAACTCTCTCTCTCTCTCTCTCTCTCTGGAACTGTTTGTGAATGATTGATGATGAATGGATGTGTTGCAGAGGAGCGTATTACTGGAAGAAGGCGTCGAGGAAAGAGGAGATAAAGGTGAAGATGATGGTGGGAGAAAACGGTAAATTGAATGAGATTGTGGTTCAAGGAGATGATGTACAGGTTGAAGAAATGAGGAAGGACCTTCAGTTTAGTGAGAAAGGCATGGTTTATGTTAAAGGTCTCTTTGAGAGATCATGAACACAGACACTCAAATCCCATTTTTGCATTTCTTATTTTTGGGAGAGAATTGTTGATATAACTGTTCAAATATGAGTTTAAATGACCATTTGACTCATTTTCATAGTCCATACTTCATACTAAACTAATTGGATTTATATCAGAAATCTATATTATTGTGTCATCAGAATGGATTGTTGTTAGTTCAATTGCTTGAGCAATTTTATTGTCTTTTTCTTTCTTTTTTGCCTGTAGGTTAAACTCCTAAATTATCTAGTAGAATCATTTGAAAATTACACATTTAAGTTTGATTTGAAAATGTCTACTTTTCAAAAGAGAGTTCAGTTACATGATATACACCTCGTTTAGAAAAAGTCCACGGATTTACAGATTTAAAATTTTTTAGTCATAAAAATCTAGAGTCTCCAAGTATTTCAAATCTATGTACCTAAAACTAGTGTTCTAAAAACTGGTTTAAGCAGTGTTTGTGCATCCAATACTAATCAACAATCCTCTAAAAGTGTCTATTTCCTGTTATTGAATTTTTAAACATTGCCTAAAACCTTTTACTCATTCAATTTTTTTGATGAAAAAAGAGTTTTTGTTTCTTAGTTAGAGTATAATTCTACGCATACGCAAGTAATATTTCAAATAAAATAACACTAACAATTCTAGATGCCCTTTTTCAAAAAAGAAAAAACACTAACAATTCTACGTGAGTTATATTTCGAATAATGTTTTTGGTTTACAACAAATCATTCAGAGAAATGGGCTTTTATTGATTTGGATTAGGCTCAGCGTAACTCAGCCCACGAGAAATCAACGGGTCCCATCTCTCCTCTAATTTGTATTTTGGTATTTCCCCTTAACTTCGATTATATTGGTAACAGAAAATCATCAGCAAGACAGCAATCATTCGCTTAGGCTGGCGCAATAATTCAATTTCTTATCTTAGCAATTCAATGGACCATTGTTATCACTTCTCCCACAAGCAACTCTTCAGTATCCTAATTAACACATTACTGAATTAGACTTTTATTATTTCTTAAAAACGTGCTTTTAATTGTCTCTTATTGGTGAGGAAGTGGATAAAGTCTATCTCTATTTTTAATTATTAACAAAATAAAAATTAAATTAAATTATCTAAAGAGGACAACGTCACTATCGATTCTTCACGCGCGTCTCTCTCTTCTTCGTCCTCTACAAAAACACTCGTCTCTGTACATTGATCTTCACGCTCATCTCCCTCTCTCTCTGAGCTCTCACGCGTCCATGGCGGTCAAATGTTTCCACTCCTTTGCTCTCCATCTGCTTCTGGCGACGATCGTGATCGGCGTCGTCAACTCCGAGTACATAGAGTACAACACAGCACCGAGAATCGTCACTGAGAAAATCAATGTTCACTTGGTTCCTCACTCCCACGACGACGTTGGGTGGCTCAAGACCGTTGACCAGTACTACGTCGGCGCCAATAACTCCATTCGGGTACTCTTCTTCACTCTCTTATCTATGGAAGTAGAAGAATAAGAATTGGATTCTGCGAATTTAGGGTTTGGTTTTGTTGTGGATTTGATTGAACAGGGAGCTTGTGTTGAGAATGTAATCGAATCTGTCATCGCTTCGTTGCTGGACGATCAAAATAGAAAGTTCATCTATGTTGAGATGGTAAGATTCTCTAATATAGATTAGATTTTTTTTTTTGTTTGCTGATAGAATTAGCTATGGTTGAGTGTTGTCTCAGGCGTTCTTTCAAAGATGGTGGAGGCAACAAAGCAATGCCAAGAAGGTTAAGGTTAAGAAGCTTGTTGACTCTGGTCAACTTGAGTTCATGTGCGTTTTCTTTGATCTCACCTTTTTTGTTTTATTTTTAGTGTCTTGTATGTATCTTGATATGTGGTTATTGCAGAAATGGTGGAATGTGTATGCACGATGAGGCGACTCCGCATTATATTGACATGATTGATCAGACAACGCTAGGCCATCAGTTTATCAAAAGTGAGTTTGGTCAGGTTCCTAGAGTCGGTTGGCAAATCGATCCTTTTGGACATTCTGCAGCACAGGCTTACTTGCTTGGTGCGGAGGTATGATTTGTTCATCATTTGGTTACTTTCACTTCACAGAGAAACAAAATGAGTGTACGTGAATGATAAGCATGTATTAGCTCAAGTTAATTTGATTGGACAACCCTTTGGTTTCTTCTACAGTTAGGCTTTGACTCGCTGTTTTTCGCTAGAATTGACTACCAGGATCGTGCAAAGAGATTAAGAGAGAAGACACTTGAGGTTATTTGGCAAGGTTCCAAGTCCCTTGGCTCATCTTCACAGGTCAAAACTGTTAGAGATCACATTATAGTTCTGTTGTTTGCATAAATTTAGCTGGCTTTGTCTCATTGCTATTTTCATTTTGCTTGTAGATATTCACCGGAATATTCCCAAGACATTATGACCCACCTGATGGTTTCACATTTGAGATAAATGATGTCTCACCTCCTATCCAGGTAAAAGCAATCGAACCTGATGTTCTGTGTTTTAACTTTGCTTGAACGTGCACTTGATAAAGGATCTTGAATATAGGATGATCCTAGCCTTTTTGACTACAATGTTCAAGAGCGCGTCAACGACTTTGTAGCTGCAGCCCTTGCACAGGTAAATATCATATCTTTTTTTCCCCTTGAAAACAGCAAAAATGTTTTTACTTGGATTTCTCTTGTCAAGGTCAATGTAACCAGGACAAATCATATCATGTGGTTGATGGGAACTGACTTCCGGTACCAGTATGCATATTCATGGTACAGACAGATGGACAAGTTTATTCATTATGTTAACAAGGTACACTGGCTTTTATACTACTAGGAAATTCGTTTCAGTTGGAATTAACTAATTTCAAAGGTACAAAATAGATACCAATCTTTTATTCCCTTGTCGTTTGCGCAATCCAGGATGGGCGTCTCAATGTTCTGTATTCGACACCATCTATCTACACCGATGCAAAATATGCTGCAAACGAGTCGTGGCCCCTTAAGACTGACGATTTCTTCCCGTGAGTTGATAGCTTCCGGTTGAACTCTCTAAATGTTCAAATGCGTGTTGATTGTATAAAATACTACATGTACTTGTGGCAGGTATGCGGACAAACCTAATGCATACTGGACAGGGTACTTTACGAGCAGGCCAGCCTTTAAAAGATATGTGCGCGATTTAAGCGGCTACTATCTGGTATGGCTTAATAATTTTATAAAAGTTCATAGATTTGTGGTTTCTTTTAGCTTCATTCTTACTGACCATGTTTGTTTTTAAACAGGCAGCTCGACAATTGGAATTCTTGAGAGGTAGGAGCAGTTCAGGACCAACAACTGATATGTTAGCTGATGCTTTGGCAATTGCGCAACACCATGATGCAGTTAGTGGTACACAAAGGCAGCATGTGGCTGCAGATTATGCTCTTAGACTCTCAATGGGTTACCTGCAGGTGTTTTTTTTGTTAGCTGGCAACTCTTGTGTTTTCTGGGCAACCATTTTCTCTTGTATGTTCAGTTGTTTAAGAATTTTGTTTATGATCCTTACTAGGCCGAGAAGTTGGTTGCCTCTTCCCTTTCGTTTTTATCAGCATCAAAATCAAGTCCTGATAAGAAGAATCCCGACACAAAATTTCAGCAGGTAATGTGCTTGTTTAGAGTTCTTCTAGGATTCCAATAATATTATGGCCGAGCTAGAAGAGTTAAGAAGACTTTGAGATCAATTTTATCATCTTTTCTTTTCTTCAAAAGATGCCTTTACTTCAGGCAAATAAATGTTTAGTAAGCCGCTTTATAGCATTTTTCATGAACACTTTAATGACTTAAGTTCCAAAGACGTACTGTATTCTAATGGGTTAAGCTGATTCCTGTCTTGTGTATCATATTGGCAGTGTCCCTTGCTTAATATTAGTTACTGTCCAGCATCTGAAGCTCGTTTGTCCAGCGGCAAAAGCCTGGTAAGTCTGCCAAGGTGATGTACTTTCAGTATATAAAGTCTTGAACCTCTTGGTTAGTTGTTGTATCTTTTGTTTACATTAATCTCTCCTTGTAGGTGGTTGTTGTTTACAATTCTCTAGGATGGAAACGGGAGGAAGTTGTCCGAGTTCCTGTAAGTACTTTGCATTCTCCTTGGTTGATCAGTGAAGCTCTCACTTTATCATTGGTTATTGTCCAATATTATGTGCCACTCATTCCGGCATTACCTAGTGTATGTGATAACTTCTACTAGGTGTCGTCTGAAAATGTTATCGTGAAAGATGCATCTGGGAAAGAAGTCGTGTCGCAGATTCTACCTCTTTCAGACATCACATTGAGAATAAGAAAGGAGTATGTCAAAGCATATCTTGGAAGATCACCAAAGGACACTGCAAAACATGTGCTTGCATTTATAGCTTCAGTACCACCTCTTGGGTTCAGCTCGTATGTCATCTCAGACACTGGACGAACAGGTTAGCTATGTCCCAGAATATGTACTATTGTGAAGAAAATTTGGTTGTGAATGATAGGATCTTTAAACAAAACTTCATGTATTCTGGCTCTACTAGTCATGACAATTGGTTCTCACTGGTTCCAACAGTCATTTTATACTTATTTGCATCTTTTTTTTCTAATTTGATTTAAGGGCGTGGACTATCTGCGTCATATGTTACTTCTGGAAGCTTGAATCAAGATGTAGAAGTTAGCCAAGGAAATCTGAAGTTGCTCTATTCAGAAGAGGGTGTGAAAATGAGTCGTTATTTAAGTACCAAAAATCAGGTGTGTGTGCCTTTGTTTTTTTAAATCTAGATGTCCCTACATTTCCATTCGAATATGTAGGCATGATCTGATGATGATCTGGGGTAAATTTCAAGGTTACTGCAGAACAAACATATGCTTATTACATTGGAAGCAATGGAACTGACAAGGATCCACAGGTTCAGCTCTGTAAAAGATACAATCTCGTTTACTTTTTTATATTCATATCATGTTTTAAACCGTTTTCGTATACTTATAAGGCTTCTGGAGCTTACGTTTTTCGACCAGATGGTTCACGTCCAATTAAATCTGAAGGACAGGTAAGACTTTTGACTGCCTCTGTAACCTTAATTCCTGACCCTGTGTAAACTAATTGTCTTGCCTGGCTCAGGCTCAGGCTCAGTTGACTGTTGTTCGAGGACCTTTGTTTGATGAAGTGCACCAAGAGTTTAACTCCTGGATATCACAGGTTATTTCTCTTGCAATTATGGATTACCCTCGAACATTTTTAATTATGTTATAGTAACTATAACTGCTTGATCTACCTTGTCATGGGTATGTTCATGTACAGATTACCAGAGTGTACAAGGGAAAAGATCATGCTGAAATTGAGTTCACTGTAGGCCGATCTCTCTCTATCTTCAGTTATCTTCCTTCTAAACTGATGAAGACAATTGTAGTCTTACTATTTCCTGCTTTCCAGGTTGGGCCTATTCCAGCTGATGATGGTAATAGCAAGGAGGTTATCACTAAACTTACAACCACCATGAAGACAAATGGAACATTTTACACAGACTCTAATGGTCGGGACTTCATCAAACGGGTATAGATGCAAACTTGTACCAACCGTAATGTTTTTATTGTGACATACTTCGTTTTAATTTCTTGCAGGTTCGGGACTTCAGAACAGATTGGGACTTGCAAGTCTACCAACCAGTTGCTGGGAACTATTATCCTGTAAGACATCAAATCCATCTGAGATTCCTAATCGTGATATGTCTGCACTATATTATATATGCCTTTTGTCTAACATATTCTTTTCTTCCAGATAAATCTTGGGATATACATGCAAGATAAAACTTCTGAGCTATCGGTGTTGGTGGATCGCGCTGTAGGGGGATCCAGCTTAGAGGACGGTCAGATCGAGTTGATGCTTCATCGGTCTGTCCACTAACTTTATCTATATTACCAAGACAAGCATATGTGGTTTCGCTTGTGTTTCACCTTCTTTTTTCTCATTCGTTCAGGAGAATGCTCCATGATGACATTAGAGGTGTTGGCGAGATTCTTAACGAAACAGTCTGTCTCCCTGATGGATGCAAAGGATTGACGGTAATCTTAAGTTCTCATCTCATCTGTAGTCGTCTATGTGGCAAAGTATCAGCTTTAAGGGAAAATGTGACAGAGTAGGTTTCCAGTAGAACCAGATCTTCTCCCTTTTAGCCTGAATCAATTTGCTTTGCTTTGAGTTGTTTTGCAGATACGAGGGAAGTTTTACATACAGATAGACAAACCTGGAGATGGTGCAAGATGGCGTCGAACATTTGGTCAAGAAATATATTCTCCACTTCTTCTGGCATTCACGGAACAGGTTGCTCTGTAATAGATAAACAATATTTACTCTCCTCACTTCTTTGAGATAGGGAAGTGACATAAGACATTCTGCTTGTAGGAAGGAGATCATTGGATTAATTCACATAAGACGACATTCTCAGCGCTTGAACCGTCATACTCATTACCAAATAACGTCGCATTACTCACCCTCCAGGTTAGTTAGATTCTATATTGCAACTACGCCATAAGTGTTTTTATTTGCTGACTACATAAATGTTTAATCCTAAACCTTTCAGGAGTTGGAAAATGGGGAAGTTCTTTTAAGGCTTGCTCACTTGTTCGAGGTTCTTACTCGTCCTCTATATGCTTTTAGTTGTAGTTGTAGACTTGTAGTGTAACTCTAAGCCTAAGATTCCGATTAGGATAGCAAATAATTAGAGAAATTGGCAAACTTGCATTATGTAGCAGGAAAATAAAAACTAAAGCTTGCAGTGCGCAACGAACTTTTGATTGAATGTAGAACGAACCCGTCACGTCTAGTGTGTATTTTTCACCTATAACCAATTTTGTTTACGCGCTTATACTCCTGAAAAGCTGACTATGCGATTAATCCTCAGTGATATATTATTTCTCCGGACGATTATGTTGGTTTTTGTTAAGATTACATGTATAAAATAAGAAGTATCGATCAATCTACTAATTGGCTCTAGAATCCCATCCGCTTTTACTAATTGTTGACTGATTGTGCTCTGCTTTTTCTGTCGATGTCGTCTTAACCCTTGTCAAGGTTGGGGAGGATAGTGAGTACTCAGTCATGACAAAAGTAGAGCTAAAGAAACTATTCAACAACAAAAAGGTACGCAAAAAGAGACAAGACAACTCATCTCTTATTCGTGTCATTGTGTCCTAACAAAAACAATCTGTTTCTTGTTAATTGCTTGAACAGATAAGCAAAGTGAAAGAGACAAGTCTCACAGGGAACCAAGAGAAAGCGGAAATGGAGAAGAGAAGGCTAATCTGGAAAGTAGAAGGCTCGGCCGGGGAAGAGGTGAAGAGAGGAGAAGCTGTGGACGAGGAAGAGCTGGTGGTTGAGCTTGCTCCGATGGAAATCCGAACCTTCTTAATCAGGTTTGATGATCACAATGAAATGGTTGGTGAAGAGAGAGCAACAACATAGATTTTCAAGTAACACACGTTGTGGTCTTTTTTATAAAGCCTTCACTGGACTCTTAATAAATATGTCCAATGTGGATTAATAAAATATTGCATCACCTCTTTTTCTATTTCATTAGTATGTTTGTGTGTGTGTTGAGTTAAAAGTTGCCATTGAGTAGCTAAAAATGGCATTAACCCATGTTTGATGTGACATATGGTTCAAAACTCCTTTTGCTTTGGATGCGAAACTCTACTAGTAATTAGTAATACTAGTAGTAGTCTGTTAGGGAGAAACGCATTTGGTTAGCAAAGAATATTGATTTTAATTTAATGCTCTGAAGAATCAAGAGATGACATCATGATGAAGAAAGAGTAAGAGCCCTTCTTTTCACTGGAAATTTGAAAAGTTTAAAACCTCAAAAAGGGCAAGACTTTTTGCAGAGAAAACTATCAGAAAAGTACGAAACTGTTTGAATCATCAAAAGAGAACATTAGCAACTGGAGTCACGAGGTCTTCATTAATCATACAAGAGAGTACAGAGAGAGATAGAAATTCATTCAGAGCTCAAACTAAAACCCAAAAAGCTTAGTTTATTTTATTTTTTGAAAGATTCAATTTAGAAGGAGGCCCCACAACTTTACTCTGCATTCATCATCATTCATAACATCCTCTAGGTTCTCGTGACAATCTCTCTCTTCTGTCCCTAACCGCCATTAACTCTGTCTCCTGTCTACCTTTACATTTATGTACGGATACAACGGATATTACAAAGCTTTGATTTTTTGAGCAATTAATGAAAAAGAAAAGACAAAATGGTGGGGGCCTTTTCTTTTGCTCTGCCATCGTCCTTTACCATCTTTTTTTCTCCCTGTTCATTCTTCAAATCTCATTGCGTACTTCTTTCTAACATCATCATCATTACCGATTAAAATTCAAGATCTTATAAACCTCGGACTGCTTTGTCTGTTAAACTCGCATTAGATTCTCTGTCAGAAACTCAAAAGCTAGCTTGACTAATATTTTGCTCTTCTTTGAGAGATAACTCATTAAGATGTCATAAGTGAAAAAAGAAATTATTAATCATAGCTTGAGGAGATGAAACATAATAAAGTTAACATTGCTAAAAAAAAAAGGTTTGAAGTCATGCTTAGTTCAAACAGGTTTAGTAAATAGAAAGAAAACATAGAAGAAAATTGCAGATTTAAAGGGCTTTAGTTTCTTCTAACTCTGCTCCATCAGATGCTTAAGGGACTTGACTCAAGATCAGCTCAGATCATACCAGCGTAGCCCGCTGTATCGAAAAGCACTGCTTTGATTTGATCAGGCAATATCTCCTGTCCTTCTTGGCATTGCTGATATTCACACACACACACACACACAAAAGAAAACATGTTACTACAAAAAAATCTTGAAAAATTCCCAAATATTTGAAGTGAAACGTAGATGTTGTTATAGTTCTCACCTCAGCGCGGAAAACATCCAAGGCAAACCCGTTGAAACAGCTGATCACAGCTTGCTGAACATCCAATCCAAGATTATCCAAGGCCTTCATGGTAGCGAGCAAAAGACCCGGTCTACGACCACAGAACATGTGAATGTTCACTGCTCTTCCTTCCCTTAATCTAACCTCAACCTGTGGATTAACAAAACAATAGTAAATATTTTAACCCAAAGAAAAAAAAACCCATGAAGCTTTGTTTAAGCCTTACTCTTGCTTGCTGGCCTTTAGGGCTTGGCAAAGAAGAGGGGCATAACTCTTCCTTGACACGGCAAGAAAGAGTTTGCGGTGTAGGCGTTAATGGATGGAAGCTTGACGAAGTTGGAGGCAAAGATCCAGCTGGAGTGGACTCAAGTTCGTTGTGAAGATCATTGATCCTTTGTAAAAGCTCCTTAAGATAATCAATTGCATCTCCAAGTATTGATGCTCTATCCATCTGCAAATGACGTTAAACCAAATCTTACCACCACAAGCAACTACATTCATAAACCAATGCTATAATCAGATAAAGAGAGAAGTAATTAATTGTTTTACTTTGCTGATCTTGGGGACAACTGATCTAAGCATGTAAAGCCTATCATTAAGCTTCTTCCTCCTCCTCCTCTCAGCCATCAGATTCTTAGCAGGCATCCCTTTTTTCTTCCCTTTACCTCCTCCATTCTGAACACTCTCAGAAGCTTTACCGCTCTCGTTCAGCTCATCAGACTCATAGTTCAGCCCTGAAACCTCAACTCCAGTCTCATCCATATCTCCATCATCGCTCAGCCTCCTCATCCCCGAGCTCTCCGAGTTCCCCATCTTGCTTCCAGAGCTCTGACGCATGGCTGCACGCTTCTGGAACAGAGTAGGCTGCGCACCAGACGACGCCAACACCTCTAAAGGCTTCAGAACCTTCGGTCTGCTCCCGACAAAACTCGCAGGACTCCCAAACCCTTCCAGCTCCAACGGTGTGAACCCACCTCCACCTCCTCCTCCTCCTCCGCCGCCGCATAAGGGCGGTGTGTTGTTGTTTTCCGGCGGGAGAAGCGACCGGGCAGATAAGAAGTCAGGGACAGAGCTCCCCAACTGCGTCAACGAACCGAACCCCATGGAAACCGGAGCTTGGATTTGGTTAAGGAAACTAGAATCCGACCCGAACTCGAAGGCATTGTCAAAAGGGTTTGCGGAGGAAGGAACGTTGAGGAGACAAGACTTGTTGTTAGCGGCGGCCAAGAACGAAGCTTGAGACGGGTCGAGGCTAAAAGCTTGAGAAGGAGAGCAAGAGGAAGACGAGTCCATGGACTGGTGAAGAAGAAGAAGATTGTCGTTGGGGTTGAAACCAAACCCACCGAGGAATCTGAAGTCTTGCTGGCTCTGCAGCATCTGGAGATCTTGTGGATGTGGTTGGTTACTAGTGAACCAATCACCACCATCTTCAAGCATAGGCTTGTACTGAGCACCGTCTTCTTGATTCCTACCCCACGAAGCTTCCTCGTTCTCCTCCTCCTGAACCCGTTCTCCGCCGCCGCCGCCGCCGCCTAACCATACACCACCGCCGTTTCCGTCGAGAACCATCGTAAAGTTGAGAGCTTTAACCTGAATTTCGCAAAACGAGTGAAGACAATTCTTACAGAGGAGAAGAAAAGTTTGAATTTTTAAGAGAGTGGAGATAAATGAAAAGGGGCATTAAAGTGGAATCACGAGGAATCCATGAGGTGGGCTTTATCAGAAAAAAAAGAAGAAGATTGGATTCTAGAGAGAGAGTGATAGATTCAGAGGTTCAATTTGAAGGAAGAAAAATGCAACTTTTTCTCTTTTTTGCATTCAAGACTTACCTCAGATCTCTCGTGACTTCTTCGTTACCGTCGTCTCACCGTCACTGCTTCATCCTTGTTAGGTTGCTTCTCTCTCTCTCTCTCCCTATGTGTCACTGTCTCTCTGATTATATAGAGACAAACAATGTGCAAACTATACTAATGATGATGATTAGCATCAACTAATGGCGTGAGCTTTATGTACTAATCCATGCAACGCGTGTCTTCCATGCACTTATGTAACGGATGTTATTACTTAATCATTAGCAAATTAATTCAACTAACTCGTTTTATCGTCATTCACTTAAATTTTTTTTTTTTTTTTTGGCTCAACTTCAAATTATCATTAACCAAAGAGGTAGTACATGAATTTTGTAACCACAAATGATTTCAACCACACTTACAAACAAAGTGATCTAGTATCACCTAGAAACACATAGATGGATCTTACGCTACCCAATCGTTTACTTTGTTATAATTCTACCCGGTGAGTACAAACTCTCCTCACGACTCGGGAAAAGTTGCCTCTTAAACCACACCTAAATTTGACCACACTAAGTGAAAGCATTAAGACACAACTAACTAAACCAAATCAAGATTATACGTTTAAAGCTCCAGCTTTAGTCACCAACATGTACGAGTTCAGCTCTTAGACCAAAACATCTTCACCATATGGTGCAAGTCTAGACATGGCCATCGTTGCCGTGCTCAAACGCCTGAAAGACGGAAGCACGTCCGTACTGGTAAACTCGGGCTCGGCGGCAAGCAAACAAACGTAGCTGGAACAGCAATCAGGGCTTCCAATGCCGTGGTCTCTACCACTGTAGATGCCGGAGAGCCACCTTCAATGCTGGGAAGTAGAGCACCACCACGTACCTGCAACAGAAATCATCCGAACGGTTGACAAGTCCGACGGAATGAGGCCTCTGCGACGCGCCGTACTCCGAGAACCAGAGGTCAAGAGCATTTTTCACCGCCAACTCACCGCTCCTCCGTATGGGATACCGTCACACCAGAGGGTAGAGACCAAGCCGGAGAAGGGTTCCCACTGAGCAACGCGCCGCCGCCGTGAAAGGATCGCCAGAGATCTACAAAATGAGAAAATCAGATCTGGCGTCACACTTCACCCTAAAAGCCGACCTTTTCCGATCATTATTCAGAACAAAAAAAACGCGAAATATATACTGATCGACCTGGTCCATTTCACTCGATCGGCGAAGGTCGATTTACAGAATAGATCGATCGATCCCGTGCCGAGGAAAGAATCCCAAATCGATTTTTTTGGTTTTGTATGATTATATCCGGATTGATTCCCACTTGATTTGACCGACCAAGCATGATTTCAACTCTTTAAACTCGATTTCTCTGGGATGAAAATGAATATTCTCAAATATTCTCAAATATTTGAATTTCTAAAAATAGGAATTTGAATTTCTAAAAATAGGACACGCCTCTTCAAGAATGTTCCATCGACAACAACCAATAACACCCCTTTGAATTTGAATTTCTAAAAATATGATATTTTTCTCTCTGATGAAAGTGAATATTCTCAAATCGATTTGTCGCTTTTTTTGTTCCTTTTTCGTTTTTTTTTTAAAATCGATTTTTTAAAAAAATATAAAAGTGAATATTCTCAAATATTTTGTTTCCATATTTTTAGGAACTGATTTCTTATCCGTAGAATACAACTAATATGTAGAAATCAGTTTTTACAGTTTTTTCGAATTATAGTAATGTTTAGAATTTGATTTCTACATGTTTTAGATTTATAGTAAATCTGTAGAAGTCGGTTTCTACATGTTTTAGAATTAGATTAATGTGTAGATTTTGATTTCTAAGAATTTTAGAATGGTAGGTTAAGCGCGGAATGTGTATTCTACATATTTGTAGAATACTCCTATTTACGTAGATCACGTATTCTAAACATTGTAGATTCAATGAAAAAAGTAGATTTCGTTTTCTACTTCGTAGAATGTCATTTCTACTTTTTTTATAACATAATCTGAAATTTATAATTTTAACTTTTTTATAACTGGAAAATATACCATTAAGTTCATATAGGTATTTTAACAAATGTAACTATTTTTCCAATTTTTTTTTGTTTGTAAAACTATTTATTAAAATTATTTTCATAAATATTAAAATGTATTATAGGAAAATATGACACAAAATATAAATTAATCTAAAGGTACATAGTTACTATTTTTTTACTCTAAAAAAACAGTTTTCCCTATTTTTTATTACTATATCTCAACTACAGTTGGACATTTGAAAATTTAGAAACGTCAAAAAAGTCCTAAAATTTAGAAAGCTCTACACAAAGATATGGACCACTTTTCTAGATATAAGGGAAAATTTATCTTTCTACATTATTAATTCATGTTCTAACCAAAATTCTTTCTCTAAATAGAAAACATACAATTATGGAGAACTGGACAAGGGATATTGGTTTCTAAGTTGATTTCCTGACCAATGAAAACATAAATAAGCAAGACAACTGTTGAGAAAACATTGTAAATAAAACAATTCTCATACAAGAACTTATAAAAAAAAATATGGACCACTTTTCTAGATATAAGGGAAAATTTATCGGTGTCAAGAAAAAAAAAGGGAAATTTTATCTTTGATATTATTCATTCATGTTCTAAACCAAATTATTTCTCTAAAAACAAGAATATATATATATACTAGGGTCGGCCCACCCTACGGGCGAGATATTAGTTAATTTGATATTCACTAAATGTTCGAGTTGAAATTTGTTTTAAAATTCAAAAATATGGTTATTTGTTATGTGTTACTTATTAGTATGCGGTGGTATAGTTGTTTTTCGATTATTCTTGTTTTGGTATTGTATCAAATTAACTAATTGTCCAACTCATAATTATAGATGTACAAATGTGGATTTGTGATAAAGTTTGATGACAATACTGTTTTTTCTTTTTAATTCTTATTCATAGTGGAGTGTGCATGTGTCAGAAAGAGGCCTATAACAACTTTTATGTTTTTGCGTATGGATTTTAAATATATATTATTTTGTATAATGCATACTTGCTTTACAACATTTGCTTGTAAACTAAAAAAACTGTTTTCTATATTTTTAAAAGAGAAAATATTTAGTCTATAATATAACATGGACATATGTATTGACTATATATAGAAGTTGAGTGTTATTTTAAAATGACATATGTATAGAGGTTTTTCAACCATTACTTCACTGGCACAAAACATTTATAACTGTAAATATCTTCTTTTAAAAGCAAAACTAATAAAAACGTGTACAACAAATGTATTTTGATATATATTATACGCATCAAGTTATAAAGGTTGGAAACATTGCAAAACTGTTTGGAGCAAAGTTTTTAACTTCACGATCTTCATCTTGACGTCAGTTCAGTGTCGGCCCTGGCCACAAGCAGAAGAAGCATGGGCTTCCAGCCGACACGATAATAAGTATTTTCGCGGCCACATATTTATAAAAAGTGACTTCAGCCTAGTGGTTCCAAGAGAAATTACCAGTGCTAGAGGCGCTGGGTTCGATTACCCCTGACTGCATTCATTTATTTTGGCTCCAAATATAAAATGGGTGGCTTCATGGGAGAGAGGCGAACATTTCAAACATTTCTTTATATATATAGATAGATATTAATAGAAAACATACAATTATGGAGAACTGAACATTGGATATTAGTTTCTAAGTTGATTTCCTTACCAATGAAAACATAAATAAACAAAACAACTGTTAATAAAACATAGTAAAGAAGACAAATCTTTTACAAGAACTTATATCCATGTTCATCAATAAAACATTATAAAGGAAAGAATAAGATAGGTGAAGAAAGATTCATTATATCATAGATGCATAGATGAGACAAGGGAGTCCTGAAGATATGCACACGAAGATGGAAGAAACTTGCTTGCACGTGTAAGTAGCTCTATCAACTCCTCTCCTTGTCCCTTCAAAATGTAAACTTCTTCATCAACCTTCTTCACCAGTGAGCTGTTGCAATCTGAAAACAGAACCTTCACAATCGGACTTAGCTCTGACGTGGAGCCTGCTTCATCTAAGCTCGAGCACAGACCAGTCAAGGACCAAGAGTTCGGATTCAGGATGATAATCTGGAAGAGATGCGATTTGGTGGTTAAGTCTTTTACCAACACATGAAACGATAACTCTTCTTTGGCGCATTCCACTAGCTGATTGGTAAACATTCTCTCCAATGTGTGTCTCCTGAAAACATCAGAGGATTCACCGGTCGCCGGCGATGTGGAGATGTAGCACTTGAAGAGTCTAACTCCACCATCTATGGGTTCATTGTTGCTCCCGCAGCCAGAAGGATAGGCTCCAAGAGGAGATGAGCACTCTGGGCAAGCCAACTCAATCCAACCAACATTCTTGGAGACATTCGATGCCTTTGCCATAAAAACATCCTCAAGAAACCCATCAAGCAGAAACTTCTTATCAAGTGTAAGTCTCTGGTCCAGCTGAAAACCCTCACTAGAGCCATGTGAGTCATGTACACAACATTCAGGAACTGATGATACCTTGTCTCTCGAGTCATCAACCTCACCTCCATTCTCATGGCTCTCACTATCCACTTCACTTCTTACAGAACCAAATTCAACTCCACCAAGATCACAACCCCGACCCGTTCCAACTTTATCAGACAAGACACACTCTACGAGATCATCCTCGCTAAGCAAAACGGTTGTAGCACTAAGCAGACACAACCCACTAGAGCATGCATAAGAGTTAGTGTACTTAACCACCATCTTCTCACTAATCCCACCAAACGAACAACAGCAAGTACCAAACCAGTTATCAGCTGATTCCCGCCAATTAACAGACGGCATCTCCGAGAACTCGTAAAGGGCTCTCTTTGTTAACCTAACTGAGCATTTTCTACAGTGTAGATGAACTCCTCCCATTAAAGTCAGAGTCTTTACATCATAGCCCATCACTAAAGGCGCAGACTTTTCGCCATCTCCAGTCACCAAATCGGAGACTAGAGGATGATCAACGGGGAGTAACAGAGCAAGTCTAACCTCGATGTGATCGTCCAAAGCTCTGAACTTTATCGGAGATTCGGCATCGAGCAACACCCTAGGAACAGGAACACTGAGAGAAACACCATTTTCTCTTCTCTCTGCTTCGGAACCGATCCATGAGACGAGAAGTTGAGATTTTTCGGGGATTATAGAGACACTGAGGTTATTGCAGTGGTTCTTAGGGTTAGTTTCAGAGTCGAAAAGAAACAGACGAAGGTTCGGAGAATGAGACTGAGCTTCCCATGTGTACCGCCATTTCCTCCTCTCTGTTTTAGGGTTTTGCTCCATTGAAGTTGGAACCTTGCTCTGTTTCAAGATTTACCATTATAATTACGGTTATATCAATGGGCTTTAATGAGATTAGCCCATGAAGAATAGTTATTTGGGCTTTACCGGATCAGCTACGCCCATGATGAATCCAAAAATCACGTGAACCCACGTGACAAAAAAAGATACTGAAACACTGTTGTTGGCTGTGATAAAATGAGACAGGTAGGCAGAGTAATAACGCTTGCGTTGTCTGAAGACGGTCTCCTTTTCCATACGCAAGATGACAAAACAAAAGGTGTTTTGATTTTTTTCTTCCACATTTTTAAATTAGTTAGTTACTCAATAATTTCACACTGATTAGTTATCTTAATCTTAATTAAAACCCAGGCATCAGGAGGGAGGGGTTTGAGTTGTGGAGCAAGTAAAGCCTGCAAAACGGTGTCGTTATTGCCTTTATTGTCCCTTGATATCTAGACAAACCTCTCCATTTTAATTACTTACTAATTAAAACATACCCAACCAAAGTTAGTGGCCACTAACATGAACTTTTTTTCTTATTTGAATTCCTTTTTACCTTTCGGTTTTCTGGTCAACAAATTTCCAGTGATTTTTGCTTTTTGAGAATCTCTGTCTTATCCAAGATTCTCTCTTCTTTTTATTTTGTTGTTTTTAATTCTTATCCAGTCCATAGAGTTAGTACATTGGTAGAAGGAATGATGGAGTTGTAGTTCCATTATTTGGGTATAAATTAGCCAAGATTTATTTTATTTATATGTGAAAAATGTACAATATTGAAAACTGGAAAGTGTATGCAGACCCGACTTTATATAGCTAATCGTCTAATTTTTTTTTATAAACTACAAAGTTTTGATACCTTTAAACTCTAATTTAATTGCGTTACTATTTAAAGCCTCACACTCAGAGAAATATATAGTAAGATTAACTATTTGAACATCATAAATTACATTTATTCATTGTCATTTGATCTATAGAAAAATTAAAGGAACTTTACAAACGAAAATCTACCTAAATCATATCTAAAGACATGCACATAGGTTCGCTATGTGGAAAGTCTAATGACACTTTAAGTTTAAACATGGGTTTTCTGCAAAAAAAAATCTTTATGTGTTTTTTTTGTAAATTAATCCGCGAACTCAGAAACCCACGGATCAACCCTCCAAGTGCCAGTCAAACCGCAATATAACCCTCGGCCGTATATAGGTGTATTTGACTGTGTATAATTTTCACATTTTTCAATACTACGTCGTTTTGACACTAAATTTTTAATGAAAAAATTTGTTGAACCCCACCTTCATTGTGCATTTACGCAAGCTCCCATATCCGAGAAGAAACAAGGTCATTTCGGAATGAATTTTTAGAAATCTATATAATTGTGTTTGTTAAGTAAACAAATATATTTGTTGGCCGAGATGGTTATATAACATGCACATGGTGTTTAAGGTTCAAGTTTCAAACCACGAGTTCAACAATTTTTTTTCATTAAAAAATTAGCGCCAAAACAACCTAGTATTAAAAAAAATGTGAAAATTATACACAGTCAAATACACATATATACGGCCGAGGGTTATATTGTGGTTTGACTGGCACTTGGAGGGTTGACCCGTAGATTTTTGAGTTCGCGGATTAATTTGTAAAAAAAGCCACATTGAGGTTTTTTTTTTGCAGAAAACCCTTTAAACATTAGCGATTAAACAAATATAGAAGAATAAAGAGAGGGTAAAAATATATTTTAATGAAATGTGATCTTGGCAGATATTCTCTACACTTCTCACAACCTTTTCTCTCGTTGTTTCCCATGATAAAAAGCTTAAGCCTCTTGTACCCAAAATTCTCATATTCATATTCACATAGTGATTAAAAAGAGGAATAAGAAAAATGTTGAGGTCATTCACAAGGTACAAGAGCTGATTATAGTCGATTCTCAGTTATCTAATATTTAAACAATTGGTCTCCGTTTCAATTTTCTTCTCCGTGTCTTCCCTTCGCAGAAACTTCAAACTCATTGTAGAAAATGGTTCCAACTCCAAGCCAGTTATCTCTACTCTCCTATATTCAACGTCTTCTTCAAGGTCAAATCTATATCAATGTTCTTTAATCTATCAATAAAGTTATATCTCATATTCTGGTTTAAACACGTGAATTCTTTTTCCACAAATAAATATTAGAAGGTTAGAAGGCAAAGTAGCAGTCATAACAGGCGGAGCAAGCGGCCTAGGGAAGGCCACGGCGGAGGAATTTGTAAATCATGGTGCTCAAGCCATTATTGTAGATATAGACGAGGAGGCTGGTCGTATGGTCACTACCGAACTTGGCTCAGCGGCACATTTCATTAAATGCGATGTCACTGAGGAGGAACAAGTCGCTAGAGCCTTCGAAACCGTCATGGCTCGCCATGGGAAGCTTGACGTACTGCTCAATAGCGCAGGAATATCGTGTAAGAAATATTTATATCAAGAATTATAATGGGAATCTCGTTTTGTATAAGAATCTGCAAAATATAGTTGTGAAATGGACTTCAATGGTTTTTTGGATCATGAGTTGCGAGAACAATTTTTATAGACGCGGTATTTTACGAAGTCCAATATTCAATAAATTAAGCTCATCATTTCGATACATTAATTTTTATATATAAATTAAAATACCAAAAAAACACTGGACAATAAATTGAATTTTTTATTTCGTGTTCGTCAAAATTTGATGAATCTCGGATGCATGGTACATCTTAACGTGGTTGAATGTTATTTATTCATTGACATATCTTGTACAATGCAGGCTCCATATCACCACCAAGCATAGCCGACCTAGACATGGACATTTACGACCAAGTGATGCGTCTCAACGTACGAGGAACCGTCTTAGGGATAAAGCATGCGGCTCGAGGCATGATCCCCGCTGGCTCGGGCTCCATCCTTTGCCTCTCTAGCATCAGCGGTTTGATGGGCGGTTTGGGCCCATATGCATACTCAATGTCTAAATTCACAATACCGGGTGTGGTCAAGACGGTTGCTGGTGAGCTGTGCAAGCATGGCTTAAGGATTAACTGTATATCACCTGCGAGCATCCCAACGCCTCTAACGCTAAGGATGTTTCGAGAAGCGTTGGCTGGTCACAACATTCCGGAGGAACATCTTATGGCGATTGTGAACGCGACGGGAGACTTAAAGGGAGAAAAGTGTGAAGAGAGAGACGTGGCTAAAGCGGCTTTGTATTTGGCATCTGATGATGCTAAGTTTGTTACGGGGCATAACCTTGTTGTTGACGGTGGATTTACATGTTTCAAGTCTCTTAATCTCCCTTTCCCTTAATGTTCGGTCTAATACTCTAATTGAAGTATTTTATTTGTATTCCAATATTGTTAATTAACAGTGGTTAAGAATAATTATCGCTATGATATGGTTGGGTATGGAGTTGCTTCTCTTTAGAGTTTGTATCTATTTCTACATTGTTAAGTATATCTTTATAATGGTTCCTGAAGTTCGCCCTAGAGAGAAACTCTCTCGAGCCCGCATCCCAAGACGTCGTTTCGATGGATCTTCCTTGCTCCAACCACGACGCTCTTTCCTCCTCTCTCTGAAACAGCCATGCTTCTCTCCATGGACATGATGGTGACTATTCCTCCGTCGTGTCCCCGCCCCCCTCCAGATCCGCCGCCCCCGTCGTTCCTGATGCAGCACTGCTCTTCCTCCTTGAAGATGATGGTGACAGGCCTTCCTCCTCTTTCACAGCCCAGGCCTCCTTCAGATCCGGCGTGGAACAAGCATCTTCCGATTGAAACTCCTCCCGTCAAGCCACCAGAACCTCCAGACCCACCAGACGTCTCTGTCAGCCTCGTTCTTTTCACTTCCTCCAGCCCTTCTCCACAAGCTACTCAAGTCATAGATCTGATGTTTAATTTTTCAAGGGTTTCAAGTAAGCTCAGTGATGAATGTGTTGTTCTTGTGTTCACTGGTGACACCATCTTTGTCAACTGGCGTTCTTTTCCTGTGGTATACAGGTTGTATCTTTGTCAGTTCGGGAATGGGTCTTCTCCCGGCTCTTATTCCAACTTTCATTTTATCAATCCGCTTATAGACGTCCAGGTCCACCGTAGCTCCTTACTCTCTGTTTACTCCTATTCTTTTGGAAAGGATGCAATGCTAGATGTGTGGGTGACTTTGGATTTGTGGGTTCTGGCTTTATTTGGTACTGTACTGATGGACTCAGTGTCCTTTGGTTATATCTTTGTGCCTCTTAGTGGTTTTTATGTTGCGTTGATGCAACTCTCTACTGCAGTATGCAGTCCTATTATTGTATTCAACCTGGTTTGTGGTGCAGTGTCTGTGTGTTTCTCTTCTTGGTGGCAGTTGAAAGAGACGATCATTGTGATTTGTTGCTTGGTGAAAATGGTTATGGCGGGTATTGATTGTCCGCTTGGCTCCTGTTTGGAGCAGTCTCTTTTCCCAATATTTCTTCATGTATGGAGTGAATTGGATGAACATGTGTGGCTGGTATTGCAAGGATTCTCCTCCCGGCTAACGCTCTTCCCTGCCTTTAGTGCAGTGGTTGTGACTCTCAGAGTTACCCGAGATGCAATCGTTCAAGAAACTCATGAAACCGTTGTGATGCGATTTCTAATGTTTACTTCTTGTGATTTGTATTTTCATTCTATCTTAGGTTTATCTGTTTCGTATTCCATTGGGCTCTTTGTAGCTTTGTTGTACTCTCATTTCATGGAGAGTAAACTCTTCTAAATTCAATACAAGTTGGTTTGATCAAAAAAAGTATATCTTTATAATATTATTTGAGAAGTCACTTTCTTAGGTGTCACACTCACGTTAACTTTTATTTTGGTTGATTACTATAATACTCTTAATGAATTAAAAATATATATATTTAAATACTATTATTTCTTTTTTAAAATTTTCTAAATAAAAATATCAAATAAAAAGGAAATATTTATAAAGTACAAAAAGAAATTGAAACCGAAAATATATGTATATATAATATGATTTCATAAAAAAAGAAAAGTTCACAAAATAGTAATATTTCATTTAAAAGATATGATATGTCCACATCAGACAATAAAATCGACCAATCAAAGATCATTTTTCTGCCACGTCACAATCAGGCTTTCCAAAAAAATTGTGTCTATCTGAATCGTCTTTTCATCTTTTTTCCTCATACAAAACGTGAAGTTTCTTCAGATGATTGTCTTCTCAACTTCCATATCATCCTCCATCACTCATAATTATATATTGATCCAACCCATAGAGACACTAACAATAGATTGATTCGTCTGTTTGATTCAATATCATCACCTCCACTCAGTTCTAAATACAAATTTCCCAGTTTCAGAATTCAGATCGACCTGGGAGTACTCAACCGACGAATAATAACAGCCGGTATCACTTTGGATCGGCCGTTCAACCGTGAATAATTATAAAAGAGCCCTTGGCGGCAGTGGGGTTTGCAATTTGGTGTTGTGTTCTTTGGATAATACTTATTGATGCAGTTTTACTTAGGTGTTTCGGACTTTATGGGAGCCAAGACCAGAAAGAAGGCGTAACATGGTCTCTTGGTATTTGGATGTGGCTCAGGACCGTGCTGTATGGCCTTGCGGCACAAACCCAATCTCTATGGCTGGTCTCTTTAAACCAGTTGTAGAAAAGAGATTTGGACTTGGGTCTGGTGATAGTACTAGAGAT
The DNA here is from genome assembly GCF_020379485.1 of Brassica napus. Lineage (NCBI taxonomy): Eukaryota > Viridiplantae > Streptophyta > Magnoliopsida > Brassicales > Brassicaceae > Brassica > Brassica napus. The sequence goes on from NC_063450.1 coordinate 38,963,797, forward strand.
GAAGGAGAACCAATGGTGTCGAACTTATGTCAATGGGTTCATGGGGATTTCTTGCAGGAGATATACTGGTTTTGTCCCTATAAACTTTGTCTCTTGGTGTCATGGTTTAGAGATCGAAATTTGTATAAAAATGGACACGTTAATCAGAGAAAAGGCATGGCATTTTTTGAATTATTTCCATATCATGCATGGAAAATTGTGTATACCATTTGGAGGAGAAAGCATGAGGTTTCGTTCATTATATTATGGCTATGGTTTTTTATTTGTAAAACACTTCGGAGAGTGTTTATTACGGTGAATATGGTGTCAACGATTTACCCGACTCTGGTTTCTAAACTAGATTATATCCAACTATGTACGGTGCTGGGACTTTTTTTAAAATTGGTTCAAGACAACTTGGCACCATTTTTGGACTGGAGGTTGTGGATTTTAAGTTGTTTAAAATGGTTGGGCATCTTCAAGCTTGTTTCCCTCGCTCTTGGGAGGATGATCAAATTTTAATTTAATGAGGATCCTAAGTTGGAATTGTAGAGGAATGGGGAGTCAAGTTATCTTCGGGAAATTTGGCATAAACATAAACCTGATTTTTTATTCTTATCAGAAACCAAGCAAGATTTTGAATTTGTTCAAAAATTTCAATCACATGTTGGATATGATCGCTTGGTGACAGTGGATCCTAATGGACGGAGCGGGGGTTTGGCGCTTTTTTACAATAATGAATACCAGGTTCAGATTCTCTATTCGAGTAATAGGATGATTGATGTAGAGGCGGTGGCACTTGGGAAAAAAGTTTATCTTACATTTGTATATGGAGAACCGGTACAAAAATTGAGGGAACAGGTATGGGAGCGGTTGACGAGGTATGGGTTATCGAGAACAGACCCTTGGTTCATTATTGGAGATTTAAACGAGATTACCGGAAATCATGAAAAAGATGGGGGTTCTTTCAGAAGCGCAAGCTCTTTTGTTCCTTTCAATGATATGATTAGAAACTTCGGTTTGTTGGAGTTTCCAGCTCGGGGAAACACATTTTCATGGCAGGGGAGAAGGGGAAAATGAAAGGGGGCAGTAACGATCAGATGTCGGCTAGATCGGGCTCTAGCAAACGAAGACTGGCACACACTTTTTCCCTGTTCTTATACTGAGTACCTAGGAATGGTAGCGTCTGACCATCGACCAGTGGTAGCTTTTCTGGAGGATAAATTCTACCGTAGACGAGGCCAGTTTAGGTTTGATAAACGTTGGATCGGACATGATGGCCTCATGGAATCAATAGCCTCAGGCTGGCTGGAAAATAATGAAGGACAGACAGGGGATGTTGTTTCAAAGATTAGCAATGCTCAACATGAAATTGCAGCGTGGCGGAAAAATAACCCACCTTATGGAAAGGACAAAATTCAGAATCTCCAAAAAGCACTGGAAGATGTCCAATCGGATAATAATAGAACGCAAGAGGAGATTTTGGAAGTCTCTAGGAAATTACAAGAGGCTTATAAGGATGAGGAGGAGTATTGGCACCAAAAAAGTCGGAATATGTGGTATTCATGTGGAGACCTAAATACTAAATTCTATCATGCTTTGACAAAACAAAGAAGGGTTCGAAATAGGATTGTGGGTCTTTATGATGAGACTGGTAATTGGATAACGGAAGAGAAGGGGGTAGAAAATGTGGCGGTGGATTACTTTGAAGATTTGTTTAGTACTACTTCTCCTTCAAATTTTGACAGTTTCCTGAGGGAAATAGTTCCGTCTATTACTCCACAGATGAATCATGGGTTTCTGAGGCCAGCAACAGAGGAGGAAGTTCGTCAAACTTTGTTTATGATGCATCCGGAAAAAGCTCCAGGACCAGATGGGATGACAGCGCTTTTTTTCCAACATGCATGGCATATTATCAAAAGTGATTTGGTTGCGATGGTGAATAATTATTTGATCGCAGGAGAAATGGATTCAAGGTTAAATATTACCAATATCTGTATGATCCCCAAGACGGAAAGGTCTACAAGGATGTCAGAGTTGAGGCCAATTAGTTTGTGTAATGTAGGGTACAAGATTATTTCTAAGGTCTTATGTCAGCGCTTGAAATTATGTCTCCCATGGTTAATATCGGAGACACAATCAGCATTTGTGCCAGGAAGGTTGATTTCGGATAATATTTTTATTGCTCAGGAAATGTTTCATGGACTGCAGACTAATAAGGCTTGTCAAAGTAAATATATGGCGATTAAGACGGATATGAGCAAAGCGTATGATCGGGTGGAGTGGGGTTTTATTCAAGCGTTACTCCTCAGGATGGGTTTTGATCCGCATTGGGTTAAATTAATTATGGAATGTATATCATCAGTTCAATATCATGTTTTATTGAATGGGCAGCCGCGTGGACATATAGTTCCTCAAAGAGGTTTACGGCTGGGGGATCCCTTATCCCCTTATCTATTTATCATGTGTACTGAGGCTTTGATTGCAAATATTAAGAAGGCTGAAAGGAGTAATCAATTCACGGGAATGAAGGTTGCCAGAGCTTGCCCTTCGATTTCTCATCTGTTGTTCGCAGACGATAGTCTTTTTTCTGTAAGGCACAAAAGGAAGAATGTCACACTATCCTTAGGATTTTGAAGGAATATGAGGTGGTCTCGGGCCAACTGATTAATTTTCAGAAATCCTCGATTCAATTTGGACATAAGATTGAGGAGTCCACTAGACAGGAGTTGAGAGACATCCTAGGGATACAGAATTTAGGAGGGATGAGATCATATCTGGGTCTGCCGGAGAGTCTTGGGGGATCCAAGATACAAGTTTTTGGATTTGTTCAGGACCGTTTGAATAATAGGGTGAATGGATGGACGTTTAAATTTTTTTCTAAAGGTGGAAAGGAAGTAATCATTAAATCAGTAGTCACGGCTTTGCCTAACCATGTGATGTCGGTTTATCGGTTACCAAAGGCAACGGTGAAGAAATTGACGAGTGCGGTATCAAAATTTTGGTGGAGCCCAGTGGGAAATACAAGGGGTATGCACTGGATGTCATGGGACAAAGTATGTACAAATAAGGACGAAGGAGGTCTGGGTTTTAAGGACATAACAGATTTCAATACGGCTATGCTTGGAAAGCAATTGTGGAGGCTGATAGAGAAACCTTCAACTCTTTTTGCTAGAGTTTTTAAAGGACGGTACTATAGGAATGCCTCACCGCTAGAACCAATCCGTTCATAGTCCCCGTCGTATGGTTGAAGGAGTATTGTATCTGCTAGATCTCTGGTTAGCAAAGGAATAATCAAAAGAGTGGGAATGGAGTCATCTATCTCTGTATGGAGTGATCCATGGCTCCCAACCACTCGCCCGAGACCAGAAAAAAAAATCAACATGACACTTATCAGGACCTCACAGTGGACTCTTTGATAGATCCAATTTCACGAACTTGGAAGTCGAAAGTAATTCGGGATTCGGTGGATCCCCAGGATGCTCAAATTATTGAAAGTATTCCTTTGAGTAAGACTCAGATGGTGGATAGGAATGGATGGCACTTCACATATAATGGGAAATATTCAGTTAAATCAGGATATCAGTTAGAACGGGTCTATCCGGACAAGGCAAAACCATCAGTGTTTTATGGTCCCACAATGGATATTCTGAAAGCGTTCTGCTGGGAGGTGAGATGCCCTCCGAAGATTAAGCACTTTTTATGGCAAATGGTATCCGGATGTATAGCTGTTAAGAAGAATTTGCAAGCAAGAGGAATGAAGGGAGATATTTGTTGTGTTAGATGTGGAGCTGAGGAGGAATCAATAAACCATGTGTTTTTTGAGTGCCCTCCTGCGCGTCAAGTTTGGGCTTTGTCAAAGATACCGTCTAACCCAACCTATTTCCCCACTAGTTCTCTATTTACGAATATGGATCATCTTTTTTGGAGGGTACTCCCGAAAATGGAAGATCATCAGTTTGCGTGGATATTATGGTATATTTGGGAAGGAAGGAATAATAAGGTTTTTAGTAATTTGGATATTGACCCAAGAGATATACTTACGCTTGCAGAAACTGAATCAACACTTTGGGCTGAGGCTCAGGTGATGAAGACTAAGCAGGTACCACAACAGACTGAGGTTTTGAATCGTCAGCCGCGGGTTGGTCGTTGGTGCTTTATAGATAGTTCCTGGAAAGATAAAGAACCTTATTCAGGTCAAGGATGGTATAGCATACTCGAGGGCTTTCAGGGATTGATGGGTGCAAGGAATTCTAGGGCATGTATTTCACCTCTTCATGCAGAGATGGAAGCACTGATATGGGCTATGAAATGTATGAGGAATTTACATCAGTTTCAGGTTACTTTTGCTACAGATTGTTCTCAATTGGTGAAGATGATTTCGAAACCAGAGGAATGGCCGGCGTTTGAGAGTTATATGCACGACATAAAGCTACTGTAGACACGTTTTACTAGCTCAGAGATTATTCATGTACCCCGGACGGAAAATCAAAAGGCGGATAGTCTAGCACGATGTGCCAGAAAACAATCGTCTTTCGTCGTTCAAATGGATACGGAGTTACCAGATTGGTTCGCAGAGTCTATATGAGTCTGTTTGTTGATGACAAAAAAAAAATATATATATACTTTTAAAGTAATAAAATACTTTCCTTATATCTATATATTCTTAGATGAAAAAATATTTGTTTATATTTTATAAAAAAAAAGATTCACATATATGATCTTGATATTAGGAAAAAAGAAATATTTTACTTTTAAAACAAAATTTTACACAGTACAAATATATATATTTTCAAAGTAATAGAATTTATTTTTATATATCCATCTATTTTCTTAGATGATCACATAAAATAATTAAGTAACATAAACTGATATATGTTAAATTGACAAAACATAATTTATAATTAGTATTTTGAAATGTTTTCTTTTATTTTTTCATATATTTAGTTGACTATAATGTCTTACAATTACATCAAAACAGAATATAAATTATATTTTACTTATATAATATAATTTCTCAAAAACAATCACATTTTTACTGCATATTTTAAGAAATATTAAAAAACTAAAAATAAATTTCAACAATAAACATCTTTTTGATCAAATAACTATAACATGAGTGACTCGACTAATCCGACTTATATCTAAAATCATAGATTTAACTACAATAAGATATAATTTATTTATTTTATAAGAATATATAATTATATAATAAAAGTTTGTTTTATAAGAATATATAATTATATAATAAAAATTTATTTATTTTATAAATTTAAATTATTGGATGACTTAAAACATATTAACAAATGAAAAATAAAATATCAACTCAATATTACAATTTATTTCTTTTGTAAAATTTATATATATGGATAAGACTTTATAATATTATAATTATATTAATTTATGTAATTTGAAAAAAACACTTTAGTTTATTTTTTTATTTCATTCTAAGAACAATTAATATATCTTAAGTTATACATAATTTTACTAAAATATACTTACGTATCTAAGACAAAAAGTAACATAAATACAAATAAGAAAATTAATTAAAAATTAATATATCTAGAATAAAAAATATTATAGTTGAATTCAAAGAAATAGATGGAATCCAATATGTCCAAATGATAACTGAATCGACTGTAAAACAACAAAACTGATTAGGTATAAAATATCTAAAATCATATGTATAATTAAATTAATATAATATTGTTAATAGAAATTATACATACAAATTATAAATTAATTTAAAAATATAAGTAAATATCAATCAATTATTATAGTATATTTATTTTATAAATATTTATGTTCGTGCATGAACATGGGAAAATCACCTAGTACATTTTTTAAATGTAAAACCGTACTCTATCAGGTTCATTTTAAGTGTCTTTGTAGACTTTAAAATCTATTTTTTATAAGTATTGTTTTATATTTTCAATGCATGTTTGATAGTTTTCCTATTTATATATCTATTTTTTAACTCATTAATAAAAAAAATCAAATAAAACAAAATATTAATTAGGGATATACAGTAATAGAAAATTGATGATTTTCTTAATATATACGAAGAAACCTTAAATGCCATATAAAACAAAACGAAGGGAGTATTACCTAAGCTTCGGTTCTATTCAAATCTTAATATGTGAAAAATACAAATAATCACGGATCCTTCTAAATATTGGTCCCAATGAGATGATGATAATCTTTTAGTGCATCCAAATGTAGAATACTCTCTTCGTTTCAAATTAGATGCCATTCAAGATTTTTCATGTAAATTAAGAAAAATATTAAATGTTCAGTTATCTTTATTTAAATACTAGGGTCGGTCCGCCCTACGGGCGGGATATAGTTTACTTGTGATCTAAGTTATTATTTTTTGTATGATTTTGTGGTTTGTGTTTTAGGTTTGCATTTTCAAAAAATGTGTAAGAAAAAAGATCATATAATATCACATAAATAGTATCAGAAAAATAAATAATATCAATTTGAAACATTTATTAAATAAATGATACAAAATATTTGTTTGTATGAGGAAAACTTTGAGGATGTGAATATGATTTATATTCCTCAGAGTCGGAATGGTCAGACGGATTCGCTAGCGAGAGAAGCAAGAATCAGAAGTTATATTTTCTACAATATAGATCAGATCTGGACAAACAGAAGTGCTCTTCGGAGAATCGGCTCGTCTGCCCACAACTTGAGCTATTAAATGAACAGCTAACCAAAAAAATACATCAAATAATATAATAAACATTAATTTTTTAATTTAATTACTAAATATACAATATATATATATATATTTAAATAAACTAATAATTCTATAAATTAATAAAATATTATATTTCCAACATTATTAATTTATAGAATTTTTACTGACATATTTTTGCCTTCAGCATGCATCTACAAATATAATTGTGAATAGTCTTTTTAGAGATTACTTTCTTCGTGTTGTTATTGCTTACATTTTGCTTGTGTTAAAACGGTCTTCTTCATGTTCAATTATCAACCACTATGATAATCTTTGGGTCCTGACCGACTCGAGCAAAATAACTAATATAACATTAACCATAACATGTTCATGTCTTTTGCTATAAATATTCATTAAGATGGTTTAATACATAAATGCTAAGATTCAATTCGATTGCAAGGGATGAAGGAAGATACAGTACAAAGAATCTGTACAATAATTATATATATATCTTTAATGTAGTAACTTGTATAGTTTCCTCGACTCTGCTTCGGTTGATGCTGCTCAGACCAGGATAAAGATGATGACAGTCCCAAATATGTGAATAAGAAGGCATGTCTGCAACAAAAGTAAAACATATATATGAAACTTAGCTTTAACTGCTAAAAAACGGGATCAGAGAATTTAAAAAAAAATTGAGAAGAGAGTCTCTCCTAGTACCAAGGATGAATTTGCTTTGAGTTTTAGATGCTTTTCTGAGTTGAGCAGTGGCTTGTGCAGTTGCAGCATTTGAGTTATTAATGTTAAAGCTGATATCATCTGCCAAATAGACATTATAAAGTTTCTTAGACTAAGGTAGTAAAGGAGACATAAAAATTTATGATATACGGCTGTTAAGGTATATGTATGAGTATAATTCAACGTTAAATAGCATGTCGCTGCAAGATACGAGGTAACACAACATGTCCAAACAGAGAAGATGGATTTAAAATGAGGTTTCATGACCATAACCAACTTTAGAAACTCTGTTAACCTAATTTTAAGATTATATCTCACTGAGGCGCAAAAGAAAACTGCATGCTTGACTGACTCACATTTGGGTAGTGATTATGCTGAAAATAGCAACATAATAGGCTATATCATACAGTCAAATAATAATCTCACATTTTTTTTATTGTAGAAGAAGAGCTTGCTCTCGGGAGGTCCTTAAAGATTCAATATCCAGTTCATGTGCATTATAACTGCATGGAGTGGAATAACAATGAAGCATGTGTAAGTACGATTCAAATTCCACAGACTATTAGTAACCATCCTAAGTTAAAGTTTTCTAAACATTGAGAAAGTTTATATAATACATTAATCAAGCTCCTATTGTATGCGAGTACAAAATCCAGGAAACTTTTGTTTTCTCATCTAGTAAACAACTTGATTCATTTGATTACCTGGTAGGTATATCTTTAGTGACCACATGAGTATATGTAATTTCTCTTTCAGCTGCAAGTCTCTGAGCTTTCTGAAACTCTTTGAGAACTGATTGGAATTCTTTGGCCAGTTAGCATTCACAATCTTCTTAATTGGCTGCAAGATAATATCAACATAATATAGCAAAATTAATAATGTTAATAGATAAGCACGTCACACACATCATCTATCAGGCATCCAATTCTCTTTTGTAAGATTGGTGGAAAATCTTAAGCAAGATCTAATGGTATCACCAACAAAGTTGATTTCAAAAGTAATTGTCCTCTTTCACATGAGAAAACAAACAAAAATTTAAGCAGTTTCTTACAGTAGTTGCTCCATGGAAGTCGGCTTCGCTAGCTTCTTTAAGTTTAGCTGCACCAGTTCTGATATCTGTAACTTTGTCTTTTGCCTGCAACCAAATATAATTTCCAGAACCAATAGACGAATTTATAAAAAAATCAACAAAATCTCAATAAACAAAACCAAAATTGTCAGACATTAACAATGAATCTAATTCTTTTTCTACCATATTTAAGCAATATATAACCAATAAAGTCCCCAAAATCTTAACAATCACGCCATATTAGGAACCAAAAAACCCCAATTGAAGCAAAAGGCCTAATTAACTCGGAGAGGAGGGAAAAAAACAGAACTAACAGCTTATCTCGTACATGGGAAAGTCCCCAAAACCTTAACTATCACTTGTTTTATAATCTTTGATAAAGTCATAACTGGACGGAATAAGGAGATGGTTCTCAGAGTCGGAGAGCTTACCTTTTTATAGTCGCAGTTCCACCGCCTTGCTTGAATGAAGCTCACATTGAAAGTAGATCGTGGGTGGGTGATGGATTTAAGAAGGACATTAAGACCACCTCCAACGGTGTCTCTAATCAGAGGTTCTAAAAAAAACTAAAAAAAATAAATCAAAAATGAGATAAATGAGCAAAACCTGTTTTTAATATAACACTTTTAGAATCAGTAAAAACTCCATATGTGCCTCTTTGTTATTGGCTAAAACAAAAAAAGGAAAATCTGACCTTCTCTTTCTTCCTCTTCGTTAATGTTTTTTTTTGTTTGGTCTGAAAAATTGGTTCGTTGATGTTCGTAGATGTTTTGAGAAATCTCTCCAAATCATCACACGAGATCAACCGTTTGTTTGTTGGATGAGATGCTGAGCTTGGAGAAACAAAGGCCTAAATCGTCATCATCGGAGGAGGCGCAAGCTGTGATTTCGTGGGTCGTCTCCGGTAATGTCGATCACGAGAAGGTGATCGAAAAGTTCGGCTGCGATAGGATAGACGAGTCGCTGATTGCTCGTGTTGAAAGACTCACCGCCAGTGCCGGTGCTGCTTATTATCTTTCATCCTCCAAGAAACGCAGAGGTTTGATCCCAAAGTTCAAAACTTTTCATTCATTCTTCTCTGGGTTTCGAATTTCAATGTACTTTTGTAATAAGTTTAGGCTAAGATTTGTGTAGAAGGTTGAATTAGCGTATAGCAAGACAAAGATTGCGCCTTTGTGGGTACTTATTTGATATAGTTGAAGATTTGAGTAAAGCTTGTGACTTTGTTGGGTTTTGTAGGGTGTTTGGATCCAGAGGAAGCTGTTTTCAGAACGGGAGGATGTGTCTGGTTTGCTGATGGCTTCTAAGATATGTGGTGAGAGGTCTGGTCTCGCTGAGGAAGGCATAGACTATGCGAGGAGAAGCTTAGGCAACGAGTGCGTTCAGTTAGATGGAGCAGCGCGTCTTGTTTTAGGCATTGCACTCACCGAAAGCTCGAGAGCATCAGCTACTGAGACCGAGCGTGTAGCTAGGCTCTCCGAGGGGATGCAGGCGCTGGAGTCTGCTGATATAACAGACCCGAGAGTCCTGCACCGTCTTGCGTTGGAGAACACAGGGGAGAGGAAGCTGGATTCCGCGTTAGCTTACGCTAAGCACGCGTTGAAGCTTGGAGCAGAGTCTGATCTTGAAGTATGGTTGCTTCTGGCTCGGGTTTTATCTGCTCAGAAGCGATTTTCAGACGCCTAGACTATTGTTGATGCAGCGCTTAACGAGACGGGGAAATGGAAACAAGGGAAGCTGTTGCGTTTGAAGGCAAAGTTTCGTGTGGCTAAAGGAGAAGTCAAGGATGCTATTGTGACTTACACACAGCTTCTTGCACTCCTTCAAGTTCAAAGCAAAAGCTTGAGTTCTGCAAAGAAGATGCCAAAGGGATATGATGTAGAGGGTTTGAGGAGTCTTGAGCTTGTGACGTGGCATGATCTTGCTCTTATATATATAAACCTCTCGCAGTGGCGTGACGCGGAGACGTGTCTCTCGAGATCAAAAAAACTTCTCACCCTGACCTGGATTTTGATTCTAGTGTTCGAAAATGATGGAATTTTTTTGCAAACTAGATGTATCCGCAAGGAAGGATGTTTCATCATTTCAGGGAGATGTGTGTTGGAGACCATCTTGCTGTTAAGGGACCAAAGGTACTCTTTTATAAATTCACATATCTTGCTTACTTGATATTACAATCCAATTTGTTATTCTATACTTTACGTTCATGCACCTTCCTGTGTTCACTCAAGGTTCTGCAATTTCTTCTAGTTTTAAGACTGTTTACACATTAATCATTGGGTTCATGAGTTGTTTTTTCTACTTTTTGCAGTCAAGGATTTCTGATGTAAGCTATGAAGAGCGGGATGATCCTGATGGTGGATTGGAACGCAAAGGCTTATCAGGTGACTCGTTGTGAGATTTGTGGGAACCGAAATTTGCACTGTCGATTTCTGTTTAAATAAGGAAACTAGGAAAACCTAATTTCCCAGAGGTCCCGGATATCTGCTAATACCACACGCTAAGCAATCAGAACACAATAATGACAACGATAAAGTATAAGAAATCGAAAAGAGAGCAAAGTAGATCTTATTCCGAATTCGCGTTTGAGCGTTACAACAAGGTAAGAGCCTGGGCTACGAGAGCTATCGGCGAGATTCCTAGTTCCAAAACCCTAAGACGGCAATAACCTAATTGAGTCGCAGCTCGACTAACAAAAACGGAAATATGCCTAATTGCTCTAAGTGCTAAGTTTGCTCTGAAAAAAGTTTTCTCTATGCCTCTCGCCTAGTACCCCTTATATACTGGCTCCAAGGTCGGTTTACGCATTTCCTCTTCTGCCCTTAAGCCGCCATAGAATAAAAATGGAGATATTCCATTTTTTCTGATCTTCGTAATTATCTTCAAAATTTCGTATTTATCCACGGAAACTTTGACATTTATCTTCCCTTGCGGACCAAGCGTAAACCGACATGCGGTTTACGAGCTGTTGGTTAAGAAATCGTAAGTTGGGCCTCGAGTCGTGTCTTAGGTCCCTTTGGACCGTCTTTCGACTCGAAGCGTTTATTACGGCTTCTTTCGATAAAGAATGAACTTTCCGCGGTTTTTACGGTAGAGTTCGATTGATAACTTAGAAATGGCGGGGAACGTGAGATGGGTTCGCTACGGTATTCGGGAGATAGCATCGAAGGGTAGACGAGAATGCATGGACTGATGTCGTATCGACGTTTCGGAAGAGCTCGGTTGCTACGTAGCGATCGAGCGGAATGGGCGATCGAGCTTCTGCTCGAGCTCGGTCTCTACGTAGCGACCGAGCGGAATGGGCGTTTGGTCGCTATGTAGCGACTGAGCTTTGGCTCGAACTCGGTCGCTACGTAGCGACCGAGCGGAGCACGCGTTTGGTCGCTGCGTAACGATCCTTCTCGAGCTCTTGTCCGATGATTCGCGTTGATTCGCGTTTCTTCCGCAAAGGTTTTTCGTAAAGAAGAATCTATTTTGAAAATATATTTTTCGAAGAATTTTTCTACGTTTTTCTTCTTCGGGGATTTGGACGTCAACTTCGTCGTAACCGTTTTTGACCCCAACAGTTAGCCCCCCAGCACATTGGGAATGTGGATTTCTAGCGAGGTCCCAATGCGTGGTATGGCGAGTTTGGACGAGATTGGTGTATTTGGGCGAAGTTCGTGTCCAAAAATCCGCAAGTAAATAATAATTTCTCATGCCTATAAGAAGGAAGGTAACTTCTTAATAACCTTCACACTTACTCATTCTCATACTCATTCTCATAGAGAGGTTTTTCTTGAAAAGTTCTTTCTCTTTCTCTCTGTCATTTCCTCCTTGATCTTAAAAGAAAAAAGAAAAACACGAGATGTCGAGTAAGAAGAGGAGTTCGTAGAAAGGGTCTTTGCCCGCGAATGTTTCTGAAGAGCTTCGAGTGCCGAAGATGGAATTCGTTCCTCATTCAGTAGACCCCGCCGAGAACGAGGCATGGTGGGTGGCGTGTTACAGTTCGATCACGCCTCCCATAGAAAAATCGTTCCCGGTCATGAACCATCGTCCGGTGGAGGGAAGTGTGCCGAGTAGGAGCACTAGCGGATTTCTCGAGGTCATGCGGTCGTTCTACCATATTTCGGACGCTGTGGAATTCAGGATTCCTTGTCAAGGAGAGTGCGCTAGTAGTCCCCCGGAGGGCTTCTTTACTTGTTACGAGGCATTTGTAGTGCGTTGCCGTTTATGTTTTCCGATCTCCGAGATCATCGTCCGTGCGTTGGGTCGTTTCGGGGTAGCGATAAGCTAACTGAATCCTCTTAGCATCCAGCACCTCGTATGGATCCTGGTCCTGAGCTACGAGCATGGTCTCTCTCTCACCGTTGATCACTTCGAAGCGCTTCTTCGATTACAGATCATCCGGGACACGGACACGTACAGGCTAGTTCCTCGGAACTTCATGTCAGTGGTAAAGGGGTTCACTTCCAACTTCAACTCGTGGAGGAAGTTTTTCTTCTTCGTTCGTGTAGACGCAGCGTCCGTTGAGGAGAGTTGTATCCCACTGTTTCGGAGGTTGCCGAACGATCGTCCCTCTATCAACCCTCTTGCTCCGTTTCCTGAGGACATTATTGCGATGAGGGATCTGCTCAGGAATAGTCCTTTTTCTGGACTTCTTTTACGCCGAAGAGAGTTCGTAAGGTGTTGAGGTTTGTGCATCCTGGTCCTGCTTTGGGCGGAGAAACAAGGAGTGATTCCGAACCTGAAGACCAAGGTCCCAACGCCGGTCCCAACACCGCTCCCACTATTGTGACGGGGCCAAATTCTTCGAAGGGGAAACATATTGATCTCGGCGACCAGGAGTTTTCGGTGGACGATTGCATGCTTCCAGGATGGGATCCAAACCTTGCTTTCGGCGATGGAAGTGGTACGAGCGAGGTCCCTATTCCGGACTTCGATGATTTCTTCGCTGGTCTTCCGTCGGGTTTTGACGCTCCTCAGGCCACGAGCGAGTCAGGGAGGCCGAGAGTCGTTGCGGAAGGATCTCGCATCATTAACGGGGTATAATTTTTAAGAATTCAGACGATCGTTATTATTATTTTTGCTTATAACGTGTCAATCAGTTTTACAGAGTTTGAAGTTGCTTGGATCGCCCATTGAGGCGAGCCATAGAGAGGCCATGATCTATCGCTTTAAAGCGGAGAAGGCGGAAAAGGATCTTGCTCGCATGCGAGACGAGATGTTGGCGCGAGACGCTCAACTCGCTCGTGATCATGCCAGGGCTGTTCGCAGGACGGAACTGAAGGGCAAGAGGGAAATTGTCGAGGTGATGGAGACTCGCACTTCTCAATTTCAGGTTGAGTACGGGAATCTTAAGGGTGCTTTCAACTCGCTGGGCGACTTCCGTGAGTGTCGCGGCTCCGTCGGGAGCCTTTGGAAGACGCAGGAAGATGACTACGTTTTCGAGAGGGAGATGGAGTTAATGAAGGGTGGCATGAAGGATCATGCTTACGCTGAGTCGACCATTGCTCCGATCGACGGGAAGATCCAGGGATTCTGGGATCCTATCCCGGTTTCCCCTGATACCGTAGAGACTACGGCTGATTTTGCTGGTGATGATGAGGAAGTGAACTTTCCCGCGGATGCATTCGGGGCTTCCTTGTCCGGGAGTTTTAACTTTGATCTGTGAGTGTTTTGGCGGGAAGGAGTTTTTCCCTTTATCTAGTATTTTGCGGCCGAGTGTGGCCTTTGTTCATATATATCTGGCCGAGTGTGGCCTTGAACCCCTACCGCTATGCGGTATATATAATTGATGTCTGTTTGGGTTTACTTTGTTTAGAGTGGGTTTGAAGTGAACATGAGCTGTCGTCTCATTTTATCTTCGTTGAGGCGTTCAATCTGTTAGTTCGTTCGAGAGGTGAGTTTTCGTAGAAATCATTTACGATTTTTTGGGAACGTTGAGTTATGAACGAAGAGACATGTTTTAGGAATCTCGTATTGTTTAGATATCATGTCTTTGAGATGTTTGACACCAATGCGATGGGTTTAGGGTAAGACCTAGGTTTACTCTCGGTTTTAAGGTTTGTGCGGTGACTAGCCGGCTATCGGTTTTCCTGTTGCGATTTCTACCTGATTCGTACCTATTTAAAGTCCGCGATAGGTTCTCGGCTTATACGACTTGTATGGTACGAATCGAGCATCTTTCAAGAGACAATTTTTAAGCCAACTAGAACTGCTAGACCAAAATTTCGGATTTTTTTTGTAGCGCACTTTCGTCCTTGTGTTGGACGTTTGAAGATCAAAAGAGTGATCAGGTTGCGTTTGTTTAAGACGGCTGATGTGTTTGTCGGGGCCAATCGACGAACGGAGTGTAAGATTTATAGTGGTCGCGTTCGGACAATTTGTTCGTCCCATCTCGATTTTTAACTTGGCGACGTCTCGCAGTTATTTTGAAGACTATACATATATTTTTGAAGTGAGATTGTTTTGCGATTTTGTCTTAAAAAGAGCGACGTATATTTCGTAAAAAATTTCGAAATCTCGATAGAATTCGATTACAATAACGTATCTTTTCCTATGTGGGAGTATACGAGTATACGCACCCACTCTCCCCCCCCCCCCTTTTTGGAGAGGGGGATAGTTGAACTCGTCTTTCGACGAGCTGCCTACGTACCCCTTTCGGGGATCAAGCCATCTCGTAGTTCTGTTTTATGCCGCGAGTGTTTTTACTCGGCGGTTGTCGCCATGCTGACCGCCTTGATCGAGATGATCGTGGCAGGGTCAGTGTTCTCTTCCGGATGTTCCGGTTGAATTGTAGTGTTGGCTTCGGCCTCATGTTGAGTTTCGACGCCCGAAGCGTCTGCGTCGGCAGACGATATGAAATCGTCTTTTCTCGAAACGTTGTTGGTCGAAGATTTATCGATCTTCGCGCGTTTGCGATTTGCCGTTGCAGAGGTTGTCATCTGTCTTAACTTGTGTCTGCGAGGAAGCACAGTCGTGACTGTTTCTGACATTCCCAGATAGTTGCGACTCCGTTTGGGGTCCGGAATTTGACGCCCAGTTGGTACGTCGATGGAACGGCTTGCATAGCGTTGAGCCACTGGGTTCTCATGATCACGTTGTAGATGGCAGGATGATCGAATACCGCAAACTCTACGATTTTTGTGACCTCCTTGGCCATGACAGGTGGCCGAATTGATCCGAGGGTCATCGATACTTCGCCAGAAAATCCTGTGAGCGGTTTCGGAGTTGGAGTTACTACTCCGAGTTCAATGCTCATCCGATTGAGAGTGTCGCGGAAGATTACATTCACTATGCTCCCCGTATCAATGAGTACTCTTCCGACATCCAGATCTCGTATGACGAGGTCTATGACGAGCGGATCGCAGTGAGGTTGATCAATCCCGCTGGCTTCCTCCTTTGTGAAGGTGATTGAGCAGTTCAGATCATCTTTGGTAGGAGACCATGTAGGCCAGTTTGCGCTCGACTCCGCCTTCCGCTGGTAAGCCTTGATGCCAGAGACCGTATCATTGCAGAATTGTGATCCTCCGATGATCATGTTGACCCTACGACGATTGTTATCGTTCCCCTTGTCGTCTGGCCTCCTGCCGCGTTTATCCCCGAATTGGTTTCTTTGGGGAGATCTCTCCGCGGGGAGATTTCTGTCCGGCTTCGGGGGGCGTTCGGTCTCGAGGATGAGATCTTTTACGCTGGTTACTTCCAAGAGTTCTCCGGCTAGTTGCTTCGCGGCCAGATTCGCTCCCAAGACCTTGCAGTTAGTCGTGGAGTGTCCTCGGGATTGGTGGAACTCGCAGAAGGTGTTTTCGTCATATCCTTGGTTGCGAGTCCACGTATTACCCATGGTTCGGCCCTGGTCTGAGCCGATCGCGTAATTATGTGCTCCTTGGAGTTCTTCCCCCTCGTGATGGACGTACTTGTCGTTACGAGGGTTCTTCTTCCTTGTTTTCGGGTCTAAATCTTTCGAGGACGATCTTGCCGACTTATGCTTCTATGATAAGATTTTCGTTTCTTCCTCGATCATGATGTAGTACGTCGCCTTGTGGAGGGCGTCTTGGATCGTCAGTGGTTTTTCGAGGGATATCCATTTTCTGAATTTCGACTTGTACCAGAGCGCCTTTCTGAGTGCGTCGATGGCCACCTTTTCGCTTATCCCGCTGACCCTAGACATCACCAACTTGAACCGGCTGATGAACTCGCGAAGGGGTTCTTCTTCCCTCTGGGACAGACTCCAGAGATCGACATCGGAAGTTTCTCTATCTATGAACATAGAGTATTGCTTGAGAAATTCCGATGCGAGCTGTCGGAAACTCCCGATAGAGTTTCATTTAAGGCGCGCGAACCATTCGAGGGCTGCTCCTTCTAGATTCTCGATGAACAGGCGGCAGTAGCCGGCGTCTCTCTCGCCGTCCTTCAGCATCGCTCTTCCCATCGTGATGTGGAAAGCCTGAAGGTGCGCTCTCGGATCGGTCGTACCATCATACTTCGGTACTTTGATCTTTCCTAGATCGGATACCTTCGTATCTGAGATGCGAGCGGTGAAAGGGGTTTTTCGAGCCCCTTCCAGCAGTCTGTCGATCTCGGGGGCCGCGCTCGTAGCATGATGGATTTGAGATTTTACGGCTCTTACTTCTACCGCAGTCTTGGTCATATAGTCGCGAAGATCGCGTATATTCGATGTCTCGTCAGCAGGTTTCCGCGCTTGTCGGCGTTTACTGCGAGTGAGCTCGGTTTGTTTTTCAGCCAGCTCTTCCTGTTCGTTCCAATAGAGGATTTCCTCCTCTTCTGTCATTGGTTTGTCGAATGGAGAGCTTTCCTGAGTGAATCGGCTTCTGGTCCTTCTAGGATGTCTGTCGGCGTCTTCATCAGTATTGTTGGAGACATCGCTAGGGTCCAGGTCGACTTGCTCGACTCCGTTGTCCTCCTAAGCCTTCGCGGGAGGCGGAGGGCTTTCGGAGTTTCTCCTTTCGACGGGAGACTTCTCGCTAGGGTTTTAACCCGAAGGTCGTTCCTGGGCGGCTCCGGGTCTGTTGAGTGGGGTCGCAAAGTCGAGTCTTTTCCCGCGGACTTTAGTGGTTCCACGGGGGCTGATTGTTTGAGTCCTTGCCGTTAAGGTTTCAACTTGTTTGGTCAAGGTGCTCACGAGCTTATCCTGTTCTTCCGACCTTTTTTCATAGGTGGCGAACATCTTTTTAAACTCCTCGAGCGCCGCGGCGTTGGCCGCGGATACGTCCGCTGCGAGAGTATGGAGATCAGTGCCGCTGCCTCCGTTAAGAGGAGTATGCACGTTGTCCCCCTCCTTCTAGCGCCAAACTGTGGGAACCGAAATTTGCGCTGTCGATTTCCATTTAAATAAGGAAACTAGGAAAACCTAATTTCTCAGATGTCCCGGATATCTGCTAATACCACACGCTAAGCAATCAGAACACAATAATGACAACGATAAAGTATAAAAAATCGAAAAGAGAGCAAAGTAGATCTTATTCCGAATTCGCGTTTGAGCGTTACAACAAGGTAAGAGCCTGGGCTACGAGAGCTCTCGGTAAGATTCCTAGTTCTAAAACCCTAAGACGGCAATAACCTAGTTGAGTCGCAGCTCGACTAACAAAACCGGAAATACGTCTAATTGCTCTAAGTGCTAAGTTTGCTCTGAAAAAAGTTTTCTCTATGCCTCTCGCCTAAGACCCTTTATATACTGGCTCCAAGGTCGGTTTACGCATTTCCTCTTCTGCCCTTAAGCCGCCATAGCATAAAAATGGAGATATTCCATTTTTTCCGATCTTCGTAATTATCTTCAAAATTTCGTATTTATCCGCGGAAACTTTGACATTTATCTTCCCTTGCGGACCAAGCGTAAACCGACATGCGGTTTACGGGCTGTTGGTTAAGAAATCGTAAGTTGGGCCTCGAGTCGTGTCTTAGGTCCCTTTGGACCGTCTTTTGACTCGAAACGTTTATTACGGCTTCTTTCGATAAAGAATGAACTTTCCGCGGTTTTTACGGTAAAGTTCGATTGATAACTTAGAAATGGCGGGGAACATGAGTTGGGTTCGCTACGGTATTCGGGGGATAGCATCGAAGGGTAGATGAGAATGCATGGACTGATGTCGTTTCGACGTTTCGGAAGAGCTCGGTCGCTACGTAGCGACCGAACTTTGGTTCGAGCTCGGTCGCTACGTAGCGACCGAGCGGAATGGGCGTTTGGTCGCTATGTAGCGACTGAGCTTTGGCTCGAACTCGGTCGCTACGTAGCGACCGAGCGGAGCACGCGTTTGGTCGCTGCGTAACGATCCTTCTCGAGCTCTTGTCCGATGATTCGCGTTTCTTCCGCAAAGGTTTTTCGTAAAGAAGAATCTATTTCGAAAATATATTTGTCGAAGAATTTTTCTACGTTTTTCTTCTTCGGGTATTTCGACGTTAACTTCGTCGTAACCATTTTTGACCCCAACAAAATTCACTTTACAATCTGTCTGCAGGTTTCTTCCTGTTCTATTCGTTGATACCATCTGATCAAACTTCTTATCATGACTCTTTCTTCATTCACACCTTTGATCAAACTTCATGTCATGTATGCTTTTTTCATCTTATAAATAAAATCATTAAACTTTCTAAAAAAAAAAAAAAAAATTTAAAACATTTAATTAGATTAACAAGGGTTCTTAAGTTTTCAAATCACAAAATTAATTACTAAATAATTCATTAGAACCCTTGATAGTCTCTTACCAATAGACATGCTCTAATAAGATGAATCTGTAACTGAAAGTTTTTCGGAGTGTTAAAGAAGAATATGAAACACAGCTATTGAAACCATAGTTTGTGAGTAGATCTCGTATTGGAGGAGACGACACAACCCTAAACTCTTAAACGACGCGTTTTGAAACACATGAATTTGCCCTTCAACTTAAATGAAACGCAGAGTTTTGTTGTCTTGGACACGTGTCGTCACTACAGAGTACGAGTTTGTGACATGGAATCTCATGTGGCATGCTTAAGAAGGAGAGAAACACAATTTTATATATAAAGATTAGAATTCTATTATTTTAATTTTTGAATTTATGAGGGTAAAAAAAATAAAGTAGTGACATTAATTGTAGGGAAATTTGCCAAATATGACTCAAAACTTGATTTGAAATGCAAACTTATACCCAAACTTGAATCAAATGCAAAATTAACCTAAAAGCCTTGTGAAAATACATCCAACCCCATGTGACCAAACAAAAAAACAGAACTCATTTTTATGAATATAGTCTCAGTAAGTCGTATGAGTTTTCTGAGATACTGGAAGTCTTATGGACGACTTCCAGGTAAGTCGTTTAGTGTTGTTGATCTTAAAAATAATTTATAAATTGTTTAAAAAATATTTTGCCAACTGAAAAATTAAAATCATGTAATTATAAACTGTTTTAAGTGATGTAAATTAAGATATAATAAAATTGAATAGTTTTCAATATAGATGAGTAAAAGTAGTTAATCATGATATTCTTTGGTTTAGGGTTTGACAACATATGTTGTAATATTGTATGTATTCTTAGTGTTAGATTTTGGAAAGCTTAAATGTTTTTTTGAAAAATTAAATTTTTACATATATGTGTTTATTTATGTGTATAGTAATCACTTTTTAAGTTTAATTTGATTTTATGAAGTGCTTAAATTAGTTAATTTAGTTTAGAGGTTATGTTTAGGGTCTAGATGAATATTATGTAAGTCGTCTAGAAAGTCTTCTATTTTAGTTTCCCGATAAAAATATTTTAGCTTTCCGCTAAAAATATTGAAGTTTTCTGGACGACTTACACGTAAGATGTCCAGGAAGTCTTCTATTAGACGACTTACTTGAAATTTTTCTGAATCGAAACTATTTGACCTAATTGGATTTTTTGTCTCTCTATATAAAGAAAAATTTACACATTCTCTCTGCTCTTCTCAAATGGTTGCAATAAAAATTTAATGTTCCTCATTTTAAAACTCTTAAACCTCTCTCTAATCTCTTTGAACTTATAAACATCAAACTTTATATCAATTTATTGTTTTTGTTTCATGTCTTTCTCACTAATTTATCTTGTTTTTGCAGGTTTTTCATCACATGGTTCTCATCTTGCACTCATTTAATGGTAGATATATTAATTTTAGATATGTATTTTTGTGTGTTCTATAAAGGTAGATTTATCTAATCTTCCACTCATTTTCTCTGTTTTAAGCCATTTGAACGTTTTTAGATATGCAAGTTTTTCAGATCTGGATTTGGATATGCAGGTTTTTCAGATTTGGAAGACTTATGGACTAGAAGACTTTCAGACGACTTTCAGGAAGTCTTTTGACGGAGTCTTCTCCAATGTCTCCCTTTCATAACTGATCTGAGCGTTTTCATAAGTTTTTATGTTTGAGTTTTCTTCATTTGGTAACCTCTTGTTGTATAAAGTTCATATCTTTTTCCCAAACTAAAACTCTTCAAACTCACTCTAATCTCTTTGACTTGAAAACACTAAACTTTATATGAATTTTTCATTTTTGTCTCATGTCTTTCTCACTAATCTATCTTTTTGTTGCAGGTTTTTAATCAGGTGGTTCTCATCTTCCACTTGAATATGTACTTTGTGTGTTCTATAAAAGTATAACTATCTAATTTTTCATTCATTTTCTCTGTTTTTAAGTCATTTGAACGTTTTTTTATATGATATGCAAGTTTTTCAGATTTGGGTTTGATATACATGTTTTTCAGATCTGGATCAGACTTTGGAAGATTTTTGGAAAATCTTCTCGGAAATCTTCTAAAATATAATGCGCTAGAAGACTTACAGGAAGTCTTCCAGACGACTTCAAAGAAGTCTTCCAGGCGACTTCCATGATGTCTTCCAGACGACTTCAAAGAAGTCTTCTGACAGAGTCTTCTTCCATATCAAGTGTAGTCTAAGGTTGTCTTTGTAGAGGAATGATCTATAATAGTTTTTTTGTGGTATGTTTTGAGATTTGCATGTGTACTCCTTTAGTTGTGACTTTTTTTGTAAATTTGAAGAGATATTAATGAAAAAATTTGGTAAATATGTTCATATTCCAAAATATTATTTTGCCAAAATTACTTGACATAATTAAAGTTATTGATACAACTTCAATAGCAAAACACAGCAACATAAAAAATTAATCAAATTTATTACAACTAAGGGAGAATAATTCTCAAGAAAACTTAGTCAAATTCAAAAAAGATAAAACATTACATAAGTTCAAAGATATACACTTTCATTAGATACATAAGTAAAAAATATATCTTATGATCTATGAAGACACATTAAACAATGTTACTTGATATTCTTGAAGTTACTTGACACTTTTGAAAATTAAATAAACATATCTTAAAATTATTTAACAAATTTACAAAAACTAACGTAGAAGACTAATTAGCTAGAAACTTTACTAAATATGAATGTCGTAACCTCATAAATATCACCAATTAAGTTATAAATTTCATTCAGTAGCCCCAATATTGACTAATATACATGAATTAACAAAAAAATGAGTCTTTACAGTTTTAGAAAAAATGAAAGTTTATTAACCATTGACGCAGACGACTTCTAGGAAGTCATCCAATTAGATTAGTTTTGCAATTGATTTTTAATCTAAACGACTTACATGAAAGTCGTCCATCTTTGTTTGTTAAAAAAATTGAGACGATTTCCATGTAAGTCGTCTACGGAAAACAAGTTAGTTTTGCATTTGATCGGATTGTGTCAGATATTTGACTTTCCATAGACGACTTATACATAAGTCGTCCAGTAAAAAATTAAAAAAACAATATTTTGTTATACCGAGACGACTTACATGTAAGTCGTCTCAGGTTAGTTTTGCAATTGAAAAATAAAACAAAAATATTATTCCTTTCTAGACAACTTACACGGAAGTCGTCCGTCCGACGAATTACATGGAAGTCGGCCAAGATAAGCAAGATTTGACCAGAATCTCGGAATAAAATCATGGACGACTTTCGTGTAACTCATCTGATGGACGACTTCCGTGTCAGTCGTCTAGACAAAAATAATTTTTTTTGTTTTATTTTTCAATTGCAAAACTAACCTGAGACGACTTACATGGAAGTCGTCTAGGTATTACAAAATATTGATTTTTTAATTTTCTACTGGACGACTTATGTGTAAGTCATCCAGAAAAAGTCAAATTTCTGACACAATCTGGTCAAATGCAAAACTAACATGTATAACTTAGACGACTTACATGGAAGTTTTCTCGAATTTTTTTGTAACAAACAAAGATGGACGACTTCCATGTAAGTCGTCTAGAAAAACACATTTAAAAGTCAATTGCAAAACTAACATCTGTATTGACCAGAAGACTTTCATGTAAGTCGTCTACAGCCAGACGACTTACCCGGAAGTCGTCTGGACGAATAGATATGAAATAAAAAAATAATTTCATAGTTTCAACCAATGAGATAACTTGTTTAGCACACAAAAGTATTCTCCAAGCACCCAAAATCTCAAACAAAATTGACCCACCAAGAATCGTAAGCTTCAATGGCTCTATGAACCATAAAAATTTTAGAATAAAAATTTTGGTTTTTTTTTGGATGAATATGGAGAGAAAGTGAAAGAGATGTTGTTTTTAGTTCATAAGAATTGAGAAGGAAGGAGTGTAAATCGATTTGAGGTGCATTAAGAGCTTCAAATTGGTTGTTCATGGTGGTTGGTGATGAGGTTGAGAGAGTAAAAAAATCATTTTTGAATAAAAAAAAAACTAATGGCATTTTCGTGAATAATATGAACTTGTGGGCTGAATAGGACAAAAGAAAAATCGAGAAAAACATGAGTTAGTTTTAAGTTTAACTTTGAATTTTGAGTCAATTTTGCAAATAGCCCTAAATTGTATTGAAAGCATAAAACGACAATAAAAATTAATATATAAATATATTTCATATGAAATAGAAGGAGTATTATTTTCTGTAATATTGACATTAATATTGACATTGGTGTTGAGTCTTGCGGCTCCGTCACAAACTTAGCATCATCAGATTATAATAATTTTAAAAATTATACTCTTTTATTTTATTTTTATTTTATAACCATGAGATCCGGCGACCAAAGTCAACCGACTAGTTCCATGAGACCTACGACACTCTATGTATTTTTGCCATTTAAAGCAGTTTGGGTGGCCAGCGGTGATTGAACTGAAATATAAAGATATTTAGTAAATTTTATTTATACTTTTATTTTTAGTTAAAGTGATCTGTTAGTAATTATTTTTAAAATGTAAAATTATTAATGATCTTCAACATTTTAAATCTATAAATACTGGTGAAATAATTTTTAATTTTTATTAGATAAAATTAGTATTAATATAAAAACTGTAAGAGTGTTGAATTAGTAGTTGGTAAAGACAACAAAAATGATGATATGAAATGTTAATAAACATGTGATAATGAGAATGTATAATAAAGTGACTTGTCTAGGCTGCAAGTGGCCTAAAGCAAACAGAGGGTAATTTATATCAAATTAAAATAGAGTTTATAAGTTATATTTAAATAATATTTTATGAAACATTAGAGATTTCTAATACTATGTTTTTAATCTTTTCAAATGAAAATTTAGATTTCGGAAATAACACTTAAATACGTATTTCATTTTTATACTAACCAAAATTATATATTAAATTTGGAAGCCTCGAAATATGCTTAATATCATCAAGGGCTATATAGATTTCGAAAAAAATAAAAAATCATGGGCTTTATAGTGCAAATGCCTTATTTTTTCTTGGTTGGCCACGGCCCTGTATGGTGTGATCTATATATTTGAGTGAGTGTATGTTAGTTCCAACTATAGTTGCTTTGGAAGTTGATCAACAGTTGGTATGTAGGAGTATATATCTTAAATCATCAAGTATACATACATTTTTGTGTGAAAAGAGCAACGTTGTTTAACAAAAAAAAAGAAAGAAAAAAAGCGCAACGTTGTTTTGAATGTGATACACTATATCATAACATGTGTATCATCATTATCATACTCAAACAGCATGGTTTCTCCTCGTATCTTACACACCGTTTTGTATTAAAACCATTCAAAAGTTTAAACACAAGCGTGTGTCAAATGCATACCAAAAAGAAAAATAGAAAGGCTAAAAGCATGTATGTTTGTTAAACGTCTTCCTCTTTGGGTTGTTTATCCATAGATCATCAAATAGAATGCTGCAATGACTTTCCCTATCCTGAAATAAATATAAATAACTTACACTGCGGATTTCTAATTAACTTTCCAACTTTAAAGAAAAGAATATTATAAAAAATGTCATTTATTATAATTTTACTTCAAATGTTGTTATATATTCATTTAAACGATTATTTTAAAATAAAATACGGTAAATTTAAATTTAGTAAATACGTTGTATTAGTTTTTTATCATAAATTCATTGTATTTGTGCAATATTTACAACAAATTTTGTATCATTTGTAATCCATCATAAATCAACCGCTGCAAATTTTTTAATAGATAGCAAATGTTGTAGAAGTCTCCCGCAAAATTATTTGTTGATGGTAAGTTAATGTATAATCAAAACGTTATTAAGGTTAGAGTTTTTTTTTTTTTTGACGTCGAACGGCCATTCTATTACTCAAGCTTGAGGTGGTCTGGGTAACCAGACCGGAATAGAACAACCAATGAAAAGTAACTCTCTACGAAAGGTCCTAGCTGTCTTAGCCAAAAAATCAGCAAACAGATTGCGCACTCGTGGCACATAGGTTATTTTGAAGTCCGGGAAGCAAATCTGCAGCGTTTCTATCTTCTCCAGTTCTGTCGCAAAGCTTGGCCACTCATGGGGTTCTTTTATCATTGAAATCAGCTCCTTGCAGTCTGTTCCAAAGCTCTGGCATGGCGAGTGTTGAAGCATATTCTCCATCGCCCATCGCAGTGCTTCTACCTCCGAATGCAAAGCTGATTCACATCGAATGAAATTCCGTGATCCCATAAGTTGTGTGTTCTCCCCGCTATCCATCCAGACCCATCCACATCCACTAAAGCGATCCGAAGCTGTCCAAGATCCATCTAGTAGACAAATATTACCCAAGCTTAAGACTTGGTTCTCCTCATTGCTGATGGCCTGAACTACTGGCGATATCATCTCGTTTGCAATGAACCAGGCTTGACATTCACTTTCTGCATATCGAACTAGTTCCAAGGGGTCTCTATCTATTCCCCTAAAAAGTTTGTCATTACGAGCCTTCCAAATATACCATATTAACCAGGGATAAGGATCCCTGTCTTGGTCTGGCGCTAAGATTTCATTCTTCCTCCAGAATAGATAGTCCATGTTTGTGTAGACGCTGGCCACTGGGAATATACCTGTGCTCGTAGGAGTTGCTGATAAGGACCACACTTGGAGAGCCGGAGGGCATTCAAATATTGCATGTGTTACAGATTCCTCTAGTTCTCCACACCTTGGGCAATAATTATCGCACCTCATATTCCGCCTTGCGAGATTCCTCGTCACTGCCACCTGACCCGTTATCAATTGCCATATAAGATGACACATCTTTCTTGGTGCTTTCAACGTCCAAGCAAAGGCTTGGAGTTTAGTAATACTTGGTTCCAGTATTTTCTTGTCCTCTTCTGGCTTCATCAGGTTTTGAGCAACCCAGTATCCAGATTTAACAGTGTATTGGCCATTCTTCGTGTAGTTCCAGCAGAAGGTATCACGGCGATGGGCAGAACTTATAGCCATACTACGAATGAGTGGTATGTCATCGGGGTGGACATAATTCTCTAGTAGCCCTACATCCCATTCCTTCAATTCTTGGTTAATGAGGTCACTAACTCTCATATTCGGATGCATTACAGGTGCTACAGGTGTAGCTGGTCTAGCAGGTATCGTTGGGATCCATTGGTCCTCCCACACCTTGATCTCATAACCAGAATGAATCTTCTGTCTGATCCCGAGAAGCAAAAGCTTTCTTGCAGCATAAATGCTTGTCCACACATATGATGGGTTACTTGCAGAGACTTCTCGTAATGGCGAGGTCATCCTATAGTACCTGCCTCTCAAAACTCGGGCAACCAGTGAATCAGGGTACTGAGTCAATCTCCAAAGTTGCTTTGCCAATAGTGCTAGATTAAATTCATGGATCAAACGGAAACCAATCCCGCCCTCTTCTTTTGGTAGACAGACTTTTTCCCATTTCGCCCAGTGTATTCCTCTCTTTGGTGGATTCGAGCTCCACCAAAATTGTGCAATGGCACTAGCAAGGTTCTCACAAATCTCCAATGGGAGCAGAAATGTCGACATAACGTATGTCGGAAGAGCGAGTAAGATGGATTTGATCATTACCTCCTTCCCCCCTTTTGAGAGCCATCTACCTGTCCATCCATTAACTCTGTGCATAAGATTGTCCTTTAAAAATGCAAAGAGTTTACATTTGGAGCCACTAATATCCTCTGGGATTCCCAAGTACTTTCCCATCCCACCATCATTATGTATTCCAAGTACATCTTTGATCTCTAACCTAGTAGCTGTATTAATCCTCTTACCAAAGAGTAAGGAAGATTTGTCAAAATTGATACATTGGCCAGATGCTCTACCATATGTCCTGACTACTTTCATTACTTCTTCACATTCACGGGGCTCCGCCTTACAGAAGAAAAGGCTATCATCAGCAAAGAGAAGGTGGGATACTGAAGGACATGCGCGTGTGACACGCATCCCCGTTATCTTCCCTTGGTTCTCTGCATGATTAAGAAGGCTAACGAGCGCTTCCGTGCACAGAATAAAAATGAAAGGAGACAAAGGATCTCCCTGACGCAGGCCTCTACCTGGAACAATATGTCCTCTTGGCTGCCCATTCATAAGAACTTTATATTTCACCGACGTAATGCACCTCATGATCCATGTAATCCATGTTTCCGAGAATCCCATCTTTCGCATCACAGCTTCAATAAATGACCATTCCATCCTATCATATGCTTTACTCATGTCTGTCTTGATGGCCATCCTCTTATTACGTCCACTCGGTTTAGTTCGCAGGGCATGAAACATCTCTTGAGCAATCATGATATTATCTGAGATCTGTCTTCCCGCAACAAAGGCTGACTGGGTTTCTGATATCAATCCTGGCAAGACTTTCTTTAGTCTCTGGCATAAGACTTTAGAGATGATCTTGTAGCTGACATTACATAGGCTTATGGGTCTGAATTGAGCCATATCATTTGGCTTAGGTGTCTTTGGGATAAGACATATATTTGTATCATTCAATCCATTAGTCACAGTCCCATCAAAAAGGAATTTATTAACCATAAGAGTTAAATCCTCCTTGACTATATCCCAAAACTTTTGATAAAAAAGTGCAGTCATCCCATCTGGCCCTGGTGCCTTATCTGGATGCATGGCAAAAAGAGCTAGTTTGACTTCCCATTCAGTAACAGGAGCTGTAAGGTTGTCATTCATTGATCCCGTGACCGTCGTCGGAACTTCAGATAACGCCTCTTCAATATCTTCTGGAATAGAAGACTCAAAGATTTGCCGAAAATAGCTAGTAGCAATGGCTACCAGGCCTTCCTCGTCCTCAACTATGTTACCATTTGCATCCAGTAACTGCGTGATTTTGTTCCTTGCTCTCCTTTGCTTCGTTAGGGCATGGAAGAATTTAGTATTTTTATCTCCCTCTCTCAGCCAAAACACTCTACTCTTTTGTTTCCAGAACATTTCCTCTGCTTTAAGAGCATCAGAGAGTTCTTTCAACGCTGCGGCAATTTCCTCAGTCGTCGCATTATCGTCTGCGTATAGGCCCTCAACTTTCTCCTTGAGCTCCTCTACTAGCTTTGCTGAATTAATATTATGTTGTCTCCTCCATTCACTCAAGGCTTTTCGGCAGCTGGAAATATGTTCCATTATATTCGCATTGGCGGGAAGATCAGGAGATTTCCATCCCTCCAGAATGACTTGCCTTAGCTCCTCATTATCTAACCATCTTTTGTCAAATTTGAATTTTTTTGATCTTCTAGTCGGCTTAATGAGTATGTCTGCGAGAATCGGACGATGGTCTGATCCCCATAGCCTCAAATACTTCACAGTTGAGTGAGGAAAGTTCTCGTGCCAATCTGCATTTCCAACCGCTCTGTCTAAACGACATCGAACGGTTGTTCCTCCTGCTCTCTTCCCTACCCAAGAGAGCATGTCCCCCGTGAAAGGAAACTCTAGCATCCCACAATCATGAAGCATCTGTTTAAAAGGGAGGAAAGAACTATCAGGGCGTTGTTTTCCTCCTGCTTTCTCATTATGACATGTGATTTCATTAAAATCTCCTATCATGAACCAAGGTCCATTTCTTGTTGTTGAGAAACGCGTAAGACGTTCCCAAACTTGATCTCGTCTCTCTAATACAGGGTCTCCATAAACAAACGTCATATAGACTTTTATTCCATCAATGACTGCCTCAATGTCAATCATACGGTTATTTGAAAATAAAACATTAACTTGAAATTCGTCCATAAAAAATAAAGCTAAACCTCCGCTGAGTCCAAGTGGCTCAACAGTAAACAAATGATCAAATCCTAAGTTGGCCTGAATGTTTTGCAACAACAGCCTTCTGTTCTTTGTCTCAGAAAGGAACACAAGTCCTGGGCGATGCTTCTGACACATCTCCGTAAGGCGTCGAACTGTGAGGTCGTTCCCTATCCCTCGACAGTTCCAACTGAGTGTCTTCATGGATGATGTTGGGGGGATTTTTTGGATCCCTCCAAACCCCTATCCCTGCGTGTACTGCCTTTCGAATGATTCCCCGGACCCGAGCGGTGCCTCTGAGAATGTGATGTGTCCCTAGATGATGATCTGCGAAGCTTTGGGGAACCTCGACGGAGGAACTCAGCCTTCTTGCCTAGAAAACCCAAAGGGGCTAGACGCTTTCCACCACGCGTGGATGATGATGACGGTTTTGATCTCTCAAGAACACCTTTATCATTGCCCTCCTCTCTCTCCGTACGCCTAACAATGTCAGCCTCCATATCCATCAGGTCCTCTCCCAGCAAATCATCCGCATTCCCATCCTCACACTTATCTGCATCATTTAATCTTCCTGCACTGTTACTTGTAATTTCCATGTCATTTAAAGCACCAATAACCTGTGCATCAACCGGTAATACATCCTCCGTAGGAGAGAATGTTAACAAGCGAGGAGAGACTCTAGGTCGTTTCGTCACATTATCATCAAGAGCTTGCCGAGATGGAGTGACGATCAAACTTGCTATCCTTTTCCCACTACTCTGCTGGGTGTCTTGCATCATTATACCATCAGCCTGTTGTGTAGATGAACCTCCAATATCCCCTGTCCTTGGTAAAGGAACATAAGATGCAATGCTTTTCATATTACCATCCTCACGTGTCTCCGACTGATCCTTGGGCCTCCAAGAATGTTGTTTTTTCTTCTCGTATGGAGCATAACGCACGCGCTGTCGCGTGAAGGCCGAGCGTATCTTCCTATCATGGCGACCATAATTCCCCGGAAACTTATCATTGTGCTCATCATAACGATGATGAGCAGCTCTCGCATCTCTCATAAAGCCACCATCATAGCGTTGTCCCCTCGTCGGCGATCTGCTCCTGCGACTGATCCTCTCGTGTCCATGACTATTTAGCCTATCGTTAGGTTGATGTTGCCGCAGCGATGGCTGTCGGGGTACATCAGCCGTAGGGAGTTGGACTCTATCAAAGACTCCAGGGCGCTCAACCTGGCTTCTCAAGTTAAACTCTTTTGTTGGACAATAAGCCATCTCATGAGTAATCAGTCCACATGTCTTGCAAAATTTAAACAGCTTCTCATAGTGAATCTGAATGGAGACTTCATCTCCTTCTGGTGATGCTATCTTCCTGGTGAAAGTGAGGGGTTTCCTAGAGTCAACATCTATAAGCATGCGTCCTGCCTCAAGCTCAAGCGTATCAACATAACCGAGTCTATTCCCAATGTTCCGAAGGTTTTTAATTGTCCACAGATGTAGCGGAATACCAGTAATCTCGACCCAAAATGGGATTACCCAGGGGTAATCATCGTGAACCACAGGCTCCCATCGAACGAGCACAAACATGCAGAAGTTATAGTGAAACGGCCCCTGACGTAGCACGGAAAGGAGGTCCCCTTCATTCGCAAAGTTTAAAAGAAACTTTCCATTTCCAAGATCGTTAGCCGTGATCTTATCCTGCATCTCCCACTGCGCTGGCATTGTCTGGAGCAGCTTCTCAACCGACTGCTTCTTAGGGTTAAGAATCTTCCCGATCAGGGAAAGCCGGTAGTCACGAATGGTAGGCGAGTCATCCTGATCTGTGAGTTGAATGGGTTCATCATCCCTCTCATAACAGATCCCTTTCCCCTTCACGTCAGTCATATGAGCTGAACGTAAATGCGTCCCATGATGGACACGATTCATCATTAGAAAATGAGAGAGACGATGCCGTAAGAGTCACGTCGGTATCGCAGCCGTGATATCCCGAGGGTTTGAGATCAAGGTTTCACAGCCGTAATCGTGGAACGCTCCGATCGATGGTTGAATGAAGGGCCGCTGTAGATCAGCAATGAAACGGATCTATGTTTGGGGGGATGACCTTCGACGTGTGTATCGCAAACCGTGATGTCAAAGAACGCCCCGCTCGTGCTAGCTTCCTCGTGATAATCTCACGCCAAAGAGCGAGAGATTAGATGGAGATCACAATCTCAAAGGAGATCACGATCTGAAATCGCCATTGGAGTCGCCTAGGGTTTCCGCCCACTGAATATCTCATTTAAAGTGGTTAATAATCTACCTATATTAAGGTTAGAGTTAACACGAAATCAATATACCAGTTCATAAACGGTGTTACACATATTACAATAGAAATTCACAAAATGATAACTTAATTTGTTTTGTTTTCTATGTCGGGCAAGGGCTAATAAGTAAAGCCACGACACATGATTACATTTATTCATCAAATACAAACACACTTCCACGACTCCCATATATGATATTCATGTAAACTGTAATATAAAACATTTTTAAAATATAAGACTTGATGATATGAAAATGTACTTTTTAGTAAAAAAGGCTGATCACCATCACGAGTCCACCGATAAATCCGATTTATTATTAGAAGTCATCGAGGGAGATATTCTCGACTGAGCCAAAACCCTCGAATGGTCCTAACTCGGAGTAATAACTATTAGTCGATGTCGTCGTCGCGGGCCCACCCAAATAATCGAGAGGAGTGTCGTTTGAGCTGAGAGCCGTCGTGTCGTAAACGAAAGGTGCGTTGGTGGTTGTGGCGGTGACATCATCGAAGGCGGGGTAAACGTATGAACATTTTTCGTTGTTGTTGTTGTTGTTGTAATGTTGATTATAATCTGGGAGTGGAAGATCGTTAAGCACAGTGTTTTCAATCCTTGTTAAGTTTGTGTAAACGTCATCTTCTTCCACGTTAGTTATGTCTTCTTCTTCTTCATATGCATTTTTTGCTTGTATCACCTAAATGGAATATTACATAAAATTATGCATATATGACATCAGATTTTCGATATTTAAAGTAACGTGTTACATACGTAATTGCAAGAGTCGAGATATTGGTAGAACATGATGAAGTCACCAGGCTGCACACAATGAGTACTCACAAAGTCCCCTGGAAATAAAAAAACCCACCTCGAATAGAGTATGTTAACAATGATTTAATCTAATCAAACATTCGGAACATAAATTAAACAGAAATCTCATTATAATTCCTGGTTACAAGTAAGTTCACCTGTGTTTTCGAGCACGTACATTCTGCTATTGTTGTTAGGCCAGAACCTAAAGATTACAGCATCAGACAAAGACTCAAGATACAGTTTCTTGTTAAGAGATCATTGAGGTCTACCAAAATTAAATTAAATTAAATTAAATGACAAACTGAAAACTCCTAGTGCTAGTAGTATTTAGATACCATGTGTGGATACTTGAATATATACAGGTTAAAGATATTTAGATCGACTTGAATAAGTGAATACACTACCAAAATTTATTGATCTACCAAGAAAATCAATAGATTTCCAATATCGTCGCGATAGATTCGTGCTGTAACAAGTTTAATAACATATGAGACTGAATAGCTGATTAGACTATATTGTAAAATGATCCGTTACATAGCAAAAGTTGTATACCTGTACTTGAAGGTCCAAACGTGAAGACCATCCAGATCTTCCATTTCTAAAGGTATCCCTTCCTTGTATTCTAACGCCGGCAAGTGAGCCTCCGCTGCTTTCTGCATCAACCATCATCATTAATCATATATCATCATCATCATCATCATCATCATCATCAGAGATATTGGTACCTTGGGGAGTATCATTCGGCGAAGGGAGCTGACGTCACTGTTCTTCAATTCCTTTTGGAAGAGGAATCTTAGCTTTCCTGTGTCTATTTTCTGTCATTATCACAATATTTTTTTGCTAACATCATCACAGATCTTTTTAAAGATCAGTCAAAGGGAAATATACATAGTTCATTAATAAGATCCACACGGATCTAAAGAGAATCATAAAAAGCTCGGTTTATTTTGTTGACTAATAATAATATTGAGAGACTTCTTAAGAAAATATAATAACAATATTGAGAGAGTGAGTGAGGTGAAAAATGACTGTAAAATATTTAAAAAAAAAGCCAAGAGGAGCTTACACGTGCGGGAAGATGAGTCGGCACGTGGGAAGAGGGAGGCAAAGTAGGAAAAGAGAGAAGGTTAAAGGAAGAAGACGAGCGTCTCTGCCTAGGCATCCTTCTCTTCTTCCAGTTAACACCCAGAAGAGGCACAGACGCCGATAAGTACCCATTATCATGACCAGACCCAGATCCAAATATTGGAAGATGATCAACACTTGCCATTAGAGCAGGTACCTTGGTTTCCACATCATGAGCATAACCAGCTTCACCCATTACTTTTTTTAACTCAATTGGTTGATAAATACGGCCTAGTAAAAAGGAAGTAAAAAAGAAGAACAAATGGTGGATAGGCTTTGGGTTTCAGTGATGGAGAAAGAGAGAGAGGCTTTGTGTGTGTTGTGTGTTGTGCAGATCGAAGCAGTGGCTTATAAGGACGCTGGGCAATCAGAGATTTGGGTTTTCCAAACAACAAATTTTTGATTTTCTTTATTTTATCTTCTATTTATGGTAAGAGAGTGACATTTGTATAACTCACATTCATGATCTAGGGTTTTGGAGAAGGAGATTCAAAAGGATTGATAAAAAGATTATGATGATAGTAACGTTCAGAGCGAGATCTAGTGCCACTAAATGAACGTTCATTATAGATAAACTCAACCATAGTTTGAGGAGAGGTTAAGTTAGAAGGAGGAACCAAGAGGAAGGAGACGAGTGGAAGGTGAATGGTGAACAGATGTTGCAAAAGTTCTGTTTCTCCCTCTTTTCCAGAATTCAATGGCGTATTCTTTCTCCCCTTCTCTCTCCTCTTCTTATTTTTCTCTCTAGAACATTGAAATTATAGATTAAGTCAACAATGTATTTACTCTTATTATTACTTAGTGGTCAATATCTGATTTGTTAATTTGCGTATATTTTTATTATGGATATATCGAAAATTTTAAGGTACTTAATATATAAAGGATTAGAATCAATCCACTAATAATCGATTGGTTTTAACTTGGAAGCCTATAATAAACCTGAATCTAATATGATATCAGAGTCCATATCCTAAATACTCACACTCCTAATTAATATTAACCCTTCCGTTATGATTAACTCTTCCGACCGAGTATAAATGTCGTGTTAAACTCGCTCGACCGAGTATAAATGTCTTAAAGTTTCGAGATTTATGGCCGATAAGAGCCATCATCTCGAAGAGGGGTATTAGGGATATATATCCCACATCGAAAATTCTAAGGGACATTAAGTAATATATAAAGAATTAGAGTCAATCCACTAATAACCAATTGGTTTTAAGTTGGAAGGCCATAATAATCCGAATC
Source organism: Brassica napus (assembly GCF_020379485.1). NCBI lineage: Eukaryota > Viridiplantae > Streptophyta > Magnoliopsida > Brassicales > Brassicaceae > Brassica > Brassica napus. The sequence continues at coordinate 38,998,201 of NC_063450.1, forward strand.
TAACAATTTTCGTATGTGAATTAGTGTATACCATCTATCAAGGAAAATAAACGTGAGCCAGTATAGATACAAATACAAGTAACACAGGTGGCTGTGAGTCTGTGACTATATATGTATAGTTCCTTTGGAAGAGAAGATCACATGACTATGCTTGCTTACTTGATTTTGGTATTGATATCAAACAGGACTTTAGAGCATAGATTATATATATAACATACCCATTCCAGACCAAATTTCATTCTCAATTGGTAAAGCATATAAATCTTAAATAATAGAATTAACCATGTAGTTCAGAAAACCCCATGAAGCAGAACATCATAATATCTTCATCGATCAAATACTTTTTGCTGTTGCTAAAAGCACATAATCATAATATAACCGAGTATATAATATGATTTTACATCTACAATCCGTTTTCATTTTAGATAATATATATATATATATATATATATATATATTGATTTTTCTTACAACATGCATGAAGCATATTTTAGAAAAAACAGCTAAAATTATCTACAACTTATAGTCGAATTCCCAAAATAAAAGTTGAAACCGGTATTAATTTAGTTTACAAAAACATAAAAACTAATAAAACGGAAAAAAATTGACGGCGCATTTCTAATTTTCCATGGTCTCCGAATTTTTTTACATCAGTTCGAACACCTACAATTTCGGAAAGGAATGAATCGCTATTATGATTTGCGATTAACGACAAAAGCATAAATTGCTGAGTTTGTACAACTCGTATAAAAATATCGGCAACAATTTACGAAAATATCATATTAGTTCAAACACATCCGTTAATATGTTAGTATTTGTATGTTATCGATTACGACAAATTGTAAGATCTTACTATCATTCAGTTTATTTATCATTTCAGATTATTAAATAGGTATTTGTTACAAAAAAAATTGTTACAAAAAGTAGTATTTGTTAAAGAAATTAACATTGATATTGATTGTTTAGCTTATTTTAAGAAACAAATTTTTTTTTCAAAATTTATTGATTATTATTATTCTTATATTTATCAAATTGATTAATAAGTTTTTGAAATTTATGATCTTTAACCTGTTTTTAACTCTGAGAGAATGTCACGTGTATAGCTGAAATCACATATTGAGTCACACCAACTAAAATCTCTTGTCAGCAAGTTTTGTCTATGTTAATAACCAACACTACAATGACTGAGTCTGATCATAGCAGTTCACTGAAGAAAGACACTCATCTCGGAACATGATGCAACACATTTTGGTTCTGGTGTTGATCACTGTCTGGATTGAACGAAGTAACAAGCGAGAGGATGAGTGTAACACATGCTGAGGTTTAAAAAAAAAAATTAAATGTGTGTCCTGCAAAGAACAGGAAGTCTTACACACTGTAAAAAAGAAAAGGTTAATAAGGCCCAACGCGATAGACACTCGATTTGAATCAGGATGCAACACAATTTGTATTTGACATCGATCACTGTCTTGATTGGGCAGAGGTGATTCATGTACTTTAATCCTCTGAAAAGAACATGAACAAAACACTACCGAAGAGGAAGAGGTAGGAACACAAGATACCCATCGTGTTGTCTGAAAACGGTGTGATCATGATCCCAGTCAAAGTGGAATCGGTTAGTAGCTGGACAGAGGAGCTTGTGACATCTACTCGGTTGAGAAATAGCTACAGGTTTGCGCTGACAAGTTGATTTCTTTAATCGTCTTTTGTGATGAAATATGTGATAAGGTTGTTGCTAATCTATCTTGCTGACACAAGGAAGTTATCAAACTCAATTTTGTAAATTCATTTAATTTAATTATCTCAGATGTACATGCTAGGTGATTTATCATGGGGTCCTTATCTATTCTCTACAGATGTGTCAAACTCAGCTTGCTATGTCTTTTACACTTTAATGTCTAAGTGAATTTAAATCTCTGGTTTGATAAAGTAAATAATTTGGGTCTTGACTGTCCTTATAGTTGTTGATGTCTTTACTAACACGATCTTTTGAGTGAGTCTTATAAGGTACATCCATATTCCTCTGAATGGTAGCCAACAGATAAGTGTCATTCTTCTCCATGATCATGTGACTCATGCGACTCCATGTAAGTATCCTCTTTGTGAACCGGTTAGTTTTATCAGAATATGCAATCGAGTAGAATCTGGTTATGTGGTTACAAGCAGGGGGATAATCGTGTAAAATATTGATTGATTATCTAGAACTGTTGTAGGTACTTTTACACCGTACCTGCTTGAGAATTGAGCAACTCACATATTGTTCTGTGACTGGTGGTTTAGTGAATTATATTACTTCCACGCTTCACTGGTTGTGTGTTTGTGAGTTTATGCTTGCAGATTTCTAGAGATTGACATATTAAGATAAAAAGGGGGAGAGTGTAAGCTCATGGATTTGGAGCTTGACATACTGGAGCATTGACACATAGAGAGTGTTGATTGACATGGTTGCTTGGAGTATGGCTCAGACATATTCAAAGAATGTTGAAGTTTGGCGTGTTGTTGTTGTGTTACGCATGGACGATAATGTGTAACACATCGACGTGGACAGAAGGAACGAGGACGTGATCATGTGGAGAGTTCCCATTGGATGATCTTGTTTGGATGTGATTCAAAAACTAGAAGATCCTCAGATCACAAATTGGAAGATTTGGTGATGCTGATTTTTAGGAAAAGAGATATTGCACAATTGGAAAGAATTGGTGGCAATATATAGGAAAGCTTAGACTTAGGATTAGGTTAAGATTTCAACGTTATATTCTCACAGAAACACAAACATGGGTTTTGGGGTTTAAGGAAGTGAGTGATTTGTAAACGTGATCAATAGAGGTTGGTTCACACAAAGGGTAGATTAAGAATTGGTCCGCGACAAGCCGCGTGTGGCGTTGTGTAATTCAGATTAGACAAGTCTTTGTAAAAGATTGTTTAAGTGATTCTTAATAAAGAGACAATTGGTCTTGAATCCTTTGTGTTCTTATTGGTTTCACTTGCTGTAGACTTTTCATTTGGTAACAGAGTGGGTCACCTCGTTGGATTCCGTATTCACATACAGGTTGAGGTCCTGCGGAAGAAGTCTTGAAACCATGAAAAAAATCATCACCCTACCGAGTCTCTACATGCTGGATGAAGGGAGTTTTGGCCATTGGAAAGCACGTATGAGATAGATCATTCACGGAATAGATGAAGACGCTTGGACTGCTGTTGAAATAGGCTGGTCGACACATACTATGCTATTGGAAGATACAACATATCCTCCCAAACCGAAGGAGAGATGGACAAAATCTGAAAAAACCGCATCAAAGTTCAACTCTAAAGCACTTACTATGATATTCTTAGTTGTTGATCTCGACCAATTCAAAATTATCCAGGGCTGTGAATCAGCAAAGGATGCATGGGATGTGCTGGTTAATCACTTTGAAGGGGACACAAGTGTAAGAAGAACAATGATTGATCATTTAGCTTCAAGGTTTGAGAACCTGCGAATGGAAGATGACGAGTCCATTGTTGGCTTTGTGTCTAAGTTAAGTTCAATTGCTAATGAAGCTACTGTTCTTGGTAAGAAATATAAAGAAAAGAAGCTCGTTAAGAAGTTGTTAAGATGCTTGCCTCCACGATTTGAAGCTTACAAAGCAGTCCTTCAGATTGCCATGAACATTGATGACATGAAGTTTGATCAACTGGCTAGGATTCTGAAAGTACATGATCTGGAAGAAGCTGATGAGTTATTAAAAGATTCAAAGGGAATAGTGTTCTTGGCTGAGTCTAAAGAAGAAGATGTTCTTAAAAGGTTAGAAGACAATCTGAGTCTTATGGCTAGGAACTTCAACAAAATGCTCAAACATATTAAAAAAGGTGGGAGCAGGTCAGGTAATCAGTTCTCCAGGAATGATTCAGAGCGCTTCAGCAATCAGGGTTCTAGGTCTGATTCGTCTAGGGAAAAGAGGGAGAAGAATTTACTGTGTCAAGAGTGTGAAGGCTTTGGCCATCTTCGTAACGAATGCCCCTTAGCAAAACGAAAAGAGCTCAAGTGTATTGGATGCGAGGGATTTGGACACACAAAGAGTGATTGTCCTAATAATCCGAAGAAAGACAAGTGTCTGTTATGCTTTAGTGACACTGAATCAGAAAGTGAGAGTGATGAAGAAGATTTGTTAAACAACTTTGTTGTTCTCGCTGGTCAAGATACAATGGTTGATCATTATTCTAGCTCAGACTCAAATTTAAATTCAGATTCAGAGAGAGAAGGGGAAGATGTGACTACTGATCTCAAGTCTGAATATATAACATTGTTCAAGAAATTTGCAGAGCTCAGTCATGAAAACCTGCAACTCATCGAAGATACAACCATGTTGAAAGCGCAAGTCAACATTTTGGAGATAGAACAACCTGCTACAAAATCTGATACAACATCGAAGATAGCAGAGAATGATGGTAAAGGCAGAGCAGAACCAAGTTCAACAAGAGTCTGAAATAAAGTTTCATCTGATGAAACAACTGCTGAATCAAGAACTTGAGAAGAGCCAACTTCTGGAAAGACAACTCATTGAAAATTACAAAAAGGTGAGAATGTTGAACACTGGATCAGCAAGTCTGGATCATATCTTGTCACTCGGGCAGTCACCAAAAATCAGCTGGGGTTTGGGTTATAAAGGATCAACTTCACAAGATTATGACAAGGATGAAGGGATGAGGTTCATAAAAGCTAGAGTAAAATCAGATGACACACCAAAAGCTGCAGCACAAAAAGTTGACAAGCCAAAAGCTGAAGAAAAATCAGGATCAGTGACAGAGTCTAAAGAGAATCAAAACACAGCTTGTAGGAATGAAGGCTTGTTAAGAGGAAAGCGAGGTCATCATGGAACTATTTCTCAGGCAGTTGAAAAGAATGAAGTTACCAAGGTTGTAAAGCGATCAATCCCAGTTGTTTCAGCTGACCTAAAGGATGAATCTCAAGCAAACACTATTACTCCAAAGATACAAGACATAAAAGTTGTTGCTAAGCGAAGGAATGACTGTCACTTTTGTTGTAAGATCTGACATAGTGTTGCTTACTGTTAAGCTCGTAGAAATCAGGTTGAAAGAGCATGGAGGCTGAATTCGTGCTTCATAGAGCCCAAGAAGTATGGATGTGTGTGGATTGCTAAAAGAGATCTTTATCCTAAATTCAGAAGACAGACGCGTCATGGGTTACACCTTGAAACAAATGTGTCACACAAGCGTGTTACAGAACCCGTTGAAGAAGTTATATGTAACTTTGCACGCATTGAGGTCAAAGAACCAGAGATCATAAACCAAGCTAGTCAGAAGCTACATCTCAATCATGGTTTGTCACACCTGGGTAGAGAGGAACATACTGCAGATTGTGTATGAAATTTGTCTCAAAGTCACCTTGAAAAGAAAGAAAGGATGAAAGGGGAAAAGAAAACTTTAGGTCATGGTGATCAAGGAGTTAGAGTTTATGGAGCTTGTAACAAGAAGAAAACTGGTACAAAACTGATTGGGCATGTGAATCAGATGACGTCAATAATCCGTAAAGCCATCGTTGCTAAAACAGAGAATCTGTCTTAGAAAGATGAAACACACAGAGACGAAAATGTTACACACGAGCGTATAAGTGGGAGCTTGATATACCTCACTGCCAGACGATCAGATCTCGGTCTTACCACTGACATATGCACCCCATGGCAAGCTACTTTAAGAGCATCACACCAACTGGTTGTCAAACAAATCAGTAACCATGTGAAAGGTATTTTTAAGCTCAAGTTACATTATTCTTCTGACACTAACATGATGATGGCATGAACTTGTGATGTCATTTGGATGTGTTACTGGGATGAGAACAACTTGAATATGTGTCACAAGGCGTCACGTTGTCTTTCTGAAATGGAATACACAGCCTTGAGAAAGTTGTGGACCCATATATTGGTAAATAGATCGACACACGTTGAGTATGGTAGTCTTTTTGACCCTTTTGATGTTCACTGCAATAACTTGAATGACATCTGCATAATCGAGAATCCTGTTCAATTATCATTGACTAAGCAAGTAGAAATTAGATATCATCCTGTTAGAGAATTGATTGAGGAAAAACTTGTTGTCATTGAACATGCTGCATCTGAGAATAACTAGTTGACACAGTTACCAAACTACCTGAATTCAATGGCTTTTTGTGTATGCGAAAAGTTTTCGAAATTTATGATCTCTAACCTGTTTTTGTCTTTGAGAGAAGGTCATGTGTATAGCTGAAATCACATATTGAGTCACACCAACTAAAACCTCTTCTCAGCAAGTTTTGTCCATGTTAATAACAGAAACTACAATGACTGGGTATGATCATAGTAGTTCACTGAAGAAAGGCACTCATCTCGGAACATGATGCAACACATTTTGGTTCTGGTAATGATCATTGTCTGGATTGAACGAAGTAACACGGGAGAGGATGAGTGTAACACATGCTGAGGTTTAAAAAAAAAATTAAACGTGTGTCCTGCAAAGAACAGGAAGCCTTACACACTGTAAAAAGAAAAGGTTAATAAGGCCCAACGTGATAGGCACTCGATTTGAATCAGGATGCAACACAATTTGTATTTGACATCGATCACTGTCTTGATTGGGCAGAGGTGATTCATGTACTTTAATCCTCTGAAAAGAACATGAACAAAACACTACCGAAGAGGAAGAGGTAGGAACACAAGATACCCATCATGTTGTCTGAAAACGGTGTGATCATGATCCCAGTCAAAGTGGAATCGGTTAGTAGCTGGACAGAAGGAGCTTGTGACAGCTACTCGGCTGAGAAATAGCTTCAGGTTTGCGCTGACAACTTGATTTCTTTAATCGTCTTTTGTGATAAAATATATTATAAGGTTGTTGCTGATCTATCTTGCTGACACAAGGAAGTTATCAAACTCAATTTTGTAAATTCATTTAATTTAATTATCTCAGATGTACATGCTAGGTGATTTATCATGGGATCCTTATCTATTCTCTACAGATGTGTCGAACTCAGCTTGCTATGTCTTTTACACTTCAATGTCTAAATGAATTTAAATCTCTGGCTTGATAAAGTAATTAATTTGGGTCTTGACTGTCCTTATAGTCGTTGATGTCTTTACTAACACGATCTTTTGAGTGAGTCTTATAAGGTACATCCATATTCCTCTGAATGGTAGCCAACAGATAAGTGTCATTCTTCTCCATGATCAATCAACTCATGCGACTCCATGTAAGTATCCTCTTTGTGAACCGGTTAGTTTTATCAGAATATGCAATCAAGTAGAATCTGGTTATGTGGTTACAAGCAGGGAGAGAATCGTGTAAAAGATTGACTGATTATCTAGAACTGTTGTAGGTATTTTTACACTATACCTGCTTGAGAATTGAGCAACTCACATATTGTTCTGTGACTGATGGTTTAGTGAATTATATTGCTTCCACGCTTCACTGGTTGTGTGTTTGTGAGTTTATGCTTGCAGATTTGTAGAGATTGACATATTCAAAATAAAATGGGGAGAGTGTAATCTCAAGGATTTGGAGCTTGACATGCTGGAGCATTGACACATAGAGAGTGTTGATTGACATGGTTCCTTGGAGTATGGTTCAAACATATTCAAAGAATGTTGAAGTTTGGCGTGTTTATGTTGTGTTACGCATGGACGATAATGTGTAACACATCGACGTGGACAAAATGAACGAGGACGTGATGACGTGGAGAGTTCCCATTGGCTGATCTTGTTTGGACGTGATTCACAAACTAGAAGATCCTCATCACAAATTGGAAGATCTGGTGATGATGATTTTTAGGAAAAGAGATATTCCACAATTGGAAAGAATTGATGGCAATATATAGGAAAACTTAGACTAAGGATTAGGTTAAGCTTTCAACGTTATATTCTCACAGAAGCACAAACATGGGTTTTGGAGTTTCAGGAAGTGAGTGATTTGTAAACGTGATCAATAGAGGTTGGTTCACGCAAAAGGTAGATTAAGAATTGATCCGCGACAAGCCGCGTGTGGTGTTGTGTAATTCGGATTAGACAAATCTTTGTAAAAGATTGTTTAAGTGATTTTTAATACAGAGACAGTTGGTCTTGAATTCTTTGTGTTCTTATTGGTTTCACCTGTAGAATTTTCATATACATAAGTATATATACGAGTTTTTGTGTGTACGTATAGTAATATATTGATGAATACACGGATATATATATATATATATTACTATACGAGTTTTTGTGGGGTTATGAATACATACGGATATTTTGTTGGGGATAGTAGTCAGTAGGGGAGAGAAGCAGTACGTAGCTGAAGCTGAATACGTAATTTGTTGAAGAAGATGCATGGACAAGTGGCACCCATGCATGTCCTTCCTTTAAACCTAATAACAGAATCCTTCTTTCCTTCCTTTACGCACTTTGGTTAATGGATTATTCCCATTAGTTTGTCAATTTGTGCTTTTTACTAGTTCCGTTCATGAATCATGAACCCACAAGTAAAGTCGTACGAAAACAAGCGTTACATACATACTATTATTACTTTTCGTTTCTTTGAACGTTTTCAAACAATTAGTTTATATCATTAAACATGAGTATCTTTCTCAACCAAATGGAAAACTATAAAAGATAGAAAAATAAATTAGATTGTATGATTTGACATTTAAAAAGAAAAAGTAAACGAAGAAGAAAAACTATAGAACATAAGTAAACAAAATATAGAATAAAAGGATACATTTTACCACGATGATTATTTTTTTTGTAAATTGCAACGAAAAATTGGAAGAAAGTATAAAAGAAAAAGGATAGTAAATTAGGGAAAATATGAAAACCATAGATAACAGCCTGCACCCATAAAAATTATGGGGTTTTTACCAAAACTAACCCACAACTTGATTTTAACCCCAAACTTATACCCAAACTTGAATCAAATGTAAAACTAACCTAAAAGCCTAGTGAAATTACAGCTCAGCCCCTTGTGACCAAACAAAAAAACAGAAGCCATTTTTACGAATATAGCCATAGTAAATCGTCTGAGTCGTCTGAGATGTTGGAAGTCGTCTGGACGACTGAAGTGTAAGTCGTCTGGTACCGGTTTATTTTAAAAATAATTTATAAATCTTGTAAAAAAATTATTTTGATGCGTGAAAAATAAAAATCAAGTAATTATAAACAGTTTTAAGTGATATAAATTAAGATATGATAAAATTGATTTGTTTTGAAGATAGATGAGTGGAAGTAGTGAATCATGAAATACTTTGGTTTAGGAGTTTGGCAAACATATGTTGTAGTATTGTATGTATTGTTAGGGTTAGATTTTGGAAAACTAAATTTTTTTTTTCAAAAATTAGTTTTCACCTATATGTGTTTATTTATGTGTATAGTAAACACTTTTCAAGTTTGATTTGATTTTATGAAGTCTTTAATTAGATAATTTAGTTTAGGGGTTATGTTTAGGGTGTGGACGACTTATATTTCAGTCGTCTGTTGAATAATTTACTCGGACGACGTATATTTTAGTCGTCTGTTGAATAATTTACTCGGACGACTTACATTTCAGTCGTCTGGTGAAGAAATTAAAACAGATGACTTACATGTAAGTCGTCCAAATATTCCCGCCTAAAATTTTTTAAAAAAATTATTTTCCCGCTTAAATAATTTAAACCAGACGACTTACAAGTAAGTCGTCTGGAAAGTCTTCTATTTTAGTTTCCCCCTAAAAATATTTAGTTTCCCCCTAAAAATATTTAATTTCCCGCTAAAAATATTAAACTCTTCTGGACGACTTACATGACTTAATTAATTTAAACCAGACGACTTACTTGTAAGTCGTCTGGAAAGTCTTCTATTTTAGTTTCCCCCTAAAAATATTTAATTTCCCGCTAAAAATATTAAACTCTTCACCAGACGACTTAAATGTAAGTCGTCCAGGAAGTCGTCTGAGTAAAAAATATTTAATCTAATTGGATTTTTTGTCTCCCTATATAAAGAAAAATTTACACATTCTCTCTCATCCTCTCAAATGGCTGCAACAAAAATGTAATGTTCATCATTCTAAAACTCTCCAACCTCTCTCTAATCTCTTTGACTTGAAAACACCAAACTTTATATGGATTTTTCAGTTTTGTCTCATGTATTTCTTACTAATCTATTTCTTTTACAGGTTTTTAATCAAATGGTACTCATCCTCCATTAATTTAAAGGTAAATCTATTAATTTTAGATATGTATTTTTGTGTGTTCTATAAATGTAGATTTATCTAATTTTCCACTCATTTTCTCTATTTTTAAGTCATTTGAACGTTTTTGGATATGCAGGTCTTTCAGATCTGGATTTGATATGCAGGTTTTTCAGATCTGGAAGACTTCTTGGACGACTTACCTGTTAGTCGTCTGGAAATCATCTGGAAGTCGTCTGGACTTCTTGGAAGTCTTCTGACAAAGTCGTCTGGACTTCCAGGAAGTCGTCTGGACTCCCAGGAAGTCGTCTGGACTTCCAGGAAGTCGTCTGAACTTCATGGAAGTCTTCTGATGAAGTCTCCCTTTCATAATAGATCTGAGCGTTTTGGTAAGTTCTTATGTCTGATTTTTCTTCATTTGAGAACTTCTTGTTGTATAAAGTTCTTACTTTTTTCCCAAACTAAAACTCTCCAAACCCACTCTAATCTCTTTGACTTGAAAATACCAAACTTTATATGAATTTTCCAGTTTTATCTCATGTCTTTCTTAATAATCTATCTTTTTTGCAGGTTTTTAATTAGATTGTACTCATCTTCCACTAATTTAAAGGTAGATATATTATTTTTAGATATGTATTTTTATGTGTTCTGTAAAGGTAGATTTATCCAATCTTTCACTCATTTTTTCTGTTTTTAAGCCATTTGAACTTTTTTGGATATGCAGGTTTTTCAGATGTGAATTTAATATGCAGGTTTTTCAGATCTGAAAGACTTCTGGGACGACTTACCTGTTAGTCGTCTGGAAGTCGTCTGGAAGTCGTCTGGACTTCTTGAAGTCTTCTGACAAAGTCGTCTGGACTTCCTGTAAAGTCGTCTGGACTTCCTGTAAAGTCGTCTGGACTTCCTGTAAAGTCGTCTGGACTTCCTGTAAAGTCGTCTGGACTTCCTGTAAAGTCGTCTGGACTTCCTGTAAAGTCGTCTGGAAGTCGTCTGAACTTCCTAAAAGTCTTCTGACAAAGTCGTCTGAACTTCTTGGAAGTCGTCTGGACTTCTTAGAAGTCGTCTGGACTTCTTAAAAGTCGTGTGGTCTTGTCTACTCAAGTGGAATCCAACCTTGTCTTTGTAGAGGAATGATCTATAATAGTTTTGTTTGTGGTCTGTTTTGTGAATTGCATGTCTACTCTTTTAGTTGTGAATTTTTTGTAAAATCAGTAATAATGTTTTCCAAGATGTATTAAATGTGCTAACAATGTGTTTACACATTTACAAATCAATGAAATAATAGACTTCAGTAGCCTTTTTCTTATCTTTGGATCTCTCTTATGCAATAATAAACTCCAATGGTCTTTTTCTCATCTTAATAAACAAGAATGTTGGTAGCTTTATATTGATACAACATTTTAAGAAGTATTTTAACTCTTCTTCCAACTCATAACAATAGTCATCATTATTGTCTATAACAATAATACTTAAGAGATGGAAACAAACAATAGTAACTATTCAAAGCATATCATATTTTATTATAAGTTTGCGTTGAAAAACTTAGTCAAATTTAGTAAAACTAAGGGAAAGAACATACTTTGTAAATATGAGTTTTACATATCTTGAAGTTACTTATTACTCTTAAAAATACGAGTTATTCAAAAACTAACGTAGAAGACTTAAAACTAGCGGAGAAGACGCGGACGACTTCAATCTAAGTTGTCCAGACGACTAAACTATACGTTGTCTGGTCAACACAGAGGTTATTTTTGCAATTGACTTTGAAATCTGTTATTTCGGACGACTGAAAAATAAGTCGTCTACTATTGTTTGGCTAAAAAAAACTCCAAAAAAGCTAGACGACTTACATTTCAGTCGTCATAGGTTAGTTTTGCATTTGACTGGATAATTTCAAAAGTTTGACTTTTCTGGACGACTTACATTTCAGTCGTCTAGTGAAAATTAAAATAATAATATTTTTTTTAAAAGTAGACGACTTACAGTTAAGTCGTCATAGGTTAGTTTTGCAATTGAAAAAAAAACTTCAAGATTTAATTATATACAGACGACTTATAATTCAGTCGTCCACGAGACGACTGAAATGTAAGTCGTCCAGGATTTACCAGGTTTGACCAGAATCTCTGAAAAAATCCTGGACGACTTACAAGTAAGTCGTCTCGTGGACGACTGAAGTATAAGTCATCTGTGTATAATTAAATTTTGAAGTTTTTTTTTTCAATTGCAAAACTAACCTATGACGACTTAACTGTAAGTCGTCTACTTTTAAAAAAATATTATTATTTTAATTTTCGCCAGACGACTGATATGTAAGTCGTCTGGGGAAGTCAAACTTCTGAAATTATCCAGTCAAATGCAAAACTAACCTATGACGACTGAAATGTAAGTCGTCTAGGTTCTTTGAAATTTTTTTTGAAACCAAACAAAAACAGACGACTTAACTTTCAGTCGTCTCAGGTTACAGATTTCAAATTCAATTGCAAAAATAACCTCTGCGTTGACCAGACGACTTCCAGGTAAGTTGTCTACAGCCAGACGACTTCCCAAGTAAGTCGTCTGACGAACAGATCTGGAAAAAAACTCGATGTCATACCTTAAATTGGTGAGATAAGTTCCTTACCATACATAAGGCTTCTCCAAGCACACAGAATCACAAACGAAAGTAACCCACCCAGAATCGTTAGCTTCTATGACTCTATGAACCATAAAAAATTTAGAATCAAAATCTTGGGTTTTTTAGCTCATTGTGGAGAGAAATTGAGAGATATGTTGTGTTTAGTTCTCAAGAATGGAAAAAGAAGAAGGGTAAATCGATTTTGAGAGCATTAAGAGCTTCAAATTGGTTGTTCATGGTGGTTGTGGTATTGATGACAATGACAATCTTGTAATTACTTGAAGATGATGAGGGTGAGAGAGTAAAAATGTCATTTTCGAAAAAAAAAGAAAAAAAAATTGATGGCATTTTCGTAAATTATATGAACTTGTGGGGTGAATGGGGCAAAACCAATTTTCAAAAAAAAAGGAGGTTAGTTTTGTGTTTGACTTTAAGTTATAGGTCAATTCTGCAAAAAGCTCAAAAATTATACCCCCATTGTTCCTTAATGATAAACTTTGTAGAAAAAAAAATTGTTTCAAAAAATATATGTTTTTGTGTTTTCTATGAAAAATTGTAAATTTCAAAAAAATTAATTGTCTTTATTGAATTACTATTGGTTAAAAATTATTAAAAATTGAAAATTACAGAAAACGATACATTTATTATGGTAGTTTAATGTGTTTTCTTAATATGTGTGAAAATATTAAAAAACTCTATCTCTGTGGAATAGAGGGTTGAGATAACAATAAAGTATATACTTTAGAGTATACAACTAAAAATGATATATTTCCATTATAATGACAAGTTTGAAAACGATTAAATTAAGAAAATAGCAAATTCAAAATATATGAAAACAAATTATTCCCATTAATTAGTTTGTCAACTTGTGCTTTCTACTAGTTCCGTTCATGAATCATGGTCACAAGTAAAGTCGTACGGAATTGACCGTTACATACAATATAAAATATTATCATTTGGATATTATTTTAAAATAATATTATCGTTTTAAAAATAATTTTATCTGTAAACTTAAACATGTGTAAATAGAATTTTTTTTAACTAAACTGAAAGTTTATATAGGAAAAAGTAAAATAGATTGCAAAATTTAAAAATTATTAAAGCCAAAAAGAAAGTTACACAAATAAGTAAATAAAATGTAACTGTTAAAAATATATAATTGTATTTAAAATGCAAAATAATAAAACAGTAAAAAGGAAAAGATAGCAAATAAAAGGAAAATATAAAAATCATAGCCAAATTAGTCAATGAAAGATATAATTTAAGAAAATATTAACATGGAGGGTCAGTCAATTTTCAAGTTTTAATAACACTATAGGACACTTTGCACTCCTCAGACAATTTTTCTCAACTTAATCCCTTTTTCTAGTTGAAACAAAACCAAAACTGTAACTAATAGATCCCACATTCTATCTTTTTATCGTCTTCTTTCTCAACTTTCTTTGTTTTCTTTTCTTCTTTCACCAGATTTTTAAAATGCTTAAGTTTTGGTCAAGAATCATTACGGGTCTAAATCGATGACGAGTATACTCGGCATCTCAAGGTAAAAAATAGTGCAATTGACATGATACATCTTATCTCATGTGAGATTTTCAAGCTTGACAAGATCTAACTCTTATTCAAAGGTTTCATTTGTACTCATTAATCCGGTGCTTTCTTGGTTGATACAACTAAACCTAAAAATTTTGAATTTAACTTGGATCTATAAAGTTTCATCTAAAATGAGTAAACAGTGATGAAAACGAGTGAAAAATCTGGAAGATGGTGGAGGCGGCCATCTTTTGATCACAGGTAGGTTACATGGAAGGAGATGATGTGAAATCACAAATTTACCCCTCATTAAAAAGAAAAAGAAAAAAAAACCACAATAGCATATTAGCTGGTCGAACCCGGGTTTGTTGAACTAAAACGAAACAACTAACCATCTGAGCTGTAAGGCTTAACGTCCATCCTCAAAAACTTATAATTTTACCAATATACAAACACGTAAAAGCTCAAAACCTAGACCCAATTAATCCCCTATTTTCAATTAACTCGTTGCCTATGCCGACCGACCGAATCACGCATAATAAAAAAATGTACTCTTACACACCCAATAAATTATTTGAAAATCATGTTTTTTCAGTCACTAACAATTTAATTAGGCAAGAAAAATCATATTCCGGATACGATTTGAGTCGGTTTCTTCAGAGTTTGAGTCATTTGGATCTTAAACATTTGAATCCAACTACATATTTTTTTCAATTCAGGGTCAGATCAATTCCTTTTGGGTCCAGATCAATTCGGATCTATAATTAAAATATCTATAATTTTCAGGTATGTAATGGATCCGAATCTGTTCGAGAATTAAAAAATCAAAAAGACATTAAATATCCAAATATAGCCAAATCTAGTCAAATCCCTCATATTTGTAGACATTTTTTTTTGTAAAGCAGTGTACATGTATATATTTGTTATTTGTTGTACATGTGGACATCCGCACATAGTATCCACGTGGATAATAAAACATGTGTACATGTGATTGTTATTTGATAGAATAAATGTAATATAGTGGACACTTATATGTAAAATAGTGTAAAATTAGATTTATGGTTGAGTTTCAAAATAATTTTATGGTTCTCCCCAAAAAGTGATATATGGCTTTGATGAAATATTTTACAGTGAGTACATGAATTAGTTTGACAATTGGTATCTAATATCTATGTACACATGAATAGTTTTTTATGTATATATGTTCTACGATGAAATATTTTACAGTGAGTACATGAATTTAATTTGACAATTGGTATCTAATCTCTATGTACACATGAATAGTCTTTTGGATCTTAAACATTTGAATCCAATAACATATTTTTTTTTCGGTTCAAGGTCGGATCAATTCCTTTTGGGTCCAGGTCAATTCGGATCTATAATTAAAATATCTATAATTTTCAGGTATGTAATGGATTTGAATCGGTTCGAGTATTAAAAAATCAAAAAGACATTAAATATCCAAATATTATCCAAATATAGTCGAATCCCTCATATTTGTGGACACTTTTTTGTAAATCAGTGTACATGTGGACATCCGCATATAGTTTCCACGTGGATAATAAAACATGTGTACATGTAATTGTTATTTGATAGTATAAATGTAATATAGTGGACACTTTTATATGTAAAATAGTGTAAAATTGGATTTATGGTTGAGTTTCAAAATAAATTTATGGTTCTCCCCAAACAGTGATATATGGCTTTGATGAAATATTTTACAGTGAGTACGTGAATTTAATTTGACAATTGGTATCTAATATCTATGTACACATGAATAGTTTTTATGTATATATGTTCTACGATTTTTAACCATAAGAAACAAGGGTAACACATACAAATATGTAAACAAGATATATATTTACTCTCAGATATATATTTATCTAGAGTAAATATATAGAGTAAACAGAGGTAACACATACATATATGTAGGGGTGTCAAAATGGGTCATGACCCATGGGTTGTTCCAACCCAAATTGACCCATTAACCCAAATGAACTGTTTATTTTTGATCCAATGGGTTAGTGTGTTAACAAGTTAATGGATTAATGGGTTAATAGGTAAACAAGTTAATGGGTTAATAAGTTAAATAGGTCTATTGGGTTGTGTCAAATCTGATCCATTTAGTTTTTAATTAAGAAAACCTATTTTAATGAAAACAGAAAACTTGTGTTACAAAAAAAAAAAAATGAAAACAGAAGACATCATCGTCTCTTCCAAACCCACGATTTCAATTTCAGTAAAGATCTGATTGTGTTCAATCCTTTGTTCGGTGATTAGGCTGTTGGGTTGTTCGATCTCGATTCAACTCTGAAGCTCTGAAGCTACAACGTCAATTTCTAAAGGTGATGCCACTGCAAACCTTTGCTCTTGATTCAATTCAATAGATTCGTTCTCCAATCTCTGATTGTTTTTTTTTTTTGGGGTTTCTGATATACCAGAGCAGCGGCATCACCCACAAAGGATCATCGACCAGAGCAGCAGCTAAACCTCCATAAGCAGTGTCATATCCATCACATTCCGGATCTTATAAGAGCTAACAGCTGGTAACAGCTTCTTATAATGCTTAGCCCTCGTTTTCCATTTGCTATTGTCGCGTTTAAACATCAGAGATCCTTTCAGGAGTTGAGTGCAATCTCTCTGGCCACTTGGGAGGGTATGCATCAGGGTCCGAGCTCGCTAAGGCTTTCTTCGATCATAGAGACAGTGCTGAGTTGCTTGGCCCTTGTTTTGTTCTCTTCTTATCAGGTTAGCTTTCTTGGTCCTAAAGATGCTTTCTTGTTGATGCTAAAATTTGCTTTCTTGTGTATGTTTGTGTTACTATTTTTTTTCTCAGGGGGCATAATAATTCAAGTACATTATATTTTGGTGCAAGTCTTAAGTAGAAGAACATCATCACTATTATATAGTTTGAGCTTATGTTGGGTCTTTGAAGCTCTGAAGCTTTTCATCATCATCTCCTCGCTTCCTCCTCGTTTCCGGGAATCTTCTTGTGACTCTGTTTCTTTGAAGGTGAAGGCATTTACTCTTCTCGTGACTCTGTTACTTGAAGGCTATTCTCCTCGCTTCCTCCACCTTTTGATCGAATCGATCATTTGTTTTGTTCCTTTTGTAGTCATCTGTATGGTCTTGATGGAGTTTGTGTGCATCTGTGTTGTCTTTGCGTTTCTGCTGTTACTTGAAGGCTATTCTCTGACTTGGCAGTGATCTTGTATTGAATTTCAGGTTGCTGGATATGGAAAATGAAGAAGAATATCGAGAATCAACAGGTACATCTTCTAATACTGCAAAGAGAAGAAAAACATATAATATGTGGCAATATTTTAGAGTAGAAAAGGATGAGAATGAGGAAGAGAGAGCATATTGTCTAAAATGCTCAAAGAGCTATGCGTATACATCAACTAGTGGAACCTCAAATCTGAAGCGTCATAAGCAGAAATGCTTAGGAATTTTGGAGGCTGAAAGAAGGGTAGTGAATTTTGATGAGAGAGTTGCTAGGGAGAAGTATAGTCGAGTCATTATTAGACATAATCTTCATTTCATTTCGGTTGAATATGAAGAGCTGAGAGACTATTTTAGCTATTTGAATCCAGATTACAAGTGTTACTCTAGGAACACTGCTGCTAGTGATGTTATGAAAACTTGGGAGAAAGAAAAACAAATTTTGAAGTCTGAGCTGGAAAAAATTCCTAGTAGGATATGCACCTCAGATTGTTGGACTTCACTAGCTGGAGATGGATACATAGCTGTCACAGCACATTATGTTGATGCAAAGTGGGTGCTACACAGCAAGATTTTATCGTTTTGTGAAGTTCTTCCTCCCCATAGTAGTGAAGTCTTAGCTAGTAAAGTCCATGAATGTTTGAGAGAGTGGGGAATAGAGAGAAAGGTGTTCACTTTGACTCTGGATAATGCCACGGCTAATGACAACATGCAAGACGTATTGAGGGATCGGCTTAATCTAGATGATAATTTGGTGTGCAAAGGAGAATTTTTTCATGTCCGGTGTTCTGCACACATCTTGAACCTGATTGTACAAGCTGGTTTGGAAGTTCTTAGTCCTGCTTTGTGTAAGATCAGAGAAACAGCATTTTAAAGGTTCATTATCTAGAAGGATTGCACTTGCAGACTGTATAGATGGTGTTGAGGATATCACGCTGTCAATAGATGTCAAGAATAGGTGGAATTCGACCTATCTAATGCTGAAGAAGGCTCTGAAGTATCAACGTGCTTTAAAGAGGTATAAATTAGGTGATAAACACTACAAGCATTGCCCTTCCAATGAAGAATGGAGAAGAGCTAGCATTATCTTTGAGCTCTTGAAGCCCTTTTATAGCATTACGACTTTAATGTCTGGAAGAAGCTACTCTACTTCAAACTTGTATTTTGCTCATATTTGGAAGATTCAGTGCTTGTTGGAAGTTCATAAGAGCAGTGAGGATATCGTCATCCAGACAATGATTTCTAACATGAGGGGGAAGTTTGATAAATACTGGGAGGAGTATAGCGTGATTCTTGCAATGGGGGCTGTCTTGGATCCTAGGATGAAGTTAAAGCTTTTGAAGCGTTGTTATGGTGATCTTGATCTATTCACCTCCCAAGAAAAAGTTGATCATCTTGAGGATCAGCTTAGGAAGATCTTTGATGATTATAGAAGACAACTCCCTTTGACTCCTGTTGTGAGCTTTACAAGACCATATTCTCGTGCTTCTGAGCAAGGAACAGAGACCGAGAACTTTGGTGTGTTGGATGTAAGTTTCTGATGTTTATATATCTAACTCATTTGAAACATTTTCTATTATTCATTCTAAACTTCTTATTATGTTTACTGAGAACATGATTTGTTTGAGTTAGATGATATTCCAGAGACTGCAGAACCAGGAAAGTCAGCGTTGGATATATATTTAGAGGAACCAAAAGTAGAAATGAGAGCTCATCCTGATTTGAATGTGTTGCGATATTGGAAAGAGAACAGACATCGTTTTGGCGCACTAGCATTCATGGCAATGGACATTCTCAGCATTCCTATTACCACTGTGGCTTCTGAATCTTCTTTCAGTATTGGAGCTCACGTAATAAGCAAGTACAGAACTCGCCTTATCCCTAGAAATGTGCAAGCTTTATTGTGTACTCGGTTTTGGATTCATGGCTATAAAGTTGATGGTGAAGGTACAATCTTATATAAACTTTATATTTTTTGCTCAATTAAGTTTATATATCTATTAATATTCGGTTTCTTATGAACTGTAGATGAAGATGAGATAGTCATTATCCGAGAGGCTCCAAGTCAAGCACTAATACCCAATCAAGACCATGTTAGTACCATGGAACTATAGCTGGTGATGGTCTCATCCCTCATCAACATAATAATAAGTACTTTGCTTCTCTGTTTCTTAAGTGTTTTGAGAGTCTTTTAAGTGTTTAGTGTTTCAGAAAGATTGCAAGTGATCTGGTTAGCTATAATGGTCTGTGATTTGGAAGTGAGTTCGGGTCTGAGACAATGAGTGACTTTCTGAGTCGATTAGTATTTATTTTTCGTCTAATGGTGTTGTGTGTTGTTATAAGCTGTGGATTCATCTTTTTTTTTAGCTGCCCCGAGGTCCTCGTTAGAGAGAGAGTTTAGGTTTATAGGATTGGGACTACCTCACTGTTGTTCTGAGTGCTGTAGATGTAGATGCAATGGTTGTGAATTGATACTGTGGGAAGCTTGATGTGTAATTGAGATTTAGTAGTATGGTTTTGGCTAATGTTGAAACTTGTAGAGAAATGGTCATCTCAATAGAAGAATCTAAAAGGTTTTATAGTTCAGTGTAATTAGTTGTTCTTGTTATAGAATCTAACGATCGAAGTTTCTTTATCTTCAGGAGCCTCTTTGTTGTTTCTTGAAGAGAGACAGTGCACCCAGAAGCTGAGTATATGCCTTGTAAGTTTTGAAACTTGTTTGATTTAAACTACTTTTCCGTTAGTATATGTTGCATCTTTTGCTGATCCCTAATGTTTCTTGTGCGCAGGAGTCTTGATCATCACAAGTTAAAGGGACCTTATTTAAATTTTATTGCTGATTAGAGTATCCCTCTCCTGCATAACGTTTCTGTATTCCCTTGCTATCGCAGAGTGCTTCATAACAACGCTTTATATGACTCAATACCTTTTTTTTTCAAAACTGAAGCTTGATATTGATGAATAATGAAACCTTTTTATCGTTATAAGCTTTGGATTCATCAATTTTTTTCTCATGTTTAAGTGTTTATGTTTTGATCACAGCGAGTGTTAACGTTGCTTTTTTGTTTTTTAAAATTTATTATAAAGATGTTGGGTTGATGGATCAACCATTAACCTATTTGACCCATTTAATTAATAAATGGGTTGGGTTGACCCATGACCCATTAACAGTCAACCCATTTGGGTTATGAGTTGGGTTGACCCATTTGATCCATTTTGACACCCCTCAACCCATTTGGGTTATGGGTTGGGTTGACCCATTTGACCCATTTTGACACCCCTGCATATATGGATAATATACTAATATACACATGTGTACATGTGAGACGTTGTACAAGTGGACAACGATATTTTTGTGTACATTTGAATGCTATTTACATTTACAAATGTTATTAATTATGCCTTAGTTAGAACATATACACATGAACACATGGAATTCCGGACCATTACTTTTTGTTGGAAATTCTTGGAGGAATTTTTTGACGACCTTTCCATAAAACATCCCAGACAAAACATAATTTCCTAACGATATTTTTTATTTAATGTATATATGAATAGTAAAACATAATGTACATGTGAATTGTTGTACACGTAGATTATGAAATTGTGTGTACGACATATTATTTAAATATATGACAACACGTGTACACAAGAAATGACTCATACCTTATGTAAAGAAATAGACCTAGAAAACAAGATTTATGTTACTTATTTTCCATAAAACGTCTCGGACAAACAACAACAAATAACACATTATTAGTATACCAAATTGAATACATCGCAGATGTATAAATCTATATTAGAGTACTTATGGAGAATAAATAATGAGTTCTTTAGTCTGGTTGTCGAAGACGGTTGAACATTACGTCTAGGTTGTGGGTTCAACTCCTATCCATCACTTTTAGTTTAATTTTCGTGTTTTCTTTAAAGAGTGGCATTTTCGTCATTTAATCATCATCTTCCTAAAACTCAATTACGGTTTTCTGCAATTTATCTCGACGGCCGCGGACCATTTTCTTCACCTTATTCCTGAGTTGGTTTTTTTCATTTTTCCTCCATATTATACCTTTAAGCTTGTAGAAATTTCATTAAAGACCAGATTTTAAGCTTTTAAACTCGAAAAATCAATTTTTTTTATTTTCCCGATTTAGTGGCCGATTTGGACCAAAACACCATGACACAACTTGATTCTGAAGCTTGACGAACCTGTGAATCGTGGAAGAGAGTAAGCCGAAGAAGATACTTGACGTAGAAAAGACAAGGCACCACGAGCTAAAGATCGGAAGAACGACATTTGATTTCAACAACAACCTATTCAATTTCTGCGTTTTGGTTTGGTGCTCAAGCAAGGAAAGAGAGTGTGGTGGTTTGGTAATACAGAGAAACTTAGTTTACAAAAAAAAAAAAAAAAAAAATACAGAGAAACTCTGATTTGGCCGAAAGAAAAATACAAAACAAAATCTGAAAAAGAAAAAGAAGACGAAAGAGAAGTGGGTCCATGTTAGTTATGCTTTGGTTAGAAACCAACAAAGAAAAAGTGTCTTACGAGTTGAAAGTGATCTATTGTGATATAAAAAGTCAGAAAATGTCTATTTCTGAAAATAACAGTAAATAAAATGTAACTGTTAAAAGTATATAATTGTATTTAAAATGCAAAATAATAAAACAGTAAAAAGGAAAAGATAGAAAATAAAAGAAAAATATTAAAATCATAGCCAAATTAGTCAATGAAAGATATAATTTAAAGAGTATATAACTACAAAGATATAATTCCATTAATATTAAAATTTGTAAAGAACTAAAAATAAGAAAATAGCAAAAAGAAACATGTAATCTAGACTATATAAAAGTTGAGGCTATAAGTCATCGAGGGCGTCCATGTACGATTTAAAACGACCAATCGTATTGTGACAAATCAGCATTTAAGTTTACTATTTTAAAAAATGTTAATATTACCAAAAAATGTTTATTTCAAACAAAAATATAAATAAATATAAAATAAGGTAAATTTACAAAAATATAAAGAATATATTAAGTTATCATATTGTTTAATATTTTTTGAAAATTAAAAAATAAATAACGAAAAGAATAATTAATTTAGAAATACAAGACTTTCAAACAAGTATAACTATATAAATCTAAATTTAAACTCATGATTTTCAAACTTAAGGTTATATACTATAGAAAATATTCAAAATAACATATACTATATATAAGTTGATATTATAAAACATTGAGAATATTCACATATTATTTTAAAGCACCAAAAATATACAAAATCATTTTTTAATTTGGTATTTCTAAAAATGTTAATATTACGAAAATTTGTATTTCAAAATAAAATATAAATAATTATCAAATAAGTTGAACTTACAAAATTAAAAACATCATGTACAAATCTATACTATATAAAATAAAGTTTCAAAAATTAACATAAAAATAACAAACAAATATAATAGTTAATTTAAAAATGCAATAATTTCAAACAATTATAACTATATAAATCGAAAACACATGATTTACAAAATTTAGGCTATATACTGCTGAAAATATTCAACAAAAATATGTACTACATGTAATTTGATGCAATAAATCATTGAGAATATCCACATATTATTTTAAAGCACCAAAATATGTCAAATTACCATTTTATTTATTATTTTAAAATTTTCAAGATTTTCAAAAAATGTTTATTTCAAAATAAAAAGAAAACTACTATTCAATTTAGTGAGAAGGCAAAATTATTAAAGGAATCAATTTGATATATAAAATAAACCTTTGAAAGACTAACATAAAATTAACTAACAAAAAAAATCTTAAAGAATACAAGAATTTCAAATAATAAAAACAATATGAATCTAAAGCACTTTTCATTACATATGAATCTAACAAAATATGATTTCAAAATGGAAGCTATTTCTTTCAAAAAAAATATCAATAATAAATTTAGTAAACAAAATTGCCAAATGACAAAAAGAATCAGTTTATTATAAAAAAATAAATGTTTGGAAGATAAACATAAAATTAAGTAACAAAAATAATCTTAAAAATATAAGGATTTCAAATAATAAATACAATGTAAATCTAAATCACTTTTTCATTACATATGAATCTAAATAACATATGATTTCAAAATTGAGGATATATTATTTACGTGTTCACATAGAATTTTAAAATATCATTATAATAATATAAAAATCAGCATCTTAATTTGATAAAGTAAATAAAAAGATTATTTTATTAAAAATAATTAACTTGATACATAAAATAAGTATATATTCGAAATTAAACAAAAAAATAAAAAAAATAAAAATATTCAAAAGGAAATAAAGTTTTTTTAAAAATATTTATAAATAATCATGTATGTAAAAATAAATAAAAATCAGCACAAAACTATAAAAAGATAAATTAAAATTTGTTAAAATTATGTCCGTAACCTTTAATACGATATGGACTATGCTTTAAAAATCAGAAATAACTGAAAATATCAATAAAAATATTTAAAGTCAGCATCTTAAGTTAATATTCTTATAAATATTAAATTAAAAAAAAAAACAAAACAAAACTAAAATAAAAAAATGCTTACTTGATATATATGCTAAATCTTCATTAATTAAAGTTAGAATTATAAAACTAAGTCTTAAACTATGTCAAAACATACAAATAGCTTATAAATCAAAATAAAATAAAATAATTAATATCATAATACTTAATATGATCAAATAAATATAAAGGTAAACTGAAATTTAGTATTTGTTTTTTATTTATATTGGTCTAAGCTATAAAATATTATAAATTTATAATGTGTTATATGAGTTTCTTAGAAAAATAATGGTTGATTGTGATTCTTTTCTACCGAGCCAATTTATTATTTAGTTTACAATAAGTTACAAAGCCCTGTTAGAAAAAAGTGATGGTAACAATAATTTACTTATGTAAGAGATATATTGTTAAATAGGTCGTTTATCTATATTTTTCCAAGTTCATGTACCATTAACAATCTCGAGTATACCAGGTAAATGGTGTTTTACGGACGGATCTTGGAAAAATGAGGATAGATATTCAGGGCAAGGATGGTATAGTACTCCGGAAGGTTACGATGGACTAATGTGAGCAAAGAATACGAGAGCGAGTCAGTCGCCACTACACTTAGAGATAGAGGCTCTCATATGGGCAATAGAATGCATACTCAGAGATAGAGGCTCTCATATGGGCAATAGAATGTATGAAGAATCTTAGACAGTCTTGGGTTACTTTTCCAACGGACTGTGCTCAATTGGTGAAGATGGTTTCAGAACCAAAAGAGTGGCCATCCTTTGAAAGCTATTTGGAAGACATAATTTTTTTGAAGAGAAGTTTCAACAGCTCAGAGATCATTCATATACCACGGACACAACACTCAAAGGCGGACAGCCTCGCACGCAGTGCAAGGAAATAACTGCCGTTTGTCGTTCATATGGATGCAGAGCTACCGGGGTGGTTCACATAGTCTACATGAGTCTGTTTTTGTTGCTGACAAAAAAAAAATCTATATTTTTTCAAATCATTTATCTATGTGTTCTCAAGCTGTTTTTATCAATAAATGAATAAACATAGTTATTTAGTAATCAACAATTAAAATTTAATAAATTTTGACATATGTGTTTTTAAGAAAATCATTATAAAATATTCATTAAACTAATCAAATATGTTTTTAAGAAAAAACTCTAAATATTCTATATTCAATAAGTTTTTTTAAAAATATGGTCTTTAAAAATTATGCAAACTATATGGTGACTTTTCATAAGTCTTTAGTGTAATTCACGGATAAAATTTATAGGACATATGCTTATGAAACTTTATTAAAGCAATTAACATAACATATAAAACTAAAAATGATCTCACACGAGTTCTATCAATGAAAGATATTTGAAACAGAATGTTATTAATATATACAACAACATTAAAAAAAATCAAAGAGGCTAAAACTTAAAATAAATTAGTTGAGTATTCAAATAATATTTACAAATAATATTGACATTAGAGTATAGTCTCAGGCTCTCGACAACTGAAAATAAAGATATGAAAAATATTCATTATACATTCGTCAGTTGGAAAACATGTTATAAGTTTATGAAATATGATGTGAACTAATAAAACATCATAATCACGCCAGTAGTTAATATTGTAACTAGATCAAGTAGAAGATGTATCTAATATTTTTTGTTTATATGTGTTTATTTTAATAAATAAAAAATTATTTAACATTAGTTTAAAGTTGTGTATATTTATTTCTCTTTTTATTATATCTAAAGGAAAATTACTATTTAAATTTCAAAAAAAATATTTATTATGATTGAACTCTAAATAAAATACTAACACATATGCATTTAAGCGACTTCAGTATTAGTATTTCAAATACAGATATTCACAAAAATAATTATACTTTTACTTTCATTGTAAAAATTGGTAATTTACAAAGTAAAGCTAGATATTGTGCGTATGAATTAGATTTTCTTATGTTTTTTTTTTCAAATAGAAGTAAAGCTAGATATTGTGCATATGCATTAATTTATTTATGGTTTTTCAAATAGAACGATAGATAAAAAAACTTATAATAAAAATAATTATAATGTGTACTATTTTTTATTATGAATAGAATGATCAATATTTTTCTTAAATCAGATTAATAAATAATATAAACACGATTATAAATACACTTACTCATTTACATATACAAAAAAAGATATCTAAATATTAGTTTTTTAAAGTTTATAATTGTATAAAAATCTAAATAGAAAAAATAATAAAGAACATTTTGAATAAAACTTCATATAAAATGTATATAAACCAATTATATTTTATTATTTTCAAATTAATATAAAATGATACAAATTATTAAAATAAATTCGCGCGCCAGTATCAAAAAAATATGAGTCTAGATAAGACATGTGATACGATGACGCATGCTTTGGGTCTTAGATGACGCAGGCCATGTTCGTTTACGTGTCGCGCGACTTGCGACCTGCGACTTACGACTTGCGAGTAAGATTACGTTCGTTTGCGTGTCGCGCGACCTGCGACTTGCGACCTGCGACTAAACCTGCGACCTGCGACTAAAACTATGTTCGTTTACGTGTCGCGCGACCTGCGATCTGCGACCTGCGACCAGTCGCGCGATCAAAATTTTCTTAATTTTTAGTCGCTGTTTTTTCGGGCGACTTGAATGGGAACCCGCGACTGGTCGCGCGATCAGTCGCGCGACATCAAAACGAACAACAAACCTGCGACTTGCGACATGCGACCAATCGCAAGTCGCATGTTACGCGACAGCAAAACGAACAACAACTTGCGACCTGTGATCAGTCGCAGGTCGCATGTCGCAGGTCGCGCGACACGTAAACTAACATGGCTGCATCAGTGATATAGATATTCCAGACATGGATATGACGATGCATGATTTGAACCTTATTGGGCTTAGATTTTGCTTTCACTTGGACTAGCAGAATCGGTTATTGATCTGTTTTATTCGTTTTGGAGTTGGACGATCATGTGAAGTAATTTAATTAATCGGTTCACCATGGAATACAGAACTTTTAAATCACATAATTGCCACCTTCCCTTGAAATTAGGTTTACCTTTTTTCTTTGATAAGTTTGCTAGTTTAAATTAAATTATTTTTACCTAATAGGAATATACAAATAGAGAAGAAGAAATATGTACATAATACAAATAGTCTCAAGTAATTACGGTTCAGAATGACCAATTTGTACTAATAAGAGAATAGTATAGGTGATCACCTGATTACGATTATATTATTTGCTAAATTCTTAAACATTTTATGATGTAGACTAAAGTTTATCAATACTCAAGCTGCTTGTCTTCAGATAAAGCATACAACTATAAATGAATGCCATTAGCCTATGGTCTTGGTACCATGGCTTTGTAAGTTCATTCCAACACCCAATGCAGTAATCTTTTAAGTACATAATGACAACTTCAGAGAAAAAAACATACACCAAATCATTTAAGTTTTTATGAATAACTCTCCAGTCTTAGACGAAAATATCGTCTAACAGGCAGCAGCAACAGAGTGCAGCGAGACTGCACACACCCACAACAAACAAAAACGAGTTGGTTAATCGAGTCACGGAAACTAAACATAAAATGTAAAATAACAAGTGAAGAAGCTGCATTACTTCTTACAGCCAACAAAAAGGATATAATCATATAAGAAGATGGTGTTGACTTTGTTTAACAAAAGAAGATGCTGTCCTAACGACCGACAGAAACGAAACAGTTCCACAGTGTTTTTAACTGATGTCTTTTTAAAAGACACTAAAATAGCAGCACAGCAATATCACAGGTACAAACTCTAAACACATCAAAGGGATCTTATGGTAATGCGCATTTAGTTCAAGAAGAGATGTTAACACGTAAAACGCATGAATCTAATCACTAGAATCACTCCTAAAAGACTTAAAGTAACGAAACGGTAATCTAAGAAAAAAAATCAGGCTCACAGCTGTTAGTACCGTCACCTGGTTTCGATTCACGGCCACTGCGAAATTTAACATTCGGGCCGCAGCGACACAGATTAGTCCCTTGGGCCTGGGAAGCCTTTGGGGAAACTGTGTATAATTCAAAAAAAAAAAAAAAAAAAAGAAGGAGATCAAAGGGACGAACCAGCCACGGAGGAAAGAGGTGCAACCAGAATTCGAGTCCTGGTAATAGTGATGATCATGATGGCATTGATTGTATTGCTGCGGCGGAGGTGGAGGAGGAGGAGGAAAGCCTCCGGAGAAGTACTCCTGATACCCGGCTTCGTAAGGAGGACGTGAAGGCGGTTTTGGTGGTGGATACGATGGATATCCGTGTGGGTGTTGAGGATATCCTTCGTGATGATGCGACGGAGGATATACCGGAGGCGGAGGTGCTGATGGATAACCCGGCGGTGGAGGATACTGAGATTGGTAACCTAACCGATTTTGATCAAAACGAGATGGAAGATTTAGAGTGGATCAAAAGGTTTCGTTCTTTTTTTTTGTACTTAGCTTAAAAAAGGTTTCGTTCTTCTAATGCAACAGAATCACAGAAGGGATCATAAGGATATTACAAACCTGGAGGAGGATACGTTTCAGGCGGAACCTTCTCGTAGCTCATTTTGATCTAAGAAAGAAGAAAAACTTGTTGTTGTTTGGTCTGAGGAGAATCAGACTCGGGATTAACGAGGAAATGATATATACGTACGAGGTTTGTCGGAGAAGATCTGCCGACGCTTTTCCAATTATATCTATACACGTGACGAATTATGAATGGGTGAATGATCTCTCGATAATGTAGAAGATATTCCAATAAGCAAATATAGCAGTGAACACGTCCATCATAGACATGGGCCTTCACTCATTCATAGCTCAGTTACCCAATAATCTAATATCTCCCTCCAACATGTATTTTAGGAAAAAATTGGAAAAATACACACATAATTTTTTTTAATATGAGTCAGTTTGTTTCAGCTTGTTTTCTGTGAATATACATAGAATTGAGAGAACAACTTGCGGTGATGATAACTCACTATAAAATGATGTGTTAGACGTTGTTCTCTCAGTTCTTGAACAACAAACGTTGTTTTTTTCATGATATGGTTTCGATATGATGGAGCAAAACGAGATCTGAGTTAGTTAAATAGTTGAATATAATCAAATATATATCTATCCTGCAAAAATCGACTTAAAATCAACTAAAAGAAATTAATATAGCAGGTTCGACGTTTGGTAACACTTAGGCTGCAGCTGGATCAACAAAATTTGGAATTGGAATACTTGGAATGAGTCATTCCTTTTGATTCCGAAAAAATAACACCAGTTATAGTGAAAGATCATTCATAAAGCATTCCTAAATTTTTTTTGGAATAAATGGAAAGAGAACAATTTCTTAACAAAATCATTCAGCAACGTAAAAGTTGAGTAATAAATGGAATGCCTAATTTTATTTTTAATTCAATTAATACTTAATTTTATAACTACTTTACTTCTATTCCATTCATATTCATTCCATTCATCATTTCAATTCCTTTTGTTCATGCTATTCCATGAAATGGTTTCCAGTTCCACCCTAACATTTCCAGTTCCAAACCCTTCTGGAATATTGGTACCTGAACTCAGTGTCTTACCACACTAACATTCAAGTAAGTCTATTTCCAATCATAATTCATGGGATTCAGTAAATAACGAAAGATAATTTCTTATTGCATACAAATTCATATGTATGAAGTATAATAATTTTCGTCAAGTGCACATAACTGAACTGAAAGTCAAAGAAAGTGTAATTTATTAAAATATTTAATATATTAATCTGGATAAAAATGTTTTTTCACATATGATAAAATGTAATTTTCAGAAAATAAAAGGCATAATTTTAAACATTTAAACTATAATTAGTAGAGTACTTTTCAGATTATCCCTCTATTTTAACACAATTTTTAAAATATTATTTTGCTTCAGAATGGTACACCAACAGTAACACACTAAATTTTTGGCACCACATACATGCAATTAAGATCAAACAAACATGTTTTTCTTTATTACAAAATACCATGTAACAAGAATGAGACTAGATGATTGATAGAAGAAGAAAAATTGTTTGAAAATATTTTCTGGCTGTAAATCTTTCATTCTTCGAAGAGGAAAGTTCAAAAAAAAAAGATGGAAAATCATTCTTGGGCTTATTTGCTAAATAGCCAAAAAAAGTGAAATTAGATTTTTAGAGAGAGAGTAGAGAGAGATAGGAAGAGAAAGTATGAGAAAGGGGGTGTTTTTAGTTAGTTAGTGAATTTTTTTTTTTTTTTTGTGTCTATTGGGTGCAATTTCCCATTAGGTAGCTTTATGGGTGATTGGTTGGGATTTATCTCTCTACTTTATCTTTATTTATTTTTAAATCACTAAATTTTACCAAAATCATGTTGTAGCTTTACTTTTAAAAATTAAAGTCTACATCAAGTTTTGATTTAGTTTTACCAATCATGTTTTATCTTTATTTTTGAAGCTACAACAAAACAAATAAAGCAAAACTTTTTCTTATGTATTTTAAGCAAAAACTCTACATCTTCTTTTTATAAGCTGTAGAATCTGTAAATGAAAAAAAAATATCTATAATATCAAATAAATTATATAATCATAATAAAAACTTTAGTAAATATTTTAATTTTGAATTTGAGTGTTTTTAAATTATTAAGATATTTAAATAATATAAATATTATTTACATATCACATTTTAAATTACAATAAATTTTGATAATTTATTAAAAAATATTAATATAAATTATTTTAATTGATATAAAATAATAATTTTATATATACAACACATATTTCATATATTTTATTTTAAAATATCTGCAGCCTACAGCTTACATCTACAACAAATTTAACTACATCAAAAGTCTCTGCAGAAAAAGTCTACAGTAACAACTTTACAGCTACAATCGATTTATCTACAGCTAAATTTTTAAAGCCACAGTCGAACCAATCATTACCTTTAACTATCTCAATAGTTAGTTAAAAAAAAAGACAATGCAATATATTTTTGGTAAGCATAAGTTGTTTTTAGGCCAAAACGTCTAACTAATGTTGAATTCTGTAGTCATCACTTGAATTTCTATTCCATGTTGACCTTATAAACCAATTTGATATATCTAAAAAGCTTAGTTTCAATAATCTTTTGAATAATACATAGTAATGTGTGTGTGTGGGTAAGAGTGTGCATGGTGTATTACGTTGTATATGATGTATAAACAAAATCTAAGCATATATATACCAATGTAATGTCAGCAACATGCGTTACCTGTCCGTGAAATTTCAGTCGTGTCTTCTTATACGGATGAAAGTAAATGTCTGAGATGAGAAAGAAGAACATATAAGGATAGCCAAGGAGACTGCCTAATATCTTTTTATACGCAAAATGGTCACTAATTGATATACTCTTAAAAATGTATATTCACTTTCAAACATGACACCGTGACCATTTTCCTTCGCAAAGAAGTAGGCAAGTCACCCTTGGCTACCAAATAGAATTCTCCTATTCATCTTTGACATCTCCTTCTAAACAATGCACACACACTCACCACCATATATTTGTAGCAAATAATGCATTTTGAATAACGCTTCATGAGATTGATCAAACAATTGATTTTTAGTAATTTAATAATAAAATTATATGGACTCTAAAATATAGAAAGAATAACAGGTATAACATGGATGAAAAAAGTATGTCAAAATAGCCAAGGAGACTGCCTGAAACCTAACCCACAGAGATTCAACATGATTTTAAATTATCATACATGTTGAATGCATAATAATCCAAAACCCGTCAACGTATAAAGTTGAATCGTGGAGGTGAACAAGAGCAGGCAAGTCATCCTTGGCTACTAAACACGACTCTTTTCGCCATGCTAGACCTCTCTTTCTCGTTATACATTTACCACTCTCTATATGTTTGTACTCATTCCCACATGACTCTGCTATCTTTTTATAACCCGTAAGGAGGAATATATGCTTATTGATTTCTGGAATGATCTCTTCTTTCTGCATGGGCTAAATATGGTCAACTTTGTATTCTCCATCACTGGAATATGTTCCCTTTAATGGACCATTTTCTGGTCATTAAGATAGTCCTATTGTTTGTTGTCGGTTCATTCACACAATTATATATCGTATTTCGTTGGTGGGTATAAGGGTATCCACATTGTATAAACTTTACTTTGTCGAAACAAATAGCTGTTTTAATCAAACAACATGTACGAATTTACTTTTGTTTAGGTCGATGGATAAATGTGAATGTAGATGCTGTTGCAACAATCAACTTAAAATAGTTGTGTTTTAGTTTTTTT
Organism: Brassica napus; assembly: GCF_020379485.1. Lineage (NCBI taxonomy): Eukaryota > Viridiplantae > Streptophyta > Magnoliopsida > Brassicales > Brassicaceae > Brassica > Brassica napus. The sequence goes on from NC_063450.1 coordinate 39,030,594, forward strand.
GAAAATGGATTTGAATAAAACATTAGCTAAGTTTGAATATTATGATGTATGATTTATATAGACAGTTAGATATATTATCACTAACATGAAATGGTTTCTAATGCACTATATAGACTAGTAAAGTCGGCTGGGTTTTAGAGTTCCAAGACGGTGAGCTAGGTGGAATCCAAAAGGACTTGTGGGCGCTTAGTCTATAGAAGAGCCTAGTATGAGCGATGCAGAATCTGCTAAGCCATAGTTAGTTTGTTCATACTTAAATGGTTGCCAGTCCACAAGAGTGGCATGCCTTTTCTTCCGAGCTCTTTAATGTGGAGTTTCAGAAGAACCAGTTCGTAGAATTTGCTACATAGATATATCTTCTTTTTTTTGGAACACCACTACATAGATATATTTTACCAAGTTATGATCAGTGACGTTTAAGCAAAGACATAATGGCTCGAAAGGTCAGAAAAAAATAGACTTTACTTTAGTTTGCTAGCGTATCTTTACCATATTGGGCAGTGTGCGATATTGTTAGAGGCATAAACAAGTGAAAAAATATTATAGGCGTAAGACCAAAAACTGTTCAAATCTTATACTATATACAAATATATGTGATGATCATAATTAAATCATTTGAAAAATCACGAATTGAATGAAATAGCTTCAAAGAACGATAATTTCTCATCATTGAGCTGGTTTTTAAATTGATATGGATTTTTAAAATGTATGCTCGTATGTGATATAACCATGAAATAAAGAGATACAAATATGTCAGAATTGATGTAAAGAAAAAAGTTAACCAGGTATGTCTCTGTTTTTGGGGATTGGATAAACAATGTGTTAATATATATACACCATTTGTAAGGAATCTTTATGGTTTCCATAAAAATACACCATTCATAAGGAATTAATTTTCCTTTATATTCTTTATCATTTTTTTTTGTACAGAATAACAAAACAAAATTATTTCTCATTATTTTTGAGGAAAAACAATCATTCCCACTCTTTTTTTTTAATTTTCTTCTTCTTCATTCTTTTTTTATTTGTTTTTAGTGTTCTTCGAATGGTTACCAGTCACACCCATAGTTTATACAGTCTTAAAACATGTACGGTTTTTGGTAACAGGAAATATTTCATACATTTTATGGAAATTTTTTAGAGGTTTATTAAGCTCATATATATGCTCTCGGTCATTTGTATCATTTTAGTTTTCTTAATTGGGCCTAAACTATGTAAAAATATGCATGAAGTCATGTGGTTCCTGCGCATTCAAAAAAATATGGTCCTTCGAATTGATGCTTATGCTCTCTGATATGGGCAAGTTGTCACTGACTTTCTTTTTCTTTTAAAAATGTAACTTCAAATTTATTTTTCTTTAAAAATCCAAAATAGGAAATTTTTCACTACATGTTACATATATATAGATCACCTCTTTTGGATATAAAAAGGTTTGACTGTGAAAAAAGAATCAGAATACTTTTTAGACTTAAAGAATCAGAATACCATTCATTTTTTGAAAGTAGTTGATTCTCTTTTCTATCATCCATATCTTTCCAATTGTTGAGATTTGATTTGGTTCGGATGTCATCATCATTAACATCATCTCGTGTCAGTAAATTTCCACAAATGCTATATTCACTGGCATAGACTGCATAACAATGTTCATCATCAGATCAACAATTCAGCTGGTACATTAGAAAAAAATCTCTTATATATTAATTGAAAAACATTACCACATTTTTTTATTTCCACGTGTAACCGTGAGAATAAAATTCAGAACTCTTAAAAAAATAGGTTGGTCCATTTTAACATATATTATACTTTTTATTAAATTAGTGTACACAAGTATTTTCTTGCACTTTCCTTAAATAAAAGTTACAGAATTACCTAATATGATTAATGTATATATGACAATTAATGATTATGAATAAAAAATATTTGATAACACTTTTTGTATCTTACCTCTTTTTTTTTTAAGTTTATATTAATAAAAAATATTAAACAATCACATTAACCATATAATAATAAAAATTAGATTTTTTCTTATATGTTATATTTTAAATTTTTTAAGTGACTGTAAATTAATAAAAATATTAAATGTCTCATACTAAAATTTTGTGATCAGTGGCTTAATTTTTTTTTGTAATAACAAAATAAAAATGATCATAAAATCGTATGAATATGAAGTTTTATTTAGGGGGGTGTATTGAATCAGGGTTTCAAAAGATTTTGGGGTGTTTTAATTTTAGTGGGATTTAGGGGAGTTTTGAATTTATTGGGTGATTTTGATGAAAACTAAAAATAAAAATCTGCAGGTTATTTGATAAGATAGTAGAGTTGTTTAGGTGATTCTACTGCTCGGTACTGGTTAGTCTAAAATCTTCGATTACACTTTTATTAAAGCCTTATCCTTTTCAGATGGCCAAACAGTGTGAATTTTTTTGAAAGTTGATGTTTCGGAGCAGCTTGGTTAAATTAAGAGAATTAAAAGTTAGATGCTTTATCCAAAGCTAATGCTGTACATGTGTAAATATAGTGGCCGTTGGAGTGGCAAAGAAAGATATAAGATGAGCTCTTGTAATATTCTCTGTCAGGTCCCTTATAACGAGAGGAAAAGCTGATATGATGCTGAGTTGTTGCGTCTCAAGAAGAAGTTGGATTCAAAATTGAGCATTACACACCAAACTTCGTCGTGATCCGGATCAGAGGTATCGAAAGCATCTGAAAAGGAATATGCTTTGAACCATTGGATGGTCACCGGTTTGTTTCAAAGCTTGATCCAAAACCATAAACATGAATTTTGTAACATTTGATACGTAAGACTTGATACGTGAGAAATCGCAGTCTCACAAATTCTCATTTGCAAGGGTTCTTTATGCTTCTGGTTTGTTTGTATTTGCAACTACATCGCAGTCTCGCTGGTTAGTTTTTCTGTCCATTTTCTGGAAGTTCTTTATGTTTGTCTCCTTCGTTCCATTCTGGTGGCTATAACTCCAGCTTTCTGCTTCAATATTTTGTCTATAATGTTTTTTAAAAAAATTGTCCAAATAACACCTATATAGATGATATTCTGCGGGAACTATTTTTAACTAAAAATAAAGGTAAACTCTCCTAGAATACATATCACAAATTCTTTTCCTAAATATTGTTTAAAATTGAATAACAGTGGATTTGATATGAGTTTTACAAATTGTTAATTGAATAACAGGAGATTACAAGTGATTTTCAATAACTTTGCACAAATCTCATGTTCAATAACACTTGATTTGGAAAGAGTTTTTAAAATGACCGGTTGAATAACAGTAGATTTTAACAAAATCCCAAAATCTCTTAAAAGACATTCATATTATATATTAATATAGTTTAAAATTAAATTATATAACATATAAAAATACATAAATATGTTAATTTTTAAATTTGTATTGAAAAAATATTGAAACCTTAATATTTTAATTTTGAAATTTGCGTTCAAAAATCGCACATTAGAAATTTTGTGTTTATCATATGAGTACGAATTATCAATAAGAAATATTTATATTAAAATATACTATATATCTATGTCCATATCATTGAAATTTAGTTATATACCATATAAAATAAATAAAATGATTGTTTTGATTTATTTACCAAAAAATATCGTAAATAAACGAGAGATATTGTTTTGATTTATGTAATTATTCTAATTTAATTATATACATGATACGTAAATAAGCATAAATAAATAATAATGTATAAAAATTATTTTTATATATATCATTCAGTTGCGCAGATCTTTACCTAGCAAAGTGGGAATGTAAAAAGGAGTTAGTTTCGTACAGAATTTGTCGGAGAGAGCCTTTATTTTCGTACCCAAAAGCTTAAAAGAATTATGGGCATTTTGTCCTGGGCAAAGCCTATTACATAAGTACATTTTATTGAACAAATCTTCGTTCTAAATCCCACTGTCGTTTTTTTTTTTGGAAACATTTTTTTTTGGAAACAAAATCCCAAGGCATTAAAATAGAAATTATTATGTAAGAAACTTAGTAAATAAGTAGGTAGCTCAAGTCTTTTAACGATTCATACCTTTCTCGGCCTTTTGGCTAAGATCAAGTGTAGTATCTGTTCTTATCGGTTTAATATCTGATATTTGGGTCATTGGTCCATTTGATATTAATTTTATTTTTTATAGGAAAATCCCATTAAACAGTTTGCTATTTGGGTTTTTGAAAGTCTCCCATGCTTTGCACTACTGCAGGGGTCTGGTTTACCCACCATTTGAAGTCCAATTTATTTGGTAAATTACATGGGTTGACTATAGTTTCTATTAAACGATTTCTTAGACTTGTGTTTTAGTTATTTGTTTAGTGATTAGCCTTACATTTGTACATCAGTTCCATATGTGCGTCGGCCTAACGGTAAGATTCGGTTGTCATGGTTGTTGGGCTTTTAGTTCGGGTCCAAGAGAATATGATGCCAAATTCCGACCGACCCATACCCATTTTGAAATTAAAGAGGGTGTATTGAACTGTGGATTTTAAAACTTTGAGTGGATTTGAAAAATATTGGAGTTTGGAGAGATTTGGACTAAATCACATTATATGGATGGGATTTAGAAAAAGGAAAAAAACAATCTGGGTGGGAGTTTTTCTTAAATTTCAGAGTACTCAAGATCGTTTGATCTTAAATTTCAGAGTACTCTGCAAAGTCCCATTATTTAAGAGCATGTCTTTTTTCCAATAGAATAAGAACATTAACGCAGTTTCATTATTTTATCTTCCTTCCTTCGTTTGCGAGAAAAACAGAGTGTGTTTCCTAAGAAAATTTACCATGCGATCACTTATTCCTCCGTCTTATTCCAGTTCGTCTTCTACTTCTTCTTATTCACTCGCTGCAACGATATTCAAAAAAGTTCAAGAGCTTACTAAAAGCAAATATAATAGATCAAACAATTTCATCAAAAATCAAATTCATAAATGACAACATGAAATATAATTAAATTTAAAAACGTAACAGAAAAGAGAAGTTCTAAAAACAAAGTAAATTGTTGTTGCATCAAGACCCCGTATGCATAGCATCTGTCCACATGTTTGATGCTATATTTGCTCTCCAATTATTAGCATTCACTCTTTCTTGTTCTTGAGTACCATTCTGAACATCATCATCCATATTCTCATCTTCACCTATTTCTTGAGCATCACATTCCTTACCATCATCATCCATTATTCAATTTTCTAAGGAGCAGCCCATAAAGATATTAACAAGATACATATTTATCCAAAAAAAAAAATTAAAAAATCAGCATTGCATACCTTATATCCAGAGCTCTCCTCTCTTTTATGGTGGAAGGACAGAACCAAAGCTCTAATCTCCTACCTTAGCTTGCATACTTGGCAAGCAGTCTCATAGAAGAATACTTCCTCAAGGTTTTGAGTTTTGAGAGTTGAAGCAAAGCTTATTTAGGTGAACCAAAGCTGTAGAAAAAATAGAGAAACAAAGAGAGTCACGATCAAAAACCTTACATAGTTTTCAAGCTCACAAACATTAGTTGACCATAAAGTAGAACATGAAAAGAACAAATAAACTTTACTAGACTTTCTTACTCTTCAGGATCAAAAGGTTTGTTGTCAAAATCTTCTTTGTCTTGTGTATATCATGGGATTTTAAAAACAGAACCAAAACACTGTTATTCAACTGGAAGAGACTTGTAATAGAACACCAGAGGAACAAATCAATCGACGTGTGCCTTAGCTCAACCTTGGATTCTTCAGAGCACAAAACATGTTTCTCGGATCCAACAAAAAGCCGAGATGAAATCGAATCGAACAATCAAAGGGCTTCCTTTAGGTTTGAGAGACTCCAAAATCGAATCTTGGGAATTGATTCAGGAACAAGAGGGAATTGAAAGTTTTGTACTTTTCTGGGAAGCTACGTCTCTGATATCTCTCTTCCTTGTTCTCTCTCAGTTCTCATCAGTCATCTTTTTCAAAGTGGCCAATTTTTTATTTGATTTTGGGTCTTTCCAAATAACATGTACAATGGTGGGATTTGTGTGACGATAGTTTTGACTGAAAATAATAAAAAGTTGGTTTAAAATCCATTTCATAAATTTTTCCTTTCAAAAATGTTTATCATTGAATAATAGTAGATTTGATTTAACTTTTGTAAATAGTTAATTGAATAACAGTGGATTACAAGTGATTTTTGTTGGGGTCGAAAATGGTTATCTCAAAATCAACGACTATGATTATCATTTTAGCAAATTATTCAAGAAAGACTTCTCGAAAGAAAGATCGGAAGAATACAAATACTTATGGACCAGGGTCTCCAGAAAGATTGGTACAAAAAGAGACAGGTCAAGACCCGAGAGCCGGACCATTCTCACAAGGTCACCTCGCCCATGGGCAAGGACGACAAGCACCACGGTCACCTCGCCCATGGGCGAGGACGACCAGCAACACGGTCACCTCGCCCATGGGCGAGGACGACCAGCACCACGGTCACCTCGCCCATGGGAGAGGACGACCAGCACCACAGTCGCATCGCCCATGGGCGAGGACGACCATCACCAAGGTCACCTCGCCCATGGGCGAGGACGACCAGCACCACAGTCACCTCGTCCATGGGCGAGGACGATCCGCGCCCGGTTCACCTCGCCCTAGGGCGAGGACAATCCAATCCCGACCAGTCTGACTCGTTTTGACTCTCGTGTCCTCCGTATAGTTGTGATATCCGACTTTTGGATCATATACCTCTCGTTTCGTCTCGATCGGAGTTATGACTGAAATCGTAGAAAAGCCCGAAGGCCTAAAAACGGCCCGAGAGGATCTAAACGTGTCTAGAGGCCGATCTACGATTTAGAAGGGACCCGAGCCCAATGGGAGTTATAACGGTTTTTCCTAACTCGCGGAAGTAGGATAAACGTTAAGTTTCCGAAGATAAATATCAAGATTCGAGGATAACTACAAAGATCGACGAAAAATGGAATATCCCCAAAAGAGATAAACTTGGGTCCAAATGCAAAGGAGTAAATGGGCCACTGACCTAAAACAACTATATAAGGAGAGCTGGAGCAGAAGAAAAGGGATCCAAAAATTTAGACTTAGAGAACTCCTGCTAGCTTAGGGAACTTAGAACTTAGGTGGTTAGACTAGCAAGGCAGGACTTAGAACGTTTTGCCGCCTTTCTGTTCTGATTTTGTCTAGTTAGCATATCTCTACTCCTCTCGGAGAAGTTCTGTATTCATACTATTTCATTAATAAAACGCCTCCGAGCGACTATTTATCTTTATCTTGCTATCTATCTTTTTACGCTCTGAAAGTGATTACGCAGATAATTCAGACCTTCAGGGAAAATCGGGTTTTCTTGGTTTTCCTCCATACTTATTCATTAAAATCGACGGTGTGAATTCCGGTTCCCACAGTTTGGCGCTAGAAGGAGGAGGGGGGGGGGGGTGGTCGAACTCTCTAACTCAAAAATCACAAACGATTAAAGATACAAGATGTCCGCTCCAGTAGCTCACGATGTCGTCTCTTTCAAGGACAGAGCAACGGCCGACCAGGTCAAACCTCACAACCATCTCCTTGTCATCGAACTGACCATCCAAGACATCGACGTAGCAAGAGTGTTGTCGACACCGGATGCTCGGCCAACATTATCTATAAAAGCACCCTTGAGAGAATGGAAATCGACCTGTGCGCCATCACGTAAGGTCCCAGTCCAATTTTTGGACTCTCAGGAGACGCTACTATGATCCTCGGCTCAATCAACCTCTTGGTTAAAGCTGGGAGCGTCGTAAAAATCACGGAATTCTTGGTCGTCGATCGCCCAACATCGTACAATGTAATCATTGGAACTCCATGGCTGAATTCCATGAGAGCGATCCCATCGACATTCCACCTATGCCTTAAATTTCCGACCCCTCATGGAGTCGAAACAATTCAAGGATACCACAGGATGTCACAAGTATATTTCGCCGCTGAGTTAAAAAGAAAGAACTTTGCGATCGAAGCTTCACACAAGAAGAAAAGAAAGCTGACACTCGACGAGGACGCCCCAGAACAAGACTCGGAAGTCTTCTGGCAGTCACAGAGGGTCGAAGCTCTAGAAGGGAAGCGCGAACCAACTTGCGAACCGGTAATATCGGTCTGTTTCGGCGAATCCCGCCCAGAACGATGCGTCAAGATAGGAGCCAACCTCTGCGAACCATTGAGAACAGAGCTCATGGCTTGTCTTAAAAAGAACCTCGATACGTTCGCTTGGGCCGCAGAGGATATGCCATGAATCGACATCGGCATAACATGTCACGAACTCAACATTGACCCGACCTACAAACCCGTAAAACAAAAAAGACAGAAGCTAGGACCAGAGCGTGCTACCGCGGTAAACGAGGAAGTTGAGAAACTCCTCAAAGTAGGGTCAATAACAGAAGTCAGATACCCGGATTGGCTCGCCAATCCCGTCGTGGTCAAAAAGAAAAATGGAAAATGGTGAGTATGCGTCAACTTCACCGATCTCAACAAGGCCTGTCCAAAAGATTGCTACCCACTTCCACACATTGACCGACTGGTCAAAGCAACAGCAGGGAACGAACTTTTATCATTCATGGACGCCTTCTCCGGGTACAATCAAATCATGATGAATCCCGACGATCGCGAGAAGACCGCATTCATCACCGACCGCGGAACGTATTGCTACAAGGTAATGCCTTTCGGTCTCAGGAATGCGGGTGCTACTTACCAGCGACTTGTCAATCGAATATTCTCCGAACAGCTCGGAAAGACTATGGAAGTCTACATTGTGGGAACCGAAATTCGCACTGTCGATTTCTGTTTAAATACGGAAACTAGGAAAACCCTAATTTCCCAGAGGTCCTGGATATCTACTAATACCACACGCCAAGCAATCAGAACACAAGAATAACAACGATAAAGTATAAGAAATCGAAACGAGAGCAAAGTAGATCTTATTCCGTATTCGCGTTTGAGCGTTACAACAAGGTAAGAGCCTGGGCTACGAGAGCTATCGGCGAGATTCCTAGTTCTAAAACCCTAAAACGGCAAAAACCTAGTGGAGTCGCAGCTCGAATAACAAAAACGAAAATATGCCTATATGCTCTAAGTGCTAAGTTTTCTGTGAAAAAGTTTCCTCTCATGCCTCTCGCCTAGGACTCCTTATATACTGGCTCCAAGGTCGGTTTACGCTTTTCCCCTTCTGCCCTTAAGCCGCCATAGCATAAAAATGGAGATATTCCATTTTTTTCGATCTTCGTAATTATCTTCAAAATTTCGTATTTATTCGCGGAAACTTGACATTTATCTTTCTTTGAGAACCAAGTGTAAACCGTCATGCGGCTTACGGGCTGTTGGTTAAGAAATCATAAGTTGAGCTTCGAGTCATGTCTTAGGTCCCTTTCGACTTGAAGCGTTTATTACGGCTTCTTTCGATAAAGAACGCACTTTCCGCGGTTTTTACGGTAAAGTTTGATAACTTAGAATGGCGGGGAATCGTAAAATGGGTTCGCTACGGTCTTTGGGAGATAGCATCAAAGGGTAGACGAGAACGCATGGACTAATGTCATATCGATGTTTCGGAAGAGCTCGGTCGCTACGTAGCGACCGAACTTTGGTTCGAGCTCGATCGCTACGTAGCGACCGAGCTTTGGCTCGAGCTCGGTCGCTACGTAGCGACCGAGCTTTTGGCTCGAGCTCGGTCGCTACGTAGCGACCGAGCGGAACATGTGTTCGGTTGTTGCGTAGCGACCCTCTTCGAGCTCTTGTCCGATGACTCGTGTTTCTTCCGCAAAGCTTTTCGTAAAGAAGAATCTATTTCGAAGAAGTATTTGTCGAAGAAGGTTTCTACGTTTTCTTCTTCGGGGATTTTGACATTAACTTCGTTGCAACCGTTTTCGACCCCAACAGTTAGCCCCCAGCTCGTTAGAGTCGAGACTCTTGCGGGCGGTTTGACAATTTCGGCAAAGTTAGGCGTATTGAACGAAGTTTACTTCAAACTCCGCGGAAGAGAATTCTCGAGAAAATGTTTATTAAAAAAATTTAAAATTCCGAGCCCATATTTCTATAAGTAGTGAGCTCTTGTCATTCATTTGCTTCACACCTTCCCTTGTTTAAACTTTCAAAAACTCTCTAGCTCCAAATCTCTTGTTTTTAACATGTCTTCTTCCCATGGTGACAAGCGAAGTTCCGATGTGGAGATGGGCGAGGCTTGCGTTGCCGATCATCTCTCCTTTCGAGAGAAATTAGTTCATCGCCAAGCCGAGAAAGAACAGGTTCGAGCTGGCGCTGAGTTACCGTCCACTTCTGCACTGGCCGTTGCTCCGGGTCATGGGACCGAGGGCGTAACTCCGCGAGATACAGGAACTCTCGCAGGCTCGGTCGTTCTGGATGCTTCGGCTTTACCTGCTGGATCGTCCACGACTCCGATTCTCGTCGAAGATAAGGAGAGGGCTGCTGACTCTATGCCACCTCCTCCGGCCAGGAAGGAGATCGTTCTAGCGCTGCACACTCCTAGTGTTGTTCCGGTTACTCAGCCTAAGGGCCGGAAGAGGAAGTTTACCAAGGGCGGTGACGGGGAATCTTCGCAGCAAGGAGGCTCGAGCATAGCGTCGGGACTCCGTGGAAAGGACTGTCGCTCACTTACTTTCTTGATTGTTATATATTTTTTCTAAAAGACAAAGAATCCCTAACTTTCTTCTCGTTTCGTAGTTCGTGTCGTTGATCGACGGGATGATCAGCGAGTGCGGTTGTGAGACCAGTCGTCTTGCCGGGGAGTTGTTGGAACTTCAGGGTAGATGGTCCGAAACCGAGGCCATGCTGACGGCTGTCAAGGATTCTCACTCCGTGAAAGTGTCGAAACTTGAGGTCGCGATAGGGGAGCTCGAGAGGGACCTCGGGAAGACGGCGAGTTCATTGCTTAAGGAGAAGAAAGCCAGGAAGGCCAAATCTTTGGAGGTGCGTCGTCTTCAGCGTCAGATCGAGGGCGATGCAGGATTAGTGAGCCGCGGGATTCGAGAGGCCAAGGACGCTCTTCGTTCTGTGTTCCAAACTTGCTTGGCGAAGATCTCCGCCTTTCTGGGCTCTCTCGAATGCATTCGGAACATGGATTTAGCCTTGGCGATGATCGAGGGCGGGATGGCTGTGGTTCAATCGTTCCAAAGTGAGACTCCTCCGACCTTAGAGGCCGAAGAGGCCCGACTGTCCGGCTGCAAGGGAGATTTGGCAATCGTGGATGGAGATTTCGATCTCATCCTTGTTGACCTAAAATCCGCGTGCTTCCTTCCGACGAGTTCAGAAGGCCCGGAGGGGAAGAATCCGGTACTCGGAGGTGACGCGGCTCCAGGTTTAGATGAAGCGACGGGTGAAGAGGGAGCGTGAGCTTTGAGGATGACTTTGGTTAGATCTCTTGTGGGAGATTTTTTTTATGTTTGATGTTTCGGCCTTAAATGGCCTCATTTCGTGTTTCGGGAATGGCCGTATGTGGCTTTGAATCCCCGCCGCTTTGCGGCTTTTTATGACAAGATGGCGAGTTGCATTTTTCATAAGCTTACGTATGGCGTGGAAGAAGGTTGATGAGTTGTCGTCTCATATCCTTTTTCGATGTGAAATGTTTTGTTCGAGATCTGTTTCGAGAGTTTTTCCGCGAGATATCGACTTCGTGGGATATCTGAAGATGTCGAATATAAACATAGAGGCATGGTTTTGGGATCTCGTATCTTTTGGATATCATGCCTTGAGATGTTAGAGACCAGTGCGCTGGGTTTAGGGCAAGACCTAGGTTTACTTTCGGTTTAAGATTTTATGCGGTGACTAGCCGGCTATCGATTTATCTGTTGCGATTTTAACCTGATTCGTACCGATTTAAAGTCCGCGATAGGTTTTCGGCTTATATGACTTGTTAGATACGAATCAAGCATCTCTCCGGAGACAATTTTTAAGCCAACCGGAAGTGCTGGACCAAAATTTCGGGTTTCTTTTATAGCGCTATTATCCTTGTGTCGGATGTACGAGAGTCATCTTCGTGAGATGGCTATGTCTGTTTAGGACGTTCAAGAGTTCGATGTGATCAGCACCGAACTTGGCGGCAAATGCCGTCGTTTAGAGTTTTTGCGCAAGATATGTATTAAAATGTTCATCATTTTTGACGGAGTGTCCGTCTTCGTCGTTCGGAAGAAGTAACCCTCGAGGCATCTCTCGCGACGTCTCGCAATACCAATGGCTGCTTCTCCCTAACGGCTGATTTATTTTCGAATATCGAAAATGTTTCGTGGATAAAAGATCATTTGCTTGGTTAAGATATACCGGAAACATCGAAGGCGTGGTCGGATGTTTTCGAGTTTGAGAGTATACGAGTATACGTATCCACTCCCCCCCCCCTTTTTGATTAGGGGGAAAGCTGAATTTGCCTTTCGACAAACTGCATACGTACTCCTTATGGAGATCAAGCCGTCTCGTAGTTCGGTGATTGTGAGTTGGTTAGTGATAGTATTTTTTTAGATGCATCGCGTTCCAGGTCCTTGAAATTTTTATGCCTTCCATGTTGGCTATTTCGTAGAAGGCCGGTCGGATGACTTTTTCGATTTTATAGGGTCCTTCCCAGTTTGCTCCGAGTTTTCCCGCGTTTCGTTTAGCGGTGTTTTGGAAGACTTTGCGAAGGACTAGATCTCCCTGATTAACTCTGCGATTCCGTACGTTGGAATTGTAGTACTTTGCGGCTGCGTGTTGGTAATTTTGGATTCGGATGAGCGCTCGATCTCGGCGCTCGTTAATGAGATCGAGATCGTCGAGGAGCATTGCGTTGTTGAGCTCCTCTCGTTCGGGAAGTAATCTTCTTCGAACACTGGGGAATTCTACTTCTGCGGGAATCATGCATTCCGTTCCGTACACCAGAGCGAAAAGAGTTTCTCCTGTTGCTCGCCTCGGGGTGGTACGGTGGGACCAGAGGTCTCCCTCGAGTTCATCGGCCCACCTGCCTTTTTTGGCCTCTAAGCGTTTCTTCAGTCCGTCGAGAATGGTTTTATTAATCGTTTCAGCTTGTCCGTTACACTGCGGATATCTGGGCGTTGATTTGTTAAGCCGTATCTTCCATTTTTCACAGAACGCCTCAAACCAGGTGGAGATAAACTGAGATCCGTTATCGGTTACGATGATGTTTTTCCATGAGAAACTTTCGACTTGGACATCTTTTATACTTGTGTACGAATCTGCCTCTACCCATTTTGAAAAGAAATCGGTGAGGACTAAAAGGAAACGCTTTTGCTTTGAATTATGAAGGGGACCGACGATGTCCATGGCCCAGCGCATAAAAGGATAGGGCGATGTGATGGAGGAGAGAACTTCGGCTGGTTGTCGGATGGTTGGAGCATGCCTGTGGCATTTTTCGCATTTTCGTGCGAACTTCTCGCAATCTCCGATCATCGTTGGCCAGTAGTATCCATGGCGTTTGATTTTCACTGCCAGTGATCTTCCACCGGAATGATTGCCGCAAGACCCAGAATGTACTTCTTCCATCACTTTTTTCGCTTCTTCCACTTCCAGGCACGTCATGAGTGGTCCGGAGAATCTCCATTTGTAAATTTCGTCGTCTAATGTTACGTAGCGCGCGGCCTGTGTTCGGACTTTGCGGGCTGCCCATTTCTCGGTGGGCAGGCGTCCGTCAATAATGTAGTCTCGAATTTTCTGCAGCCATGGGGTATCGCAGCCGTAATCAGATAGCTCTGATTGCGGTTGTATTGTAACTTCTTCTTCTTCGTCATCTTGACCTTCAATGAGGTTGACGACGATTGGTGGTCCGATGCTCGGGTGTTCGATGAACTCGACCGGAATTACCCTTTTAAGTCCTGCATCAGAACTTGATGCTAAGGCCACAAGAGCATCGCCTGGATGTTTTCGGAACGGGTTGAGGTACGCATCCAGGCGATGAACTCACAGTCAAACTTTTGAGCTAGTTTTCGGACCAGTTTGAGGTACGCATCCATCCGTTCGTCCCTGGCTTCATACTCTCCGCTGTACTGACTTGCCACTAACTGGGAATCGCAGTAAGCGTGGATGTTTCGTATCTTCAAGCCGTGAGCCAAACGCAGTCCTGCGACGAGTGCTTTGTATTCGGCTTCGTTGTTTGAGGCGTGGAATACCAGCCTAAATGATTGCTCTAAGATCTCGCTCGTTGGAGATGTGAGGCAAATTCCGATGCCTGATCCCTGTTTGGACGAGGATCCGTCGACGTGAAGGAGCCAAGTGAAATTTGGTTCCTCGTAGATTATGGTCTCTGTCGGTAATTCAACGAAGAAGTCCGCAAGCACTTGTGACTTTGCGCTTGTTCTCGGTCGGTACTCGATATCGTATTCGCTCAGTTCTACCAACCATTTGGCTAATCTGCCCGATTGACTCGGGCTATGCAGGATCGTTCGTAGGGGAAAAGTCGTGAGGACGACGATCGTGTGGGATTGGAAATATGGTCTTAGTTTTCGGGCCGATGTTACGACCGCACATGCTAATTTTTCCATTAGCGGGTATCTAGATTCGGCATCCAGCAAGGTTTTTCTTATATAGAAAATAGGTTTCTGTTCGCCGCGTTCTTCCCTGATTAGCACGCCGCTCACAGCTGTTGCTGATACACCGATGTACAAGAACAAAGGTTCCCCCTCCACTTGTTTTGCGAGGACTGGGGGGGGGGAAGCCAAATACTGCTTCCGCTGTTGGAAAGCGTTTTCGTATTCTTCCGACCATTCGAATTTTTTATTTCCCCGTAAGACATCATAGAAAGGCAGGCACTTGTCTGTTGATCGCGAAATAAACCGGTTAAGTGCCGCGACTCTACCGGTCAACCTTTGGACTTCCCGCTTATTCTTCGGCGAAGCCATCTCGATCAGTGCGTTGATCTGTTTTGGATTAGCATCGATGCCAAGGCGAATCTGCATTTTGTCGGGTTGAGCTTCATGTTATGGGAATTTAACTGCGCGAAACATTTCTCGAGATGTGATACGTGATCCTTTGCTTGGAGGGATTTGACGAGCATGTCGTCAATATAAACCTCCATCGCTTTACCGAGTTGTTGAGAGAACATACGGTTCACGAGTCGTTGGTAAGTTGCACCATCGTTTTTGAGGCCGAAGGGCATTACCCTGTAGCAATAGGTTCCGATGATAATTTGGTTGTAACCTGAGAAGGTGTCCATGAAAGACAGAAGTTCATTTCCTGCCGTTGCTTGTACCAATCGATCGATGTGTGGCAGGGGAAAACTATCTTCTGGACATGCCTTGTTTATATCGGTAAAATCCACGCAAAATCGCCATTTTCCGTTTTTCTTTTTGACTACTACGGGGTTGGCGAGCCAGTCTGGATACCTCACTTCCGTTATTGACCAGACTTTAAGCAATTTTTCGACCTCGTCGTTGACCGCGAAAGCTCGTTCAGGTCCTAGCTTCCGCCTTTTTTGTTTGACTGGTTTGAAAGTCGGATCGATATTTAATTCGTGACACGTTGTGTTATTGTCAATCCCTGGCATATATTCCGCGGCCCATGCGAAAGTATTGAGGTTCTTTTTTAGACAGGTTACGAGCTCTGTCCTTAAAGGCCTGCGGAGATTGGCTCCGATTTCGACGCATCGTTCCGGAGATGCTTCGTCGAGACAGACTGTGACCACAGGTTCGCAAGTTGGTTTGCGTTTTTCCTCTAGGGCCGCGATGTTACGAGACTGCCAGAAGAGTTCAGCCGAATCTTGACTTCGCGAACCTTGGTCGGAGACCTTTTTCTCCGTTTTTCTAGGAGTGGTCTCGAGGTCTGGTCTTTTTCGTTTTATTTTCTGCGGCGTAACACACCTGTGATACTCTTGGATTTCCCCATATTACCTCGATTCCGTTAGGGGTTGGAAACTTGAGGCAAAGATGGTACGTTGATGGGAAGGCACGCATGGCGTTCAACCATGGTGTTCCCATGATAACGTTGTAAGATGCAGGACGGTCAACGACAAGAAACTCTGTGACTCTTGTCACGGTTCCGGCTTTGACTGCAAGATTGATCGACCCGTAGGCCATGGTCGTTTCTCCCGAAAGTCCCAGTAGTGGGCTAGGGTATTTCACGATTTTGAATTGATCGATCCCCATTTTCTCGAGAGTATCTTTGAAGATGATATCGGCCGAACTTCCGGTGTCGATTAGCACCCTAGCGACGTCGATATCTCGGATCGTCAGTTCGATAACAAGGAGATCGTTTCGAGGTTTGGCTTGATGGACCGTTGCTTCCCCCTTGAACGAGATGACGTCCGCGCACGTTGAGTCTTGCATATCGTTCCTGATCGTTGAGTGGTTTTTGCAGGTTAGATTGATCCGTACCCCCCTACTTCTAGCGCCAAACTGTGGGAACCAAAATTCGCACTGTAGATTTCCGTTTAAATAAGGAAACGAGGAAAACCCTAATTTCCCAGAGGTCCCGGATATCTGCTATACCACACGGCAAGCAATCATAACACAAGAATAACAACGATAAAGAATAAGAAATCGAAAAGAGAGCAAAGTTGATCTTATTCCGTATTCGCGTTTGAGAGTTACAACAAGGTAAGAGCCTGGGCTACGAGAGCTGTCGGCGAGATTCCTAGTTCTAAAACCCTAAGACGGCAATAACCTAGTTGAGTCGCAGCTCGAATAACAAAAACGGAAATATGCCAATATGCTCTAAGTGCTAAGTTTTCTGTGAAAAAGTTTCCTCTCATGCCTCTCGCCTAGGACTCCTTATATACTGGCTCCAAGGTCGGTTTACGCTTTTCCCCTTCTGCCCTTAAGCCGCCATAGCATAAAAATGGAGATATTCCATTTTTTCCGATCTTCGTAATTATCTTCAAAATTTCGTATTTATCCGCGGAAACTTGACATTTATCTTTCTTTGCGAACCAAGCGTAAACCGTCATGCGGCTTACGGGATGTTGGTTAAGAAAACGTAAGTTGGGATTCGAGTCATGTCTTAGGTCCCTTTGGGCCATCTTCCGACTCGAAGCGTTTATTACGGCTTCTTTCGATAAAGAACGAACTTTCCGCGGTTTTTACGGTAAAGTTGATAACTTAGAATGGCGGGGAATTGTGAAATGGGTTCGCTACGGTCTTCGGGAGATAGCATCGACGGGTAGACGAGAACACATGGACTAATATCGTATCGATGTTTCGGAAGAGCTCGGTCGCTACGTAGCGACCGAACTTTGGTTCGTAGCGACCGAGCTTTGGCTCGAGCCCGGTCGCTACGTAGCGATCGAGATTTGGCTCGAGATCGGTTTCTACGTAGCGACCGAGCGATCGCTCGAGCTCGGTCGCTACATAGCGACCGAGCTTTTGGCTCGAGCTCGGTCGTTGCGTAGCGACCCTCTTCGAGCTCTTGTCCGATGACTCTTGTTTCTTCCGCAAAGCTTTTCGTAAAGAAGAATCTATTTCGAAGAAGTATTTATCGAAGAAGGTTTCTACGTTTTCTTCTTCGGGGATTTTGACGTTAACTTCGTTGCAACGGTTTTCGACCCCAACATACATCGATGACATGCTCGTAAACTCCCTTGACAAACACGACCACATATTCCACTTGGAAGAGTGCTTCACAAGGCTGAACCTACATAACATGAAACTAAACCCGGTAAAATGTAGGTTCGCAGTCGCATCAGGAGAGTTTCTCGGTTATCTGGCCACGTGTCGCGGGATCGAGGCCAACCCCAAACAGATAAACGCACTGATAGAAATGGTCTCCCCAAAGACAAAATGAGAAGTCCAAAGGCTAACCGGAAGGGTCGCAGCTTTGAACCATTTCATCTCACGTTCGACGGACAAGTGCCTGCCTTTCTACGACATGTTGAAAGGGAACAAAAAGTTGGAGTGGTCGGAAGAGTGCGAAAAGGCTTTCCAACAGCTAAAGCGTTACCTGGCCACTCCTCCTGTTCTTGCAAAACCAGTAGAGGGAGAACCTCTATTCTTATACATCGCGGTCTCCGCAACAGCAGTAAGTGGCGTTTTGATCAGAGAAGAACGCGGTGAACAAAAACCAATTTTTACATAAGTAAAACCTTGCTGGACGCGGAGACACGGTACCCCTTGATAGAAAAACTAGCATTCGCTGTTGTAACATCGGCGAGAAAGCTCATACCATAGTGATTCTCACCACCTTTCCCCTGCGCACAGTTCTGCACAGTCTGAGTCAGTAAGGACGGCTCGCGAAATGGGCAATCGAACTGAGTGAGTACGATGTCGAGTATCGCCCAAGAACCAGCGCAAAATCTCAGGTGCTAGCGGATTTCTTAGTGAGGGATAATGACAAACACGGAACCAGATTTAACTTGGGTTCTTCACGTCAATGGATCATCGTCCAAACAAGGATCCGGAATTGGGATTCGGCTCACGTCGCCCACGGGAAATCTTGGAGAAGTCGTTTCGGTTAGAATTCCATGCATCAAACAACGAGGCTGAATATGAAGCACTCATTGCAGGATTATGACTAGCCCATGGGCTGAAGATTTGCAATATCCACGCTTACTGCGATTCTCAGTTAGCCGCAAATCAATACAACAGAGAATACGAGGCAAGGGACAAAAGAATGGACGCATATCTAAAACTCGTCCAGGACCTGGCCCAAGACTTCAACCACTTCGCCCTAACTAGAATTCCTCGCTCAGAAAACACCCAGGCAGATGCCTTGGCCGCGCTCGCGTCAAGATCGGATCCAGGACTAAAACGGGTAATCCCCGTGGAATTCATTGAACATCCGAGCATCGGACCGCCGGTGAATGGCAATATGATTTGGGGACTATTCGAAGATGCGGAGGAAATCGAAGATCCACCAGAAGGAAAGATGGATCAGCCGGAATACGGTTGCGACAGCCCATGGCTAGAGGCGATCCGAGCCTACATTGGCGACGGAACGCTGCCCGCCGAGAAATGGGCGGCACGCAAAATTAAAACCTAAGCCGCACGATATGTAATGGTAGAGGGAGAAATCTACAAATGGAGATTCTCCGGCCCACTCATGACCTACGCCGAGGGAGAGAAAGCGAGAAAAGTGATGGAAGAGGTCCATTCCGGATCGTGCGGAAACCACTCCGGTGGAAGGTCACTCGCAGTCAAAATAAAACGCCACGGTTATTACTGGCCAACTATGATCAAAGACTGCGAGAAATTCGCACGAAAATGCGAAAAATGCCAAAGGCACGCGCCCACCATCCATCAACCTGCGGAGGTCCTCTCGTCCATTTCATCTCTGTATCCCTTTATTCGATGGTCCATGGATATCGTCGGACCTTTACACAATTCAAAAATAAATGCTTCATTTTCGTCCTTAAGGATTTCTTTTCGAAGTGGGTAGAAGCAGAATCCTACGCAAGTATCAAAGACATACAAGTGGAGAGCTTCGTATGGAAGAACATTATCACCAGGCATGGGGTCCCTTACGAAATCGTAACAGACAACGGATCTCAGTTCTTCTCTACCCGATTTGAAGCATTCTGCGAGAAGTGGAAGATACGGCTGAACAAGTCAACTCCTAGATATCCACAATGTAACGGCCAGGCAGAGACCATTAACAAAACCGTCCTTGGCGGGTTAAAAAAGCGCTTAGAAGCCAAAAAGGGACGATGGGTAGATGAGCTCGAAGGAGTTCTTTGGTCACATCGTACAACCCCAAGACAGGCTACTGGAGAAACCTCCTTCACCGTCGTTTACGGGATGGAATGCATGATCCCACCGGAAGTAGAATTTCCCGGAGTGCGTAGAAGATTCCTCCCCGAACGAGAAGATCTCAACAACGCGATGCTGCTGGACGAGCTCGATCTCATTAACGAGCGACGAGACCAAGCTCTCATAAGAATCCATAACTACCAGCACGCTGCCGCGAAATACTACAATTCAAACGTTCGCCACCGCAGGTTCAAGGAAGGTGATCTGGTTCTGCGCAAAGTCTTCCAAAACACTGCCGAACGTAACGCAGGAAACCTGGGGGCAAACTGGGAAGGACCATACAAGGTCATCAAGGTGGTCCGACCAGGATCGTACCAAATCGCGAACATGCAAGACGTCAAGATCCACAGAACCTGAAACGCGATGCATCATTAAAAATACTGCCACTAATCGCAACGTGAGAACTAAGAACTACGAGATGGCTTGATCCCCGAAAAAAGGGTACGTAGGCAGCTCGCCAAGCGAGTTCAGCTATCCCCCATCTTAAAAAAAAAGGGGGGGGGGGGGGCGTGGGTACGTATACTCGTATACTCCCAAGACTTTCAAAAAAAAAAATCGACCTTTTTCAAAAACAATTTCGGAAAAACGCGACCTTACGGTCGCCAATCCCGCTATTCGCCAAAAGGCTGAAGTGGCAATCTAAGACTCGCTCAAATCGCCAAAGCAAAATCGATTAGTTATCACACTAAATCCGACTAAACCCTCGAACGCTCGTAAAAGAGGCATCCTTCGGGAAAAAGCCCACGAACAAATGCGGCACAAAAGAAAAGGTCAATTTTCGGCTCTGTGAGACTTCGCTACACGCTCAGTCTAAACTTCAAAAGCCGAGAAAACGAACAGCCGAAACAGATCGCCCGACGAGCTCGGCCACGACACGAGCCAGCTCGCCCGGCGAGCACGGCCGTGTTGCCGGTCGAGTCGCCGGCGAGCTCGGCCGTGACACAGGCCAGCTCGCGCGACGAGCTCGGCCGTGACACGGGCCAGCTCGCCCGGCGAGCACGGCCGTGTTGCCGGTCGACTCGCCGGCGAGCTCAGCCGCGATACTAGCCAGCTCACCCGGTGAGCACGGCCGTGTTGCCGCTCGACTCGCCGGCGAGCTCGGCCGTGACACGGGCCAGCTCGATCAGCGAGCACGGCCGTGTTGACGGTCGGCTAGTCGGTGAGCTCAATCGTGCCACGGATCGGCTCGCCCGGCAAGAGCGGCCAATTCTCCATGGACCATTCCGAACCCGGTCCCATCCGATAACCATGCATCTTTGTCCGAAGTTTCCGTAACTCAGTCTTCAGGTCCGTGGATACGAAACCAATGTTCCGTCTAGAAAACATCGTCGAAAGTATTCGGGAAGTTGGGAAGGTTATGTCTCTCGAACAGTTTCCTATTCTTCGTAGTAGAGCAGGTTATGGTTAACTTAACACCAACTGCCTCGGCTATGCGATGAAACAGGGTTCCGTTGGAAGAACCATGCTTATACCAACGGCTACTTCACGAGTAAAATCGTAAAAACGCTTAAGTCTCGATACGGCCCAAAGAGGGTCCGAATTGCGGACAACGGCCCATCTTTGGTCCCAAAAAAACTTGAACCAAAAAACTGGTTTGACGGTTTATCGTATCCGCGGGAAGAGACAAATGTCTAATTTCCGAAGATAATCACAAATTAGAAGGAAATATGGAAAAGCCCGCTTCGCGACAAATCCGGCCCGAGAAGAGGTAAACCGACGTAAGGAGGAGTATATAAGGAGGACCTAGGACGAAAAGAAGCATGAGCATTCTAAGAGCAAACTTAATACTTAGAGCAATTTAGGCATTTTTCCGTTTTTACTATCGAGCTGCGACTCGACTAAGTTAGAACTTAGGTGGCTAGACTAGCAAACATACCGACAGCTCTCGTGGCCTAGGAACTTATCTGTTGTTCATGCTCAAACGCGAATTCGGAAATAAGACCTCTTTGTTCTCTTTTCGCTCTTTTACGATTTATTACTTTCGAATCTTTTATATTGATTTTGTTGTGTGTGGCCCAGCAGATAACCGGGACCTTCAGGGAAGACTAGGTTAACTTGGATTTCCTCCGATTAACAAAATTCGACGGTGTGAATTTCGGTTCCCACAGTTTGGCACTAGAAGGAGGGGGAGGGGGGGGGGGTGGTACGGATCTATCTCTCTCGCAACCACACACGCTCAGTCCGATATGACGACCAACGCTGACAAAAACCCGCAAACGCACGATGGGACTCTCGTCGATGCCAACGCTGATAAAACTCCAGCTGGAAACGTATCAACGGTCACTGCCGACACCGCGATAATAGACCAGATGAAGGAAATGTTCGCCTCCGCTCAGAAAAAGACGGACGAACAAGGAAAACTCGTGGCCTCTCTCGCAAAACAGGTGGAAACCTAAACGGCGAAGGCCAGGAGCAAAGCCCCGCACGGAACCACAAGAGCCCGCAGCGGTAGAAAACTTGATTTCGAAACTCCGGGCAATCGAGCTGCACACGCGGACAAGGCTTCCTCAGGCCAAAACCCTGATGAAACGCTCCAGCCAGGTGCACAGCCAACTGCGGAGAACCTTCCACCTCCTACCGGGAGCAACGAAGGAGAAGAAATCAAGCGCATCAACCTGGATATAAGCGACCAGTCCGATCACTCGGATGACGGTGCTGACATCCACCCAAGAAGAACGCGAAGCCAGTCCGCTCGGCAGGACGCGTCCTTCGAAAAACCCATTACCGAGGAAGAAGAAAACCTCTATTGGGTAGAACAGGAGGAGCTGGCCGAGAAGCAGGCCAGGATCCACCGCGGCCAACACAGACAAGCTCGCAAGGCTGCCAGAAATCCTGATGAGATCCACGATCTCCGCGAGTACATCGCGAAAACCGCAGCGGAGGTGAAAGCGGTGAAATCACAAATCCACCACGCGACAAGCGCTGCGCCCGAGATCGACAGACTTATCAAGGAAGCACGCAAAACCCCGTTCACTGCCCGGATTACTGAGACCAACGTCTCGGACCCGGGGAAGATAAAAATTCCCATCTATGATGGCACTGTGAGAGACAAGGTTTCACTTCTTAGATTTAGGTTAGGTCAAGAGAGATGAATGAGAATCGTGGGCTGAATCCCGTAAATAAACTTGAAGAATGAATATGATTTTATTGATGAGTTGAAAGATGATGAATACAAAGGAATGTATCTTGAGATGATTACTAAAGAATACGTAATGCTTTTAATCTAGTACAAAAGTTGATATATATATGGAAAAGAGATGGCTTGTCTTTTATCTTCTCCGTCTTTATATAGTCTAGGTTTCGTTGGCAACCCTTCAACTGTTCTCCGAGATATTCGGCTTCAATTACGGAACTCGCTTTAGGCTCCTCTTGACCGAGTCTCTTAAGGTGTTAGCTCACTTTCTGTCGTGACCTCTGCTATGATGTCTCCCAGGTCCAGTCGTCAGCTCGGCTTTCAGCTCCCTTTGTTATGATGGGCTTATCGCAACCCACATGCTAGCTCACGCTTATCGGTACCTCACCTGAGGGTCATATTCGGGTCCAACAGTTGCCCCCAGCTTCCGAATAAAATCCTTTGTCTCGGAAGCTAGAATCTAGCTATCGATCTTATCTTTTCGTTAAGATAATGATTAGTTCTTATCCTATTTAGATTCAGCTTACTCGATCTAACGGTCTTTATTACGTTTGGCAGAATCTACGGTTCAGATGGAGAGGGTTTGAAATGACTTTTCCGAATCTCGAGAGGTGATGGGATATAAAGCGGTGAACATTAACTGCTAGCCTCCCACTTTCTCCACGCCTCCGTTCGGTTTTCAAGGTAACTTCTCTCCTCTCTCTTTATTTTACTGCGATTTTTTTATCTTCCTCGTTACTTTTCTCTGCAAATTCTCTCCCAAACCTTGCAATCGATTTTCTCCTTAACCTTCCCATACTATGGATCATCCGAAAGAAGGTTCCGGGGAATCCGGGATGCCTCCCTCTGCTTCTGGAGCTAAACTACTGAAAGTTAAGCAAGAAGTCGGAGCCAAGATGAGGAAGGGGAAAAAGACAGCCAGGGAGGCAATCGCGACCAGAGTTTCTAAACGGAAGAAGAAAGACGATTCTAGTGGGAGCAGTCCTCACTCGCCTTCGTTGCTGAAAAATCAAGACGTGGTTAACCTCATGGTTCAAGCTCTCGGCCAAAAGGAGCTTGGCCGTGCCTGTAATTCCGACGAAACCCCCGAGACCGCTCCGGAGGGTTGGTTCTGTTGCCATGAGAAGTACATCTCCAAGTCTCACTTGAGATTTCCTCTTCCGACCCTACTGCTTGATCTACTAGATCATTATCAGTTAGCCCTTTCCCAACTCTGTCCCTCGGTTATCCGGGTGATAAACGGCTTTATCACTAGGTCCAAAGAGGAGGGGGTTAGCGTCGGTCTTACCGAACTTATGAGCCTCTTTTCCCTGAAGGAAAGCGCCTCTAAGGAGGGTGGTACCGGGACCTACTACCTCCCTAGTCGTCCCAATCATGTTATCTTCAGATTCTCTAGTAGTGATGATGACTGGAGGAAGAAGTATTTTTACGTTAAAGTTGATCCTTCGACGGTTCCTGTGGGTCGGAACCTTAGGGTCACTTGGACTAATCCATCTGGTTAGGAATTCTAGGGATATGCTTTTTCCGTTTTATTCATTTATGGCCGAGTAACCTTTTTGCTCTGATTTACTTGCAGAAATCGAAGATCCTCCGAAGCTCTCTACCAAGCTCACCAGGGCTCTATACCGCAAGTTGCAGCAGAGTCCCTGTACCTGGGTAGCCTACACCACTTCTCGAATAAGTGCAGCCAGATTCCCAGATACCTACAACGCCTCTTTCCAAGATCCCATTCCTGCTGAGAACCTTGAGAGTAAGTTCTTGTTCGAACCTTTTTAATGATTTTATCGCTTTGAAGTTTTTAAACTTAAGGATTTCCATTGTTCCAGTTTCGGCAGGCGATTCAGTTGTATCGATCTCAACTGGTGCTAGTGCTTCGGGAACTGAAAAGTCTCAGCCAGGTGACATGACTCTGCGACCATCATTCCGTTCTAGGGGTAACCCCTCTAAAGCTGCCAGTGCTTCTCGTGGAAGCGACAGGAACCAAGGAGGATCGTTCCTTATCTCAATGAAGGAAGTTTTGGACGACGGAGGATCCAAACCTGTTGTCGAGACTACTCCAACTGAGGTTGTAGCTCAGGATGCTGCTCCTCTCCCTGAGGTCCAGGTGCCGGAGGCTGACTACCAGGCTCCGAAGGGTACCTCTGAGGTCGAGCCGTCGAGACACAAGAGGCCCAGGACCGATCAGGGCGGAGCTCCCACCCGTTCTTCTTCCTCGTCCTCTAGAGGAGGGACTGTTGGGTGGAGCTTTACCCATTCGAAGCCTGGGTCGATCCTGGACGACTCTTGGGGCCTAGCTGCGATAATGAGGCACCTGAAGAGCGTGGGATGTCCCCTTCCAGCGCTCAAGGACCTGACTAACCGAGATGAGTATCTCGATATTGCCCACTGTATGGGTCAGGTACGTGATCTCTATCTGTTCTTTGTTTACATTCTTTGGAGACGATGATATATATTTTTTTTTTGGATTTATTGCAGTTGGCTGGGGCTGTTAACAGGGCCCAGCTCAGGTTTGAGAATGCTCTGTGTGCTGCCCCCAATGCTGGTGAACTTGCTGAGGTTACCGAGATGGTTAAGGCAGCCAAAGCCGATCTTGACCAAGCCCGGGTTCGAATTTCTGAACTCGAAGCCGAAGTGACGAGGCTAGGCTCGAAGGCCGATGCTCAGCAAGGAGAGATCGAGAGTCAAAAGCTCGATATCCAGGTGAAGAGCAGGAGGATCAATGATTTGGAGGCTGCTCGAAAGATAGCTGAGCATCAAGTACGTGAGCTCATTGCCTCATCCCAGGATAGCCAGAAGAACAAGGAAGCTGAAGTCAAGCTGGCTGTCAGGGAAGGGAAGAAAGAAGTCGCCGAAGCTTACGGCAAGATCCTGGTCTGTGTTAAGGAGAAGTTTGCTAGGAAGAAAGATGAGGTCAACGCCTTGGTGTACGCTCAGGAGCTCCAAGCTAATGCCGACCTCTTGAAGGATATGCTGAACAACAAGATCCAAAGCGTTGAAGAGGAGTACAACCAATTGGTGGCCTTATTACCAGAAGCGACAACTGCGTATGAGAAGGCTCAAGTCTCTGACTTCTCGGTCAGCAAGCTTCCTCTTCCCCAGATCTCGGAGAGTTCAGGTACTTTCGAGATTAACATGTTTAATCCATCCTTTTCTGGGGAGTATGGCTCTAATTTGGGTTTGATGGCTCCTGACTTAGCTCCAGTCGAGGCAGCAATAGGAGGTGATGGCAATGTGGTCGATGAGGGAGTTCCTGCCGGTGCTGGTGATCCGATTCAGGAAGAGAAGGAAGATTGAGAGCTACGGCTCTTTTAGCTTTATGTTTTGTGTTTTTAAGACTTCGGCCTAAGGGCTTTGTTTCGTTATGCATTATGACTTAGTGCCTGAGGAGGCCTTTAAACCTTAACACTTGCTGGATTTCAATAGCCTGGGGAGGCTTTTAAACCCTTTCTTATGTTTAAATCGTGGCTATTATTTCTGTTTTAAGTTTTTGAACTTAACCTCGTTTCATTTAATCATAGTGATTGCGAATCTCAGATGAGTTGTGTGCTGTCATCGTTGAGTCGGATTAGGACCTTTAGTCTTAATTTATGATAAGCATTTAGCTTAATGGATATTCGGTCGTGATAACCTTAAAGAGAAGTTCTTGATTTTAGCTCGGGGACCTGAGTCCGATTCGAAAGGTTCTGGGACCTGGTTGTTCAGGTTCGTAGGAACCTGGATTTAGATTCATAGGGACCTGAGTTAATTCGAAGGACTTCGAGGCCTTTGAAGTTTAACGGATGGAATTGAGGAATTTCGGGATTTTCCTGATTCTTTAGGATTTTAAGACCTTTCGATTTTGATAAGGGTTTCAAGACCTTTTGGTTTTGATTAGGATTTTAGGACCTGGTTGATTGTTAAGGATTTTAGGACCTTGCTGATTGTTAAGGATTTTAAGACCTTAGTTTATGTTAAGGATTTTAAGACCTTTGGGTGTATTAAGGATTTTAAGACCTTAGGTTCAGGTTTTCAGGGACCTGAATGTATTCGAGATTGTTGAGCTTAGGTCCCGATTTAGGGGGACCTAAATTTTCTTGGAGGGTTTTAAGACCTTTGATGTTTATGAAACTGAATCAATCGTTTTATTAATATCAGATATCAGAGAATACATGATTCAGATTATTTACACAGTAACTATTTTTAGGCTAAGTGTTCTTGGTAACACCTGCCCCTTTGGCTTAGGTGAGGAGGTTGGTGAGAAGAGGTTGGGGCTGCACTCATGACGGAGTTGCCTACGTACCCAGTCAAGGGATCAAGCCAAACGTAGTTCAGGGGTTTTAGGTACCTAATGATAGTATCTTTTGAGGTTCGTGGCATTCCACGATCGGATTTCAGGTACCCCGGTTCGTACCTTCTGGAGTTTGTAAACTCCGGGTCGTACTATGTGGATAATTCGGTAGGGTCCTTCCCAGTTGGTTCCTAACTTTCCAGCTCCCGGTTCCTTTGTTCCTTCGAACACTTTCCTAAGCACTAGGTCCCCTACGGCGAACTGTCGGGGCCTTACTTTGGAATTGTAGTGTCGTGCCATTGCTTGCTGATAATTTTGAATGCGAAGCAAGGCTTGGTCTCGTCTTTCCTCGATCAAGTCGAGGCTATCCATCAGGAGCTGGTTATTAGCTGCGGGATTTGAGGTGCAGAGCTCCCGTCTGAGGCTACCTGCGGTGGTTTCTGCTGGGACGACAGCTTCCATCCCATAAGCTAAGGAGAAGGGAGTTTCCTCTGTAGCTTTTCGTGGGGTGGTTCGGCAGGCCCATAGTACTTCGGGTAGTTTTTCCGACCAAAGCTCCTTTTGGGCTCCTAGGCGTTTCTTGAGGTTTGCTAAAACTGATTTGTTGGCAGCCTCCGCCTGTCCGTTCCCTTGAGGTCGCCGAGGTGATGAGAAGGTGAGGCGGATGTTCCATTTATCGCAGAAACTTTTGAAGTCGTGGGATATGAACTGTCCTCCATTGTCGGTTACGATTTCGTATGGGACGCCATGCCTGCATACGATGTTTTTCCAAACAAATCCTTCGACCTCGAATCTGTTTATTTGTTGGAAAGCTTCAGCTTCAATCCATTTCGTGAAGTAGTCGGTTAGGACCAGGAGGTTTAGTAACTTCTTTCCTTTCCCTGAAGGTACTAATGGACCTATAATGTCCATAGACCACCTCATGAATGGGTAGGGAGCTGATATGTTAGACAGCTTTTCCGCTGGTTGGTGTATGATCGGTGCATGCCTTTGGCATTTGTCGCACGATGAGGAGTAGACCTCACAATCTGCGATAATGGTAGGCCAGAAGTAGCCTTGTCTTTTTATTCGGATGGCTAAGGCTCTGCCTCCGGAATGGTTTCCACAGGAACCGTCGTGCATTTCCTTCATGAGTTTCATAGCTACTAGGCCGTGAACGCATTTTAGGTAAGGTCCGGAGACACTTCGTTTGTGGAGGGCTGACTCGATTATACAGTATCTTGCTGCTAAAGCTTTGAGTTTTCGAGCCTCCCACTTGTTGGGTGGAATTTTTCCCTCTAGGATGTAATCCATGATCGGTATTCTCCAGTCTTCTCTCCCTACAACTTTGTTGTGAAGAGAGGAGGGAGATTCCTGTTCGGGACCTGGTGCCGTGGTGCCCCCGGAGATATTCGTTGGAGTAGGTTCTGGGTTCTGAGGAATATCTCCAATTTCCTCGTTATCCCCTGTGGTTTGTGTAGCGTTCCTAGATGCGTTTTTAAGAGCGGTGCGGCTTCTTGTTTGGACTTTATAGACAAGTGGCTCCGAGGTCTGGATGGTGCCCCCGGAGGTACTCGTAGAGTTAGGCTCTAGGGAGTCTGAACTTCGGTGAGTACCTTCACTTTTGTCGTTGTTTTCCGGGTTCTGGGTTGCTTTCCTGGAGGTGTGCTTTCTAAAGCTGCGTGTTCTAGTTTTCGGGAACCAGAATGTCGTGAAAACTTGGGTAGCTACCGTCGGGAGGCTGTTATCCTCTATTTTTTCCTTTGGTTTGCTATCCATCTCAGCCTTGGTAGCTATGTCGATACTTGGCTTCTCGATTCCTTCCACGGGTATAATTCGTTTTACGAGAGGGTCGGATGTGGAAGCTAATGCGGCGAGCGCGTCTGCTGAGGAGTTCTCCCCTCGTGGGATCCTCGTTAGCTCGAACTTGTCAAACTGCTTTGTGAGGTTTAGGACGACCTCGAGGTATGCCCCCATTCTTTCGTCCCTTGTTTCGTATTCCCCGTGAAACTGGCTAGCTACCAGCTGCGAGTCGCTGTAGGCGTTTAGCTCCCGAATTCCGAGGCTCAGGGCGAGCTTTAATCCAGCGATTAGTGCTTCGTACTCGGCCTCGTTGTTGGAAGCGTTAAATCCAAGTCTATAGGATTGTTCGATGGTTTCTCCGGCTGAGGAGGTTAGTCTTAAACCGACACCGGAGCCTTGCCTTGACGAGGCTCCGTCCACGTATAGGCTCCATTTCGGAACCTCTGTTTCCTGGTCTAGATGTTCGGATGCTAGCTCAATAACGAAATCGGCGAGGACCTGAGCTTTTGCTGCTGCTCGGGGTCTGTACTCGATGTCGTACTCGCTGAGCTCTATAGCCCATTTTGCTAATCGTCCGGATTGGCTAGGGCTATGCAGAATCGTCCGTAATGGTTGTGAGGTCATTACGATGATCGAGTGCGATTGGAAATAAGGTCGCAGCTTCCTGGCAGCTGTCACGACTGCTAGGGCTAGTTTTTCCATGGTGGGATATCTCGTCTCGGCGTCTATTAAGCTTTTGCTAGTATAATAGACAGGTCTCTGTTCGTTTTGTTCCTCTCGTACTAGCACTCCGCTGACTGCAGCTGCCGACACGGCGAGGTACAGGTACAGTGGTTCTCCTACTACAGGTTTGGATAGTATCGGAGGTTCCGAGAGGTAAGCCTTCAGCTGTTTGAAGGCTTCTTCGCACTTTTCATCCCATAAGAACTTCTTATTATTTTTCAGAAGTTTATAGAATGGAAGGCATTTATCGGTGGACCTGGAGATGAATCGATTTAGTGCTGCGATCCGTCCGGTCAATCTTTGTACCTCTCTGGTCGTTTTAGGTGATGGCATTTCCAGGAATGTCGCTATTTGTTTCGGGTTGGCTTCGATGCCTCTTTCGGTTACGAGGTAACCTAGGAATTCGCCGGAAGGTACTCCGAAGGTACACTTAGCTGGGTTTAGCTTCATGTCGTATTTGTTGAGGATTTCGAAACATTCTCTTAGATGGGAGATGTGGTCCTCCCCCTTTGAGGATTTGACTAACATGTCGTCGATGTAGACTTCCATGGTTTTTCCGAGTTGTCCAGCGAACATTTTATTTACTAACCTTTGATAGGTAGCTCCCGCGTTTTTCAAACCAAACGGCATGACCTTGTAACAATAGGTTCCTCGTTCAGTTATGAATGCGGTTTTCTCTTGATCCTCAGGATCCATCATAATCTGGTTATATCCTGAAAAGGCATCCATAAAGGACAAGAGCTGGTGTCCAGCCGTTGCTTCGACCAAACGATCGATATGAGGTAACGGGAAGCTGTCCTTAGGACAGGCTTTGTTTAAATCGGTGAAGTCTACACAGATTCTCCATTTCCCATTCTTCTTTTTTACTACCACTGGGTTAGCTAGCCAATCGGGGTATTGTACCTCTCGGATGGACCCGGCCTTTGTTAGTCGATCGACCTCGTCGTTGACAGCTTGGGCTTTTTCTAGACCTAGCTTACGACGTTTCTGTTTGATCGGTTTAAAAGTAGGGTCTACATTGAGCTTATGAGTGGTGACATTTGCATCTATGCCTTTCATGTCGCTGGTGGTCCATGCAAAGGTTTTGATATTCTGTTTTAGGAATTCGACGAGCTCCTTTTTGGTTTCGAGAGGTAGCTCGGATCCGATGCTCACCTGTTTCTCAGGATTTGAGTCGTCGATGCTAACTTTTTCGGTGAGGTTCTTAGGGGGACCTCGGATATTTCGTTGCATTTCGCGACTCTCCTGGATCTGTAATTGCTATTGGGGGGATTCTTTTATGATCTCGAATCCTCCCAGGTAACAGATCCTTGAAATCTTTTGGCTACCGTGTATGGTAGCTATTCCGTTGGTTGTTGGAAATTTCACGCATTGGTGATAAGTTGAAGCTACTGCTTTCATCTTATGAATCCAAGGCCTTCCGAGGATTGCGTGGAAAGGGGATGGTTTGTCGACAACTATGAAGTTGGTCATTTTCATGACTCCGCCAGCTATAATTGGGAGCTTAATTGTTCCCAATGAGGTGGCTGTTTCACCTGAGAAACCTACGAGGTTGGATTTCTGGTCGACAATTTCGTAGTCGTCTATTTCCATTCCCTTTAGTGCGTTGTAGAAAATAAGATCGACGGAGCTTCCGGTGTCGATCATGAGCTTAGGTACCTCGTACCCTGCTATATTTAATGTTATGACAAGGGCATCGTCATGAGGTCTATCGAGGTCTAATGTCTCACTCTCCCAGAAAGAGATCTTAGTGTTAGACTCAGGCTTGGTCGGTTTGGACTGAGTGTTTGACACAGCTTTCCGTACGTGACTTTTAATAGAGTTAACGGAGTCTTGACACACATCGGACCCTCCAAGGATGTAATCGATCCTTGAGCCAGGGCTCGATTGGGGAGGTGGTTTACTCAAGAGGGCCTCGATTTGTAGGCTTTTTCCTTGTGGAAACTTTCCAAGGATCATATCGACTCTCTTTTTGGGAGCTGGGGGTGGTGAGTCTGTTTCTTTTTCAGGTGACCTCTCGCGTTTTGGAGAGCTATCTCTGGGACCTCTCTTCTGATAAGGTTGTGGCTTTTTGAGGTCCACATCTTTTATTTCTCCGGCTGCGAATTTAGCAGCCAGTTGTCGTTGGAGGTCCCAACATTCTTCGGTTGAATGTCCCTTTCGATCGTGGTAAGAGCAATGTTTGCTCTCGTCATAACCTTTGGACCAGGGGGCTTTAGCTGTCGCGGCGACAGGTTTTTCTTCCTTGTCTTCCTCGACTACGTAAGAATGTTCTCCCTGGGTCTGATTATTTCGGGAGCTACCTCTTTTGTGAGGTCCCTTTCCATCGGAGGCTTCGCCTTTCGGGTGACTCTGGGGTTTTCTGTGGAGCTTATCTAATGCTGCCATTTCCTCCTCCAAGGTAATGTATCTAGAGGCCTTATGGAGGGCGTCATCGATAGTTGGAGGGGGATTTAGCGTTAGCTCCGAGAAGAAACCTGATTTATACCAGAGACCTCTCCTAAGAGCCTCAATGGCTACCTGATCGTTGGGATTCGAGAGTTTAGTTCTTACTGCTCTGAACTTTTCGATGTAGACTCGCAGTGAGTCTCCCAGTCCTTGTCTGATCTTCCAGAGGTCAGCCTCAGACGCTTGTTTCAGGATGTGAGTTGAATATTGCTTCATAAAGGCGTTAGCCAATTGATCGAAACTGTCTATAGAGTTCGGCTCGAGGCTGGAGAACCATTCGAGAGCTGTTCCGATCAGGTTTTCGGCAAATGTTCTGCAATATCCTGCATCACACTCTTCCTTTGTGAAGTGAGCTTTAACGATAGCTAATCGGAAGGCTCTTAAATAGGCCTTTGGGTCTGCGTTCCCATCGTATTCAGGAATCTTAATTTTTCGAGTATCTCTTATGTAAGAGTTGGCAATTCTATCGGTGAACGGAGTTCCACGAGTCTCCTCAATTAAGCTCTCGATTTCGGGAGCTGAGCTCGTTACCTTGTGAACTTGAGCTCCCAATTTCTGGAGAGCTGCGTGGGTTCGCTCCATGTACCTGCGAATTGCGTCAGGTCCCTCGAAGGGAAGGACATTTGGGTCATTATCAGATACTCGGCGAGCAGGTTCCTGGTGAGACCGAGCTCGGTCGTCTTCCCAGCTAGCTGGCGAAATAGGTCGCTCATTGGTCCTTAGGCTCCGAGCGAGGTTAGTGCGGAGAGCTGCAGGATCAGCATCCGTCCTTTGGTATTCGTCTGTGCTTGGGGTTGAAACCCTAGCTTGAAACACTGAAGCTGATGTTCTGGCCCCGGACGGTATGTTGGTTCCTGCTCCAGACCCGGAAGGAGGTGGCGGTGGAGGCAAACGGGTGCTCCCACCGGTGTTTCGATCAGGCATGGAGCTAGTTGTAGCTACATTGCTCCCCATGGTGCTGGTGATAGGAGGGGTAAACGCAGGAGCTGTCCTAGCGCGAGGCGTTTGGAAAGCAGGTTCCTGCCCTTCTGCACCTGGGCTATCAGGGGAGAAGTTCAGGCGCTCTCTAGGGAAGGAAGGGTCAGCTAACCGTTCATGGAAAGTGACTCCTCTTCCCTGGTGGACGGACGGTTGGGTCGTTGCGGATTGAGATCTGGTTATCTCTTCGAACTGTTGCTGCCGTTCGGCTAACTGTTGCACCGTTCGCTCGGTCTCTTGAGCTTTGTCCACTAACTGGAGCATCATCCGACGGATCTCAGAAAGCTGATCTTCCGTTTGGTTCGGAGCGGATTGATGCGATGGGTTATTGAGGGCTGAGGACCCAGAGTTGGTCCCTCCGGAGGCTCTCGGGTTATTTGCCCCCGGAGCAGTGCGATTCGGTGAGCTATTGCTCTGGTTCGATTGATCGGGGTTAGATGGATTCGTTCCGTCTAATGGATTCATCCTTTAAGCTTTAGAGAAAGGGATTCGATTATTTGTCCCCACAGACGGCGCCAATTGTGAGAGACAAGGTTTCACTTCTTAGATTTAGGTTAGGTCAAGAGAGATGAATGAGAATCGTGGGCTGAATCCCGTAAATAAACTTGAAGAATGAATATGATTTTATTGATGAGTTGAAAGATGATGAATACAAAGGAATGTATCTTGAGATGATTACTAAAGAATACGTAATGCTTTTAATCTAGTACAAAAGTTGATATATGGAAAAGAGATGGCTTGTCTTTTATCTTCTCCGTCTTTATATAGTCTAGGTTTCGTTGGCAACCCTTCAACTGTTCTCCGAGATATTCGGCTTCAATTACGGAACTCGCTTTAGGCTCCTCTTGACCGAGTCTCTTAAGGTGTTAGCTCACTTTCGGTCGTGACCTCTTCTATGATGTCTCCCAGGTCCAGTCGTCAGCTCGGCTTTCAGCTCCCTTTGTTATGATGGGCTTATTGCAACCCACATGCTAGCTCACGCTTATCGGTACCTCACCTGAGGGTCATATTCGGGTCCAACAGGCACCACCGACCCGAAAGCGCATCTGCAGTCTATCCAGATCGCAATGGGGAGGTGCAAACTCAAGGAACGCGAACGAGACGCTGGCTACTGCCTCCTCTTCGTCAAAAACCTCAAAGGAGCCGCGCTCGAATGGTTTTCTCGCCTAAAACAAAATTCCATAGGAAGTTTCCGCCAACTTGCTTCAGAGTTTCTCAAGCAGTATTCCATGTTCATGGACAGAGAAACCTCGGACGTCGATCTCTGGAGCCTGTCTCAAAGAGAAGACGAGCCACTTCGCGAGTTCATGAACAGATTCAAGCTAGTAATGGCAAGAGTCACCGGGATCAGCGACAAAGTGGCGATCGATGCTCTGAAGAAAACTCTCTGGTACCGGTCGAAATTTCGGCAATGGGTATACCTGGAAAAACCGAGAACGAATCAGGATGCTCGTCATAAGGCAACAGACTTCATCGTAATGGAAGAGGAGATGAAAATCCTCTCCCAGAAGTACCACCCGCAGAAGACGCCCACGAAAAAGAAAAGCTCTCGAAACGACAAATATGTCCACCACGAGGGAGAAGATATCCAGGGGGAGCACAACTACGCTATCAATTCCGAACAAGGGAAGACCTCCGGAATCAACTGGTCCAGGAACCAGTATAAGGATAACTCCTACTGCGAGTTCCACTAGACCAAAGGTCAATCCACTACGAACTGCAAAGTTCTCGGCGCAAGGCAAGCCGCAAAACTCCTCGCTGGCGACCTCTCGAAGGTCACTAGCATAAAAGACCTCATCCTGGATTCCGACCGCCCTCCCAGGACTGATAAAGAGTCTCCCGAGAGGGACGCACGCTCAAATCAGTCTGGCGAAAAACGCGGAAGAAGGCAGGATGACCTTGGAGACAATAGTACCCGCCGGAGGATAAACATGATCATTGGAGAATCGTAATTCTACTGCGACTCTGTTTCATCCATCAAGGCCTACAGAAGAAAGGTGGAAACAAGTTCTAACTGGACGACTCGGTCCCTGACCGACAACGCTCCAAACAATACGATTGTTTTCGAGGAGGAGGAAACTGTCGGACTCGATAAACCTCACTGCGACCCGCTGGTCATCGACTTGGTGATTTGGGACCTCGAAGTGGGAAGAATCCTCATCGACACAGGCATCACGGTCAACGTCATTTTCCGCGACACTCTCCGGAGAATGAACATCGAACTCGGGGAAATCATCCCGGAACCAAAACCACTGACCGGTTTTTCGGGCACAACATCAATGACCCTCAGATCAATCAAACTTCCGGTCATGGCAAGGGAAGTCACGAAAATCGTTGACTTCGCCGTAGTCGATAACCCGGCCATCTATAATGTTATCATGGGAACCCCATGGATCAACGCAATGAAGGCGGTACTGTCGACTTACCACCTTAGCATCAAGTTCCCAACACCAAACGGAACAGCAGTAATCTGGGGATGCCAGAATCAATCTAGGCTCTGCTTTTTGGCCGAGCATAAGCTACGACAAACTCGGAACACCCCTGCGGTTAGCCCGAAGCGAGTCAAGAAAACTCAGAGTACTCCCGAAGGTTCCACAAAGAGCGGTTTGGAATCACTCGCCCAGGCAACGGCTCCGGACAGCAACGCGATCCCGGAGTCCATCGCCCTACCAGCGGAAAACTCGACTCACGAAACGGCCGCCGATTTAACTAAAGCCTCAACGGCCGAAGTAACAGAAACGGCCCTATCCAACGAGTAGGAACACCCGCAACAACAAAGCAGAACTACGAGATGGCTTGATCCTCGAAAGAGGTACGTAGGCAGCTTGCCCTATTGACAAGTTCAGCTATCCCCCTCTCCAAAAAAGGGGGGGGGGGTAGTAGGTACGTATACTCGTATACTCCCACAAAGTTCGGAATATCCACACATGTACTCTATATTTTCGAAACCTTTTCAATGAAACTCATTTTATTACGGTCTCCCGATTCACTTGCGATAAGCCACAACAATCGGAGATTAACCTGGAAAACACCCAAGACAAGGGTGTCCGAAACACGCATACCTTTCAAGAAGTCCTTGGATGGGAACTAACTTAAATAACAATCACTGCGTATCAATGGTCAAGCAAGACCAAATACATCTTCTCTAAAAACGAAGATCGTAACTTTCTCACTACAAAGGATATACCTTTCGGAAAAAATGAGACGTCATAAATATTTTCGAAAGATATTATCCAAACACACGGTCTTTCCGCGACTCTAAAAATTGCCCGTCGATTGGCCCCGACGGACAAACCCAAAACGTTCTCAAAAAAGAACTCGTAGTCTAACCTTTCGTAAATGTAAAGGTTCTCTTACATCCGACGAGGATACCATAGCGCACTATACAAGAAATCTGAAATTTTGGTCATCACTCCAGACGGTCTCTGCAGAGTGCTCGGTTCGTTCCATACAAGTCATATAAACCGGCGCCAAGTCGCGGACTTTAAATCAGAAAGAACCAGGTGGAAATCGCCCACAGGCAAAACGAGAGCCGATCAGTAAACCTAGGTCTTGCCCTAAACCCAGTCTTACTGGTCCACTAACATCTCAAGACATGATACGAGATCTTAAAAACATGTCCCATCGTCTATATCTAATACGCTCACGAAACTTCGCGAAACTCCTAAACGTTTCCGAACGCCCTCGTTCAGTAAGAGCAAACGAACAAGACGATAAACTAAGAGTTAAGATACGAAGTGACTACTCGTATCTTTCCCTCACACTTGGCAGAAGTATAAACTAAAACGCACAGAATGTCAATCATTCGTCATATATATAGAAGCTACAAAAAATGGCTAGGACCCAAAGCCACCAAACGGCTGGTCTCAATCACATAGTTCACATAGCCTCGCAAGGCCATAACACACATAAATCAAATACGGCCACACTCGGCCTAGATACATCAAACCTCGAAATAAAACTAAGGGAAATAATTCCAACAATCCTCAAAGCTCGAAGTCAAGGAACCCGGGCATGGAGATCCCGAACGAGCTCACGGGCTGATCCACCTCTCCGTCCGCGACTCCGGCACCTTCATCACCGACACCGGTTCCCGCTTCCGCCGTGTCCTCCGAGACCTCGATGGAGTCCCAAAGCTGTCGGACCCTTCCTTCGATCGGAGAAACCAAGGATTCGGCATGGGCACACATGTTTATAAGACCCGACATCTCGGCGACCTCGGCAGGAAAAGAGAAGTCCTCGTTCTGCGACTCATAGAGGGTAGCAACCGATCCACAACACTCGCGAAAATCGCCAATGAATTTTTGAGCATCCTTAAAGCTCTCGAATTCGGTGGCAAACAAAGCAGCCATCCGCTTCATTTCGGCGACAATCGCTCTCTTTCCTCTCCTCTCTGCATGGACAAGGGCCCGAGAATGGAGCTCAGCCTTTCTCCGGCTCTGTTCTTCAACCTCCTTCCGAAACCGAAAGAGTTCCCTTTCAGCCTCCTCGGCTTTGAAGTGAGAGATACGCGACTCCCGGAAACTTCCGTCGAGCGCCGCATTGAACACCCTCATCCCCTGCACGAACTTAAGATCTGAAAGAGAAAAAAATATAATTTAGATCAAAGTTCAAAAGATAAACCTCGTTGATTAAGCTGGAGCCTTCGGCGACTACTTTCCTCCTCGACTCTACGTCCAGCGACTTATGAGTAGTAAAACCGGGAAGGAGGACGGCAAAAAAGTCGCTGGGAAGGGGAACCTCGCTGGTTCCACTCCTTTCCCCTGGGGAGAAACCAGGGTTCCATTCTGGCAGCGGAAGTTTTCCCAAGACGTTCTCGGAGGCAACTCCCTTGCCTTTCCGAGACCTGATTCTCTGCCTCTGAGCAGGCAAGACATCAATAACCGGTTCTACGCCATACGGAACGTCCAGAGGCTGAGAGACGGCTCGAGATCGATGAGCTCCACCGCTCTTCGAATCCTTTCGGCGGTGAAGGAATTCCAGAAGAACGGCCTGCTGCGGAGAAGATCTCACTTGGCAAAAAGATCGGTAGGAGTCGGCGGAAGGATCCTGTTCACTGCAAGATAATAAAAAAATCATTTTCGCATGTTTTCAAGGTATCAAAACGAAAATATAGCTATTCGTATTACCACGGGTGAAGTTCCACTCCCGACGGAATAGGTGGAGGTAGCTCTCCTCGACAGACTCCCCATCTATCCGGACAAAGAAAAAGCACTCGAACCATGCCTTAGGATGTGAAGTGTGCCCCTGAATTATAGCCATACCCTTCTTTGGCGCCATGCGGTATGAGCCATCGATCCCCGTTCCTCTCGTAAACCAAAATCCCTTGAAGTCGCCAGGGTTAAGGTCCATTCCTTGCTCGTAAATCAAGATCAACACGCCAAGCCAATGCTGCAAGGCCGGAACGCTTAGCTGGCTGATCGAAAGCCCAAAGTGGCGAAGCGCGCGGACGATGGTACCAGGGATCGGAAACCACATACGGCAATACATCAGGAAGGCCTCATAGCAAGAAAAGAAACCTTCCGGAGGGTTCTTCGCACTCTCGTTGCCACTCGGGATCTGAAATACGACTCCACTTGGGATCTGGTAAAAGTCCCTGAGAGTCGTGAGGTAGTCGGGAGAGACCATGCTCGGCGTAAGGGGCGCGTTTGGCGACCTCACGGACCTCTTGGGAATCGGAATGTCTTGCGAAGGTGGAGGCGAGCCGCAAAGAGTTTTGTAGTACGCATCCTTTGCTTCTTCCTCAACTTCAAACTCTTCTTTCGGGGCGATCACCTCATTGGCAGAAGAGTCACCCGAAGATGAGTGTGAGGAAGAATTCCTCTTTGAAGATCCTTTTCTTGAAGACAATTTCTTTGAGCAAAGAGAGATCTTGGAGAAATCTTTTCTTAAGGGAAGAAGTGAGTAAAGAATTTGAAAAACTTACTTCCCTTACATATACGATT
Organism: Brassica napus; assembly: GCF_020379485.1. NCBI lineage: Eukaryota > Viridiplantae > Streptophyta > Magnoliopsida > Brassicales > Brassicaceae > Brassica > Brassica napus. Next base: position 39,069,542 of record NC_063450.1, read on the forward strand.
TTTTCCTTTTTACTATTCACCTTCAATCTTTCGACAAACGATTACGTCTAAATTCCACCTAGAACAGACCATACCGCAAGCTAGGACCTAACACCCAGGTCCACGGATCCTAGCTAGCTGGGGGGCTAACTGTTGGGGTCAAAATCGGTCACGACGGAATCGATGTCCGAAAGTCCTTAGAAAAGCTGAATCTCGTTCAAAACTTCAAAAGCCGAGAAAATGAACAGCCGAAACGGATCGCCTGGCGAGCACGGCCGTGTTTCCGGTCGAGTCGCCGGCAAACTCAGCCGTGACACGGGCCAGCTCGCCCGGCGAGTATGGCCGTGTTGCCGGCCGACTCGCCGGCGAGCTCGGCCGCGACACGAGCCAGCTCGCCCGACGAGCATGGCCGTGTTGCCGGTCGAGTCGCCGGCGATCTTGGCCGTGACACGGGCCAGCTCGCCCGGCGAGCATGGCCGTGTTGCCGGTTGGCTCACCGGCGAGCTCGATCGTGCCACGTATCGGCTCGCCCGGCGAGCGCGGCCAATTCTCCATGGACCATTCCAAACCCGGTCCCATCCCATAACCATGCATTTTTGTTCAAAGTTTCCGTAACTCAGTCTTCGGGTCCGTGGATACGACACCAATGTTCCGTCTAAAAACATCGTCGAAAGTATTCGGGAAGTTGGGAAGGTTATGTCCCTTGAACATTTTCCTATTCTTCGTAGTAGAGCAGGTTATGGTTAACTTAACACCAACTGCCTCGGCTATGCGAAGAAACAGGATTCCGTTGGAAGAACCATGCCTATACCAACGGCTACTTCGCGAGTAAATCGTAAAAACGCTTAAGTCTCGATACGGCCCAAAGAGGGTCCGAATTGCGGACAACGGCCCATATTTGGGCCCAAAAAAACTTGAACCGAAAAACTGGTATGACGGTTTATCGTATCCGCGGGAAGAGATAAATGTCAAATTTCTGAAGATAATCACAAAGAAGAAGGAAATATGGAAAAGCCCGCTTCGCGACAAATCTGGCCCGAGAAGAGGTAAACCGACCTAAGGAGGAGTATATAAGGAGGACCTAAGACGAAGAGAAGCAGGAGCATTCTAAGAGCAAACTTAATACTTAGAGCAATTTAGGCATTTTTCTGTTTTTACTATCTAGCTGCGACTCGACTAGGTTAGAACTTAGGTTGCTAGACAAGCGAACATACCGACAGCTCTCGTGGCCTAGGATCTTACTTGTTGTTCATGCTCAAACGCAAATTCGGAAATAAGACCTATTTGTTCTCTTTTCGCTCTTTTACGATTTATTACTTTCGAATCTTTCATATTGATTGTGTTGTGCGTGGTCCAGCAGATAACCGGGACCTTCAGGGAAGACTAGATTAACTTGGCTTTCCTCCGATTAACAAAACTCGACGGTGTGAATTTCAGTTCCCACAACCAACGAACCCTAACGTCCTAAACAGACATCAGCCGCCCTCGAAAGGATAGGCTCTCTTACATCTGACAAGGATACCATAGCACGCTATACAAGAAATCCGAAATTTTGGTCAGCATCTCCAAACGGCCATTAGAGGTAGCTCGATTCGTATCAAGACAAGTCGTATAAGCCGATAACAATTCGCGGACTTTATATCGGTACGAATCAGGTTAAAATCGCAAACAGGCAAAACGAAAGCCGACTTGTCATCGCTTAGCCTCAGTCCGAAAGTAAACCTAGGTCTTGCCCTAAATCCAGCCTTGCTGGATCTTGACATCTCAAAGGCATAATATCAACACCCTGATATGAGATCCCAAAATTTTTCTCTTCACTTAAATCTGTACGTTTTCACGAGCCTTCGCATAAAAGCAGAAAAGCACATAAACTCGTGTACTCAACAAACGATGGATACGGTGATCATTCGGGGGGAGGGGGGAATGAGACTACGACTCACACCCTGCCCTCTAACTTCAAAAAACAAAAGTTCTCTCGATTTATAACAACCGAAAAATTTTATAGATTGAGCCAAGCATCTTACAAAAAGCCCTAACAAAGACAGGGATTCGAAGCCAGTCCCGGAAAATACAAATTACGGCCTCATGAACAGGGCAAAACAAAACAAAGAAAATCCCCGAAAGGATCGTTACCCTAGGCACTCCTCGGAGCACCGCCTTCATCCTCAACCTCATCGGAGCTCGGGACCGCATCGACATCACCTCCTTCAGCCACTTCACCGTCACCTCTCTCGACTGCATCGCCCTCGCCTTATTCGGCCGCACGGCTTTGCCCTTCGGTCTCTTCCAAAACGGCGCGAGGGTGCATTCAGATTTCAGGAGAGAGAGGATCGAATCGAAGTCACCTTCGGAGGCCATCAGTTCCTCCTTATGAGACAGTAGCCAGGCCTCTTCAGAGTCCAGAGTCGGAACCGCTTCGCCTTTGAGTAACTGGATCTCACCTAGACCTCTCTCGATGCTCGCCAGGGCCAGATCCTTCTTACGAACTGCCACGAGGGAATCAAAGAGAACAGCCATCCTCGTTAGGCGGGCATGAAACTCGTCCCGCGGGACAACGGTCCCCGCTGGCTCACAAGTCCTCGGTTCCTCTTGACTCTGGATTTGGCGCTGAAGACGACGGACTTCAGAAGCCTTGGCTTTTTTCTCTTTCTTCATCCTAAACAGTGCACTCGCCGGCTTTCCGAGATCCTGCTCGTGACCACTGACCTGAAACTCCAGCTGCAAACTCTCAGCAGCGTGAGCGTCCTCAGTAGATTTCAGCGTGGCCTCAATTCGTTTCAACGCCTCCCGCGACTCTGCTAGTCCCTCTGTCAAACGCTCCACCTCCGAACCACAGTCGCTGATCATCCCGTCGATCAACGATATGAACTGCGAAAGAAATAAGAGTCAGAATAATTGAAGAACAAAGTATCCTACAAGAAAATTTGTTTTTCGAAAACGAACCTTGTCACGATATTGCGGTAAAGGCCCCGAAGGCTCTCCTTCCGCACCTTTGGAATATCTCCTCTTCTTGGCGGTCTCGGTTGCAGCGCCATTCCTTTTGCGACCTTTGGGTAGCGGAGTGGCACTAGGCGCAGGAAGCCCTAAGACGATCTCTTTCCTGTCCAAAGGCGGAGGCATCGACTCCATTACTTGTCCTTTCTCAGGAATCGGGACCGGGGTAGTGGTAGAGCCCGAAGGTTGGGCCAAGACCTCTGGGACTTACACAGCTACCGTATCTGTTCCTACGAGGGGTGCAGCATCGCTCTGAGACTTGTTTCCTTCGGTTGAGATCGACAGCGCAGACGAGGAAGGGATAGCCGACATTTCAGCAGAGGTCCAACTCGTTTCCTTTTCGGCATTATGCCTGGATAGCCTGTCTTTGAAAGAAAGGAATCCAGCAACGAAATTCGGAATGGCTTCATGAATTGCCGGAATCGGTAGAACCGGGCTGGCCTCACCCATCTCGACGTCGGAGTTCTTCTTTTCGTTTTGGGAGGAAGACATTCTTGCTTGAGAGAATGAAGAGAGAAAAGTTTGAAGGAATAAGATGCGTGAAGAATGGTAATTGATGAGTTGCTACTTATAAGGATATGAGGGTGACGTGGATTTCCGCAGTAAAATAATCTCAAAAGACAATCTACGAGAAAACATACTCTTTACCAAAAATTCCGATTAAAAACACTTCACTCGCCCGCAAAATCGTCTCCGAGTCTTGCAGGCTGGGGGGCTAACTATTGGGGTCGAAAATGGTTATCTCGAAATCAACGGCTAAGATTATCATTTTAGCAAATTTTTCACGAAAGACTTCTCGAAAGAAAGATCGGAAGAATACAAATACTTATGGACAAGGGTCTCCGGAAAGATCGGTAGGAAAAGAGACAGGTCAAGAACCGAGAGCCAGACCGTTCTCACAAGGTCACTTCGCCCATGGGCGAGGACGACCAGCACCACGGTCACCTCACCCATGGGCGAGGACGACCAACACCACGGTCACCTCGCCCACGACCAGCACCACAGTCACCTCGCCCATGGGAGAGGACGACCAGCACCACGGTCACCTTGCCCATGGGCGAGGACGACCATCACCAAGGTCACCTCGCCCATGGGCGAGGACGACCATCACCAAGGTCACCTCGCCCATGGGCGAGGACGACCAGCACCACGGTCACCTCGCCCATGGGCGAGGACGATCCGCGCCCGGTTCACCTCGCCCTCAGGCGAGGAAAATCCAATCCCGACCAGTCCGACTCGTTTCGACTCTCGTGTCCTCCGTATAGTTGTGATATCCAACTTTTGGATCATATGCCTCTCGTTTCGTCTCGATCGGAGTTACTCTCGAAGTTTTACGACTAAAATCGTAGAAAATCCTGAAGGCCTAAAAACGGTCTGAGAGGATCTAAACGTGTCTAGAGGCCGATCTACGCTTTAGAAGGGACCCGAGCCCAATGGGAGTTATGACGGTTTATCCTAACTCGCGGAAGTAGGATAAACGTTAAGTTTCCGAAGATAAATATCAAGATTCGAGGATAACTACAAAGATTGACGAAAAATGGAATATTCCCAAAAGAGATAAACTTGGACCCAAAGGCAAATGAGTAAATGGGTCACCGACCTAAAACAACTATATAAGGAGAGCTGGAGCAGAAGAAAAGGGATCCGAGAATTTAGACTTAGAGAACTCCTGCTAGCTTAGGGAACTTAGAACTTAGGTGGTTAGACTAGCAAGGCAAGGCTTAGAACGTTTTGCCGCCTTTCTGCTCTGCTTTTGTCTAGTTAGCATATCTCTACTCCTCTCGGAGAATTCTTGTATTCATACTATTTCATTAATAAAACGCCCCGAGCGACTATTTATCTTTATCTTGCTATTTATATTTTTACGCTCTGAAAGTGATTACGCAGAGAATTCGGACCTTCCGGGAAAATCGGGGTTTTTTGGTTTTCCTCCATACTTATTCATTAAAATCGACGGTGTGAATTTTGGTTCCCACAATTTTAAGAGATTTTAGATAAATGTCATATCCAATAACACATGACTAGAAAAAAATAATAGAAATCATTAGTTGAATAACATAAGATTTTAAAGAAAAACCAAAATACTCTAAAATTCTAAATTCAATACACTCCCCTAAATGTCCACATATGTTATGTACTTATGTTGCTATTAAAATCCTATGTTATTTTCGACAAAAAGAAAATAGAGATAGACTAGGATTTGACCCGTGCTTTCGAAACGCAGATTTATTTTAAAAATAAATATTTTTTAAATATAAATTTCTATACAAAATAGTGTATAGGTCTGGAAACATTGATCCAAAACCGAAAAATCGAAACCAAAACCAAAATCAAATTGAATTCATAAATAACTGAGTGAATTCTATATTTTCGGAGCTCAAAAAACCGAAACCGAACCTGAAAAAAAAAACAAACCGAAAACATAAATAACATAATGAAACTATATAATTTATAATTTAAAATATAAATTATATACTTACAAATATTAATTATGTTTAATTTCTAAATAAAAAATATCCTAAAATACTATTTATAAGCTGAGTTATCTGAAATACTGAATTACCCAAATATTTTTATCCAAAACTTAAAAATTATCTGAATTGCCTAATATTTTTATTCAAACAATCTGATTTACATGATATTTAAACTGAAAACATGAATTATCTTATGCCTTTATCTATATTATCTAAAATTTTCCAGAAAATTAAATCGAAACTAAATTAAACCCATTTTCTTGGATATTGGCGGGTTCTCAACTTACTACCTGAACTGAACCAAAAACCAAAATAACCGAAAAAAAATCAAATCAAACTTTGTAAATATCCGAAGGGCTCCTAAATTTCTTGAACAAAAAAAATAATAATACCCAAACTAAAACTGAAAGTCGAGTAATAGTGTATCTATATATTTACATGATGCTAATAAAGCATTCTATTTGTACAAATTATTTAAATCCCTTACATATGTTGTTTATATATACACGAATTTAGATATAAGCATTGTTTTCATATTTGACCCAATCGAATTTTTAAACCAGGCGATCCGTATATAATCATGTCAAGATTTAATGAAAACCCCTGTTAATTAAAATCTCAATTAAACCAAAAATGTGCTATTAATCAGTGATCTGATCCAAAAAAAATCTAATAATATTTGATGAATGAGTTAGCATATTTGTTTAAATAATTTCAGACTGACGAATATTTTGCAGGTTTCTTAAAATAATCTGAAAGTTACTCAATAAAATTTTCTTTTTGTTCTGAAAGTTATAATCTGAAAGTTACTCAATAAAAATCTTAAAATAATCTGAAAGTTACTCAATAAAAAATATTTATTGAGTAACTTGCAGGTTTATAGTGAAAGTTACTCAATAAAAATTTAGCTGTAGGTAGAATTATTTAATGGGATAAATATATTTAAAGATATTTTTTTTTATAGTTGTAATATCATAATTATCCATCGTTAAAAAATACATTTAAAATATTTTAAAATTATAGTTCTTAATAAAGAAATAAATAGTTAGACATGACATTTATCAATAGTTCATGATCTATTTTAATATAATAGATATTTAGACTAAATTTAAGCATCATATAATAAAAACAGAAATTGGTGAGAATGCACCTAGTTACTAATGTAATGTGTCATGTACCATTTGTTTAGAAATATATTTGTATTGGTCGGTTTTGCCCCTGTCACATACGCCGATCTACACTCAATAGGCCTGGGTCGCGTGTGGCTGAATGTCTGAGGACTGTCTTCAACCCATTGGACAAATAAAGGTTTCATGCCTTTACAGATTCTGCAATTGAAAGAGTGTGAGGCTACTCTGTGGTTTTCGAGCATCGAACAGTTGCATTTATTCACACATCCCCAACCACTCATTCGTCTCCTATATACATAATTTTGGTCAATACATTCTCAGCCTCCTCAAGTAAACCCTAAATTACCCAATCGTCCCAATTCTTCTCCCAAATCATTGAGATGGAGGATCTTGCTCCCCCCCCCAGAATGTTCATCGCCGGCGAAGAACCCCTTGGAGAGCGTGTCAACTCGTATCACAAGTTAAAGCGGACCGAGTTGCTTATCGACGCTCTTGAACTGGAAGAATTAGAGTTTCTGAGAAATTCTACTTTTGGAAAGATTCTCGCGATAGAGGAGAACCCGCCGTTTTCAGGTGCGTTTGGGCAATATGTCGTTGTCAGGCTTCTGAAAGTGAACAAAAAATACGAGGTTTGGTTCATATTTGCGGGAAGCCCTGTTAGAATGTCACTCCGGGAGTTTACTATCGTCACCGGACTAAACTGCCGGAAGATCACAGAACCAACTAAGAAGAGGAAAAACCCTCTGAAAGAGAAGCTGTACTGGAACAAACTCCTTGGCTCGTTGAAATTCTGCACTGTTGACACAGTGAAGAGAAAAGAGGCGCGGATTAAGTTTGCTTACCTTGCAATCACATCGTCGATTCTATTCCCGTCCTCACACACACCTCGCATCATCCCGGAGCATGTTGAACTGATTCGAGATCTAGACGAGTTCCTCGCATTCCCTTGGGGGAGAGCCTCATACCACACGCTTGCTACATCTCTTATTTCGAAGGATGAAATAGCATTATCGCAGGCGTCTGTTGCGATTCGTGGTTACGTTGATGCAATTCAACTAGTTCTTCTTGCCGCCATCCCTCAGTTGAAGGAAGAAATCACACAGTCCGAGCGTACTGTTATTGTGGATTCCGAGAGCGAGAGCGAGAACCCGAATGAAGAGTTAGCTTTGGAGGATGACAACGCAGTGCCGCACGACAAACCATCTGAGGCGACCAAGTATTGTCTTATCCCCAGGCATGCCAAGAGCATAGATATCGAGTGCCAGGTAACAAATAATCCGTAACATGATGTGTTGGCATCTTATTTATGTGTTAACTCGCTCTATACGAAGCATTTGATAAGATTGTTTTATTGTACTAAAACGGTTAGTAGCTACTAACAGATAGATTAGTTGTTAACTGAAAAGGATAAGCTAGCTCCCAATCATGTTCTCTTTACACGAAACAATACTAGCAAATCGATTTCAGGGGTGTTAGATATCCAGCGTTAAACTTGACTGGTAACTTCCCTTGTTTCCGTAAATCTGATAGTTAGCGGATAAATCTTATCTTTGACGCAAACGTTTGCGTATTATGTATGCGCCTGTGAAACGAATAATTCAATCCACTATGTTGATGTTAGATTGTTAGATGTATAGTTGACTGTTAACTTATTACGGTATCGTAAACCTGTTACTTAGCGGGTTAATCCTCTCTAACACGCAAACTTATTACGTTTATCATGTTGATGTTAGACTGTTAGATGTATAGTTGACTGTTAACTTATCACGTTATCATTCACCTGTTAGTTAGCGGCCACACTACAAGAAAACTCGTAAATAACCACAAATGAGCCACAAAAAATTTGTGGCTAGAGTTTTACGGCTACAAATAGCTACAAAAATAGCCACCGTATTTAAAAAGCAAAACTTGTAGCTATTATGTAGATTTTTGTGGCTAATTTTGCTACAAACTACACTCATAGCTTTTTGAGGATAGTTAGCCACAATTAGTCACAAAACAGTTTGTAGACGTAAAAAATCCACTATTAACCACAAAATAATTTGTTGAAGTATTTAGCCACAATGTAATTTGTGGCTATTTGGAGAAATATAGATCCTAAACTTATTCTAAACCCTAAACATACCCTAAAACCATTTATCCTAGATCATGAATTGAACTCTTAAATACAAACGTCAAACGATATGAATAGTAATATATTTTAGATATATATATATATATATACACTAAATATATTTATTTTTTATGTTTAGGTTATATTTTGATGTAAATATGAACATGTTGAAATCAGTGGACCAACCAATGGAGAAATAAACTATTGTTGGTAAAGCTAACTACTTAAGACATTTGAGGATCGTGAGGTATATACACTTAAACCTTTACACAATGACTTTTAACTTTTCTTGTTCTTAATTTGACATTTTTTTTCAGCAATTAGTTTTTTTTTTATGTTCTCTATGCAGGAACACAAAAAATAGAAAAAAAAAATTATCTTTGACCAATGATATCAAACTACCCAGATCACATCCTCTCATCCAAACCCTCTACTATAAACCTAAACTCTATATACCAATCCCAAAATCTAAAACATCAAACCTAATCTCATTTTAAATCTATACTACATAAATCATACCTTAATCTAATATTCTGAACCCCAAACTCAAACCCTAGATATAAAACCATGAATCCAATATTTTTAAACTTCAAATATATTATTTAAACAAACTCAAATTTTTTTCATGTAAACAAATATATAATTAATATCTATTCCAATCTTTCTAAATTCCGTAGCGATAAATATAATTTAAGCAAAGCCAATTATGGTAAAGTCATATATAATTTAATTGGATGTTTTACATAAAATTTATTAAAGCCGGTCATGAATCTAATTCATTATATATGCAAAAAAAAAAAAAAAACTTTGGCCAAAATTATATCCTTCCGCCAAATTTTTCTTCCTTCCCCGCGCACATCTTGACCAAAATTAAAACGATAAACAAAAAAAAGAAAAAAGAAACTCTTCTAATTTTTCATTGGTTGACAAATTAGCTAAAGGATTGCTATCTAGAATTTTGGACCATTGATTAAATTTGTTCCAATGGTCAAGATCACTTTGTGTTTCTTCCTCGTGTCTCTCACTCTCTCTTTTCTTCACAAAGATCTCATCTCTCTTTCATTCCTGAATCTCAAATTCTCAATCACGTTGCTCCAGATCTTCTTTCTCTCATAACTCTCTCTTTAACCATACTACTTGCTCGAGCTTGTTCACCAAAGCTTGTTCATCACCAAAGCTCATCACCGTAGCTCGTTTGTCATCGCCACCACCAAAGGCTCGTCGCTGTCACCACCGAAGCTCTTCGTCCACCACACATACAAAGAAGAGAAGAGAGGATGAAGAAGATCCAGCAAGTTAGAGAGGACGAAGACGAATACGATGCTGGAGAGAGACGAAGAAGATGAAGGTATCTCTCACTCTCTGATTTAGTTTTGTTTTTCATTTAGGATATTGATTTTGATGTTGTTATCGATTTAGAAGTTAGCGATGGGGGAGAGAGCGTGACCAAAGTGGGAGGACGGCATATGGTGGCGAGGGTGGAGATGGACAGCAGATGGTGGCACCGTCAACTCGAAGCAACGAAGCGGCGGAGAAGACGATGACCAATTCTTTTTTTTTTTTAGGTTTAGTTCTTTTTGGGTTAAATTCTTTAAAAAAAGTCAATTTGGTTTAGTTTTTTTGTTGTAATTAATTTGACTTAGTTTAGTTTGTAAATGAGTTTCAATTTGTAAAGTGGGTTTAATTTATAAATAAAAATTTATTCGTAAATGTCGACAAAAAAAAAATTTACTCGTAAATCAGTTTATTATATACCAAATTTAATATATCAGACATATTTATATTTTTATTTGTAACTTATTTTGTGATTTGTAATTTATATTTTTTTTTTAATAAAATATTTTCTACGATTCAAAATGCTGTTCTGTGGCTAAATTAGCCACAAAGATAATTTTATGCTATTTGTAGATATTAGCCACAAATATAATTTGTGGCTAGGTCGTAGAAAGAAATCCGCAAATAGCAACGATGGTCTGATATCCACGAGCTCATAGTCAGCGAATTATATTTGTGGCTATTCGTAGCTATGAGTGAAATAGCCACAAAATTCAATCAACAGCCACAAAATTTATAGTGGCAATTCTCAGATTTTCTTGTACTGTAATCCTCTCTAACACGCATCAGGTTCATGTTTGTGCAGGTGCCTGTCAAGTCTATTCTAGATGAGCCGTACGAGGAATGGTCCGCTGGTCAAGATTTCTCGTGGGTCGATGAGTCCGAGGATTTGGCTGTAGAGAACATGGTTCGATTGATTTGTGAGGTTTTTTTTTATTTCAGAAGGAAATGTTCAAAGGTGGTCTAAACGCAAGTGATCTTTTGTGTTTGAGGGGAGTGAAGAAACTCAAGGAGAAAGAACCGAAGGAAAAAACGACAAGGATCACGCCGCGGAGGTGACAGATGGCGAGGGTTCCGACTCTCAAACCCACATTTTAATAGCTAATTTGGTTGCGTCGCAGCTAGTCGACAAGTCCAGATCTCCCGCCTCTGACTTACGTGATGAAATCAGCTCGCGGGAGAAGCGTATTTATCAAGCACTAGACGCCAAGCTAGAGAAAATTACTTCATCAACCATTCAATCCCAGCAATTAGCTATCCTTCTAACTACTATCTCACGATGCCTCCAGGACATTGATAAGAAGATTGGCGCTGCCCTCGTTGGTCAACTGAAGATCATGCAAGCTGCGATACTCAAGGGTGTAACTGAACTCATTGACCAGACCATTTCTAGCCGCGATGTTGCTGTTGAGCATACGCTTTTCGGCAAATCTTCTGAGTTTCTTCCACAGCAAGACACAACCGCCCCCTGTCAACGGCAACCTTCCAGTCGTGCCTGACACTAGTACCCCATCGGAAGCTGCTGATTTTCGCATCAGCGAGGTGCTGCGTGATCTGAATATAGTACCTGACCATTCTCTCCCACCAAACACAGATGTTGATCTTCCAAGAAAAACTCCCGAGCGCGGTGGGTCTTACGCCGATGATAATCTTGATGCTGAGTTGGTGAGATATCTTATTTTTAGTTAACTCAGCCATTTGTTATCTTGCATTCCAAAACTCATTTGTTTTCACTTTTTATTTGACAAAACTAGGACACCGCGAAAGGATCGTCGATCCAGATCTCAATTGCTGCTGACTCACAGCTTCCGGTTGAGCAGAGAGAAGTACAAGTGGAGGATTTAGTAGCAGCCAACAACATTACCGAACAGGTAAGATGATAAGCTAGCAATTAAACCCAAACTTTGCAGCTAACAATTTACCGTGCTGTACAGACCGAGCACATCTTAGATGCTAATAAAACGCCGGACTTGGTAAATTAAATATTAACTTCTAAGTTTATGTCGGATAACCATCTTGTGTATATGAATGCTAACACTCCCTCCCGCTGCACGTAGGAGAACAATCAATCACTGGGAGTTTCAACTATGGTTGTTGAGAAGCCTCTCTCCCAAGAGTTTGAGATGGATGAGGTAATTCTTGGTCTCTAACCGTATCATTTCACTATATATGTATCTATCTATCCTCGTCCTTTCCATCTCGCTGATGTGTAATGTATATTCACACACACTCAGATGCATATACCTTTTTATCTACACGATATGCCGTCTTTCTCACTCGGGCTCTCGCAGGAAGATGTCCCCGGTGTGGAGAAGTCGCCCAACCCGACTAACTACGTTTCACCACCCAAGGCACATGAAGAAGAGGCACCGGAGCCGCGCAAGAGCAAAAGGTCTAGGATAATCCCTGCTGGACTTCAAGACTACAAGTGTGATCCAAAAGTCAAAGCAGGGCTATGTATTATCCCTGATGTAGACCACCGGTTTACGCTAATGGAGCAGAAGGTTATGAAGGAATGGTAAGTAACCCCCCCCCCCCAACCGTTTTATACTGCAAGCCTAAAATTATTTGTTGCATCTACAAACATTTTTAACCCATTAATTAAATTGTTACAGAGAAATAAAGCTTCCTAACGGGTACTCCATGCCATCGCTTGAGTTCTGTGATATTGCCTATCGTACCACCATATTACCTACGGGGGTAAGCAACACTTCTCAGATGTTTAGCAAGTTTTTACATGTATGCTTAACAATAGTTATTCGATTCAGGTCGTTGACACCCTTATCGGATTTGTCTCTCGTGGCCCCACGGTTGGTCCCAATGTTGCCATATACGACACTACCCTTCTAGTAGCTCTGATGAACCACAACAATCGGTTTGTGAAGACCGCAGTCAAGGACCGTTCCAAGCTTAAGTTCGCTGACGTCCCGCTGGAGAAACACTTGGAGAAGTCGCATGAGAGGATATATTTTCCATTTAACATGGAAAAACAACACTGGGTTGGAGTTTATATCAATACCAAAGCGTGCACCCTCCATGTTCTGGATTGCAACACATCTTTTCGAAGCGACAGCTCGCTGAAGAAAGAGCTAAACCCTATTGCTACCCTCCTCCCATACGTTCTTAAGCAGTTTGGCTTTTTAGGAACCAACGCCGGTGTCAAGGCCTTTACCGTGTCCAGATGCAAGGGAATACCGCAGGTATCTAGTCAAATTGATTCCGAAGTCATGACGGTCCTGTTGATCGAAGCTGACGCTGGGGATGGTCTTGGTGCTTGCAAGGCAATCACTCCGCGTCTGCTTCCAGACGCATCCAAGAAATTGGTGGTCAAATTATTCGATGACATCTCTATGTAACCGTCTTGTTTCCCTCTTCCTACAAACTCAGGCCTATGTGCCCAGCTTATGTTGTTGTTTTTAAATCTTTCTTTTAGAACACGCCCTACTATCCAACAAATTTGGAATTTTATCGCCCGACGTTAACTCAAAAAATCGTCGTTATTAGTTAACAACCTATGTAGTTTGAATAAATCCTAACTTAGCTAGCAACTTATTTATTGCTTGTTAACACGGCTAGACTTAGCTAGCGGCCAACATATATCTTACCTGCTAACACGCATCTTAGATCTCAATTGCCCAAAAGCTTACCATCATTTAAAGTTTTCATTTATGAGAATTATTAAGTTATAAATGATAACACTGAAGTTAGCGGCCAACATATATCTTACCTGCTAACACGCATTAATTTTATTGCTTGTTAACACGGCTAGACTTATCATTTTAACAACTATTAAAGCTAACATAACTCTGAAGTTAGTGGCCAACATCTATCTTACCTGCTAACACACATTAACTTTAAGTAATTGCTACATTTGTCAATTCGTCGTTATTAGTTAACAACCTTTGTAGTTTGAATAAATCCTATCTTAGCTAGCAACTTATTTATTGCTTGTTAACACGGCTAGACTTATCATTTTAACAACTATTAAAGCTAACATAACACTGAACTTAGCGGCCAACATATATCTTACCTGCTAACACGAATTAACTTTAAGTAATTGCTACATTTGTCAATTCGTCGTTATTAGTTAACAACATATGTAGTTTGAATAAATCCTAACTTAGCTAGCAACTTATGTATTGCTTGTTAACATGGCTAGACTTATTATTTTAACAACTATTAAAGCTAACATAACACTGAAGTTAGCGGCCAATATATATCTTATCTGCTAACACGCATTAACTTTAAGTAATTGCTACATTTGTCAAACCGTTTTAAATACATAACACTTATATAGATCAAATTTCACCTCGTTCTACAATGGACTCTTTCCATATAAAACCCTTATTCTCTGCTCTCATTCAAATTAAATTTCCGAAATATCATTTATAATAACTCTCCGAAGTTAACGGATAACATAACGTTTACATGGTAACCCACATTAACCTATGGTATAACGATGTTAAAGCACTTGATAATTTATTGCCCCCACTATATATTACCTTATGCACCGTAAGTAATTTACCACCATGAGCAGCCAGATTTATAATTTTAACAACTAATGCAGCTAACATAACTCTTAAGTTAGCGACCAACTCATTTATTGTATGTTAACATAACTATGTAGTTAGCGGCCAACTAATATATTTCATGTCAAATCGAAACATATCAATCCATGAACTAAAGCATTGCGAATAACTCGAAGTTAGCGGCTAACTTAACAAAGACATAAATTTCATAACATAAAATGGGGGAGTCTTTATTCATACTCTACATTGCACATACACATGCGTCAATGTGAGAAGCTTAGGGAACTTAGGTTTAGTACATGATAACAAAAAAAGGTTGTGGGAACCGAAATTCGCACTGAAGGTGCGCTTTTGGATCGGCCATACCATCGTACTTCGGTACTTTGATTTTTCCCAGATCGGACACCCTCATGTCCGAAATGCGATTGGTAAAAGGGGTATTCCGAGCTCCTTCCAACAGTCGATCGATTTCGGGGGCAGCACTAGTAGCATGATGGATTTGAGACTTTACGGCCCTCACTTCGGCCGCAGTCTTGGTGATGTAGTCGCGAAGATCGCGGATATCCGATGTCTCGTCAGTAGATTTCCGAGCCTGTCGGCGTTTACTGCGAGAGAGCTCGGTTTGTCTTTCAGCCAGCCCCTCTGTTCGTTCCAATAGGCGATTTCTTCCTCTTCCGTCATTGGTTTTTCGAACGGGGAGCCTTCCCGAGCAGATCGGCTTCTGGTCCTTCTCGGATGTCTGTCGACGCCCTCGTCGGTGTCGTTGGAAACATCGCTAGGATCCAGGTCAATGTGTTCGGCTTCGTTATCCTCCGAGTCCTTTGCAGGGGGCGGAAGACTTTCAGGGTTCCCCTTTTCGATGGGAGATTTCTCGCTAGGGTTTTGACCGGAAGGTCGTTCCCGCGCGACTCCTGATATGTCGAGTGGGGTAGCGAAGTCGAGCCTTTTCCCGCGGATTTTGGTGGTTCCGCGGGGGCGGATTGCTTGGGTCCTTGCCGTTAAGGTTTCAACCTGTTGGGTCAAGGTATTCACGAGCTTATCCTGTTCTTCCGACCTTTTCTCATAGGTGGCGAACATCTTTTTAAACTCCTCGAGCGTCGCGGCGTTGGCTTCTGCGTTGGCCGCGGATACGTCCGCTACTGGAGTGTGGAGATCGGTGCCGCTGCCTTCGTTAATAGGAGTTTGCACGTTATCCGCGTTGTTAGTTGACATGTCTGATCGAGAGTGATGTGGCTTTTGCGGGTTAGATTGATCCGTACGCCCCCCCCTCCTTCTAGCGCCAAACTGTGGGAACCGAAATTCGCACTGTCGATTTCCGTTTAAATAAGGAAACTAGAAAAACCCTAATTTCTCAGAGGACCCAGATATCTGCTAATTACCACACGTCAAGCAATCAGAACACGAGAATAACAACGATAAGAATAAGAAATCGAAAAAGAGAGCAAAATAGATCTTATTCCGAATCTGCGTATGAGCGTTTACAACAAGGTATAAGCCTGCGCTCGAGAGCTGTCGGCGAGATTCCTAGTTCTAGCAACCCTAAGACGGCTAAACCTAATTGAGTCGCAGCTCGAAATAACAAAAACGGAAAATTGCCTAAATTGCTCTAAGTGCTAAGTTTGCTCTAAAAAGTCCTCTGCCATGCTCCTCGCCTAGGACTCCTTATATACTAGCTCCAAGGTTGGTTTACGCTTTTAGTCTTCTGCCCTTAAGCCGTCATAGCATAAAAATGGAGATATTCCATTTTTCCCGATCTTCCAATTATCTTCAAAACTTCCGTATTTATCCGCGGAAACTTGACATTTATCCTTCCTTGTGGACCAAGCGTAAACCGTGCTGCGGTTTACGGGCTTTTGGTTAAGAAATCGTAGGATGGACCTCGAGTCGTGTTTTAGATCCCTTTGGGCCGTCTTCCGACTCGACACGTTTACTACAAATTCTTTTTGATAAAGAACGAACTTTCCGCGGTTTCTAATCCGCGAAGTTTGATCGATGAATTTACTACAAACATGGACTGAGCTTGCTACGGTCTTCGGGAGATAGCATTCGAAGTTTTGACGAGAATGCATGGATTGATGTCGTATCGATGTTCGGAAGGGTTCAATCGCTACACAGCGACTGAACTTCGGCTCGAGCCCGGTTGCTACGCAGCAACCGAGCGGGACGAACGCTCGGACTTGGTTGCTATGCAGCGACCTGACAGCGTGTATGCGTGGTAATTAAGCAACGGTCGAGCTTGGTTAGTTTGGTTTGAATCTTCAGGGATACTTCTTCGTAAGAACTTCATGTTTGGTTATATTTTACGAAAGTTACATCTTCCTTTTTACTATATCTTTCGGAAATACGATCTCCGAGGATTTTCGGGTGGTAATTCCGTCGTAACCGTTTTTGACCCCAACAAAGGTCGCCCCAAATCTGACCATTACAAAAGAAACACAACAACTCCACTCACCCCTACATACTTAGTCTTCATCTCGATCTTCAGATAGGTGTCTTACAAGTGACCTTGTTATGGTCTGTTCCTCCACATATGCTGCAGGTTCTGCGGCGCTTTAAAGCACCACTCATCTGCATGTTGGTAGTTAATTACATGTTAACAGAGTGCTTAGACGTTAGTATACATCGTAACATGTAAAGTAAATAAATCACACCAAAGATACTAACCTTGAATTCCCCACGCGATGGAATTCTGGCCTTTCTCAATCTCCCAGGTGGGTGGCGAGTTGCTGGAGGTAGAAGGTGGCCATCCTCTCCATCCACACCAAACTTGTACACATCAATGTTTGCTTGTTCCACTGGGTTGATGCTCCCACTGTACGCTAATCCCCAATACGTGTTGCTGTAATACACAACCACCTTACTCTCCACTGAATCCCGTGCATATATGGCAGCAGATACTGCATGAGCACAAGGGATGGCCAGCGTGTCGAACTCCTTGCAAGAACAAGTTTTCTTATCAAGATCCACACTGTGATACATCCCATTTCCATCAACAACTTCGTACTCATTGTTTATGATGTGTTTGACAGCATATCCTGTGGAGTCTGTGAAGTTGCGCATGACGATATCAGTAACTTTCAGAGTTAGTGCCCCCACATTCTTTGCTGCTGCATCACGTCTCGAAGAGAACCATCCCATCATCGTTGACCTAATATACTCTAGAAGAGGGACAATTGGGTATTCTCTAGCCTCAGACAGTGCTGCGTTCAGAGACTCAGCGAGGTTACTTGTCATAATGTTGTACCTTGCCCCATCAAAATACGATCTAGCCCAGTGCTCAAGTCCAACCCGGATCAGATAATCCGCACAAGCGTCGTCAACCACCTTGAGCTCGTTGAAGTGCAAGTAGAAATCCTCCAGTTTGTAAGCTCTTGCTGCTCTACCCAGAAGGTACCCCAAATGCTTCTTCTTGAAGATCGTCTGGACGTTCCTCTGGAGATGTAGCAGGCAAGCACAATGCTTAGCCATCGGATAAACCTGTTAAAAGTAACTACAGCAGTTAGCAAACTGTGGGAGTGATCTTATTCTACAGACTACCAAATACGTTAACCGCTAACTTATGCACTATAGTCTACCCATAATATTTTAAATAGAGGCAATGCAGTGATGCTTAGTCTGCGGATTCCAGAATATATTGCGGTGTGTCTGTCAGAGACAAAGACTAAGTCAGTAGCATCAGTCGCTACAGCAAGGAGCTTGTTGAAGAACCATGTCCATGATTGGTCATTCTCGCTATCCACTATCCCAAACGCAATCGGAAATATCTGATAGTTCTCATCTTGTGCACTTGTTGTGAGCAAACACCTTGCAAACTTCGCTTTCAAGTGCGTTCCATCAATGATGACTACCTTTCTCATGAAATCAAATCCTTTTTGGCTTGCCCCAAATGACAGGAAGAGGTACTTGAAACTCTGGACACTGCATGGTCCCTTGCTTGTCTCCAATGCGACCAGAGTCCCAGGATTCGCAACAGCCAACTGCTGGAGGTAGGAAGGTAAAGTACTATATGCTGCCTCAACATTTCTACGCCCATTCTCTATAGAAATCTCCCGGGACTTCCAAGCAGTCCAGTAGGATATCGGTACACTGTGGTCCGTCCTCATCATCTCTCTCAACGCTCCTGGCCTTGGGCCACTTCCGGTACCAACATACTTGCCCCTCATCATTCCCCCAACAATTGATGAGGTTGCATGTCTCCTAAACTGCCCCCGCTCGCTAACAGTGCAACGGTGGTTACTATCCAATGTCTTGATTTCAAACCGCGGGCACCCCGTGATTTTAGTTGCGTACACCCGCCAATGATAGTTAACTCCACTACACTCCAGAACCACTTTTCCGGGCTCAGACTTCCTCACGAAGTATATGTACTTGTTAGCCAATGCATGTAGCGACATGTGAACCTTTTTAGCATCCCGGTCGACAAATACTTGCCCCCACATAGAGCTGATTATTGCTGCCCATTTCCTCTTCGTCTGAAATCAGCAATTCATATAATGTTAGAACATACAAACTCATTTACCAACTAACTCATCCATTACTCGGAACAAATAAACTTATCCATCACGGGGGAAACTTACCTTTTTGCTCACCAGCATAAGCTTCATCCTCCTCAAGTACCACATCGGCCCCCTCTGTGTTTGCAAAACCGGAGCCAGAACCCATCTGCAGCCCGAAGAGCTGACCACCCCTAATGTCTGGACCAGTCATTACCCCCTTGCCTTTCACATATGAGCCCACGCGTCCTCCATTAACGTCGTTAGTAGTAGCTAAGAAAACAGTTAACACTCAAACACATCTGTTATCCGCTAACTATATATACTCCATCAACCAGTTCATTTCCAACAAAACACTCAAATAAACTTCTACTTACCTATCGCCAATGTCAGGTTCGCTCCAGCTGGCGGTTCTGTAGGTATTTCCTCAAGTCGGATCATCCCTTCAGCATTAGGTGTGAAAATATCCATTTCATCTGATGAATCGGTCTGAGGGGAGTTTTCATCAATCACCATCAGGGGCTGAAAAATCTCATCCCTTGTCAGACGCACGGCGTTCCTACGGATTTCCACCATCTGCTCACTGCTGCAGATGGTCATCAACTTCTCCTCGCTAACTTGCAGATAACCACTCGAACGGAAACATTTATATGGTAACAACAAAGTTAGCATACAAATATACAACTTAGCAACCAACATATTTAATAGTTGATAATGCAAACCTCTCCACGGTATTGGTTTAGGTGGAACAACATCAGTCTCGTCTTCCGTCAGCCCGAACTCCTCCCTCTGCATGGTGTGGTAGCGGCCAACTTCCACGTTTCCATAGGCCACACACAAAGTCAAGTTAACGTAGTCCATCCTAACCGCCATGAAGAGCTCCACATCTTTGTCTTCTAGTATGTCAACAGGCGGTGTGGTGTAGTCGCCAGGAACTTTCATCCACTCAGGGAAGTCATAGGTCAAGGCGACAGGTTCAGAAGGGAGTACTCGGTATTTACCCCTCACCCTAGCCACCAAGCCGCCGTAAGTCTCATTCTCTCTCAACACAATATCGTATTTCACTTGTGTGTGATCCATGTCGAACCTCCAGGTCCCATGTGCAAGTCTCTGCCATTCACCTACAACAACTCTCACCAGGTGCTCCATTGCTTGTACTTGAACAAGTTCGTTGTTTCCTGAACAAAAAGACAGAACACAGATTGTGAATCTCTAGTTTATAACAGCGAACACAATCGTCTATTAATCATCAAAGAGTTGTTTCCTGAACCAAAAAGACAGAACAAGTCTATATAGATGAATATATGTCAATAATGTTCATACCTCTCCTATAAGAGATAATGAACACTGTCAAACGAGTTCCTAACCTCTAAACTCTCAATCACAGTTTTCGTTTTCACTTTGTCTCTCACACCAATCTCTCAACCCTCTGCTAAGTATATATATTCTATTCTATGAACCCTAGTACCAAACCCACAACCCAATACGCAACCACCGTTCCACTTACCGAAGCAATTGTCATCATAACGAGTAAGATCCTTTTTACCCAGCACTTCCTCGCCTCTGGCGCCTCTTTGTGTCAGTCACGCTCCTCTGTACACGCCTCAACCAAATCTCAGTTTCTCTGCTTTCTGACACACGCGTTTTATCGGCGAACCCACGAGGTTTAAAGGAGGGTATTTTCGTCAAATCGTGGCCAAAAAATCTTTGCTTTTGCCTATATCCAAATCCATGTGCATTAACTAAATTTGGGCCTTTTTGGGTATATATCGTCCATTCACTCTAATAAGAAACATGTGATGTGAACACCGCCTCTAGGAGTCCAGGATATGGAGACTTGTCTCGCTCCCTGCCAGTTGAAAGTTCAATATTTGTTTTTGTAGAAATCTTAGTAGATGAATCTTGCACGTATGTAAATTATAACAAAATCCAAGAAGTCACTGTTATTGGTTTATACCCAAAAAGCATATACTTTTCCTTTTAACTATTTCTTTTTGTTGCTCTAGACTATCTTAGATACAAGAGGTGGCAAAATTGATCTTTTAGAGACAGAAAGATGGCAACAAAGTATCTTTTCTAAAATTTTGTTTTTCTAACTTAATCAATCAGTTTACAGATGTAAATAAAATTGAATAACCATTTATTAATGACTTGTGTCAGTTGTTTGAAATTTTGTTTAGTCAACCAACTTTTTTGGCATTTATTCTTGTTTCTAATTATTTCTTGCTAAACTTATTCAAAGTTCATTATTATCTTGTTAACTAGGACTACAAAAACAGTTCTTTTCGTTATTTAAGATATGAATTATAATTTTAGTCGCATGGTTTAGCACCAGATTTGTTTCTAAACGAATCTAATCATTCAACCAATTAGTAGTAGTACCACTTAGATTATAAAATACAAAGCATGTACTTTTCACATGTAGCGTTCCAATTATTATTGTTAATATCTAATATTAAAAGTTGTCTTCTCCGCGCACTATCTTGGCTCTTAGTATGGGACGAGTTCGTCGTATCCTCTTCATTTTCAACAAATAGAAAAACAGAAAAGCTCTTCCGAGGAAACTCAAAGATCTCTGGAGATTCTCTCCAATGGCAGCCACAGTACTTGGCTCCGTCTTCGGTATCTCTCCCGTCTCTACAGAAAGAGTCTGCAACGCTGACTTCCGCAGTACGAAGTCAAACCTACGAGGAAGAACGCAGGCTATCAAATCGGTAGCACCGACGAATCACGGTGGTGTTCGACGAGTACACAAGAACAAGGAGGATGACGGAGAAGGAGCAAAGGTGGCTAAATTGGTGGAGAGCCCGTATTCAAAAGTGGAGGCTGCGCGTCCAGATTTGCGGAAGAGGTTGTCGGAATTTTTGGAGGAAGCGAGAGATTTGGTCGGAGATGATGATGGTCCGCCACGTTGGTTCTCTCCGTTGGAGTGTAGCTCTCAGGCTCCAGGCTCGCCTCTTCTCCTTTTCATACCTGGTTCGTCCTCTAATTAACCGAGTAGTAGATCTTGGACCGAAACTGTAAAAAAATAAAAACAGGTTGTTTTGTTTTTGCCATTTTAAAACATTTTACATTGGTTAACAAGAGGTGTCCAATAATAGACGTGGATGGTGGGATTTGATTTGTGGCGTTGACCCACATGGTGTGCTGATCCTCGCCAGACCAGTCAAATCAAAGTGCTATAATTAGTGGCAACATAAATGAAGCTTATGGGCGATAGTGATACCAAAGCTGTTGTACTCGGTTTCTAGTTTCTAGTTTCTACTAGGGGTCATAAAGCAATTGTCCTCAATTTTGATGGTATCAATGAACCGTTTTTCCCAGATCATCCCGGTGTGACGGTATCCGAACATCTTGATGAAATCTAGATTTTACTTATATATTCACTCTGCTTTGTCATTTAAAAGAAAACTAAATAATTTTTCAGACAAAAAATTAACCCAGTAATAATAGTATTTCATACAAGTCTCCTTTAACTTTAAGTTTTTTTTTTTTATTATTTCTGAAAATACAAATAAACAATAGTATACATTATATGTATAACTATATAGCATATCAGATATATATATCCATTACAATTTCAATAGTTGTAATTTGCTTCATTTTTAATGGATAATAAATTCTAGTATTAGCTTACTTCTTAGAGTTTGAGATAATCCCTTGTTAAGATCAAATAGACACAAATAATGAAATAGTCGAAAATATTTTTTAGCTCATCCCTAGTTTCTACCATATTTTAAGACTAAACTGAGAAACTAGAAACCTTACAGGTATCGATGGTACTGGACTTGGGCTCATTAGACACCACAAGAAACTCGGGGAGTGAGTAAATTTTCAAATTTTTGTTTATATGCTTCTTCATTTTTCTTTTGAAGTTTGCAACTTTGCATTAGCTTCTTCTTTTTCTTTTTCATTTTTGTAACATTCATGCTTATGTTTCTTGGTCCATATCAGTTGAAAGAATAAAATGAGAAAGCAAGAAGCCTAAAATGAAATTAATTGAATATGGTTTCTCTGTTTCTGGAAGTTAGTCATTTTCTGATATTTTTTGTTACCTTTTGAGTAGGATTTTTGATGTATGGTGCCTTCATATTCCAGTCAGGGATCGCACTCCAGCTAAAGGTGCCTTATTTTGTGTACCAAAACAAAAGAAGAGAAAAAAAAAAATTCTA
This sequence comes from Brassica napus, assembly GCF_020379485.1. Classification (NCBI taxonomy): domain Eukaryota; kingdom Viridiplantae; phylum Streptophyta; class Magnoliopsida; order Brassicales; family Brassicaceae; genus Brassica; species Brassica napus. Next base: position 39,092,761 of record NC_063450.1, read on the forward strand.
ACCAAGAAGACAGCTTAATGAGGATAAAATGACTTTTGTTTATGTGTGTTTACAGACTTGGTGAAGCTTATTGAGAGGACAGTTAAGTCAGAGAACTATCGTTTCCCAAACAGACCTATATATTTAGTTGGTGAATCTATTGGAGCATGTCTTGCGTTAGATGTTGCATCCAGGAATCCCAACATCGACCTTGCGCTCATCTTGGCTAATCCAGGTACAAACCTCCATCGGTCTGTGAGATTCTATCTTATATTGTCGGTAAACGTTATAACGTATATGTAAGTTTTTGCTCATCGTATATATTGTTTCTTGCAGCCACAGATGTCAACAACTTCATGTCGCAACCTCTATCAGGAATGCTGAATGTTTTACCAGATGGAGTTCCCACACTATTGGAAGAAATATTTGGTTTTAAGCAAGGTAGTACACTTTTCTGTTCTCTTGTCATTTTGTAGTTGATGTTTGCCTTCCAAAACGTGACAAACATATGGTTTCTCTTTTTCCGGGGCACTTTATTACGCAGGTGGTCCATTGACTGCAATGTTAGACGCTTTGACGAATGAATTTTACGTCCACCAAATGGGTGGAGTTGGTGGAGGGATACTAAGAGATATCTTTGCAGTTTCAGCTAATCTTCCTGTAAGCATTACTTTTTAGTTTATAGTCAATGCATTTACTATTATCAACATCTAAAACAAATATATTTGCAGACGTTGAGTAGGATGTTCCCAAAGGACACACTTCTTTGGAAGCTGGAACTGCTCAAGTCTGCTGTTGCATCTGCCAATTCTCACATACACGCGGTCAGAGCTGAAACACTCATACTTCTGAGGTCTTAATACTTAATCTCTTTTTACTTGCAGAGACTTGTTCCAGCTTAAAGCTTAGGTGTAATATGTGAATATCTGGTTATATCCATTGCAGTGGACGTGATCAATGGCTACTGAACGTGGAAGACATTGACAGATTGGCGCTCACATTGCCAAAATGTATTGTCCGCAAGATGAAAGACAGTGGACAGTTTCTGTATTTCGTAAGTGACCTCTCTTCATCCAACACAGAAGATATATAAACTGATACTAACTACACTTTAACTATCTCTTGGATTACGTCTCATATTAGGAGGACGGCGTCGATCTGGTTACTATCATCAAGTGTACATGTTTCTATCGCCGTGGGAAGTCTCATGACCACCTTTCAGATTACATCATGCCTACCACATTTGAGTTAAAACAACAAATAGACGACCACAAGTAAAAATGCTTAACAAACCAAATTAGTCTATTACTTAAGAGGTTATAGCGAATAGTGAATGATAATTTTCTACGTTGCAGATTGTTAATAGATGCTACTTCCCCTGTAATGCTATCAACTCTAGCAAACGGTAAAGTTGTAAGGAGCCTAGAAGGTTTACCTTCGGAAGGACCTGTTCTGTACGTTGGCTACCACATGTTACTGGGATTTGAGCTAGCTCCTATGGTATCACAGCTCTTGAAAGAGAGAAACATTCACTTGCGCGGTTTGGCACATCCCATGCTATTTGTAAACAACCAAGATGCGTTGGTCGACACGCAGATGTTTGATAAATATAAGATAATGGGTGGAGTTCCTGTTTCCAATTTCAATATCTACAAACTACTGAGTTTAAAGTCTCATGTGCTTTTGTACCCTGGAGGTGTCCGTGAAGCTCTCCACAGAAAGGTGCTCATGAGAATATATTTAATAGTTTGTGACCCTTTTTTTTTTTACAGTTTATGCATTCTTGGGAGGTTATATTATTAGAGGTTTACATGTACAGGGTGAAGAGTACAAGTTGTTTTGGCCAGAGCAACCTGAATTTGTGAGAGTTGCATCTAAATTTGGAGCGAAAATAGTCCCTTTTGGTGTTGTTGGAGAAGATGACATCTTTGACGTAAGATTTTCTCTACTCAGTTCTGTGAACCTCTTGTTTAGCATGTTAGCAAGAAGCATTGTCTCTATGTATAGAATAGAAATGATCTGATAAACACTATAATGGTCTACTTTATGCATCACCTGAACCTTGGTTTGCAAGTTATTAATTTTGGTTAGGATAATGGATGATGAATCTCAGATTGTACTGGATGGTAATGATCAAAAGAACATCCCTATCCTAAAGGATTTGATGGCAGAGGCAACAAAGCAAGCTGGCAACTTAAGGTGTTTTATTTTATCTACACAATTTTTTTTTTATCATTTTATACTCATCAAGTGAAACTAAACATGAGTTTGAACTGTTGTAAATTACTAGGGAAGGTGATGAAAGCGAGTTAGGAAACCAAGATTGCTATTTCCCGGGACTTTTACCTAAGATTCCGGGGAGGTTCTACTACTACTTTGGTAAACCAATAGAAACAGCAGGTAGGGAACAAGAGCTAAAAGACAAAGAGAAGGCTCAAGAGTTTTACTTGCAAGTCAAGTCAGAGGTCGAGGAGTGCATTGCCTATTTGAAAATGAAAAGAGAGAGTGATCCCTACAGAAACTTGTTGCCAAGGGTGTTGTATCAGGCTTCACATGGTTTCTCTTCTGAAATTCCGACGTTTGAGCTCTGAAATTCTCTTTTCAATTGTTTACAATATAGAATAATTAATGTGGCTATGTTGTAAGTAGACACATTCAATTATGATTCATGATATTTAGATGTTTTTTTATTTTCATGAACCATGGAAGTCTTGAGGTTGTTCTTCATACGTAACTCGTGAGATTGCGTTTCAGCATAATTTAAGCTTCATACAATGTTCATGCGTCCATTAAGTTGTTAAAGATTAATACCAAAACTTTTTCTCTCTTTTTTTTGTTTTTTGCGGCTTTTCAATTTCTTAAGATGTGAACAACAACAACATTTTTGAGAAAGAAGTGAGAAGAGTGTCTTGAGATTATTACAATGAAAGGTACAGTAGTACTTGGCTCCATCAACGGTCTCTCTTCTGTATCGTCTCTCTCAAGAGAAACATTCCGCAACGCTGGTTTCTTCTGTTGGAAACAAAGCTCATCCTCGAAGTATAGACTCACGGCGATCAGACTAGAATCATCGACTACGACTCATGGAGGTATTCGACGAATAAGGAAGAATCAAGATGAAAAGGTGGCGAAGGTGGTTGAGAGTCCGTATGCGAACGTGGAAGAGGAGCGGCCTGACTCTCGGAAGAGCTTGTTAGACTTTTTGGAAGAAGTGAGAGACTTCGTTGGAGAAGAAGGCCCACCTCGTTGGTTCTCTCCGCTTGAGAGCTCCGTTCAGGCTCAAGGCTCTCCTCTCCTCCTTTTTATACCTGGTTTTTCTTCTTGATCTTCTTTGGCTTTTCCTATAATCTCCATGGAAAATTGAGATCTTACTGTTGAAGTTTAAAAAAACTTGCAGGTATTGATGGCACTGGACTAGGGCTCATTCGCCAACACAAGAAACTTGGAGAGTACGTAAACTTCAAAATCTTATTTATCCCTTTTTCATGTCGTTAGAAGTTTGCTATTACATTTATTTATTTATTTTCGTTTTTCTTTGTAAATTCCTCGCGCAAAAGAAAAGTAAAAACTATAAAGAAAAGCTTAAACTGAAAACAAGCAAGAATATGGTTTTTCTGTTTTTGAAGTACTGACATGTAATGGATCTTCATTTCTGGTGTGGTTGTGACTTTGAGTAGGCTGTTTGATATATGGTGCCTTCATATTCCAGCCAGGGATCGTACTTCTTCTAAAGGTACCTTGTTGTCTATTAAAGATTGCTTTCTAACCAAGAAGATAGTTGAAAGCTGATTTGGTTGGTGTATTTACAGACTTGGTGAAGCTTATTGAGCAGACAGTTAAGTCAGAGAACCATCATTTCCCAAATAGACCTATATACTTAGTTGGAGAATCTATTGGAGCATGTCTTGCGTTAGATGTGGCAGCCAGGAATCCCAACATCGATCTTGTCCTTATCTTGGCTAATCCTGGTAAAAACCCTCCATCGGTCTGTAAGGTTCTTTATTTTAGGGTAAGTGCATATCGTTGATCATCCTATACACCGTTTGTTGCAGCCACACATATCCACAACCTCATGTCGCAGCCTCTATCAGGAATGCTTAATGTTTTACCAGATGGAATTCCCACGCTATTGGAAGAAATATTTGGTTTTAAGCAAGGTACAGTTTCTTTGTTCTCTTCTCATTTTCTATCTTGACTTCTTGTAGTTGATACTTTCTCAAGGATTCTTTAAGTGTCTCCAAGTTTATTACACAGGCGGTCCATTGACTGAAACGTTAGAAGCCTTTTCAAATGAATTTTCTGTCCACCAAATCGGTGGAATGATGCTAAGAGATCTGTTTGCAGTTTCAGCTAATCTTCCTGTAAGAATTCATTATTATAAACTCATTAATACAAGCCCATAATAGCTATGCATCTGAAATTTACTTATTGTATTCACCTAATAATGTGATCAACATATCAAAACAATATTTGCAGACTTTAAGTAGGATCTTCTCTAAGGACACACTTCTTTGGAAGCTGGAAATGTTCAAGTCTGCTATTGCATCTGCGAAGTCCAATATATCCGCCGTCAGAGCTGAATCACTGATACTCTTGAGGTCAAATTAATACTGAATCTCTTTTACTTGCAAAGAATGTCCTAACTCCTAACTAAGAGCTTAAGTGTAATATGCGAATGTATGTTTATTACCATTGCAGTGGACGCGATCAATGGATGCTGAACCTGGAAGACATTGACAGATTCTCGCGCAGGTTGCCAAACTGTATTCTCCGTAAGTTCAACGACAGTGGACCATTTCTCCTTTTGGTAAGTGACATCTCTTCATCCAGTTCACAAGAAATATATTCATAAACTACACTTCAACTATCTCTCTTGTACATCTCACGTTAGGAGGATGATGTAGATCTTGTTACAATCATCAAGTGTACATGTTTTTATCGCCGTGGGAGGTCTCATGATTACATTTCAGATTACATTATGCCTACGCCATACGAGTTAAGAAAACAACTAGAGGAACATAGGTAACAACGTGCCTCATTATAGTTTCTCTCTATGTATCTTTAAGTAAAAGGGTATAGTACTGAGTGATAATTTTTTACCATGCAGATTACTAATATATGCTACTTCCCCTGTAATGCTGTCAACTCTAGAGAACGGTAAGATTGTAAGGAGCCTAGAAGGGCTACCTTCGGAGGGACCTGTTCTGTACGTTGGATATCACATGATATTGGGATTTGAGTTACCTCCAATGATAGCTCAACTCATGAAAGAGAGGAACATTCAGTTGCGTGGGTTGACACATCCGATTATTTTTATGAACAAGACGATAGTACACGACATACTCGACCCTCAGATATTTGACAAATATAAGATAACGGGTGGAGCTCCTGTCTCTCATGCCAATATCTACAAGTTGCTGAGTTCAAAGTCTCATGTGCTTTTGTATCCTGGTGGTGTCCGTGAAGCCCTCCATAGAAAGGTGAACATAACCTTTTTTATACAGTTTTTGTATTCTTGGAAATTATGTTATTAGAGGCTTACATGTACAGGGTGAAGAGTACAAGTTGTTCTGGCCAGAGCAACCTGAGTTTGTGAGAGTTGCATCTAAATTTGGAGCCAAAATTGTGCCTTTTGGTGTTGTTGGGGAAGACGACATCTGCAAGGTAAGCTTTCATATTCATAAGCTCCAATCGGTTATGCTGTTTAGCAAATCAGCAAGCAAAATAATACTAAACAACTTAGAGAGAAAACTAATATATGTTTTAAATTTTCTTTATTAATTGTGTGAATAAATAATTCACAATACTAAAAAGAATACTTAAGGCCCCACACTTCTCAGATGTCAACTTTGATAGAAAGTACATCTGCAACATTGTAACATTTTACTAGTGCACCGAGATTTAAGCTTCGCTAATAAGAAATGACAAGTCTTTATTCCGATTTCTACATTACTTGACATTCTCAGCTTCTACCTAATTCTACAGATTACTGCGTTCCACATATTAGATTTGTTCTTTTAGTTGATTTCTGAAGTGCTGATAAAAGTGCCATACCTTGTATTCACCCGAACCTCGGTTTTAAAGTAACTTTGGTTGGGAACATTGAATGACTCTCAGATCGTTCTGGATTCCAATGATCAAAGGAACATCCCTATCTTGAAGGAATTAATGGAAATGGCAACAAAGGAAGCTGGCAACTTAAGGTGTTTCAACGCTACACTATATATACATTTTTTTCTCATGTATACTCTTCATGTAAATAGTCACATGATCACTGACTTTGAGCTGTCATAATCTTTTAGGAAAGGCCACGAGAGTGAATTGGGAAACCAAGATTTCTATTTACCAGGGCTTGTACCTAAGATTCCAGGGAGATTCTATTATTACTTTGGAAAACCAATAGAAACATCAGGTATATATGTTCAATGTAAATTAATGTTGCTTTGATCTACTCTAGATCACTGATCTGAGTACTTGCAATGGCTTTTTTTTTTTCTTTTTGGCAGGTAAGGAACAAGAGCTAAGAGACAAAGAAAAAGCCCAGGAGCTTTACTTGCAAGTCAAGTCTCAGGTAGAACAATGCATTGCCTATTTGAAAATGAAAAGAGAGAGTGATCCCTACAGAAACTTGCTGCCAAGGATGTTGTATCAGGCTTCACGTGGTTTCTCTTCTGAAATTCCAACGTTTGATCTCTGAAATTATCATCTCTTTGATCATTTACAGTACTACTTTATATTTTATTTTTCAAATCATGAATTGAACAACAAATTAGTATAGATAAATAATAGAAGAAACATAAAAGTTTTGTTAAATGATTATATAAGCTTGTCTCTTAATGGCTATTGAGTGTGATTAACGGCCATTGTTTTTACAAGTGGCATAGATAAATAATAGGAGAAATATGAAACTTTTTGTGTTAAATAATAGTCCTTAAAATGATTCTCTCTCGTATTAATAAATGAAGAATATTACAAACTCAGATTTTCATAAAGTGTATAAGCTTGTCTCTTCAACTAGTAAATCCAATCAAACGCTTTATGCATATAGGCCCCGCCTTGCTCATGTTTGCCCGCCCACACTTTTAAATAGATACCGTTTTCTCTGGCTCTCCAGTCCCACAAGGCTCCATTATCACTGGGACTTACCTGTTTGAATGCTGTAAAGCTCTGAGTGTGTCTATAATTAGGCCCTTGTCTCAACGTACACATGAAACGCGTTGTCCCGAAAATGTTGGTGTTGAAGTATTTTTCATATCGTGCTCCTGGTTCTATCATCTCTGTCTTCATTCGGTTGTCTTTGGAGTAACAGCTTATAGAGAGCTTTTTCTTGAATTTGAGTTCGTTTGAAATCCTGATGCTGCCGTATACATGGCTAATCATGCAGAAGCTAACCACACATAGAA